>NC_135727.1:1118211-1812233 GCF_964656455.1 Halichoerus grypus | reverse complement strand
AGATTCAAGGACCTGGTATTGCCAGAGCCCTGGGAAAGAATGGACCTGGAGCAAATGGACTCTGCTAGATGCGATGCCGGGGGAAGAGCTGGAAAACAGCTCCTGGCCACCACCAAGCTGAACGCATCCCCCTGCTGCAGAGGGGGACTTCCTAAAAGACCACTGACAGGTGTGTGGGTGGGTGTGCGTGTGTGCTCGCAGCCAGCCTGTGCTTTTCCCCCAGAAGAGTGCACGCGGGCCCACTGGCCTCAGGGAGAATGCCTAGCCCCTCCTTCCGAGCAAGGCGAGGTGCTGTGTGCCATGGTCCCTTCAACAGGCAGCAACACGGTGTGCAAAGCAGGCCAAAGAGGCCACTACGGGCAAGAGGCCGCAGGAGGATGCGGCCCAGTCCCAGAGCTAGCAAGGACGCTAGGCAAGGGGCACGCACAGCAGCTTTCTGTGTCCGGAGGAATCATAGTCCTCCCAATCAACGACACCCTGGGTTTGGGGGAGGTATGAAAATGGGCAAGGTAACGTCAACCTCACAGAAGGAGAAAAGGTAAGGACCCACCTAGCCCACTACGGATCACTGGATTTCACCTCCTACACTGGAGGGCCCTAGATCAAGAAAAGAAGCAACCCGAAGAGAAAAACACTACAGAAGTAAACGGCGAAAGGGGGAGACAGCAATGCCGCCCTATCTGTGAGTGCCCAAGGCTCCTGCACAACCTCCGAGACGGTTACCCAGCAGGGCGCACAACCCCCCCCCCCCACGTCGGGATTAGGGTGCTCAACTCTGCCCCTAATCCGTAATCTAGAAGCCTGTCATTTCTCCCGAATAAGCATCAAAGATGAAGAAGAGCTGAGCAGGCGCAGGAGGAGGGAGGAAGGGGGTGGGACTCTGCCTGCGCCAAAGGGACGCATCCGCCAGCCCGCCCGCCCGCCGGGGTAACGGTGTGTGTCTCAAGTCTACGCCGGCGACGCCCCCGCCCCCTCACCAACCGGACTGGAGAATTTCTCTCGGATAATGAAAAGCACTCCTCAAATACAAGAGCCGAGGGGGAGGGGCCAGTGGAAGAACGGGGAGAGAGAAGGAAAAAGCAGAGAAGCCGGGCTGAGCAAAGGGTCGCGGAACAGAGAGAGCTGATCAGTGCGGAGGGAGAGGGAGGAAAGGGAGGGAGAGAAGGCAGGAGGGGAGGGGAAGAGAAAGGAGGGGAGGGAGGGGGAGGGGGGGAGGAGGGAGAGGGGGGGAAGGAGGAGGAGAGGGAGGGAGGGAAGAAGAGCGAGAGGGAGGAGATGGAGGGAGGGAGGGAAAGATCCCAGGACCCAGCGGGCTTTGCACTCACCCGTGTTGTACACGTGCAGTTCGTCCACTATCCCCTCGTTCCCGCCGCCAAACACCACGATGAGTTCCTTGATGGCCACGGCTCGGTGGCCGTGGCGGGGCCGGGGCACTGGACCCGACCAGCCCACCACTCGCTTCCAGCGGGGCTGCAGAAGAACCGCTGGCGAGTTGGCGGGCGACACGGCCGAAGCCATAGTTCCGAGAAAGGCCGTAGTGGGAAAAAGTCACCCAGCGGGAAGGGAGCCCCCCAATTCCTCTCACACACACCCCCTTTCGTCTAAGGTAGCTCTCACGGAGAAGCGGTTCCTCACACAGCGGTGGACGGCTCCATGGAGGCCGCCATCTTAACTACCCTCCTTCCCTTCGGCTCTTCCCCTTCTTCTAGCTCACCCCGTCTCTTCAAGAGCCTCCCGAAACTTTCGAGCGCCTAGCCCCGAGAAGCTGGAGGCCGCCAAGTCCCGCCGCCCTGACTATTCGCTCGGACGCTCCCGCTTACAAGCTCGGGCGGGAGGCCCTGGGAGCCGCCATCTTGAGCCGCCTCTCTCTCCTCCCTTCCTCAGTCGTAGCCCTCCCCCGCCGGAAATGGCGGAGCCCCGGCCCGGTTCCCACACCCCCCAAGTCCCCTGCACTGGCCGGCTTCCGGGGCGGGTGGAAAGGAGCCACAAGCACCGCGGTTGTCCCAGCCCCGCCGGCGCTCACACCACAATTGTGGGAGCCGCCATCTTGAGACCGTCCCGCTTCCCCGCCCAGCGCTTAGTGCAGCCGCCGCTCCCGAAACAGCCTCGACACTCGTAAGGAACAGAGGCGCGCCGGAGGCCAATGGAACGAACTCGAATGCTCGGGGGCTGCTCGGAGACTTGCGCCGTACAGCTCGTGAGGTCTCGAACCTCTCCCCCAAGTCCGCCTCTGCTGCTCAGGCTGCGCCTGCCGCCCTGGGAGCCGCCATCTTGAGACTAACTCCCCCTTCCCCCCTATTCTCTTCCTCCTGGGTCAGTTCTTCCACTGCAAACCAAACGCAAGGCAGCGTCCGATCCTCGCTTCCCTCCTTATGACTCCTTCCCACAGGAGCCGCTCCAAAGAGCCAGAGTTAGGCCCCGAAGTGGCAACTGTACGGCAGGAGGAGCGGTAACGGCAGGGCGCTCATGCCTCCTCCCTGGGAGCCGCCATCTTGTGTGAAGAAGTAACAACTAAACATGGCGGCAGCGGCGGTCGGGCGAGGGGGCGGAGTCGGGCGACGTCACTGTCTCTTCCCCCCACCACCACCCCCGCCCTCGCACGGCTGCTCCGTGAGCCGAGGCCTCTTAAAGGACCCCCGCGCTGCCTCGCGGCGAGGGCCCAGGTCCGCCGCGCGCTAAGCTTGGGCTCAGGCCGCTCTCGGGTCAGGCGCAGGCGCGCCCAGCCCCGCGGCCCAACCCCCCCATTGCGCCCTCACGCCTCCGCCCTGGGAGCCGCCATCTTGCCACTTCCCCTCGCCCGGCCGTCCACGGGCGTCAATAGCGACTTTCAGCACAAAACAAAGATGGCGGTTGAGGCATCTGGTAAATGCCCGGATGAGAATACCTCAAACGAGCTCGTCCCCGCCCCCTTGGGAACAGTCCCCCAGGTCGCTGAAGGAACACACGCCCGAGGAGTCGCATTTAACTAGCAGTGGGGACAAGGCATAGACTGCTGAGGGAGGCTGAAGGGAGACATCAGAATTGCGCCTCGAGAGCGGACATATTCCCACTCCCCACACCCAGCGACCGCGGGAGAAGCGGCCCGAGACGCGCCGAGGCGGGGGGGGGGGGGGGGAGTCGGGGGCGGGGCGAGTGGGCGGTGACGTGCCGGCTCCCAGGCTCGCCGGCCCCGCCCTCGGGAGCCGGCGCCACCGCCGGCGCTCCAACTAAAGGAGCCGGGCCGTGCGCCCGGGACCGCTTCCCGTCCCTCGCCCCGCCGGCCGCAGGGCGGGCAGCCAGGCCGGCGGTACCCGAGCCGAGCGGGAGGGCGCGGGAGAGCTCCGCGTCGCCCCGCGTCACCTCGCGTCACCCCGCCCCGCCTGCTTCCCAGAGACCCGCGCCCCGCCCCTACGCGCAGGCGCAGGGCCGCTTTTCGGGTCCGCCCTTCTCCGAGATTTGAATTTCCCCCAGCAAATATAGAGAGGGAAGTACCCGGATGGTGATCACTGGCCTTTTCGCGCCAATACTGTAAGATCTCGCCGCAGCCTTGAGAGGTGGGTGCTGGCATCAACTCCATGTGCCAAACCTCGCAGGAGGCCGCCCGGGCACTGCACCGTCATCTGCACTGTCAGACTCAGGCTGTAGCGCAGGGGTCCTGCGCAGGTGTCTGGGAGCTTGGAGCCCCAACAGATGGTTTTCCCACTTTCTCTCAGCTTTGTTTTATCTGTATTTTCACCAACTGATAGTCGAAATTTGGCCTTTCCTGCAACTACGAATGTAGGCTACAGAGCACAGAGTGTTAGCCTGGTGACTTTGTCACCAGTGGAAGTTACACATCATTTCAGATCACTTAGCTTTTGTTGTAGTTATCCTGAAATTAACTCAAATACAAGACTTACCAGCAGGCAGAATAACGACTTGGAAATTATTGTAGCTGCAATCTGCCCGTAGATTCTGTAATTTCATTTACTAGTAAAGTAGCACATATATTACCGAATCACACATTTCCGAAACTATTTCCATACCGTCTTTAAACATATTAAATTTATGTTGTAACTCTCTGTTTTTATGCATTTGGAAGCGTTTCTTTGAGAAAGGCCAAAGAGACCTGTGACAGCCAAAGGACATTTACCCTGTAAATGACTGTGCCACCAACTGCCCTAAATGACCTTGGGCATTCACCTCATGTCTATGGTCCCAAGTCCCTCCCCTGTAAAATAAGGAAGATGAGCTGCTGGTTTCCAAGGGCCCTGCCTGAATTCAGCAATTCTCTCCCTAGAGTTCAGGAATCACTGGCGTTGCTCCAGGCTTCTCGGGTAGCCAGGTGCCCCAGATTGGCCTCACCTGCTGGGGGTGTCCCATGTTACAGCCCTGAGGCTGGCATCCCCTCATGTGCAGAAAGGCAGCAAGGGTGGTCAGGATGGTCAGGGACACAACAAGCAGTTGTCATAAATGCTACAGGAAAGAAGCCACCACTGTGCTGACTGCCTCTTGCTTAAATGCATATAGCCCCAGGAAGCAGGAGAGTCTAAGGAACATGTGTGAACACCTTAGCCAGGATATTGTCATGCTTTGCAGGACTTCCCCCAAAAGACCCCAGAACTGCAGGCCAATGCTGTTGAGCCTCTGGCCTTCGTGTGCCAGGTGCTGGGGGAATCTGTGTCGTGTAGCAAGGGTCATGACAGTTCAGGTGTGCAGAGGAGCTTGGCCATAAAGTACCGAGCCTGGTCTTCTTGGTGGATTCAGGAAGGTGGTTTGATGACATGTCACTTTCAGCTTGCACAAGGGCTCAGATGGACTCTGCCCAGCAGCCAGAGAGAGGAGTCATTTTCCACGCCCTTCCCGGACCTCCTTCTCTATCAAGTTGACAGTATTTGACTCCTGTCCCTGGCTCTCATCCATGCTTGCGGGCAGACAGGAGGTCCCAAAGGCCTGGCAATTCATGCCACAGAGCCAGGCCCCAGAGAGGTGCAGGTGAGGTGTCCCAGCTGGAGTCAGGAGCTGAATGGGGAGGCCAAGTTGAAAGTGTTAGCAGACCTGAGGCAGGAGGGAATGAGGACAGCAGGATCTCATACTAGCTGAAGGACAGACTGGGCCTAGGGAGCTTTCAGGGCTCCATGGGGATGGCACTTTGGTGGCCTGGAGATTGGGATGTGATCATGCATGGCGTGGAGAGCCAGCCCAGTGTTAACTGGGGACTGGCACCATCCAGCCCAGCGGTACTTGAGGAAGATGCTGGGGGCTGTTGTGTGCAGACCACGTTAGCAGCGGCCAGCCTGGAAATAGGAACCCCAGGGCGGGGGGGCAGTTCCCCCCACCCCCGCCGACCTGGACCTGGAAGCTCGTTAGAGAAGGGCTTGGGGGAGGCATGTGACACAGCCACGAGCTGAGAAGGAGGCTTATAGTCAATGAGGAGATGCAGAGTCGGGGTGAGGGCTTTAGTGCACTGGTGGAAATGCTGGGCCTTGTGGTCCTCCTTAACGATGGGCCCCCAAGGCAGAGTGGGAACAAGAAAGCTCAGTGGGAGGCTCAGCAGCTCCCTCCCCAGAGAGTATAGGTGGATGCCCAGGGCCCAGGTGAGAAGTGAAATGGTAATGTGCCAGTGGAAGCATGAGAAAGAAGAGTAGAGGTGCTGGCTTGGTGCTTGAATTGAATTGAATTGGAATTGAGCAGGGACTCACTGAGCAAGAAGGAGAGCAGAGAGTCACACCCCACCCTGCCCTTTCCAGGCCTAAATTGCCGGAGGGGGTATGGGCATTGCAATGCCTCAGAAGTAAACACTGTGCAGTGGTCCTTATGTATAAGAGCTGACTTAATCCTCGCGATGACTCCTCCGCTGGGCGGCCCTGGCAGCATCTCATGGGACGGGTATGCAAACTGAGGCCCAGACCCGTAAGGGCTGAGGTCACACAACTAGAAGGTGGGGGGAGCCGGAGTTTGAACCAGACAGTCCCTCTCAACCCCACCTGCCGCCCTCTTGGCGTTTGAGTCATTTTCATTTTCAGAGCACTGAACCTTTTCTCTCTACGATGGAAATACCTTTCTCGGCTACTAGGCCAACTCACACCACAGCTGGCCCCAAAGCAGTTGACAGTCAGTGATAAGTGCACATGGTTTTCCCATGGTCTGCTTCTGTGACTGCAGGAAATGGAAAGAAGGCAACTTGGGACAGTGTGGCACTTCAGGGGAGGGCAGAGGACTAGCCGAGGGAGCGGGCCTGGGGGCCGACTGCCATGCCGCCTGGCCTTGCACCTGAGAAGCACAGCGGGGAGGCTTGTCCTCCTCCCCTCGTCCTCTCCCCCACCTTCCCCTCCTTCTCCTGCCCCCTTCCCTCCTCCTCCCCTTCCTCTTTTCCTCCCCCCTCCCCTCCTCCTCTAGCACTGTCCCATCCCTTGCCTTGGATTCCAGAACTCACCACAGCTAACAGTCTCTAGATATTGGTTCTCTGGATATTTGGGTAAAAGGGCTTGGGGCTGACTGGAAATGTCAACATTTATGATACCGCTGAGGTGGGAAAGCCCATTCCGAATTGTAACAAGAGACCTTAGAAAGGTCTAAGTCTCTAAATGCAGTGGTGCTAAGGGACCTAGGGCAACGAGCAGGATTTTTCTAGCACACAGATGAAAGAAGAACCGCGTGGGGGTCAGGAGAGAAGGGCACGAAACCCCTAGGGGAGAGAACATTCTAGAGGCTTCCAGAAGCCACGAGTAAGAAGGTGAACACACTGTGGGTATTGCTTTACTTTTATTTCTGTTTTCTTCTGATGAAAACTGTTGGTGGATCCTAAGGCAGAGAGTTGGGAAGATGGAGGCTCTCTTTTGGATGGTTTTCTTTCTAACCACACTCTTTTCATAACCACAGAGGAAAAAGGCAGAACGCTCTTCCACTCCTGCCAGCCAGTCGGCAGGACCGCTACCTCTCTCTGGCCTGCGTCCACCACTCTGGGGCAAGGTCGTGCCATCTGCATCGGGAATCATGGGGACTTCTTCCTGCTGAAGAAGCTGGCTCAGCCGGGAGGCCGAGGCGCGTTTTACAAAAGCAGTTTACCTGAATTCTGAACTGACAGTGGAGGCCGCCCCGAGTCCTACCCAGGGCTCCATGTGAAGCCCGAGTCCAGGCAGGCCCTCTTCCATGGGGCTGTGGCCAGCTGCTTCTGCATGGCCACCGTCTACACGGGGGTGTTCGATGGCATCTTCGTCCAAGTGGGCTATGAACACCATGCCGAAGCCCGCGTAGCCAGCCTCCCCGCCTTCCTGGCCATGCCCTTCAACTCATTAACTTGGCCTACGTCCTCCTGGGGGTGTACTGGCTACAGAGAAATGCCAGGGCCCCAGGGCGCCCCATGGAGGCGCAGAGGGCTCGTTACCTGAAGGATGTCTTTGCTGTCATGGCCCTGGTCTATGGCCTGGTTCGGTGGCTCACCTTGCCCATCTTTGCATGGCTGGTGGCCTGGCGCCTCTCCCTAGACGGGTTGGGAGGTTGTTCCTTGCCATCAAGTGTCTCTCCCTGGGCAGTTACGGCCTCTCCCTGCTGCACCCCTGTGGGTTTGAGGTTGCGCTGGGCGCCCACATCGCAGCTGCCGTGGGCCAGGCCCTGCGCCCACAGGCACTACGGCACTGCCTCCTCGGGAGTCTCCTTGGCTCTGGGCACGCTCTCCTGCTTGGGCTTTATGGTCCTCGAGCTGTGTGACCATCAGCTCGCGCGGTGGCATCTCTTCCAGTGGCTCACGGGCCCCTTCTGGTCCAAAGCCTGTGATGTGCTCCAGTTCCACTTTTCATTCTTGTTTCTGACAAATTTTTTTTTTTTAAAGATTTTATTTATTTATTTAAGAGAGAGAATGAGATAGAGAGAGAGAGCATGAGAGGGGGGAGGGTCAGAGGGAGAAGCAGACTCCCTGCTGAGCGGGGAGCCCGATGTGGGACTCGATCCCGGGACTCCAGGATCATGACCTGAGCCGAAGGCAGTCGCTTAACCAACTGAGCCACCCAGACGCCCCTGTTTCTGACAAATTTAAACACTTGCCAAAGCCCTCCTCCTGAGGGGAAGGTACATTAAAGTGTGGAAAGAAAAAACTTAAAAAAAGAAGAAGAAACGGGGCGCCCGGCTGGCTCAGTCAGAAGAGCATGCGACTCTTGATCTCTGGGTTGTGAGTTCGAGTCCCATGTGGAGTGTAGAGATTACTTAAATAAAGAAAACAAAACTTAAATAAAGAAAACCAAAATGTGGAAAGAAGCTGCTTGCAGCCCCTGACCACCCCCACCCCCCTGCAGCTGTCATCGGTGTTAAAGTTCCCGGGTGTGATACGATACGAGGATTACATGGAAGACTGTCCCTTCCCTCGAAGTTATGGGCTTCAAGATTTAGAGGTGAAATGTTATGCTGTCTGCAACTTACTTTCAAAGAGACTTACTTACTTCAAGACACTGTCATGGAACACGCCCCGCATTTAACCGACTGAGCCACCCAGGCGCCCCAGAAGGGCATCTGTTCTTGAAAGACAAAGGTGAAGGCAGAGTTAAAGAGGGCGCTGTCTCTGCCGAATGACATCTCAGGTGGGCTGCCCACGTGTGCCTGCTCAGTGTCCCCCAAGGCCCCTCTCCCTGGAGCCTGCAGTTTGGCATGTGGACCATTGCTATGACTGTTGAGATGCTTTTGAGACTGGGTACCTGTGCTGGATGTTCTGTCCCACCTGGGCACCTCTCAAGTGGGTGGTGGGTCTGAACCATGAACCAAGCCATCACCTGAAGAAGCCCGCAGCTGAGGGCCGGTGAGCCTTGCCTCTGCTCGGGCAGTGGGCAGCCAACCTCTAACCCTCCCACAAGGCCCGGGCAAATGGTGTGGCCTGGCTCAGCGTTGGGGGCCCGGAGGCAGGGCATGCCAGTGGGTGAAGAGCAGGGTGGCGTTTGCTTGGGGAAACAGCTTTGTTCCATGACAGTGTCTTGAAGGCTCTATATGCCTTAGAAGAGGAAAAAGGCTATGGGTGTCTCTAGGGAGGCCACCCTTACCTCAGAGAGGTCAGCGGGAGGGAGGGGAAGATGTGCTTCCTTGGGTGGCTCAGGTAGGGATGAGGATGGGAGGGTGGGGGCAGAGGGGACCAGGGTCTTATATGGGGTGGGTTCTTCACCTAGTATCTGAGTGGTTCCTCCCCCCACTCTTGCTGTTTTTCTCTTAGTAGCTGTTTGCCTCATGGAGAATGGCTGGGGTCTGCACGGCCTTGTTCATTCCAACCTTTGAGCAATAACTTCTCATTTGATTTCATTTCATTTTTAGCAATACTTAATAAATAAGCCTGAGAACCTTCTGGTTTTTATGCCACTCCTGTGTCAGACTGGGTCTGCACAGGAAACAGGTGGCATGCTCACATTCGGGTGACTCAGGACAGTTTCATGGAGAACTAGGCACACCACTGTGGGGGTGGGGGACCGCAGGGGGCCCTTTACCACGCCGGGACCCGGGGAGACACGGGGCAGAGCAGAGACCTCCAGAAGCCCAGCCCCCTCTGTCCTGCCTGTCTCCCATCCAAGGTTGTCAGATAAAATGTAGCACTACAAATGATGTTTTAGGCCCAGCGTGTCCCAAATATCACATGAGAAGTGCTTATTCTAAGAAATTGTTGCACTGTTTATCTTAAATTCAGATTTAACTGGGTGTCCTGTCTATTTGCTAAATCATCTAACTCCTCTAAAGCCAGAGGCCCGGAACGTTCTCTTCTCCCTGCCCCCATGCGGCTTCCTGCATCCCCTCCAGCCGTGGTGAGCCCCAGGTTCTGGGGCCGGCATCGCAGAGTGCCTCAGCCCGGCAATGTTTGAGCCAGGAGAGGAAGAAGGCTGTCCCCACCCCCATCCCTCACCCCTTGTGTCTGCTCTGTTTCTCCATCTTACCGCTGCAAGGCTGAGAGGCCAGTGGTTACCAGAGGGGCCCTCTCCCTGCTTTTGGCCTAAACGGTCTAGAGGTCCCAAAGCTGGGAGGGCTCTCCGAAACCATCTGCCCCAACCCCCTCATTTCACAGAATCGAAAACTCCAGAAGTCCCACTTGGCTGACAGTTGCAGCAGAAACCCGGCATCCCACTCCCCTGCCCAAAGTCCTGCCCACTGCGTGGCTCTACCTCTCCCTGATGTCTCAGCCTCTCTTCCTTGCTTTCCCATAACCACAGCCTGGGGATGGGCCCCCAGTGAAAGCAGTTGGGTTGGTTTTGCTGATTGTTGAGGTGACACTGGCTCATTGGGCTGGGGTGGTGGGGGGGGTGGGGGCGGACAACGAGCCACCTGAGAGGCCTGTCAGGATTCTGGTGGCCCTGTCACGGGACACGCAACTCTGTGCACTTGCATCTTCTGTCCTTGGCGGGGGGCTGATCCGGGCTCCTTCACCCCGTCCTCATCCGGGCGCTGATTCCTTCCCAGCTTTCACCGGCTGCGCGCAGTGCTGCTGGGAGCTGCGTGTGCGCTCCACGCACCAGAAAGGGGTTACACGCTTTTCCACTTTGTGCGAACGGACACCGTGTGTGGTGCTCATGCATTTGTTCTTCCTCATTCTTCTTTTTTTTTAATTTTATTTATTTGAGAGAGAGAGAGAGCGCACACACATGAGCAGGGGGACTGGGAGAGGGAGAAGCGGGCTTCCCACAGAGCAGGGAGCCCGATGTGGGGCTCGATCCCAGGACCCTGGGACCATGACCTGAGCCGAAGGCAGACGCTTAACGACTGAGCCACCCAGGCGCCCCATGTTCTTCCTCATTCTTGACCTGTCTTTTTCCTTCTTAATTTGTAGGAACTCTGTTTTATATTATAAAGATTAACCATTCATCTGGCATACAGATGATAAGTATTTTTTTTAATCTATCATTTGTGTTTTGACTTTGTGGATATTTTAAAGTAACATGGTTGAAGATTTACATGGTCCTGTATGTCTCTATGTTTCTCTTTTTCTACATAGCTTTTGGGTTTCTGCTCTTAAGACATTTTTTCAGGTCCCTAGATTATGCTTGTCTATTCATCAGATAGCTTTGTCAAACCTTAACATCCCTCCAGCTGCTTCAGATCTTTTCACTATAAAATTTTCATTATAAAATTATTAAAAATAGGGGCGCCTGTCTGGCTCCATTGGTGGAGCGGGCGACTCTTGATCTCAATCAGGGTCGTCAGTTCGAGCCCCACGTTGGGTGTAGGGATTCCTTTAAAAAGTTATTGAAAACAGGGAGCCTGGGTGGCTCAGTTGGTTACGTGTCTGCCTTTGGCTCAGGTCATGATCCCAGAGTCCCGGGATGGAGTCCCACATCGGGCTCCCTGCTCAGCAGGGAGTCTGCTTCTCCATCTGACCCTCTCCCCTCTCATGCTCTCTCTCACTCTCTCAAATAAATAAAATCTTTTAAAAATTATTTAAAACAGTAATTATAAAAATAGTTAAAATTTACATTTAGAAATAAAACCATTCAGCTGATATTGTCAACATGACAGTTTACCAAACTGTAATTAGCTGGTGCTCTCTGTGATCACGTTGAATTGAGGAGAGAAAATGCCAAAACTGTGTGTAAGAAGTTGCACTGTAGGGGCGCCTGGGGGGGCTCAGTCATTAAGCGTCTGCCTTCAGCTCAGGTCATGATCCCAGGGTCCTGGGATTGAGCCCCGCATCAGGCTCCCCGCTCAGCGGGAAGCCTGCTTCTCCCTCTCCCTCTGCTGTTCCCCCGCTTGTGTGCTCTCTCTCTGCCAAATAAATAAATAAAATCTTAAAAAAAAAAAAAAAGCTTCATTGTAGCCTGGGAGGACAGAGGCATTTCCAACAGGTAAAGCACTTCCCTCTGACATCTGGAAATCTCCATGAGTTGAAATCTTTGCATGAGCATAAACCAGGTGGTTTATGTCCTCCAATGTGATTGGAGAGCACCTCTTCCCTTTCCAAATGGAGGCTTGGGTCCCGGGTCCTTTTAGCAATCCCCGGGCCCGTTTCTAAGACAAGCAGTCTTCCTCCTAGGTGCCCCTTGAGCCCCTGCTGCCTTTCAGCTGACCATGCTGCTTGCTGTTTGCAGCCTGGGCCAGGGTAGCCTAGCAGGTCCTTCCAACCATGGTCATGTTTTTCTAGTCTTTTCTTCCATTTCCTGCCCTTCGCTTTGATCTTTGCCCTCTGTTTCTCTTCAGAATCGCTGACTTCTGGTTTTACTTCTGTCTCTTCTTTCTCGGCCCCGCCTGACTTCCACTGGGGCCTCTGCCAGGGTGTGTGGGCTGCTACCCTCTCAGCCGGCTCAGGTCTCTTCCTTTGAAAGACATGAAACCTGACATGAGCCCCATCCCTGCCTTCCTGCCCCAGAGGTTACCCCCACCCAGGCTCAGGTATCCCCTATCCCCCCATGTGCTCTTAATTCCTTTCCTGTGTGTGGGTATATGCACTAGCCATATTTGCAACTGTGTTTCGTGCCTTGTAACTTTCTATAAATGCAACACAGTGTCCAGACCCTTCTCCCACAGCCTGCAGGACTGGATCAGTGCGAGTTTTTCCCCGGGTCTCCTGGGGTGTCCGTTGACGTAATCCCTTCTTGGGTGCCGCATCCACGCCTCTCTTCTTATGTGTGAGCCTTTCACGAGAGTGTCTGCCGTGCACGGCTGCACTTGACTAGAAGTTGCCAAATCTGTCGCCAAAGAGGTTGCTGAAATGACTGCCCACCAGAGTTCCCATTGCTCCCTGTCCTCACCAGCACTTGGTGCTGTCAGAGGATTTACTGTCTGCTGATCTAATGGGGGTGAACAAGAATGTCATTCCCTTCTTGGTTGCCTCTCCTGGCTTAAAATAGAGGTTGCCTGAGCAAATTATGTGAGCCAGCAGTGCCACTTCTGGGTGTATCCCCAAAAGAAGTGAAAGCAGGGGGTTGAAGAGAGATTTGCACACCCATGTTCGTAGCAGCATGGTTCCCAATAGCCAAAAGGTAGAAACAGGGGCGCCTGGGTGGCTCAGTCGTTAAGCGTCTGCCTTTGGCTCAGGTCGTGATCCCAGGGTCCTGGGGATCGAGCCCCGCATCGGGCTCCCTGCTCAGCAGGGAGCCTGCTTCTCCCTCTCCCTGCTGCTCCCCCTGCTTGTGCGCTCTCGCTCTCTGACAAATAACTTAATTAATTAAAAAAAATAAAAGGTAGAAGCAACCCCAAGGGCCCATCGAGGGATGAATGGAAAAGCTAAATGTGGTCTATCCACACAACGGAATGTTCTTCAGTCTTCAAAAAGGAGGGACATTCAGGCACCTGCTACAACACGGGTGAACCTGGAAGACATTCCGCTGAGTGAGGGAAGCCAGACACAAAAGGACAGACACTGTAGGAGTCCGACCTCTATGAGGTGCCCAGAGCAGTCAGATCCAGAGACACAGGAAGTGGGACCCGGGGGGGGGGGCGCTGGGGGGAGACGGAGGGGGCGTCCGTGTCTAATGGGGGCAGAGTTTCAGTTTGGGACGATGGGAAGGTTCTGCGGAAGGACGGAGGGGTTGGCTGCACAAAATAGGAATGTTCTTAATGCCACAGAGCTGTATGTTTACAAACTGTTAAGACGGTAAATTTGATGTTCTCTGTATTCAACCACATTTTTTTTTAAAGATTTTATTTTATTTATTTGACAGAGAGAGACATAGCAAGAGAGAGAACACAAGCACGGGGAGTAGAAGAGGGAGAAACAGGCTTCCCGCTGAACAGGGAGCCTGATGCGGGGCTCGATCCCAGGACCCCAGGATCACGACCTGAGCTGAAGGCAGACGCTTAACGACTGAGCCACCCAGGCGCCCCAACCACATTTTTTTAAGAGAGAGAGAGAGAGAGAGCAGTGGGGTGGGGGGAGGAGGAACAGAGGGAAAGGGAGAGAGGGAATCTCAAGTAGGCTTCACGCCCAGCATGGAGCCCCAACGTGGGGCTTGATCTCAGGACCCTGAGATCATGACCTGGGCAGAAATCAAAAGTTGGATGCTCAACCGACGGATTCACCCAGGCGCCCCCTAACCACATTTTAAAAAATCGGTGTTGATTTTTGCCATTGACTAGTTTGGGGGTATTCTGTAAGTTCTCTGTACCTCACTTGCCTCTCTTGCTCCGGGGGCGGGGGCGTGGTGGTGGTGGTTGTGAGCAGCCTAGCAAGCATCTGCCCATAGTAAGGTGCCCTTCATACTTTGCCTTAGAGATGAGGAAACATGAATCATACTGGCAAGAGCTAACAGTTATTAATTAAGGGCTTACTGTCTTGGAAAGTGAGTTTAGAGAAGTTGAATGACCTTCAAGTTCCTGCAGGTACGAAGTAGTCAAGGTGGGGTTCGCCCTGGGGCTTTAGACTGCCCTCCCCACCTGTTGCTGCTACTTTGTTGTTTGTAACTGAAGCCTCAACAGGCTGACTTGGGATCCAAACATCATTTTGAAAATACAGTTTTAAATTGAGATGGGAAGTCACATCCCATACCGTTCACCCTTTTAAAGGGTACAATTCGGTGGTTTTTAGTATATTCACAGGGTTGTGCAACCCTCACCACTGTCTCATTCCAGACCATTGTCATCATCCGAAAAGAAACCCTGGACCCGTGAGCAGTCACTCCTCATTTCCCTCTTCCCCCCAGCCCCTGACACCCACTCATCTCCGCTCTGCCTCTGTGGATTGACCTGTTATAGACATCTGGTATAAATGGAATCGCTCAATATGTGCCTTTTTGTCTGGGTCCTTTCACTCAGCATGTTTGCAAGGTTCATTCATTTTGTAGCCCATCAGTAATGACCTAGGCACTCGTCAGGCACAGCGTTTCCACCTTTTGGCTCTTACGAAGAATGCTACCGTGAACATTTCTGTATACGTTTCTTGTGCGCGGGAACAGCCCATGACTCCGTGATGTTTTGTAGCCATAAAGTAAGTAAGTCTGAAGACCTGCTGTCAGAGCGCATTCTCGGAGCCCAGCGCAATTCGGTCAGAAGTCAATAAACGGGCACTCTGACGGGCCGGCCTTTGTTGCTATTGCTTCCTTATGGCCATTCTAGTGGGTGTGAAGCTTTGAAAACACATTCTTAATTTTCAAAAGCCTCTCATCAGAACTGCAATAGCACGTGCACTAGGATGCGGTGGGGGCCCGGTGTGGACACAGGAGGCCTGCAACACCGCCTTCACTAGAGGGAACCCTGCCCTTGCCCGGCAAGCGGTTCAGAAATGTTTTCCAACGTGAAACTCTTCATCGCTGCCATTTGGATGGGCTTTTTTCCCCCAGATGATTGTTGCTTACATTGTACAACCCCAACAGGTTTGGGGAGCTGAGCCTGTGACTCCCACAAGGGACTGAGCCAGACCCACCACAAACAACAGATACCACCTCTGAGGGGACTTCAGACAGGGACACGGTCAGAGATTGTCATAGCGTATCAAAACCACAATGTCCAGGCATATGCTGTTTACTAGGGACACACCTAAAACATGACTGCGCAAGATTACACGTGAAAGAATGAGAAAAAAGATACACTTCGGCACCTGCTAACCGAGATGGCTGGTAGAGCCATCGGACAGAATGAGCTTTGGGACAAAACAAGAACATTTTGGAATAATGTTAAAACAGTTTCAAAACACATAAAGCAAAAATTGACAGAACTCCAAGGAGAACTGGACAAATCTAGCATCAGAGAGGGAGGTTTCTATGGGCTTCCCTAGAAGGTATTTAGGTCAAAAAAAAGAACAGTTCTGTGCAGTTGCAGGAAACGTGAACCAGCCCATGACTCCCGGCGCTCTGATGGGCCGGCGGCCCCCCGGGCCCCCCACGTCTGTGAGTGGCATCGAAAGCCATAAAGCAAGAAGCAAGTAAGTCTGAAGACGTGCTGTCAGACCACATTTTTGGAGCCCAGCGCGATTCGGTCAGAAGTCAATAAACACACACACGCGCAATTACCATACAAGTTTTACAAATCATCGTGAGAATTTTAAAATACAACTACATTAATAAAAATAACTACATAATAACACTGGTGGGTGATGGTACTTCAAGTGAATCTTATAGCATGAAAAGCTGACATAAATTCTTTCTATGAGCCTTTTAAGTACACGACTCGAACTTCACACACACGATTGTGACCTCTATCACCACAGATTGGTTTTGCATGTTCTGGAAGTTCACATAAATGGAAGCATATGACCTGTGACATTCATACCCATAATAGCACGTACATTCCTTTCTGTTACTGAGTGGTATTCCATAGTATTGAGACAAGGAAACTAAAGGGACCCCATGAAGAACGGCTTTTTTTCGCTCCTTTTCCTGTTTCTGTTCTTGCTAGGAGCTACGCCCCCGCCTTACACATGCCTCCTAGAACAGATAGTCTATGTCCTCCTTGTGAAGGTCAAGGATTTAATGATTTTTTGGAGTCTTCCAGTCAACAGATAACACCTAAGGGGTGACCGGACAGGGTCGTCCAGAACATTTTCCAAGCCCACTGGCTCCTCAAGACCCCTGGCTCCAGGGCATAGGTGACTTACGGAGGACATCTACATACTCATGTTTGTTCCTGGGTTACTGAGGGGACACGCACCAGACCGTCGTCCTCAATAAAAACCCCAGATAAACTCATTCCCTTTTCCTTCCTGAGTCTCTATCTACACTCTCGTAGGTCTTTGATAAACTCTACTCTCACTTTCTCTTGGCTCGCAGTTGATTTCTTTCCTGCATGAAGCCAAGGACCCTCGTGGCTGGTCCTCTGGAAGCCCCTCTGGGTCCTCAGACCCACCCAGCCTGCATCAGTGTGGATATTGGACAGGTTTGTGGATCTGTTCATTTTGTTGGTGAGCATTTGGGCTGTTTCCAGCTGCTACGGACAAGGTCTTTGTGTGGACATATGCAGTCATTCCTTTTTGGTGTAACCTAGAAGTGGAATCGCTTGCTAGGGTAGGTGAAGTTCAAGTTCATAAGAAACTGCCCAACAGCAGATAGCCTCTCCTCTCTGCTCCCTTGGGGTATACTCAATAAACTTCTAGCTCCTTAAAAAAAGGAAAGAAAGAGAAGAAAAGAAAAAAGCAGAAACTGCCCAGTAGTTATCCATAGTATCCGTAGTGGCTGTCCCAGTTTACACTTCCCCTGTCCTCACCGACACTTGGTACGACCAGTCCTTTTAGTGTAATCATTCTAGTGTGTGTGTGTGTGTGTGTGTGAGAGAGAGAGACTGTCTTCTGCTTTTCTCTTGCATTTCCCCTTGACTAATGAGGTTGAGCATCTCTTCCTCTATGTCTGCCCTAGTGGGGAGAGCCAGAGGCAAGGGCGGCAGAGAAGGAGAAGAGGGGTTGCGGGGAGGACAGCCCAGCAGGGAGAAGCACTGGGGGCCCTCAGGGCAGGGCTCCTCACGCTCCATCAGCAGTAACTGGAGGTGAGGTGCTTTCTGGGTCTGTGGCCCTGAGCCATGGGAGAGCCACAGGTTCTGGGCGGGGCCTCTCCTGGCTTTGTTCCAGACTTCCTGGCTTTGGTGGGAGGGGCCCTCGGCACCCCAGTGGGCCGTGGGTAGCAGGGTTTTAAGGCACACTCCCACCGTGGGACAGCTAGGAGAGCAGGGAAATTGACATTGCCAAAGTTGACCCCAGAAGAAAGAGAACAGCTGAGCAGAGAAGAAAATGGGGAGAGACATCAGCCAGCCAGCCCTGCAACAGCGTCAGGCCTTTCAGATCATTCGTACTGCCGTGTGACCATCCCCACCATCCGTCCCCTGAATGTTTCCATCTTCCCAAACTGAAATCTGGCCCGATTTCAGTTTTAAGGCACACTCCCACCGTGGGACAGCTAGGAGAGCAGGGAAATTGACTAGTGTATTAAATAAAATAAAGAAAAACCTCCAAATGGGTTTTATGAAACCAGAAGAACCTTCTCCTTGCAGGAGAACATTAGCAGCACACAGACAGACTCTCTGTGGGTTCATTCCAAGAGTTCAGGCTGACCGAATGAATGAAACTGGTTTCCAGAGTTGACAAAGATAACACCCCCCTACACACACACCACAAAGAAAACTGCAGATCATTATCACTGATAAGTATTGATCCACGTTTTGAAAATAAAAATATTAGTTAATATAATCCAAAAGCAGGTTAAGAAATGAATACACCTTGCAGGATGGTCATGAATGAGACTGGCCTGGTTTGGACTCCCATGGGGCTCCTGATCTAATAGAGGAGAGGGATTTAATAAACACACACGCACGCACGCACACACACAAATATACAGTCAGAAAATGTGACATTGTGTCGTGGGTGAGAGTAGAGGGACTACTCCAGGCAGAAGAAATAGCACTTTTAGTTTAACTGGCTGAATTCTGCCCACTTCGCCGTGTGGCCTTGAGCAGCTCACCTGACCTCTCCGAACTTCCTCCTTTCACCCAGAGAGTAGAAATAATATCTGTAGCTTCACTGTATTGAACTATGCCCATATGATTTATCGTCTACAGAAAGACTCTTTGAAGAATGAAAAAAGGGCACTATTGCAGTAAAACATGACATCAGTAGATGTCAAAAAGGTATTTGAAGCAATTTCACTTCTGGGTGTCCACTCAAAGGAACTGCATGCAGGCAGGGGCTGGAACAGACACTCCTACACCAGTGTTCACGGCAGCTGAAAGGTGGAAGCCACCCAAGTGCCCATTAACTGATGGATGGATAAACAAAATGTGATAGAGACATACAATGGAATGTTATTCAACCTTAAAAGGGAATAAAATTCTTTTTTTTTTTTTAAAGAAGATTTTATTTTGGAGGCGCCTGGGTGGCTCAGTCAGTGAAGTGGCCAATTCTTGGTTTCGGCTCAGATCATGATCTCAGGGTCGTGGGATCGAGCCCCGAGTCGGGCTCCGCACTCAGCACTGAGTCTCAAAAAAGGAATAAAATTCTGATACATGTTTCAACACTGATGAATCTTGAGAACATCCTGAGTGAAAGAAGCCAAGATATAAAAGGATACCTAGTGTATGATTCCATCCTATGAGATGCCTGCAGCAGGCAAACTCAGAGAGACAGAAAGTAGGACGGTGGGTGCCAGGGACTGGGGGGCGGGCTGGGGAGCAAATGCCTAATCGGGCCAGATTTCAGTTTGGGAAGATGGAAACATTCAGGGGATGGATGGTGGGGATGGTCACACGGCAATACGAATGATCTGAACTTCAATGCCATGGAGCTATACAGTTAAAAATGGTTGAAATAGTAAATTTTATATGCATATTTTACCACAATAATAAAGTAAAAGAAAAAAATATTTGATGAAATTCACTTCTCTTCATGACCTAAGAATCAGAATAGATGATGTTCCAGGTAACTATGAACTCCCCCGAAATAGTGGCTTCGAACAAGGCCGAGCGCTCGTTATGCTGGTGAACCTGCAAGGTGAGCAGGGCTCATCCCGCCGTCTGCGGCATGGGGAGTTGGTGCTGGACGTCAGCTGGTTCCTCTGCACACAGGGCCTTCCTCACAGCGTGGCGTTTGCTTCCAAGGGAGAGCATCCCGTGGGAGGGATCCGGCCTTGGACGTCACCAGTGTCCCTTCTGCCAGCCTGCATCTCGTCAAGGCACAGAGAGGCCCACCCAGGGCCAAGGAGACTCCACCTCTTGGTGGGATAGTGGAAATGTTCTAGAAGAGCAAGTGGGATGGGTAATATCATTCCAGCCATGTCTTTTTTCAGGAATATAGATCTCGGGGAGCGTGGGTGGCTCAGTCGGTTAAACGTCTGCCTTCGGGTCATGATCCTGGGGTCCAGAAGAAGTCTGCTTCTCCCTCTGCCCTTCCCCTTGCTCATGTTCTCTCTCTCTCTCTCTCTCAAATAAATAAAATCTTAAAAAAATAAAAAGACAAATACATATCTCAAGCCAAAAGGCAGTGCTATGCCTAATGGTGAAACCCGGGAGCATTTTCATTAGCCAAGAACAAGATGATATCCTCATGACCACCGCTATTATTTGACATTGAAAAAGAGAAATACAAGGAATATATGTTGGAAAGGACAAAGCAAAGTTCTCATTATTTGCAAATAAGATGATTGTACAACGGAAAATTCCAAGAGAATCAACTGAAAAAGAATTCTAAGAAATAAGCAAATGTAGTCAGTTGGGTGATTACAGAATTAACACCATGCCACAAAAGAGTGGGTTTCTACATAAAAACGAGTTAGAAAATGTAGCGGAGGACCCTGTTTTGTACCCATTTCCTGTAGCGACACCACCAAAGAGAAAAACTAACCAACACGCAAGAGAGCTGCGGTCTTTCCGCTATCAAGTGTCGTTTAGTGAGATGCCGGTCAGTGTTCCTCTTCTGACTGCCCCCACCCACCGTGGAGAGGGTTCATCCCCCTGCCCTAGCTCTGACTTTGGTGGCAGGAGACACACGGTGGCCGTGAGCCCAGCGGGAGAGCCCCTTATCAGTCAGCAAAGTGTCCTGCGGTTCCATTTGCTAGAATCGTCTTGCCAGCCTGGATTCTAGTCTTTTCACTGGGCCGAACTCGATTATCTATGGTTTCAGTTCTCGGCTGAGTAGCTCACATTCTGAGGTCAAAAGCTGCCGCATCTGAGGGAAGCCACCTCTCCTTGGAGCTTGCTGAGGGGCGTAATTGAGCAGAACTGGCCCCACTTTCTCTTCAGCTTGTCTGATTCTCTTCAGCACCGGGTTCACCGTTTTCCCCAGTCTTGGGAGTAGTCTCAACTCTACGGAAGCAGACACATGTAATGATTATATTTGTACCATCAATTGCTCCTCCCTTCAGTTATACCAAATCCCCGTTAAGATACTGGAGACCAAGTCCGTTGCTTTTCAGGACTCCTGTAGCTATTCTCCTTCTGGTTCTTAATCTCAATGGTGTTCATTTTCAAACATGACCCTTGTACCCAATTCCAAGCACTCCCTTGCACGAGGACTCCTGCCTCACCCCTCAGCCTTGCTTACCCCACAGTTCTTGCCGCTGGCGGCCCTTCAGTAGGAGATGCTTGTGGGTAGGAGCTTGTGAAGCCCACTATCTCCTGGTGGTGCCAAACAGTGGCTAGAGGCTCTACGACTTCTAGATGAGACAGGGTGACTTGAGCAGAGGACAGCTGGTGGCACTGGGAGGGCCAGTTCTGCTCAGTTACGCCCCTCAGCAAGCTCCAAGGAGAGGTGGCTTCCCCCAGATGCGGCAGCTTTTGACCTCAGAATGTGAGCTACTCAGCCGAGAACTGAAACCATAGATAATCACCCAGCCTCTGGTCTCCCAGTACTCACATGCCTTTAGTATGCCAGGAAATTCTCGTCTAGGAAGAGGAAGTTGCAAATAACTTGATTGTTTATTTCAGGAACTTCCTCAAAATCCATTTATCCAAACATTAAATTAATCAACTAGCCCTCATCAGGGTAACAGCTCCCACCAGAGACCACTAGCTGGCTCAGTGGGTCTTTCAAGGCTCCCTCCAAAGCCTGCGCCTTGAAGCACCCACCAGTCCTAAACGGCTTCACGCAATCCCCATCACATGTCCTCGCTGAACGTCCCGCCTTAAACCAGACCCGAGAAACCGAATTAAAAACACCCCACCCTTGACCTCACACTTCCAAGAAGCTTGATTTTGCTTGACTTCTAGGGGAGTGGGAGCCACCACGGGCTCAGGGGTCTTTGTTGTGAAATCTGAAACCGACATCCTTTCCTAGCCCTGCGTTAAACCGCACTGACGTCACTCAAGACTTCCTGTCCCCACGGGAAACTGCGACAGGGATCCTTTCTCATTCCGTTGTCAAACTGGGTAAGAGCAAAGTCAAGTCACTTCTAGCGCCAGAACATACTCATTCCCGGAAGGTAAGACTGTGACCCAACGCTTCGTGGAGCCTCGTCTTGGCTCTTTCTGAGTCATGCCTCTAGGCTGTGGCCACAAATCCAATGTGATGATGTCATAACCTTGGACTCTCAAGGCTCTGTGTGTTTCTGCTAGTTTCCTCTGTTGAGGCGGTGCTCTTCCTCATTGCAGTGAGTCCAATAAACTCAGCTTTGCTTGATCAACAGGTTTTTCCTGTGGTCATTTTAGGGGGCCCATAGCCAACAGCTACAATTGGAAAGTGGGGCGGGGACCCCCTTTATAACCCCTGATGGGTCTGGCGGCTCTGGTGGCCACGCACAAGGTAAAAAGAGACCATACACATTCTTAAAGTAGGTTGTGTTCGGTTCCCAAGTTAATTAGCCAAAGATGCAGAATAGTGTCCAAAGCCAGATGGCCACACTGGCAGGACCAGATGTGGCCCCCAACCCCCTACATGCCTCATCTGGGCAGGGCCTCCGAGTGTGGGAAGTGTTCGTGTCTTCTAATACTCGCTTCCTGGGCTCGCCACCTTGCGTGACTGCCTCTATGAAAGGCAAGAACAGTTTATCTAACACGACCATGGATTGCGCCTGTCACATGGCAGGGCCTCTGACCTGGCAGTTCACCCCATATATGAGTTTTTTTAAGATTTCATTTATTTATTTGACAGAGAGAGACACAGCGAGAGAGGGAACACAAGCAGGGAGAGTGGGAGAGGGAGAAGCTGGCTTCCCGCTGAGCAGGGAGGCCGATGCAGGACTCGATCCCAGGACCCCGGGATCATGACCTGAGCCGAAGGCAGACGCTTAACGACTGAGCCACCCAGGCGCCCTCTACTTCTTTTTGAGACAGGTTTGGAGATTTCTCTTTTTCAAAGAAAGTCGTTCAGTTAATCTAGAATTCCAAAGGTATTGGCATAAAGTTATATGTAGTATTTAGTATTTTTCATTTGAATTTCTTCCTCAACCCAAACTTTATTTAGAAGGGTGTCTTAAAACTTCTAGTTGAAGGGGCCCCTGGTTGGCTCAGTGGGTAGAGCATATAACTCTTCATCTTGAGGTTGTGACTTTGAGGCCCATGTTGGGTGTGGAGCCTACTTAAAGAAACAGAATATAAAATATTTTTAAAAATTTCCAGTTGGAGATTCTGTAGGGAGGAAGGGCTGTCTTTTCCTGGTTCATCCGAATTTCTTTGCATTGTGCTCAGTAATCTGATTTCCATTTCTTGGAATTGGTTAACATTTTCTCTGTGGCCCACAGCACGATAGAATGTTTTGTATAAGCTTGAAAAGCGTGTATCCTCTGTTTGTCGGGCACATTCTCTGTGTGTCAGATCAATGTTGGTCTTTTGCATAAAACATTTAAACATTAAAAGATAAACTCATAACAAAGAAAATATAAGTGACCTTTCAAAATGATCTTGAACTGGGAAAAGCTTTTTTTTTTTTAAAGATTTTATTTATTTATTTGACAGAGAGACAGTGAGAGAGGGAACACAAGCAGGGGGAGTGGGAGAGGGAGAAGCGGGCTTCCCGCCCAGGCACCCCTGGGAAAAGCTTTTTAAAGCCTGGTATTGCAAACCAGAAGCCGTAAAGAAAAAGATTAGTAAATTTTTGCATGGAAACTACCACAAAGTTAAAGACACATCACAAACCAGGGTAGAATATTCACAACACATGTGTGCCCAGATCAAGGTTATGATCAAGAATATGGAAAGAACTCTTCATACCAAAAAGAAAAAGTTGTGGAAATCTGACCACAGATCTGACCAAATTGTGCACAGAAAGGAACTTTGGGGGGCCTGGGTGGCTCAGTCAATCAATTGACCGTCTGACTCTTGGTTTGGGCTCAGGTCGTGATCTCAGGGTCATGAGATGGAGCCCTGCATTGGGCTATGAGCTCAGCTTGGAATCTGCTTGAGATTCTTCCTCTGCCCTGCCCCCCCCCACTCCCCCCTCCCACGTTGCTGCTCACTCTCTCTCTCTCAAATAAATAAATAAACCTTTTTTTTTTTTTTTTTTTTAAAGAAAGGAACTTCAAAAGCCAGTGAAGACAATAAAGGAATGTTTAACCTCACTCATACTGAAATGCAAATAAAAAGCAAACTATGCTTTTTCACTGATTAGATTTGCAAAGGTGAAACTTTTGCCCAAACCCATTGTTTTGGAGGCCACTTTAGCAAAATGACCTAGTAATCTGGCTTCTAGAAGTCTCAGCTAAAGATACCCTTGCCTAAGTCTGCAAAACTACACATGCAGGGATTCTGGACTGTTTATGATGGTAAAGACACAGACAGAAAAACTGGAAACAATCGGACTGACCCTCCCCAGAGTACCAGTTGAATCTCTATATAGTGTATATTCATACAGTGTCTACTGGGCAGCTCTGCAGAAGAACGAAAGTGAGGTTTATCTGTGTGGAGCCCGGAAGGTGCAGGACGGTGAGTGTAGTTTGAGTCATGGGAGGTGACGGTGCTGGTTCGTGGGGCCACCCTTGCTCGGGGAGAGTCTGGGCTGGGAAAGTGAGAAAGTGTTCTTCTTCTTCTGTACTGTTTGGATGTCTTTGTAATGAGCAGGTATTTTTAAAAGGAAAAGTTTGTTTTTTTTAAAAAAAAAAATGGACTCTAAAAATGTTCTGGCTAGGGGAAAAAAAAAAAAGGGCCACATGGTGGCCGGGAATGGGACTCCCTCTGATCCCAGGTTGGCTTGACTCCCAGTCTGCTCACTGGTTGCCTTAGCAACAAGCTGAAAGTGGGGGAGTCGGCTATCTCGGGTAGCCATGAAGGCAGTGACTCAGCAGAAAACCCAACCCAAGAGGGAGGTCTCCATTCACTGTTTTCGCCTGCTGACTTTCATTCTCTTCTAGAAAAACAACAGCAGGGGGGATACTTCTGGTGTCACATTTGTAATCTGGTGAGGTGATACAAAATGAAGGCGGTAAGAGAAGTTGACCCTCTCTTCTAGTTGCTCCCGAGGTGAGCGTCGCTTCTCTGCTGTCCTGTGCTTAGGATACCACGGGTCCCCGTCCCTCTGCCCGCCTGGCCTTTGCCTCTACTTGATAGGCAGCCCTGACTTCTGGCGCTTCATTCTAGATCCTCCTGCTGACAGTGTAACGCTTCTTCAAGGTTGTTACAGCGACTGGTGGCTGGTAGACTAGAAGCTTGGCTCTTGGAGATCTTTAGAAAAAAGCGAAACCAAACCAAAGCAACCCACCCACCACTAGTGGTTCGTAAACCAACCGAGAGTAAGGTGAAGGGATGCAGGTTAGATTTGCCTGTGCACATATCTGTCGTGAATGAGAGGAAACCAGTGGCAGAGTTTAACATCTTATTTATTTTTGTTGTGATGCGACCCTGCTGTGCTCACATTGACAGAACTGAGGACTGAGAAGTTGGACTGTGCTGAGCTCCCTGAAGGGTAGGGGAGGAGGCCAGAGGGTGAGGCAGGGGTGGGGTGCCCACAGCAGGATGGCAGAGATGCTGGTGGCCCAGGCCCAGGTGGGGGCAGTGGAGATGGTACAAGGCAAGTGGGAGAAGACGAGATGTGTTGGTTCTTTGGTGTTGGCCTTGAGTGGGGGCCTGGGAGGAGTGAAGAATAACTTTTGGATACTTCTGACTCTGGCCATGATAGAGCATATTAGACTAAACCTTACAGAAAACAGCTATAAAAGTTGGACAAAATGTACATTTTGGAGAACAAACAGCAGAGGCATGACTTGAGATAAGGATGGAAGGAATACTTGAGATAATGGCTGAGAATCTTCCAAATCCCCAGATTCAAGGAGGTCACCAAATTACAAATATTAAACAACATAGATACAAAGAAAATCACAACCCTGTACATCAAAAGTAAACTGTTGAAAATCCCAGACAGAGAAGGACTATTCAAAGTAGCCAGTAAAGGCACTGTGAAGACAGACTGCTGACTATCCAACAGAAAGACCAAAAGGTGATGGGACAGCGCCTGTAGGGGTTGAAAGACAAAGATGGCCAATGCGGAGTTCTATACCCAGAAGAGTAACCTTTAAAAATGAAGGCAAAAGAAGAAGAAGAAGAAGGAGGAGGAGGAGGAGGAGGAGGGGGAGGAGGAGGAGGGGGAGGAGGAGAAGAAGGTGGCGACAAAATAAATACATTTCCGGCAAAGGCTGGGGCAACTTGATGCTCGCCTACCCGTTCTGTAAGAAATATAGCGGGTAATTCTTTAAGCTGATGGAAATGATCCTGCACATGAAAAGATGCTCAACATCATCAGTCACTAGGGGTGTGGAAATCAAAAGTGCAGTAAGATAGTACTTCACACCTACTAGAAAGGCTGTCATCGACTGCATGGATAGTACCAAGTGTTGATGAGAACACGGAGATATTGGAACTCTTATCCACTGCTGGTGGGGATGAATTATATCTTAATAAAGCTGTTCAACACCCTAGCATATTCACCCCAGCCCTCTTAATAAACACATGAAGGAGACACACATTTCCCCCATAGCATATTTGTTATCTACAGTGTTACTTGAAATAGACTGATGTCTATGTTGTGGGACCCAGAGAGGGTCTTTGGTAGTGTTTATAGGAGTAGTCAGGATCAGAATATTCATTAATGTCTTCTATAGTGATGGTACCCTCTCCTTTTCTTGACCCAATTTTCTGCCAAGAAATGAAGTAACTTGTGAAAGAAAGGGAGGGAGGGAGGGAGGAAGCAAGGGAGGGATCCAGCTGGAAGAACCAATCTGCAAGAAGGCATGGAGAGCACTAGAAAGGGAATATATGTGAGTAAACGTAAGTAAAAATGGACTGTTTAAAATAACAGCAGTAATGCCTTTGGGGATTTAAAATGTATGAAAAGAACAGTGTCAAAAGCGAGGGGGGGTAAATGCAGGGATGCATGAGGGTAACCCTAGAGTCATAACACTAGTGATACGGAAAGAAGATGAAAAAATGAGAAAGGAGGGGCGCCTGGGTGAAGCGTCTGCCTTCGGCTCAGGTCGTGATCCCAGGGTCCTGGAATCGAGCCCCATGTCAGGCTCTGTGCTCAGTGGGGAGCCTGCTTCTCCCTCTCCCTCTGCTGCCACTCCCCCTGCTTGTTCTCTCTCTCTCTGTGTCAAATAAATAAATAAAATCATTAAAAGAAAGAAAAAGAAAAAGGAGAAAGGAGGGAACAAGGAGCCGATGGGCAAATGCCCGAAAACAGAACTGTGCGCTTGTGTGTGTGTGTGTGTGTGTGTGTGTGCGCGCGCGCGTGCTCACGCACTTGTGTGTGGGGCGTGGGGGTTACTGGTTAAAGGGCACAGAGCTCCGGCTGGGAGGACGGAAAGGCTCTGGGGTACAGAGAGTGGTGATGGTTACACCGCACTGTGAATATTTAATGCCACTGAATTGTATACAAATAGCTCCAATGATAGGTATTGTCATGTGTATTTTCCACAATAGACACACACACACACACACACACACAGACAACCATATTGGGCAATACATTAGAATGTCAATGGATAAACAATGATTGCAGGGCTGGATAAAAGGGGGGGGGAGTCCCAACAAAATGCTGCTTAAAAGAGACACTGTATTTTTTAAAAACAACTTTATTGAGGTAGAATTGATATAAAAGGAACTGCACCATTATTTAAAGCCTACACTGCGGAAAACAAAAATAAAGCCTACACTGTTAAAGTTATATCTGTGAAACCATCATCCCCAAAGGTTTCCTCATGGCCCTGGTCACCCCTCCCTGCAGCCCCTCCCTCCCCGCCCACTCCCAGGCGGCCGCTGACCGGGTTTCTGTCCCAAGAGATAAGTCTGCACTGCCTAGAACTGTGTACGGATGGTCTGCTCCTTTCACTCCACTTAGTGATTCTGAGACCGGGGGTTCTTCCTTTCTTATCGCTAAGTAGTCTTCCATTGTAGGAACATGCCCTTTGCTTGTCCAGTCACCTGATGTCCATTTGGGTTGTTTCCACCGTCCGGCTGTTGTGTACCAGGCTTTGTGTGGATGTATGAGTTCAGTTCCCTTGCGGAAATCCTACAAGTGGAATGGTCGTACCAAACCGTTTTACATTCCCATCAGCAGTGGATGAGTGTTCCAATTGCTGTATCGTCTATATGTAAATGCAAACGGCCTACAGGAGGAAAGCCGATCATGAAGAACAACCCGGAGTAACAAAGCTAGTGTGGTGTGGGTGCGGGCATAGGCAGAGACGCTGATGCGGCAGGACCGAGGCTAGAAAGAGACAGCCAGCGGATCGATGACCGACAGAGTCCCCACTTTCATTCTGTGGGGAAAGATAGTCTTTTTACCACCTGGTGTGGGATAAATTGGATGTCCATGTTGGGGGAAAAAAGGACATCTTGATGTCTGCCTACCACCAAAAACAAAAATCAACTGGAGATGTAGCATAGACCTAAATATGAAAGGTAAAGCAATGAAGCATCTAGAAGTCAAAGGAGAATATCTTCATGACCTTGGGATAGGCAAACATCTCTTCAGCAGAGAACAGAGAGCATTACCTAGGACAGAAAAGATTGACAAATTGGACTTCACTAACATTAAGAACTATTCATCAAAAGGCCTCATTAGGAGAGTGAAAAGGTAAACTCTGGAGTGACGGAAGACTTTTATGGTACACACATCATCCAAGACTTACGTCCTGCCTGCTCACCTATGACCAAGAATGACAACCTAACTGCACAATGTGTGAAAGATTTGAATGTGCCTTTCACGTACACAGGGCCAATAAGCAAATGAACTGATGTTCAACATCGCTTGTCATTGCAGAAATGCAAATGACAACCACAGTGATGACAATTCAAACATGTGGATGCTCTCAAGTGTTGGTGAAGGTGTGGAGCAACCGGACCTCTCATACCCCGCCCGGGGGAGGTAAATTAGTACTGCTGCTTAGGAAAATGTCGGGAAGGACCCCCTGAAGCTGACCTTATGACCCAGCGTTCCTACGCCCAGTACATAGATGTGCCTGTGCTGCTTTCGTTCTGTAGCTTCTCGTGGGGTCCTGGGTCAGGGTTGGCCTCGGGAGAAATCGGCATGGAATTTGGCAAGTGGGAGTGACAGAGTAGGCATTTTTATGCTCTACCGGCCGGCGTAGGGCCAGATGCCATTCTGGCCTGGGCAGTGGCCACCAGTAGCAATTCCAGCCCAGAGACCAGCCCTGCCGACCTGAAGTCCAACAGCAGATGTGGAAGTCACAGCCTTGTGTAGACGGCCGGGGCTAACAATATCCATATTTATTATTCTCTTGCTTGCAGTGGTTCTACTTCTCAGACTGAACTGTGTTACCACACCTGAGACATGAGGGCACACGTCACCAAGACAGGCACTTTATTTACGCCAGCCCCAAATGGAACACCCCCCGGATGTCCATCAAGGGTAGGAACGACAAAATGTGCTCTATTCATACAGTGGAACAGTCCACGGGAATGCGAAGCAATGAGGCGCTTCTACACACAGCAAGGCGGCCGAGTAAAGAAGCTGGAAGAGCCCGTGCTGCACGATTCCGTTCTCTGTGTGAGGGATCCTTCTGGAATGACAGAAGTGCCTTTGTACTGGTTTTCTTTTTTTTCTTTTTTAAAGATTTTATTTATTTATTTGACAGGGAGAGAGACAGTGAGAGAGGGAACACAAGCAGGAGGAGTGGGAGAGGGGGAGAAGCAGGCCCCCTGCCGAGCAGGGAGCCCGATGCGGGGCTCGATCCCAGGACCCTGGGATCATGACCTGAGCTGAAGGCAGACGCCTAACGACTGAGCCACCCAGGCGCCCATGTACTGGTTTTAAACATGCTTGTGCGCTCTTTGGCACTCCTCCCGCCCAGAGTGGGGCTGTAATTCCTTTCGCCTTGAGTACACACTGGCCTTAGCAACTGGCTGCTAATGACGGGAGTGCAGCTGAGACCAGGCCGGTGAAGGCGACACAGCCTCCCCTGGGGCTCTCGCAGGACACTCCCCCCTAGAGGCCAGCTCCTGTGCTGGGAGGAAGCCACTCGGCATGTTTAGGTGTCTTAGCCCCAGCAGGGTCCTCGGCAGACAGCCGTGTGCAGGGGCCTCCAGATGCTTCCGGCTCCCAGCCTTCAGACCACTCCGGCGGACACTGAGTGGAGCAGATGAGGCATCCTGTCCGAGCCCTGCCCAAATTGCAGGTTCGTGGGCAAAAGAAATGTCATTGTCTCAGCCCCTAAATTTGGGGGTGGTTTGGAGGAGACATATCGTGGTCTAAGCCGTGACCGCCGCGTGGCTGTGTCATGGAGCTGTACACACACAGCCGGTGTACTTTTCTCCTTAATGAAGTCTATTCAAAAAGCCTAACTTCTGAGGACCTGGCTTGGACAGCCGGGTGGAAGGTGGGTGGTGGTCCCGCTACACACTCAGACAGGAAGTTTCTGGTGACTGGGAATCCGAAGTTCCATCTTCTCATTCTACGATGTCTGTGAGCCATGGAGAGGACATGTCTGGTAGGCAGTTGGAAGCATGGGTAAACAGTTCAGGGGAGGGGACACTGCTGCACGTGTCATTTGGGAGCGGTCAATACATAGATGGTGTTTAGAGCCATGACAATGAGTGAGGTCAGCACAGGAGTAAGTGGAGGTAGTGAAGGCGGCCCGGGGGCTCCCTCAGGGGCTCCCACCTTGTAGAGGTTGTGTAGAGGAGACAGAGAGGGCAGTGCTCCAGAGGTCCCAAGACGAGGGCAGCCTGAGGGACCCATAGGATAAAGTCAGAAAGGAGCCACTGGATTTGGCAACATGATTATTGGTGTTCTTGACACACCACTGTGGTGCAGAGTGGTGGGGTGACGCAGATTAGAAGGAGTTGAAGAGGGGCGCCTGGGTGGCTCAGTTGGTAAAGTGTCTGCCTTCGGCTCAGGTCATGATCCCGGGGTCCTGGGATTGAGCCCCACATCGGGCTCCTTGCTCAGTGGAGAGCCTGCTTCTCCCTCTCCCTCTGTCCCTCCCCTCCATTTGTGCTCTCTCTCTCTCATAAATAAATAAATCTTTTTAATTTTTATTTTTTTAAAAGATTTTATTTATTTATTTGACAGAGAGAGACATAGCGAGAGAGGGAACACAAGCAGGGGGAGAGGGAGAGGGAGAAGCAGGCTTCACGCTGAGCAGGGAGCCCGATGCGGGGCTCAATCCCAGGACCCTGGGATCATGACCTGAGCCGAAGGCAGACGCTTAACAACTGAGCCACCCAGTCACCCTAAATAAATCTTTTTGAAAAAGATTTATTTATTTGAGAGAAAGAGAGATAGCAACAGAAATAGGGAGAGAGAGCACGAACGGGGAGGAGAGGGAGAAGCAGGCTCCCTGCTCCCTAACACGGGGCTCAAGCCCAGGACCCTGAGATCATGACCTGAGCCCAAGGCAGATGCTTAACCCACTGAGCCACCCAGGCGCCCCAATAAATAAATCTTCTTAAAAAAGTTGAAGAGGCAGTGGGGAGAAGTAAGGAAATAGACAAGTATTTTGAGAAGTTTGGCTATAAAGAGGAACAGGGGCACTTGGGTGGCTTAGTTGGTTAGGCATTCGACTTTTAAAAAAATACGTTTATTTATTTGAGAGAGAGAGAGAGAGAGCACGGGGTGGGGGGGGCGCAGAAGGACAATCAGACTCCCCACTGAGTGCGGAGGCCAACACGGGGCTTGATACCAGGACCCCGAGATCACAACGTGAGCCAAAGACAGACACTTAACTGACTGAGCCACCTAGATGCCTCCAGCATCCGACTCTTGATTTCGGCTCAGGTCATGATCTCAGGATCGTGAGACTGAGCCCCGTGTTGGGCATTGCGCTGGGTGTGGAGCCTGCTTGAGATTCTCTCTCTCCCTCTGCCCCTTCCCCTGCTCTCTCCCTAAAAAAATAAAATAAAATAAAATAAACTGTTTAAAGAGGAACAGAGAATCGGGGTTGTGATTGGAGAGAGGTGTTGGGTCAAGAATGGATGCTACTGGGACAGATCTGATGATGCAGGAGAAAGATGGGGTGACCTTAGGAGTGAAGAATTCCTCAGAAGAGAGGAGAAACTTGTGATCTGGCCATGGTGGGATGACAGATACCAGAATAGCCTTCTGGTGCTAAACAACTAGAATACTAGGCAAAATATTGAAAACAAGAGGCAGTGCCAGCCTGTGATCAGAAGGAAACCAAATGTAGTGACCCCAGGGAACAGCCTGGACTTCTGCCTCATGGTACAGGAAGGGCGTCTCCTGAGTAGAACCTGTGGTCTCCATTATTAGAGCTAACAAGCCAATAGTGGAGGGAAAAAAAAATAGAAGACCAGAAACATTTGATTAATCCGGAAGTCAGGAATGGAGGAGAAAAGGAACAAAAAACAGATGGGATGAATAGAAAACAAAGAGCTAGATGGTAGACTTAAACCCAACCATTAAATGTGAATGGATTAACCAGACCAATTAAAAGGCAGAGATTATCAGACTGGTTAAAAAAGTAAGCCCAGGGGCGCCTGGGTGGCTCAGTTGGTTAAGCGACTGCCTTCTGCTCAGGTCATGATCCTGGAGTCCCGGGATCGAGTCCCACATCGGGCTCCCTGCTCGGCAGGGAGTCTGCTTCTCCCTCTGACCTTCCCCCCCCCATGCTCTCTCTCTCTCTCTCTAATAAATAAATAAATAAATAAATCTTTAAAAAAGTAATCCCAAGCCACATGCTGTCTATAGGTGCACTTTAAATAAAGACACAGACAAGTTAAAAGAACAGAACAGAAAAAAGTTATATAGAGAAATAAATTAAGCGTAAGGAAGTGGGTTGGCTACACCAGACCAAGCAGATGTCAAAAGAAGGAACATTACCAGAGATAAAGAGGAGCATTTCCTGATAATAAAAAGGTCAATTTATCAAGAACACATAACAGTCCAGGGCGCCTGGGTGGCTCAGTCAGTTAAACGTCTGACTTCAGCTCAGGTCACGATCTCAGGGTCCTGGGATTGAGCCCCGCGCTGGGCATCCCCACTCAGTGGGAAGTCTGCTTGTCCCTCTGCCCCTCCCCCTGCTTGTGTTCCCTCTCTCTCAAACAAATAAAATCTTTCAAACAAAAAGAACACATAACATTCCTAAATGTGTATGCACCCAACGAGAGCTTCAATTAGATGCAGCAAAATCTGACAGAACCAAGAGGAGAAAGACAAACCCATAATTACATTTGGAGACTGTGATACTTCCCTCTCAGTCTGCCAGAGAGAACTGGTAGAGAGAAAATCAGTAAGGATACTGAAGACTTGAACAACACTAGCAACCACCTTGAGCTAATTGACATTTATAGAACACACCACCCAACTGCAGAACATACACTCTTTTCAAATAAGCATGGAACATTCACCAAGCTAAACCATATGCTAAGTCATAAAACAAGTCTCAATTTTAAAAGAAATGAAATCAGACAGAGTAAATTCTCTGTACTACAATGTAATTAATGTAATTAAAAACACATAACAGGGGCGCCTGGGTGGCTCAGTCGTTAAGCGTCTGCCTTCGGCTCAGGTCATGATCCCAGGGTCCTGGGATCGAGCCCCGCATCGGGCTCCCTGCTCAGCGGGAAGCCTGCTTCTCCCTCTCCCACTCCCCCTGCTTGTGTTCCCTCTCTCGCTATCTCTCTCTCTGTCAAATAAATAAATAAAATCTTTAAAAAAAATAAATAAAAAATAAATAAAAACACATAACAAAAAGATATAGGCCAAATTCGCAAATATTTGGAAATTAAATACACTTCCAAGAAGGTCATTGGTTAAAGAAGTAATCACAAGGGAAATTAGAAAACATTATGAACTCAATGATAGTGAAAATAGAACATATCCAAATGCATAGAATGCAGCTAAAGATGTTCTTAAAGGGAGTTTATAGCTTTAAATGCTTATGTTAGAAAAAGGAAGGTTTAATTTTTTTTTTTTTTTAATTTTAAGTAAGCACCATGCCCAACGTGGGGCTTGAACTCACGACACTGAGATCAAGAGTCACATGCTCCACTGACTGAGCCCGCCAGGTGCCCCGATAAAAAGGTTTAAAATAAATGATTTAAGGTTATACTTTAAGAAGCTGGAAAGGATGAGCAAGTTAAGCCCCAAATAAGTTTTATTACTCCAAAATAAGTAAAAGAAAGGAAATGATGAAAGAGTGGAAATCATCAATAGAAAATGGATAAACGATGGAGAAAAATCAATGAGACCAAAACTTGGTTCTTTAGAATGACCAATAAGCCTCTATCTAGGCTGATCAAGAAAGAAGGAAAGACACAAACTACCAATACAAGGAATGAGAGGGGACATCAGTGCAGATCCTATAAAGGGTTGATAAAGGGGTATCATTAACTTTATGTCAACTTAGATACAACAGGCAAATTCCTTGAAAGACACAAATTTCTGAAACAGACACAGGAAGAAGAAACAAAATCCAAATGGCCCAATATCTGAAGAAATTTATTTATTTATTTATTTTTATTTTTTTAAAGATTTTATTTATTTATTTGAGACAGAGAGAATGAGAGAGAGAGAGAGCACACGAGAGGGGGGAGGGTCATAGGAAGAAGCAGGCTCCCCGCCGAGCAGGGAGCCCGATGCGGGACTCGATCCAGGGACTCCAGGATCATGACCTGAGCCGAAGGCAGTCGCTTAACCAACTGAGCCACCCAGGCGCCCTATCTGAAGAAATTTAAAGATTTTATTTGGGGGGGCGCCTGGGTGGCTCAGTCGTTAAGCGTCTGCCTTCGGCTCAGGTCATGATCCCGGGGTCCTGGGATCGAGCCCCGCATCGGGCTCCCTGCTCAGGGGGAAGCCTGCTTCTCCCTCTCCCACTCCCCCTGCTTGTGTTCCCTCTCTCGCTGTCTCTCTCTCTCTCAAATAAATAAAGTTTTTAAAAAAATTTTTAAGATTTTATTTTTACATAATCTCTACACCTAACATGGGCCTCAAACTGACAACCCAGATCAACAGTTGCACACACTACCAACTGAGCCAGCCAGGCATCCCTTGAGGAATTGAATTTGCAACCTTCCCACAAAGAAAACTCCAGATGGAGATGGCTTCACTGGTGAATCCATCAAATACTGAAGTAACACCAAGCACACACAAGCCCTTTAAGAACCTAAGAGGAGAAGGGAACACTTTCCAATTTGTTTTGTGAGGGCCAATACCAAAACCAGACAGACATTACCAGAAAACTGCAGGTCAATATCCCTCATGAACATAGACGCAAAAATTCCCAGGAGATATTAGCAATGGTGAAAGACAGAATGAAAGACAATATTTTGCACCCAAGTTTGAGAACAAGGTAAGGATGTCCATTTTCACCACTTCTATACAACATCGATTCGAGGCCCTAACCAGTGCGGTAAGGCAAGAAAGAGAAAGGCATAGAGACTGGAAAAGAAGTGGTAACTGCCTTTATTTCCGGAAGAAATGATTGTGCACATAAACTATTCCAAGATGTCTACCCAAAAAAACGACTAGAGCTTGGTCCATTCCTTGATTTTGGCACCAAAAAATGAAACAAAACAAAAACCTACTAGAGCTAATAAATGAATTTACATAATGCAAAGCCGTTATTAAAAACTCAATTGCAGGGGCGCCTGGGTGGCTCAGTCAGTTAAGCGTCGGCCTTCAGCTCGGGCCATGATCCCAGGGTCCTGGGATCGAGCCCTGCATCGGGCTCCCTGCTCAGTGGGGAGCCTGCTTCTCCCTCTCCCACTCCCCCTGCTCATGCTCTCTCTCCCCCTCTGAAATGGTAAAATCTTTAAAAATAAATAAAGTTTAAAAAGCTGAATTGCATTTCCAGAAACTATCAATGATCAGTTAGACAGTGAAATAAAGGGGCCCCTGGGTGGTTCAGTCAGTTGAGTGTCGGACTCTTGGTTTTGGCTCAGGTCATGATCTCAGGATCAGGAGACGGAGCCTCGAGTCAGGCTCACGCGCTGGACACGGAGCCTGCTTGAGATTCTCTCTCTTTCTCTCCTTCTGCCCCCCCCCAATCCCAAAGGAAAGAAAATGAAAAAAAGATACCATTTACAATAGTATCAAAACCATAAAAAAACACATGGGTGTGGAAAGGAGGGCCTCTGGAGGATTTGTTTAGTGGGGCGTGGGGCAGCGTGTCTGATGTCGGGGTTGGAGTTAGGAACCCCGAGATGAAAAGCATCGGGAAGACTCGAGCCTTTCAGTGCAACAAACTCCGCGAGTACAGCCAGAGGTTGAGACGTAAGCTTTTATTCCTCCCGGACAACTTGGACTTCGTGGGGCATGTAGTGTGACTCATGGTCGCGGATAAAACATCGTCGTAAGCCTGTGCTACTTTCCAAGACACTCAATTACATGAAACCTGACTTGGTTTTAAAAATGTGCGTCCGATTTTCTTCTTCCTCCTTCTTTGCCTTGCTTCCAACTCCCCACCTTCCTGGGGCTTCTCGCTGTCTGGGTAACTTAAGGTTTGGGCCTAGCCCAGCCCTGGGTAGTGGCCCCTCTGTCACCATCACTGCCTGGCCCTGAGTGAGACCGAGCCAGTGGCCTCTGGAGCCTGACCTGGCTTGGCACCCGTCGGTGGGCGCACCCAGGGGTGGCCTGGCCGGCAGGCCACCACGTTAGGCTTTGCTCCCGGGTCCCTGGTGCACTGCCGGGCTCTCGGGCGTCTCGTGCGTGAACCGAACCACAGAACAGCCACACCTCACTTTTTCAAGTTACAAGAGGCTGGGAGGGCCCCAGGCCTCCTATGCTCTGTTCTACAGAGCGGCCTCTTCTCCCTGGGGCTTCAGCCAAGTCCAAAGAGAAGGCCTAAGGGCTGCCCTGCCCAGGTCTTAGGGGAGCCAGCTCCCTGCTCCATCCTACTGGACCGGCCACCCCGCTCACCTCTCCTCCCCGACAGTAACGGCTTTCCTGTCCCCCAAATGCTGGAACGAAGGCAGGCCTTGAGACAGCTTCTAGCAGCTGGCCGGGGGCGCTCCGAGCCCGGCCTGTGCCCACAGCCCGAGCGCAGCTGGGGCCACCACCTGCTGTCCCCTGTGCAGAGGAGGCCCCCACCCCCCACCGCCCACAGGCTGCTGAGGATTCGAGAGCCATGAGAACTTCCAACTATGAGAACTTTGACTTCCAGGTTTGGGGAATGTGCCAGGTGAGCAGATCAGCTCTGAAATTCATCACTCTCTTCGGGCCCCTGCCTGTTCTGCTGTTCCACAGCGAAGCCTACAGAGGGAAGAAATACCAGTTAGGAAGCGGGGGAGGCTCCCCAGCTGCCGGGAGGCCTGGCTCAAGGGCTGGGCTGTGCTGTCACCTCAGCTCCTGGGCATTCCCTGGAATTAGGGGTTGCAAGTGGCACCCGGAAGGGAAAGTACCTGCTGCAGCTTCGTATGTTCTGGAAGCAATGGGGGGGGCGCTGGCACCCCCAGGCTAAGGGAAGGTGTTGCTGCGAGGAGGAGGCGAGGGAGCTCCCACAAGGCCTTGTCCAGAATACACAACTTCCTGGGGGAGGCGTCGGGGGCAGGCCGGGCTTCTGGCCATCGTCAAGAGGGGTGGCCTGCCTTTGAGCTGTCCCACGCCCTCAGGGAGCAGGGGCCTTGTCCATGCCCGATGGGAACAAACACTGCGCTGTTCGGGGCTGGCATGAGGAAGCATGCCCGAGCGGCCCTGGAGGCCGGCCATCCAGCTGCAGGGCGCACAGCCGAGCCCTGTCCCTCGAGTATGGGGCCAGTCCCAGGGGTACCTGGGAGGGAGCTTGACGACAGCAGCTGCAGGCTGTCCAGGACCCCATCCTCATACAAGGCCAGCTTCTGCACCATCTTCTGTCGGGCTGGGTTGATGACGATCCGCGGCGGCCGCGATGAGGCGGAGCTGCTCACGAGCGATCCTGGGGCAGAGAGAGCACCTCTCAGCTGCCGAGGCCGCGGCCCCTGGGCACTCCTCAGTGACGCCGCTGGCCTCACGGCTCTCCCCAGCCCCCAGCTTAGCTCCCTGACCCTTTGGGACAGAAGTCCTCCGTGCTGTCTCTGAAGGAAGGGCCTGGAAGGGGCCATGCCGTCGCCCGGGCTCCCAGCTAGGCCAGGAACCCAGTCCTGAATAAAGCCTTCCTTGTTCCCAGCTTTCAGGAAGTGAGCTCCTGGCCTCCTCTCACCCACCTGGAGGGCAGGGCCTGGAGCTTGCTAAGGACGGAGTGAGATTAAGAGCAGGGCCCCGGTTCTCTCCTCCCAGAAGGCTGGGGGCAGGGAGTATGGGGACTGTCACCAAAAGAGGCCCCCGGTCCCTCTTCTGGGCACCTGTCCCCAGCTACCTTCCATAGCTGTCAGCTGGGGCCCCGGGCCACTCCCCCAGCTCGACTCTTGGGTGGCGCCCCCTTGAGTACAGCTGGCCTGCCCAAGGGCTGCTGGGGCCCACACGGTGGCCCCTTGCCCGGGGCTGCCTGGCCAGGCCAGGCCCGGGGGGCAGCTCGGGCTCAGGTGCCAGGAATGCAGGGCAGCAGACAGCCCGGACACACTCTCGTCACTCTCCACGGGCTGGTTGGGGCCTTTCTGGAGCCACTCTGGAGCCTGGGCCGGTGCTCCCGAGGGAACCGCCAGGGGCTGCAGTGGGCTGGCACCACGTGGGGCACTGCCAGTGAGGGAAATGTAGGAGTTTTCCTGTGGGGAAGAGGGGCCTCGGCTGGCGGCCTCTGGCTGCAGGGCTGGTCCTGCCACGGCCGCCTGCAGCTTCTCCAGGCTCTCATACACCTGTGAGGAGAGAGGGGGCTCTCAGGGGGCGTGGGCCGCTCAGACCACTCACAGCCGTCACGTCAGAGGGCCCTGCCCCAGAACACCGTGGTCCTACCACAGGGCTGCTCCAGGGACCACGAGGCTGGGAGAGCTATGTCCCTTGCCTGTTTATCCCTGTCACAAGGAATGCTGAGAAGTCACGGCCACTAAAACGAAGGACTGAGAATGGCTTTTCTCTGTCTGCTGGAAAGCAAATCGCACTGCCCTACTGCCCTCAAATGGGGCGTCTGGGTTCTCACGCGTCAGGGGAGAAGAGGGGAGGCTCAGGCAGCTGCGGCGGCACGGAGCACCAGAAGGGGGCGCACGAAGAGCCCTTCGCTTCTCTCTCTCTAGCCGTGGGCTTGGGCAGGAGGCTCCAGCCACCCTCGGCAGGACTGAAGGGCAAGCTACAAACGTTTGGAGACCGTCTCCAGAAAGAGGTCTGGCAGGTGGCATGGGCAGCACCCGGAATGCGGGGTTCCTGATAGGCTACCACCTGCCATGCGCAGCCAGAGTCTCGAGCGCTTTCCATCCCCACCGGCCTCCCCCTGCCCAGGGCTACCTGGGTCATGCGGGGCCTCCTCTTGGCCCGGCGGTGCAGGCAGCAGCAGGCCAGCTGGCCCAGGGCCAGGCCCAGCTCGGGTGGGCACGGCCCAGGCCTGGGGTCCACGTGCTTCTTACAGATCTGGGTGGCAATTGGGGCAGCCCAGGCATCTGTGGCCAGACCTGCTTGGAGTGTGGTCTGGGTGCTTTTCAAAGTCACCCCGGCCTCCTCAGCCTCTTCTTCAACGAGGTCTTTCTGTGGGACAGATAATATGAGCGTGGCCACCGGGGAGGGGGGTGGGGGTGGGGATGCCTTCAGCCCCATTCCCCAGGCTCTCATCACTGACTCCTGTGGTCTTTCCTGAGATTTATTAAGCACCCATTGTGTGGCCAGCACTGCCCCAAGGCCCTAGGGATCCAGTGACAGAGCACCCCGGGCCCACCTTCATAGAACTGACTTCCTGCTGTGGGAGAGACACCAACAAGCCTCTAAACCAACGGAAAACTTCAACAGACAGGCCCATGGGGCTTCTGACCAGGGCCCGAGCAAGTAGCACTTGGGAGCTGAGATCTGAAGGCACAGATTAGCCAGAGGTCAGAGCCGAGGAGGAAAGGGAGTACCCCACAGAGAGGTACCCAGGGGTGCAAATGGAACTGGAGGCTGTCCTGGGTTTTGAGATGGGAAGGACCAGGAGGAAGCACCTGGGTCGGGGGGTGGCCTTTGAGGCAGAAGGAAAGGTTCAAACCAAGGCCCTGGGGCAGGCAGCGGGAAGCTAGCTGAGTTTGGGGGACAGAGAGAAGGTTGGTGATAGCAGGACCTGGGGAGTTGTGGCCATGTTAAGGGATTGGGCCTTCACCCCAAGCACGGTGGGAAGGCAAAGGGGCTTCCACAATCTCTTTTTTTTGTTTTCGAAGGATCGCTTTGGCCGTGGCATGGAGAACAAATAGGAAGGGTCCAAAGAAGCCCAAAGAAGGATCCCTGAGGGGTCTGGCCCACTGCCCTGGGGCAGCTATGACAACGTGGAGAGCAGCCTCAGTTGGGTTGGCTCTACACACAGAGCCAACAGGACGTGCTGACGGATGTAGATGGTGAAGGAAGGAGGGCTCCTGGCTGGCTCCCCGATTGTAGCCTGACCCACCGAGACCCGGTAAGGGACAGAAACAGCCCCAGGCCAGGAGCAGGAGCAGCAGGAGGTATACCAGTTGTAAAACGTAAAGAACAAACGTGACCGGATGCGTTCTGGGCCCGAGAAGGCTCTGAGCACGGCACGTGTATAAGGTCTGTTCACATGTGGGGAAGCGGGCCCAGCGAGGACCACTGTCAAACTGGGACTAGAACCCACGCCTCCTGTCTCAGCCAAGGGGCGGGGGCAGCTCCGCCACAACGTGGAGCGCTCATCTACGGCGCGCCCGATTGCCCACCACGCCTCTCCCAGGGCCCTGCGCTCTGTTGTCGGCTGTAGCTTCTGGTCCCAGAGCACTGGGACTGCCTTGCTGGGACGACCCCTTCCCCGCTCCCGGCCCAGGTGGGGTCTGGAAAGGCCCCTAGCATCTGCAGGAGGAAGACATGTTTTTCCTGAGCAAGGTCAAGGGAAGCTGTTTGGAGCCCTGCCTACTTTCAAAGCTGAGTCAGCAGCAGCAGAGGCTGGCTTCTGTGGGGCACTGCGTTCCAGATCATTCCACCCTCCAGGGCTGCACCTGTTGGTTATCAGGAGTAGCGCCTCCCTGCCTGCCTCCCTCCCTCCCTCTCCCCTCTGCCTCCCTCCCTGCCTGCCTGCCTCCCTCCCTCCCTCTCCCCTCTGCCTCCCTGCCCGCCTCCCTCCGTCCCTGCCCCACTTCAGGAGGCTCACCAGATACTTGGTCCCGGCACCATGCGTCCTCACGGCCCTCTGGCCGGCCAGGGTCTCCAGCACTACCTGGAGAGGGCAGGACGGAGAGTGTCGCAGTGGCTCCTGGGGGCTTGGCAGGGAGGGCCATATGCGGTGGGGCCTGCGGGGTGGACAGGGCAGCCTGGCCCAAAGAGGCCGCTAAGGCTGACAGGGGCACAGCCCTTAGACGGGCAGATGAGGGCGGGCTATGGGACTGATGCTTCGGTGGTTTGGAGGGCCCACTTGAGGAGAAGGACTGCAAAATTACACATACGAAATGAGATGCAGGGCCCCCATGGGAGGGGCCCGTGTCAAGTAGAGAGGGGCTCTCGAGCTGAGGCTCCGGTTAGCTTCCTGCCAGATTGGCCTCCGGTCTCATATGGAATTATCCAGGCCCTCCTGCCTTTGCTTGGCCACAACTCCCCCACCCCCGAGCCAGCAAAGGGGCCAGGGGCTCACCACGCCGAAGCTGAAGGTATCCGTGTCCACGGCCAGTCTCCCTGTCTTGACGTACTCCTCAGGCAGGTAGGCCAGGGTGCCACGCACGGTCCGTGTCCGGGCCACCGTGCTGCTCTGGCCGGGACTGGCCCCTGCAAAACGGCTGAGACGGGCCAGGCCAAAGTCTCCCAGTTTGGGCATCAGTCTCTCATCCAGAAGGACGTTGGAACTTGGGGAGGGAAGGAGCGGTGTCAGGTCGGCCCTGGCAACCCTGGACTCAGGGTGGTCCAGCTACCCGGGGGCTCCCTCACATGGTTCGGTCTGTGCTCACCGGGGGGGGGGGGGCATCCTTGGCCTCTGCTTCCACACCTGTCCCATGCCAGGTACTCAGTGACCAAGGGCCCCCAGCTCTGATGTCCCAGGCCTCAGGGCTCCACCCCGTCCCTCACCTCAGCCTCAAGCAGGAGAGGGCAGGCCTATTCTCATGGGGGACACCCAGAGCAGGGCTCCTCGGGGCTCGGAGAGCAAGTACCACTGCTGCCTACCGACAGAAGGTTTGGGAGCATCACTCCCCTGCCACAGACTCTATCCTTACAGCGCTTAGAGGCACCAGGGGCCTGTGTCCCCGCCTCACCTTTTGACGTCTCCATGGATGAGGCTGGGGCTGTCCTGGTGTAAAAACTGAATCGCCCGTGCTGTGCCCAGAAGGATGTTCAGTCGCTGAGGCCAGGAGAGAGGGGGGCAGGCCTGGCTCTGGAGTGGCAGAGGAAGCAAAGGGGCTGGGAGGGCCACGGTTCCTTGACCCCAACTCTCCCTCCACCTGTCACTGTGGGTTCTAGACAAGCCGCTTCACTCTCTGGGCCTCAGTTTCCTCTTCTGGAAAATGAGGAGCAAAATCTGCATGAGCTACTTCACAAGAAGGTGGAGACTAAGCTATTCCACTGCTTTGTAAAGCATGCGGAACGTGCTCCCGCGAGTCATCGTGAAATGGGGCGCTCCTCAGTGCCTGGAGCTCCCTCCTCCTCTCTGGGGCCACCGGGATGTTGTCAGAGGCATTCTCCCCAGCGCCCCCAGCACAGCGTGCCTGTCCCGAGAGCGGCAGTGCCCTGTGCGCCGTCAGCCCTTGCGTCTTGTGGGCGCGTGGCTAGCGGAGGGTCAGCTGCAGGTCCAGAGGGCGCGGCTTACTGCCCGCTGCCTCCTACTCTCGAGGGCCATGCTGAGAAGACCCTTCAGCTAGTCTGCTTGCAAGAGGAAGGGGCGTTGAGTTGGGGCACTGAGTCAATAACCCCCTTTTTAGAGGCAGCTTGAGCCAGGCTCCCAGGCACGCAGGAACAGCCGGGGAGGGACCACGGGAAAGGGTGCCAGGGAAGACGGCAGCCCACCTTGGGCCAAAGCCTGAGCCCGGGCCCTGCCCGCTGGTGGGACCCACTCCCAGAGCCTGAGAGCTTCAGTCAGGTGCTGGGAGAGCTGTGGGGCCAGGGAAGCGTGCCAGGGCAGGGACAGCTACCTGGGAGTGCAGGCGGTCTTCCAGGGAGCCATTGGGCAGGAAGCCATAGACGAGGCAGTAGAAGCCACTCTGAGCACAGTAGCCAGCGAAGTCCACGATGTTTGGGTGACGAAACCTGCTTGCAAGAGGGGGACCTGAGTGCTTTCCATTTGGCCATCGCGGGGGTGGGCTCTGGGGGCCTGAGGGAGCCAGGTACCACGCTTTGTGGTCCTGGAGGCCAACGGGGCCCTGACCCGGTTCTCCCTCTGCCCCCAGACTCACCGTGACAGTTGCCCCACTTCGGTCAGGAAGCTCTGCTTCACTGTGGTCCACTCCAGGTCGGCCCCCTGCAGCCCCCAAGGAAAATGAGGGCGGGGAGGCAGCATGAAGCTCTTGCAGCCGAGGCCTGATGGCCGCTCTCACTGCCACCTGTCCTGGGCCCAGAACCACCAAGGGGCTGGGGACCTCGAACCGGGAAACCAGAGGGCTGAACGAGGTACATGGGGGAGCATGGGAGAAGCACCAGAAAAGTGCGGGTCTGCTGACAACCTGCCGGGGCCTTTGCAGGGAAGGCTCCACCCACCTCCTTCAGCCTCTTCACAGCATACAGCGTGTTCCTCATCACCGCCCGGTACACACAGCCGAAGCCACCCTCCCCGATCTTCAGCTCCTCTGAGAAGTTGTGGGTGCCCTGGGAGATCTCGCTGAGGGGCCAGCAGAATGGAGAGGGCTGGGCCCCCTGCAGGAGGGACACTGGGCTCTCTGGGTTAGGCTGTGGGCAGAGATCCTGGATCAGGTGAGGTCCTCTGTCTTCCCCTCTGCCCGACAGTCACAAGCGCCCCCTATCCCACTGCCTCCTGGCTGGCCCTACTGGGCTGGCTGGGGTGCCCAGGTGTACCAAAGGCTACATTTTTTTGCTCCTTGTCTTGAATCTTTCCCTGGGGCAGGACCCACCTACCTTGGTAGAGGAAGGGGCTGGATACGGTGGTGGTGGCTGGAGGGCAGCAGGGCTTGGGACAGGACCGAGCTCAGCCCCAGAATGGGTCTGGGAGCCTGGAAAAGCTTCATAAAGATACCAGTGAGAGGCAGGCAGAGACCGACGGCATGGTTTATGGCAGTGGCCATGGTCAAGGTGGCCCTTTCCAAAGGTCCATCAAGCCCAACACCCGGGTCCTCTTACCTGGGGAGGGGAGTGTGGAGGCTGACGTCTGCAACTTCCGGGGGCGGGGGACCTCAGCCTCACAGGGTGCAGGGGGGCTGCTGGGCCTCGGGGTGCTGGTGCTGGGGGGCAGAAGAGGGGCGGGAGGGTGCCCTGGGACACCAGGAAAGAAAACGGCGGTTAGGCCCAGGCGGGGGTGGGGTGGGGTGGGCGGGGAGGAGCCCCGTAAGAGGCCCCGCACCCAGCCCGGGGTCCCGGGGTTCCCCGGGGCCGCGCGCTCACAGGCCGTGATGATGTCCCGAGCGCGGAGCAACTGCAGGTGCGTGAGGATGCTCACGAGGTCGGCCACGCGGGCGTTGCGGTTGATCCAGGGCCACAGGACGCTGGCCGTGCGCTGTCCGGAGCGCTCGCACAGCCGCAGCTCGGTCTGGTCGCGCACGATCAGGGCGGCTGCGGGGCGGGAGGCGTCAGGCCTGGGCGCCCGGGGCCCGCGCGCCCTCCGCCCCGGCGTCCCCCCGCCCGCCGCCACGCACCGAACTGGCACCAGTCGGCGGGCTCCAGGGCGTCCATCACTTTGTAGAAGCGGCACATGACCCAGGGCGGCACCTCGTACAAGAAGTGCTGGGCGCCGGGGGCCGCGGGGTCCCCCGGGCCCGGCCCACCGGCCATGGCCGCCGCCGCCCCCGGGCCAGGGCCTCTTGGGGCCTCTCGAGGCCGGGGCGGGCGCGGGCCTTGGCCGGCCGGGTCCGCGGACACTGACTCACTTCCCCTTTAAGCCGGCCTCGTGCAGCGCCCGGCGGGGCGGAAGGGGCGGGGTCCGGGCCCGCCGCCATCTTGCCCGCCGCCGCCGCCGCCGCCGCCGCCGCCGCCGCGACCCTCGGCCACATGGGGGCGCGGCGCGCGGTCTCGCCCCGCGAAGGCCGCGCCCCTGGGTCCGGTTGGGCGGTGAGGCGGGCTTCTCGGAGGAGGGGCCCCCTGAGTGGGGCTCTGAGGGATGGAGGAGCGCGGTTCCGAGCACTGGGACAAAGGTCATGGCAAGGCCCGGGACATTCCAGAAAGGGCTAGAGCTGGGCCTTGTGAGCGTCACTGGGAGGTCCCCTTACGAACTTTTGGCTTCATTCGGGAGGCAGCAGAGAGTCGTCAGAGATCCCAGGCGGGGCAGGGTCAGATGTGGGTCACACAGAGAGGACCCCCGCCGCGTCCTGTCAGCTGGCCATGAGGCTGGGTGCAGGGAGAACGATCTGGAAGCTTGTACAGCAGGCTGCCCCAGCTCGGAGCGTTGTTGCCCACCTCCTCCGCCCTGCATCCCATCTTTTCCACTTCTTCAGGAACCTGCTCCAGCAATTATTTGCTCTTTGCAGTGTTTGCAACTTTTCCTTCTTTGGTGGCTTCTTCCCACTAGCACGTAAAACGTGTTTACGTCTCTTAAAAACAGGCCTTCAGCTTCTGCTGTCCCTCCTCCCTCTTGTTGCCATGCTCCTGGCTCACTTGGCACTCCCCCCTGTGAGGATGGCAGAGTCCAGCCTCTCCCAGGCAACAGGCTCGGTTCCTAGGCTGTCTGATGTCTTCACCACATTAGTCCGTCTTGCCCATTCCCACAGTGCTCTGCAGCTACTGCTTTCTTTGGATTCTCTGGTGCTCCTCCATTCCGGCAGCCCCTATTTTGTGGTCATTTCCCCGAACATCTCTGGAGTCCATTTCTTCCCCAGGCCCCCTGCTCTTGCGACTCCCTCCTACCCTGAGGACCCTAGGCCTCTCCGGGCAGAGCTGCCTGCAGCCCCTGCTGTGCTTGGCATCTGCGGCGTGTGAGCGTCTGCCCTTGTTTGCCTCCCGCTCTAGATGGGGAAAGACCCCACCAAGCAGCAACAGTGCCTGCTCTTTTGTTTCTCCAGTTGGATGAGTGCTTGCACGGCAACAGGTCTCCTTCCCTCACCACCCGCCCCCCTCGATCCTGACCCCAGAGGGCTCCCCTTCAGGCTGTCCCCCCAAGATGGACCTCCATGGGAGCCTCTCTCCCCAGAAGTCACAGCCATCACCAGCCACACCCTGGGCCCCAGTGCTTTCTCATGGGGACAGCCTTTACAAAGACTACCAACTCCAGTACGGGAAATTATCACGCACACACACACTAAACCCTAAAGGAACAGCAACTTTGTCCTCCTCGTTCACTGCTGGACAGCGGCTCCCAGGACAGGCCTGGCACACGAGACATGCTCAATACACACAGGTCGAATTTCAACCCTTTGTTTTAACCTTCAAGGCCAGGACATTCGAGTGCACCTTCTAGCAGCGTGTGCCCACATTTATTTGCATGTGAAGCTGGCCTCTGAGCAGTTGTTCCCTCCAGCCCAGCAACAGCCTCGTAAGAACAGCTGTGGCAGGGCAGGCAGCTCCTGAGTGCCAAGTTTGCAAAAGGTCTGCAAGCCCCACAGTGATGACAGCGCCCCCTTTGGGCAGGGGGCCAGGTCAGCAGAGGCCACGGGAAGGTCTCAGGCTGTAGGCACAGGAGCCGGAGCTCGGGGATGGCAGCTGGTTTCCAAAAGCACCTGGACAGAGGAGGCACCCCTGCCATGGCCCTCAGGAGCAGGGGATTTGTGCGGCTGTGCAGAAGGGCTGCAGCCCACTTGCCTCTGGACCTGGGGCTCAGCGGGCCGACCCGTGCCAGGTCCTTCCCAGCCTGCCACCCCAGAGCTTCCCATCACACGCTGGAGCAGTGTGCCTAGAAAGTGTAGCCTCGGAACCCAAGGGGAGGCAGTGTATGGAGCAGGCTGGTCTTTCCTCCCAAGGCAGTCCTGAAAGCAGCTGGCTACTTGGGTTCAGGGACAGCCAGACGGAATCAGGAAACATAGCACCATGCTGTCCTGTGAGCTGTCTGATAATGAAAGCCCAGACCTTGAGTCACTTTCACAGAGAGATTTATCGAGAATGCTAACAGCACAGGATACAGTACTTCCCAACAAAAGGTGCAAACGCGTCACTTAGAAAGGCATGCTGAGTATTCTTTGCTTTCACACGTATTAAAAAACTTACAAAAATAAAATAAAACTGCGTGCTGCCCATCTTTTCAAATAGTAAAAGAACCTTATGAAAAAATCACTTGATTTTACAACAAAAGACACAAACGGACATTTTTATGTAAATTTATAAGGCAAACTCTTTATATAATAAATAGGTTACAGGGATTCAGTGGGGGGGGTGTTTTTGAAACGTATACAGGTACATTCAGACAGGTTTACTGAAATGGTACAAATTTCCTTAATAAATTGCCTTTTGTTTTTAAATATATCAGTGCTTTCAGTCATTTGGCTATACACAAAGAACCTTTTTTTGAACACTACAAAAAAGCAATCAATATTTTTTGTTTTTAAAACGACCTACTTATTTTCTAAAGTAATTGTCCCAAAACACAAAAACTGAAGGTGAATGTGATGGAGGGCTTTGGAGACATCTCTAGCCAAGTCTGTCCTGGGCTGCTCCCTGTCCCACACACACCTCTCTCCCACCCTCGCCGGGCTTCCGAGCTGGAGCTCCTCTGTCTAGGGTGTCCAGTGTCACTGTGACTCAGGAGGGGGCAGCCACCCTGCCTGGTTCTTCCTGATACTAAACCCATGTGCAAATAGTCATGACAGTCAGCATTGTCTTCGCCTTTGGGGGGGGGGGCTGGGTGCTAAGGGAGCACACATCTGTCCCTGTTCCGTGAGCCCAAAACAATGTCTGGTGGGGGTAATGGCTTTTCTCAGAAGGATCTGGTTTTGCCAGGGGAAGGGAAGTGGGGTTTCTCATGCCCAAGTTTTGCTGGGGATCAGATGACAGCAAAGAGAGTGCACCCCCTCCACCATCGTCATATCACCCAGGATGGTGAAGAATCTAGAGGTCACATTAGTGTTGTATACTCTGGGACTGGGTGGGTTGTGATGGGGGTGTCCTGAACAGTAATGCCTACCACCTAGCCTGTCCAGGAAGAGCTGCATCAGGTGGAGAGTGGCCAAACTGCCCTGTCAACATACAACTGACCTGTGGCCACAGTGGAGGTCTCCAGGGAGATGACCACCCTTATTCTGAGCTATGCTCCTCAGGCCTGCCCTATCCTCCTTCCACTGAGGCAAGGTCGGCTCTGCTCACACCCCTCCTGTCTCCCTTGGAAGGAACATCAACCTTGTCTGTCCTTAAAAATAATGATGATGCTAATAATCTCGGGGGAAAAAAAGGCAACAGAATCCACTGGGTGGAACAAAACCTGGTTTTGCTCTGACTTTGAAAATGGCAACACATCAGCTATTTGGTCCGTTGGCTTAGGCTTAACTTCTTTGGGTGGCATCTGGCTGATCTGGGCAGGGGTCATCTCTTCGGATCTCCCCTCCTGGGGAAAAAGGACAGCCCCTCTCATCTTGGTCACCATCCCCTCCCTCCAAATTCTTTTGTTTGTAAAGAAAAGGTGTCTAGAAGCATTTGTCTCTGGAACAATTACTTTAAACATGGTTACAATACAGACTTCAGTTCAAACACAGAAGAGATTTACTTAGCAAATTTCCTTTCACCCACCAAAAATTACACAAATATAAGCCTCAACACCACAGTTAAGAGGACCAGTAGAGAGAACCTCATGTTTGGAACACAAAAGGAGAAATAAAAACCAAACCAAACCCAAACAGAAAAACCCCAGAAAAACGATGGAAGGATGAGGGAGAAGGGGAGGAGAGCAAACACAGCACACGTTACAGTGTCCGGGTACACGGGAGCCCAGCGCGAGGAACGGGCTCGGCACACATTGAGTAACAGTCCTGGTGATATTTGGTCATATATTCATCAACTACTGACTCTGGAGCGGCCGTTATTGATTGAAGCAGTGACAAATCAAACGGAAAAGGAGGCCTTGGTAGCAAGGGAAGGAGCAGGCTTCAAGTTCTGCAAGCCTTTTGCACTCCACCGTCCAGCTCCCCAGAAACACTCAACTGGGTGGGCCCTGCTCCGTCCAGGTGGGCGAGAGGTCACTGGGTGAGGCTAAGTTGGGCGCTGATTTCAGATTTCAGTCAGAAAGCACGCACGTGGACACACGTGGACACCCACCTGTTAGTGGCAAACATCAGCAGCAACGGCCTCCTCGCCTCCTCTGCCCCCATCCCAGGCTGGGTGGGAAAGGACGTCGTGACCCACTGCTAATACTGAATGCAGGCTGGAGTGGGCCCCAGACTGGGCCCAGAGGCTGCCCCAGCCCAGGTCCTCCGAGGGCCCCACAGGTAGCCTGGCCACCCAAAGGGCTTATGAGTGTTTCTCTTTTGGTTCAGGCCTCAGAAGAAGTAATGATGCAGGGAGGGAAGCTTTTGGCCCTGGTGATTATAATGCTCTCTGCTTTGGAAGAACAAGTTTCTGGGTTGTTGTAGTTGTTTTCTTTTTTTTTTTTTTTTTTGGTGTTTTTTAATTACTTAAAAAAACGATCAAAAAGAACTGTTACGGCTAAACTCTCTAGCAGATATTGCTCATTAAGAATTACAAAAGCAAATGCAGTTACTCGTAGGATGGGGGAGAAGAGACGGATTTTCTGGAGTCTTTGCTACCTCCTAGGGGGGACCCAGTGGACTCTCATATGTGGTTCTGGGGTCCCTGGTGTCTACCTGGTGCAGCTCACACATTCAGAGATGTGATAGGCCTCCCATCTGCCCTCCAGCCTCAGCAAAGTGGAAGCCCTATTGGTGGGGAGGCCTGCTGAGCTGACTCTCCATACATGATCACTCTGACTGGGTCACTGGGAGGGCTGGGGGTGGGGTCAGGCCATCCCCTCCCTCCTGGACTCCAGCTGCCCCACCCAGAGGTCGAAGGGGGCCAGGTGGTACCAACTACATTCCAGACTTTGCCAGGGCAAGGAAGCGCTCTTACACCCACCCGTTGAGGTGAACTGTCTTGCACCAGCATCCTGGGACCTCTCTCACAAGCATGGGAGACAGTGCAAAACCCGGATGCTGCCTGGAGCCTCCTTCGCTTGGCACAGGGAAGCCCTTGAAAGAAGCGAGGAAAGACCACGGATCTGCTTGGACAGAAGTGACCAGCAGACAGATTTGTAGTTTTTTTTGTTTTTTGTTTTTTGTGTTTTTTTTGTTTGTTTGTTTTGTTTTTTTTTTTTTTATAATTTTCCCTTGTCCTATGCTATGGTTATCAGAAATATCGTAATTAAGCAACAGGTATAATTTTAACAGATCTTTTGTGTGTGTGTGTGGAGCCACAAGCAAAATGAGTGTATAATTGTGCAATATACAGATATATATATATAAAAATTCAACTGCTCTGTGTGTCTAGTTGGTGCATTAAATAAAAGGGACAGAAAAACTAAAACCAAAGCTAAAAAGCAAAACAAAAGCCCAGGATAGAGGAGACCAAGCAGGCCTATGCGTATAGTCTATAAGATATTGGATATAATCAGGGTCACCAGGAAGAACACCTTTGTCACTGGACACACAAACACTGAAGGGGAGAGGGACTACCAGTGAGCAGGAGCCAAACCTCTTGGCCTTTTCATCTCATTGTCTCTTGCTGCCGAGGACCTGAGAAAAGGTAAGCTCAAAGGGGGGCTAGGGGAGCAAAGGCAATTTGCAAGTTTCCCTAATGCTCTCAATCTCAAAGGCCGGACTTCCCTCTGGGAGGGTCTCGGCTCTGCCCGGTACCTGTTCTTGTGCCTGCCCTCCCTCTGGCCCAGGGGCTCTCGCTGGTAAGGGGCGAGGGGGACACACACCACAGGGAGTGCTCAGGCCTCTGTCTTCACCTCTGCATGCAGAAGGGAGCACCACTTCACCTAGACCCTGGGCCCCAAGGAGAGCAGAGAGAGGGAATGTCCTCAGGGAACAGGCAGAGGCCAAAGGGGAGACCTCACCCTCACCTGCCTAGTTGCCTGGGCCCTAGTTAGAACTTCTTTTTTCCCGAAAAAATCAGCACTTGGGGAACATCCTGTCGAGATGAGAAAGGAACAAGAAACAGGTGGTGCTGGGTGGTGAGAACGTCGCAGGCCTTTGGACTCACTGGTGACACTCTGCTTCCCATACCAAGTGCTGGGCTCCTACAGCTTTGGGACCAGGCAGGCAGCCCTGCAGGACAGGCGGCTCCCCAATGCGAAGATGGCCCCGAGTCTCAGATCCAGCAGCTTCAGGCTGGATTCCCCTTTTCCTGTAGCACTCACATGTCAGGCCAAGCTCCAAATATTTTTATATCAGCACTTTTGCAAAATCTTGCTCTTATTCATTCAGCAACATTGAAATGTAATTTTCTGCCAAATGTTTTCTAGATTTTCCTTCTGAACTGTTGAGAACGGGTTTCAGTGTTCACATTTTTCCCCTTTAATATGTAACTTTAGACCCTGGGGGAGGCAGTATGCTAGCAATATATAACAGACTATGCCTTTTCTAATGATACAGCATCTAAAAGAGAAAGACGAAAAAATGGAGACTCGACAAACCCCTCCAGAGTGGACGAGTTTACTGGCGGAGAGAGCAAAGGTGGGGCCCTTACAGAGAACAAAGTAAGATCAGGAACACGACATGGTGGGGCTGCAGGGGCCCAGGAGCAGGGGCTCTACCACCGGCTGGGCGATGCTGCCATGCTTGCCCCCGCTGCTCCCCCCCCCCCATGAGCCAAGACTCCAGGAACAGGGCTCTAAACACAGCTTGCTTCCTGAGGTCTGGGCCACCAGTCCTAAAATCTGTGCGTGACTCACATTAGGAAACAATTCGGGATGACACTGGCTAGGAAAGGATGCGCAAAAGGCTTCTCCAAGAACCAGCACCTGTGACCTTCCCTGGCTCCATCAGCCCAGAGAGCCAGGCGCAAATGCTCTGGAAAGGGGGCACAGAGCTCAGCTGCTAGGCTCCACTTGGGTTCTGCGAGATCCAGTCGCCCCTCCTGGTGAGTTCACTTCATACCTGTTGCTCCCTCCTGCGCTTCAGTTGCTTACTAAAAGTTACTTCAATCCAGAGATCCTGTCAGCTAAAGAAACACCTTTCCCACCAAACATGGCAGTTTGTTTCAGGCTAGTACCTCCTTTCATCATCCCTGTCAGAGCAATGAAAACCTGCGCAGAGGAGCAGGTGACAACTTGGGGCTGCTCTGGGTCCTGGTGCCACCGTTTGTGGCCTCTAGCCTGGAATGGTGCCCCTGAACAGACTGTTGCCTGCACCTGCACGGGGTCTCAGGAGTAGAAGCCAGGTGCCGGCTGTGGCCAGTGTCCCTGGGCCACCACCACGGCTTTCACCTCCCAGGGAGTTGAGGGGACTGAGGTCCTTGGGTCGTTTGGCACTGATGGACTGGGGAACGGGGCATTTCTAGGTGTCGCCTGTGCCTTCTGATAAGGGGAATACAGCAGCAGCAGAAGGGAGCTGTCTTAGAGCCTGGCTGTGGCTCGGTGCCCTGGTTCACTACAGTGTCAAGGCCAGCGGTTCCACTGGTTAGGGCAGGCCCACCAATGGGCAGGGCAGGGCAGAGCTGGGCTGGGCATTGTAGGAGGAGCTCAAGGACATACAGCATTCTGTCGGGAGAGGAGGTAGTAACTAACAACTAGAACGAGGGTGGGGGAGGCTGAAAGTGACTGTGACCTAGCCCTACAAACAGGTGTCTGAAAGCTGTCAGTTAATTTCTATATTCTTCACACAGTCCCTAAAAGATGCCCCCAATCTTCATGATGTTCAAGCACACACAAAATCGAGGTCACACCCCCAAACTGGGCTGGACACGGCTGGTGAGAATCCCATGGCCTGGCTTTCCCTCCAACCTCCTGTCAACCTGACCCAGGACAGGGGTGGTATGGGAGCTGCAGGGCCCCTCTCTGCCAGGGCGACAAACCACCAAGGTGACCTGCTTAATGGTGACTTACTTGTGATGCCTTTATTAGGTGAAGAAGAGGGAATGTGAAAGAATGGGGAGAAGGAGAGAAAACCCTAAGGAGCCTCAGGGGCTGCCTGCAGCTTTGGAACTGTAAGGAGAAGCAGCTGGGGAGCGAGAGGGCTGCAGGTCAGGCCGGGCCGAAAGAAAATGAAACTTGAAATGCTGTGCTCTCAACCACCAATGCCCAGTCAGCCCCTGAATGGTCACGGGTGAAAGGGGGGCATGGCGGGCCCCGCACTCCTCTTCCCAGGACCACATGGTACTGAGCTGATGGAGAGGCCAGCTCTTGATACTGGTTCCGGGAGTCACATTCCACTGGACTAAGTGTAATGCATAAAAACCCAACCGACCAAAACGGATGGTGTCTCCACGACAAACTGGCCGGACGCTGTACTTGCGTGGACAGGCATCCTTTGTGGGTGCCAGGAGTGCGAGGCCACTTCGGGGTCAGGAGCCTTTTGTCCTTGAAGGAAGAGGGATCCTGAAGGACTTGCCCCCTCCTCCGACCCCCCTGCCCTTCCTGGGGAGGAGTCAGAAGTGAAGCCCAGAGGGTCAACAGCAGAGGGGGTCTGGTTGTGGGACTTGCTTTTGCAGCATAAGGAAATGGGTACAAAAATGCTACAAAGGCCAACTATGATTCTGCAAACAGAATGGGGGCAAACTCCCTTGCTTCTAACCATTCCGGAAGAGACAAACGCGGTTTTTTTCTTAAGCTACTGATTGGAACTGTCAACTATGGTTCCTGATCACTAAGGACTGGCAAGGAAGTGCTAGACGGTTTTTAGGATGTTTCACTCCTTCATGGTTACACTGCAGTAAGGAAGCCAGGGGACAATAACTGAAATACACGAGACAACACGCACTTGACAGTTCATGGCAGCAGCTCGCATGGGACGTGCTTGTGGGTGTTTCTGGAAGCATAAGACTGCTGTCTCATTTGCTACTTTGATAAGGTACTTCTCAGTTGGACAGATTTAGATATAAGAGACATCTCTGTAAACACAGAAAAGGATATACCAATATGATGAAGATATGCAGCTAGATAAGGACTTCCTGAACACAGAATGAAAGGATGGGGTCCTAAATGGAGATTGATCAATGAACACCCATAGCAAACCCAAGCCGCTCGGCCCCCACACCATTCCCCTGGCATAGATGTGGAGATGTGTGATATGCTGGCCCTACCCGGTCTCCAGCAAGCAAAACCCAGACATTTTCCATCAGAAAAGAACTCATGGTTAACTTAAGGGAGGAGCAGAGGGGCCAGGGGCCTAGGCACTGGTCCCAGCTCAGGTCTGGGGCATCTGCCATTTCTTCCCACCTGCTGCCTCGTTTCACCACACTGTGCTAGCTGGGCCTGGCCGAGGCCAAGGTCAGGGCTGGGCTACTTGATGACTATGGCAGGCCATGGGGGCCTCTGCACTACCCTCAGCTCCCAAGTCCAAATCTGCCCAACTTCGCCTGCCTGCTTCTCTCGAGTAGGTTGAGAAGGCCCAGAATCAGGGTCTGACCAGGGAAGGGAGCTCCCTAAGAGAGCAGGATCTTGCTGCTCTCTTGCCCTTCAGAGAGGCCAAGGTGCTAGGGCCAGGTGGACTCAGCAGAGCCCGGGGCTTCCTCAGGGCTCAGAATGGGGGTGTGGCTAGGGCTAGGGCTAGGGCTAGGGCTGGCAGTGGGAAGGCCCAAGGGCAGGGTGAGATCTGGGGGCCTGAGCTGACCAGCATCAGCTCAGGTAAAGCTGAGAACTGTGGGTGCCTGGTACAGAAGGGATGAACGAGGAGGGGAAGAAATGAAAGGATGAATGAAAGAAGGCAGAAATGGAAGGACAGAAGAGAAACCAATCAGGAAGTCCTTATAAAATTGCAGCAAACACTTAGAGTTTCGGAGCTTCGTGGGAACCCTATGTGCTGAGCCCACTTTAAAACAAGCGCAGGTATATACAGATCCAGGTAGTTCTAAACACCGTCATGTCTGGTGGCTTGAGGGACGAAGTGTCACCAATTCAAGCCAGTTTGCTCTCAGAGCATGTTTGTTTTGAAGTGGGAACATGAAGACTCAATAGTGCAAATAGTTCTAAGCTGTCCCTAAAGGAGTAGAATTGAAAAGTTTTGGAAGAACATTTTCCCCTCCTTCCCCCTGGCCCCCCAACCTGTCCACTAGGCCTCTACCTACCAGTCACGGAGTGCTCTGAGCGACTAGGAATTCCATCGGCCCCACTGCTCTCTGCCACCCGGAGGAGCCCAGGAGCCCGGGGCCAGTGCGCCTCGTCCTGTCGCTTCCACGGCCCCTCTCTCTCTCTCTCTCTCTCTCTCTCTCTCTCTCTAGCGCCACCCACTGGAGAACGGCCCGGGGCGGTCCTCTCACCTGGTCACCTGGCTCAGGCCAGTCTACACCCAGCAGCTCAAAGGACTGGCTCCCTCCTAGCCATGCCAGAACTGGAGCGAACAGGTGCTACCTCCCTGTCCTGTGAAATGTCCTAGTCGGTTTTGGATTGGGGCTGGTGTGGGGCCAGATTTGTGCCACCATGGGTGAGATCACACAGGCTGTAGCCACTGGCCATCTCTGTCTTTTTCTCTAAAGAATCCAACTGTCTCTCCTGCCTCACACCTCCTTGTCCCAATGTGGGTGGGGATGGGGGAGGTGCGGGAGCTGGAGGATGGGGGTGGGGCAGGGTGGGGGGAGAGGAGAGCGGAGACTGGGGCACCAATGGCACTCTCTGTCCCTAATGACCACATGGGGGGCGTGGGGGGGGAGGTCGGGGTGGGAGGGGAGGTGCAGGCATACCCTAAGAAGCCTGGTCAACAGCTTGTCTGGTCAGTAGTATCTGCAGCAAGCCTTGTTGAAGGAGCCTAGTTTAGAAAAGTGCAAAGCTACTTCTGGCCCTGGTTAGGTCTTCAACCTGACTGTGCTTGTCGGTAAGAAAAACATCCCAATGCTCCAACTACTCCCACCCTGAAGCCACGAAACTCTAAGTTTACTGAAAGAAAAAAAAATATTTTTTATTTCAGTTAATCGGGAAGCTTTGTCAGAGCCCTACCCATAAGGAGAAGAGACAACAGCTGCCTTTATTCTTGTTGGTTTGCTTTGCAATCCGCTCTGTGTAAAGTCAGCTAACTCTCTCGGTCACGGGCGTCCGGCTGTCCACAGGCTCCTCTCTGTTTGGCCTTGGCATGGAGGATGAAACAATGTCTTTGCGCTCTCCCTCCCCTCGGTGTTTGTACTTGTCTGCGGCCGTGGCGGCGGTCGCGACCGCGGGCTGAGTCTTAGCTGGCTCCTTGGGGCAGCCGTCGCTCTCCAGCGAGCCTCCTCTCGCCATCTTCTCCTCTTTGCAGACGCCGCTGCTCAAGTCCTGGGGCTCAGGGGGGCTGGCGGGGTCCTCGGAGCTCTGGGGCTCAGGTGGGGGTGGGGGCGGGGGTGGAAGCAGCGGCGCGGGTGCCTTCGGGGGCTCTGAGTGGTGGTGGTGGTGGTGGTGCTCCTTCTTGGGGGGTGAGGAGGCGCTGCTGCTGCGCCCCTTTGGGCTGCTCTCCTTGCTTTTCCGCCCGGGGCTCTTGCAGGTCTTCAGTCCCTTCCCACTCTTCTCACCGAGGGTGGATACCAGCAGGGGCTTCACCACCTCCTTCACCTCGATGCTGACTGTCTCCCGGGTCTTGCGCTTCTTGATGGGGAGCACGGTCTCCTGCACGGACCGGATGGAAGACTCCTTCACTGCTTTCTTCTTGGCCTCTGCGGCAGCGGCTGCCACCACACTGCCCGGCTTTCGGCCCCGCTTCTTGGGAATGGCCTGGGGGTCGGCCTCGGCTTTTCGCTTCCTGCCAGGGCGTTTGATAACCATGACCTGGGCTGACGTGGTGGCCCCGCCGCCCCCTTCGGCCTTGCTCCCTGGTGAAGCTTGAAAAGGCATCTTGACGAGCAGCTTCCCGGGACTTTTCTCCAGGACCCTTTTCACCTGCACACCCTCTGATGCTGCTGCCTTGGGTCTCGCAGTGCCGCTCCCTTTGGGGCGTCCCCGACCTCTGCCAGTTCCTGGAGCTTTGGGAGATTTGGGCTTCTTAGGTGGTTTCTGCTCTCGCCGGGAGGGGCTCCCTCTCCCAGTTACCGTGAAGTCAAAATCATTAGGGTCCAGGGAGGTGTCGCCTACCTTTTCGAAGTACGCAATCAACTCCACTTTAGAGCGAAAGGCTTTTCCCTGGGGACTGTGGGAGCAAATGGAGAGACACAAAGAATGATTAGAAGCTTCCACGCTAATGTACAAAGATGGGGCAGAGCAGAAGGTGGTGAACTCTGTGACAGGACGTTCTGCAACTGACCTGCCTGATGATACTACTGAATGAGAGTCACAGTAGAGAAAAGCCAAAACAGGCTAAAAGTAGAGGGGCACGGCCACGGCCACACGTGAAGCAGTCGGGTTGCTGGGTGGTGGCAGCGGGCACCTAGAGGGTGTGCTCGCTCCAGTGACAGCTGTTGCCCGGATGCCCCTGAGGGTCCGCCTACCACCAAGGCCCCTCCGCTGGCCCCCAAAGGGGCCTGGCCTGGGGACCCTCTATGAGCCATCAGGCTGGGGGGCCCATTCTGCTGGTTGGTGCCCAGGCCCACTCAGGAAGTAGAGCACTCCCCTGTCTGAACCTGGGCATGCTGCTTAGCCTCTTTGGGATCGGTTTCCTCATCTGTCAATAGGATAATGCTTTGCTCACCCTTGTCAGAGTTGTTGGAATCAAACGAGGTTGTCTGCAAATGTCCTTCCAAAACTGTTAACCTTTTCTGGATCATGTAAGGGCCAGAACTAAAATGTACTTATTCAGTCCTCCTCTGAAGCTCTGGCTTGGAAGTTACTGTTTGAACAGAAAATGCCCAACGACCAGCCCAAAGCTGGACAAATGCACCAGTGACAGCTAGAAAGGCATGTGTCTCTCCCCAGAGGCCCTGTCAGAGAGCCCAACCTTTCCCAACATGATTCACAAAGTGGACTGAGCCCTATGAATTCCTACTTCTGGGTCATGAAGCCATGTCACAGAATAACTCACAGAAAGAAGAGTTTTAACTGGTTTTGAGAAGAGCCCCTCAGCTGGATGTTTTCCAGCGGGTAAATGGGAGGAACCCAGAGAGCTCTGCTTGCCTTCCAAGCGCAGGCCATGACACATGGCAGGTCCTGTGGCCTCTGGGCCCAGCCTGGGCAGGGCCTTGTGTCCTCAGTGTTTCCCAGGTGACCTCTCCTGGTCTCCTCACTGTGGCCCTGGGTAGGCCCTACTGCTATGCTACCTCCAGACAAGACCTGAAGGGCTGGTGGAGTAAAATCACACTCTGCTACCCTGTGTACATCTCTGTACACAGTCATTTCCAAACACACACATCTTCCTGATCAATAAGTAACAAAGAGCCGCCACTCTAAGGGATCCCCATTAGTTTCTTAGCACCTGTCCCCAACCTCCTGCCCACCCAGCCTTCCCTGCTCTGTAGAGACAGGAGTTGCCCTTACTTACTTGATCAAATACACATCATACTTCCCAGCGGAGCGGCCAGATTTCCTTTGCTTGAGCTTTCGGGTCCAACCTTCAGGCAGAGTGGGGTCATCATACATGGGTCCCCGGTCACGAATGATGGAGCGCCGCTGTTTGGGGGAGGCAGAAGCTTCCGGGACAGCTGGGGCTGAGCCTGACCCTTCCGAGGTCTCCGCTTTGCCTGCCTCTGCTGGTTCAGCAGAGTGGTGAGCCGGTGGCTGCAGGGGCTCATGCTTGCCCTCTTTGTCTTCTTTCTTATCCTTCTTCACTTTTTTAAACTTCAGGGGTTTGTCCTTGAGGCCCTGGAGATCCTGGTCTTCTGACTTTTCTTCCCTGAAGTGTTAAATAAGTATGTAAGTATCACAGGGAACACACTGATTTGTAGAAAAAGTGAGCAATGGCAGGTTTGGGGTACCCCAGCACAGGTAGGGCTCTGAGAGACAGGGCTGCCCCGCCAATGCTCACCCAGATTTTGATGCCTTTCTCCTAGCTGTCCTGTGACCACTCTGACTCCTTCTGTCCCAAGTCCCACTCCTCTAACATACAGGAGAGTGAGCGGCCTGTACAGGTGGTATTCTTCTGGGTAGAAACACCATGTGGCTTCTTAGTGCAGCGCCTTGGAAGAGGCCACTTTACAAGCTGTGCCCGAGAGCCTCTAGGCTTGATGGCTAACAAGAGGCCCCTGACTGCTGGAGAGGGAGCTGCCCACCCAAAATGTGGGCAGGGCTTCTCTTCACGAAGACCTGGCTTGGGTGTTACTATAGCTTCTGTATTTTAAGTTTTCTCAAATGTGTGCTTGATAAAAACCAGTCATGGGGCACAGTACAACTTACTGACAGTAACAGAGCCTAGCACTACCCCCTTGGGAGGTGGTGCACAGCACAGTGCTGTGGAAAGAACATGCAGGTTTTGAACCAGCCAACCTGAGCTCAAATCCTGACTTTGCAATTTCTAAACATGGGCCCGAGCAAGTGACCTCAACATCCCGTGCCTTAGTTTCCTCATCTTGACAATAGGTACCAACACCCCAGAGGGAGAAAAGTCACAAAGGCACCATATAAACACCGGCCAACTCGGGCAACCAGAAACTGCTGCCCAGGGCTCTGGAGTGAGAAGAGAAGCCATCCCAGGTCTGGTAAACTTTTATCACCAGACATTCCCTTACAACACATGACCGCCTCAGACTCGACCAATGGAAGGGAAGAGCAAGGACAACGGTGCAGAAGAGCACCCTCCCCAGGTTCCAGGGCAGGCGCCTCCCCATTCTTTCCCACTGACAGAGCAGCTCCTTCCCTATACTTTGGCTCCACCTGGTAGGGTCCCTTCCTTGTGTGCATTGGAAATGATCACCATGAGGCCCTGGACCCTGGAATCAGAGTCTGGCCGTGATGTTCTTGGGACAGGGCTAAGAGGGCAGAAACACAACCTGGGCTGGGGAGGCTTGGAATCAGCCATCTGCTGGTCTCTCGGCAATTCATTCTAGAAAAGAATAAGACTATTCCTGTCCTCAGTATCTCAGCCCTAGAACTGTCCTGTCCCACAAGGCTCGTGTCAGCACTGGATCACTACCTCATGGCCGGTCTACCCCAAGCAACCTCTCCCTTGTTCACACTGTGGAGACTCCAATGAAGGCATGTGGTGTGCACTGGTAACCAGACTCAAATGATGTGGGTAAGCTGCCAAAGGTGGGTTTGTATCAGGACACACTTGGCACCATGAGGACAGGCCTTTTCTAAACAGCTCAGGTCAGGGGTCAAGACACAGGCTCGCCCCTGAGTTCCTCCCTATCCTGGGTCATCCTCTAGCAGTTCAGGGCTTTGAGCACGGCTACCAGGGTCACCCTGATCCAGCCCATGGCCCATAGAAGATCTTTTCTTGCTGTAAAGTGAGGGTCTCTAATCTGTTGCAGCACAGAGCTTAGTTTTCAATCCTCGCAGTCTTAGCTCCTCAGCAGGAAATGAGGAAGAATCCTGGGAAGCTAGGCGTGGCCTGTGGCCTGCATGCCCCCATCACAGAGGGGAGAAGGGGAGCTTGCCAGCAGCAGAGTGGCAGATGGACTGGAACGACCACTTCCACACAGTCCACCACAAGGGCACTGCTGAAGGCCAGGGCTGCTCCCTGGAACCTGGATAGTCCTGGAGTCAGAGGACAACACTGCACCCATGGGAAAGGTCTGGCTTCTTCAGAATGCTCATTTATATTCCCCAAATGGTTTAACCACCATGAGGTCAAGTACAAACCACATGCCCTGGCAATGCATCTTATAGATAAACAAGGGTATCAATGCCATCAAGGGCAATCCCTTCTAGAACTCTACCCTAAAGAGGCACCCCCCAAATGCAAAACAACAGGTGTATGATGTTATTTGTAATGGCATTATTTTTCCTGCCCCAATACTGCACATAACTCAGAGAGCTGCCAGCAAGGACATGCGGAATGAATGGACGACACTACGCCTATAGCATGGAGAGCCATGCAGCTGGAGAGGGCTGTGAAAGAGCACCTCCGGATCTCCTACAGATCGTAGGCTGCCTTTCATGTGAGAAACAAGGGAAGAAGTGCTTCCTAGTCCCAGGGTGGGTGGGAATGAGGTAAGGTACAGGCGCGAGACAAAACCTCTCTGAATCACGTAAAAGTTTACATAACCAAAATGAAAACAAAAATAAGCGATAACAAAATGTTACTATATTGAATGCAAACACAAACACATGAATTTAACTGTATATCAAACTGATACCATACCACAGAGAAAAGATTTATTTCAAATATCTCTGACCACAGTTCTCTGCACATCCCTGGTGGGACATATTCTAAGGCCTAATACGGCACCCCAGGGGCAGGGAACGCACCCAACGTCCACGGAAGGAGCCAGACTGGCCCTGGGAGAAGTGGATGGTTGTGGTTCTCCGGTGGCCTGTGGGGGCAGAAAGGCAGGGCAGTGCTTGGATGGAGAAAGGGAAAGTCAAAGGACACAGCTGCTGGTCTGGCCGAAAGGGCTCCTTGCACTAGGTGACACTGTGACAAGGCGAGTGTCCAAAAGAACAAACTGACTGGAACACAATGAGGGACAAAAGAGGGAAAAGCCTATAGGAAGCAAGGGAGCAAGCCATGTGGCTATGTGCCAGAAGGTTCTGGGCAGCAGAGAGGCCTCAAGGGGGATGTGGAAGGCTTTGTCAGGTTGCTACTGGGGAGCCTCGGGCAGGGGAAGGGATGAGGGCTCTTATCTTCCAAGGATCATTCTATTTGCTGTGCAGAGAGTGGACTTCAGGAAGCCACGTTCATATATTCTGGAGCTGGGAGGATCTCCAGAAAAACCACCCTTCCAACTCTTCAGTGTTACAGATGAAAAGAAAAGGAAGTATACAAAATTCCCTTGTGTGGTTGGGGAACTTGTCTGAGGTCACGGTTGAGTTGATGAATGTTCATCAACCGCCCTTGCCCTGAGCCAGACTCTGCTAGGGGCTGGAACAACAGGGCAGAATTATCATCATTTGGTCTTCAAGAGCCCCCAGTTTAGTCAGGGGGACAAGAAGTAACAAAAAAATAGTGACACCCTTCCCTGTTCCAGGCACAGGGGAAGCCCAGAGATGGGGATCTCCTGGAGGAGGAAGGCTTGAGCTGGGTTTCCAGGGCTGAGGAGTTCTACTGGCTGGCAAGGAGGGCTCAGGACAGGCCAGTGATAGTAGGCAGTGATATCAATAGCTCCATCCCTAGAGGGAGGAGTGACTAATGACTCCTACCCTGTGTCACCAATGGTTCTGGCTGGCCCTCTCTCCCATATTCTTTTGGGTTAAGATGGCACTTCTGAGGAGCATTCCCTGCTCCTGCCTTCCCCAATCCCATGAGCAGGAGTGCCCTAGGCCCCCCAGTGTGGTTGGAATACACCACTACATAGGTCAGCCCCCGCCCCCCACCCCGGCACCGATGGTGCGTGCCTTCTTTATTGTTGTCTCTCCACTTGACGCACAGTGCCAGGCACAGGAGTGCCAAGTGACAATCACAACCCAGAGGCTGTACTACCTTTGCTTCTTCTGATGACTGTATCCCTCTGACCAATAGCTCTGAAGAGCAGGGGCTAGCTTAGCACCCGAAGCAGGCACGGGCTGAGTAAGTGAACAAAGGATGAGTCTGGGTGCTACCGTAGCTGCTGAGCGCTGGGGGGCTGGGCTGGCAGGAGACGAGGCTGGGGCAGTAAGTGAGGGCCTGGGAGAACAGGCAGTGACAGTCTGTGGTGACAGGGAGGGCAGGGTGTGGGGGCAGCAGTATGGAGGATGGCTATGCTGGGAGGACAGGCTCCAGGCTTCCACAGATCAGCATCAGGTCTGCAAACACTCCTCCTGTGGAAACTACAAAAAAATGCTAGACCGAACATCTTCTAGAAGATATTACAAAAGATGCTGTTTAAAAAGTTTTACTTGGGGGCGCCTGGGTGGCTCAGTTGGTTAAGCGTCTGCCTTCGGCTCAGGTCATGATCCCAGGGTCCTGGGATCGAGCCCCGCATCCGGCTCCCTGCTCAGCGGGGAGCCTGCTTCTCCCTCTCCCTCTGCTGTTCCCCCTGCTTGTTTGTGCTCTCTCTCTGCCAAATAAATAAAATCTTAAAAAAAAAAAGTTTTCCTTGCACTGGTAAGCTGGTGAAAAAGGAATATACAGTTTAAAGAGTAAGGGAAGGAAGGTAGGGGATCCTGTTCTATGGATAAATCTGGCAAGTGTCCCGTTAACAAGTGATCAAACTGAGCATCAGCACTGTCCCATCTCACAAGAATGGGTAACTGAGGCCATAAAGAAACAACTGGAAGATTCCAAAGAGAAGGGCATTCCACCCAACTGTGAGTCTGGACTCTTCAAAACAGCAGCCTGAAGAAAAGGTTTGGGAACTGCTCCTAGTTAAAAAGGACAACAGAAGGCAACACGCAATCCTGTACTGGCTCCTGGTTTGAAGGCACTGAAGGGGTGGTCATGGGCCATTTGGGGAATGTAAGTATGGTTCATGTTAGCATGGTGCCAAGCTCCTTGAGGGTCAAAAGTGTACTGTATGCCCTTAGGAAAGCCAGGTTCAAGCAGCACTTCTGAGTGCAATGTGGCAACAGTGACTCAGGGAAACATATGCAGTACAAATGTGGCAGCATGTTTGAAAAGGGGGGGGGATGACATCAATGTAACTGGAAGCTGTGCGGGTTGACAGTGATATTTTGAAGCAGTTTCGGGCAAGTTTTCTAACAATTAAAGAGAACACCTTCACATTACACGAATACATTAAGAGGGAAAGCTGGAAACCTTGTTGAAGTGCCTTCTTTTAGTGGCTCAAAGACCCACAATGTTTTCCACAGCGTTATGCTCTATATGGTGAAGCTGTGAGTGTGAATGAAGGGAAGGTGTCAGGGTTATTTCCCTGTGTTTAAATAAAAATCATTGCAAGGGGCACCTCACTGGCTCAGTTGGAAGAGCATCTGACTCTTGATCTCGGGGTCGTGAGTTCCAGCCCCACACTGGGTGCAGAGATTACTTAAATAAAAAAAAAAAAAATCACTGCCAAAGGCAGCCTTGCCTAGGACCCCAATTTAAATGTCAAAGGAACATGTGCTGTGGCAGGAACCACAAATCGGGGGGTTACAGCTGATGGTAATGCTGGGTGCAAATGTCAACAGACACTTCAGTGTGCCCCGGTGTTATGTCTCTTAGCCAGAATTTTAATCAGAACTGTCAAGGATTTTGTTAGTGAGCTCAAATCACATAGGTTTGGCGTGGCTTACTCCTCCCATTTTTCCCATAACAACTCTTACTTTTTATTGTGTGATTTGTAGAACACACATATCACATGGAAGCAGAAAGGCCTTCACAAACTTTAAACATCTACGAGGCAGGAAAGAAGGCTCTTGAGTAATAAAACATCATCTAGTAAGTTTGCTTCTAGAACGCAAACATTAGATCAAATCTTTTCTTTGATCTAGCGAAGGAAAATCAGAGTTGGAGGAACCTTGTTTTTGAGCCAAATTACTGTATCCCAAGGGGTTTGATGGCGCGAACTGCCTGTACTTTCATAATGAAAGTAACCTCCAGTAATCCTGCAGAAGGCCACCCTGGGAAGCTGCACCTGACACTCATGTGACCCCAGGCTCCTGTCCATTACAGGGGTGCAGGCAACCAACAGCTGGCAGGTGCAGCTGGCCAGGCAACTGTGACTGAGGAGGGACTACTCAATCCCCGAGGCTTTCAGATTAAAAAAGAAAAAGGCTACAAAGCCAGGTGAAAGCAGCAGCTGAAAGGGGTTTTTCACTTGAATTGGAATCCAGCCCCCTCCCAAGTGAGCTCCAGGGATCCTTCCAGAGGCACAGCAATATCCTGGCCCCATTTCAGTCATGTTTGCATGAGGCCAGTTTCAGGATATAGCATTTCTCAGCACCGTTCATTTCTAGTCACCCATTCCACTGAGCTGCAGAAGGAGCCTGAGTCCTACAACGAGGCCATGACCCATCAGGGCAAGGTGGTGGCTACTTCCCCAGGTGAATGGTCAGGGACCAGAGGAGAGAAACGGCCTTCTTGCAGTGGCTGCTTCCATCCTGCAGTGTCATTCACTCAGTGCTTCCAATTCTTTCTACCTTCAGTATGAGCTGCAGAATCTCAGAATCAAGGAGGCTTCTCTGCACGAATCAATAAAGGCAGCTGCACTTTGAGATGCCAGCTTCAGTCCCTTTTAAGATCTGAGAGAAATCAAACTGGCACTGGAAGAGAGTGTCTCAGTGGTCTCTGGGGAGCAAAAGAGCAAATGGGGTTCAGCTCAAAGGCTATAGCAGTAGAACCTGAAGTTCAACGGCTCTGAATTTAGTGTATTTTTAAATACCTCAGTTTTCAGAAGATGCAAGAGAAACTGTTTTGAAAAGCTAAATAAAATACAGCTCTTGACAGTCAAAGGGAGCTCCTTCCCCAAATGAAGGCACCCGGTGCCATACGGTAGATCTCATCTTCATAGCATGAGTCCGTCACACATGGGGCAAGAAAAGCAGGTTTAAACAAACACTGCTACTGTGGAGAACAGTCAGGCAGTTCCTCAAAAGGTTAAACATGGCATTCCCACAGGACCCAGCATTTCCACTCTAGGTGTAGACCCAAGAGAACTGAAAACAGGGACCTGAACAGGTATCTGTAAACCCATGTTCATAGCAGCATGATTCACATTAGCCAAAAGGTAGAAACAACCCAGGGGTCCACTGACAGATGAATGGATAAGCAAAATGTGGTCCATCCACACAATGGAATGTTATTTAGCTTTAAAAAATGAAATTTAGACACAGGCTACAACTTGTATGAACTTTGGAGACTCTATGCTGAGTGACATCAGCCAGCCACAAAAAGACAAATACTACATAATTCCATTTATATGAAATGTTTCAAATAGGCAAATCCACAGAGAGAAAGTAGATTAGTCATTACCAGGGGCTGGGGGTAGTGGGTAATAGGGAGTGACTCCTAATGATTATAGGGTTTTTTCTTCTTTTTTTTTTTTTTTAGTGGTGATAAAAATGTTCTGGGACCAGATAGAGGTGATGGTTGCACAACACTGTGAATGTACTAAATGCCACTGATTTGTACATTCTATATTTTTTTAAAGATTTTTTATTTATTTATTTGACAGAGAGAGCTAGAGAGCACAAGCAGGGGGAGGGGTAGAGGCAGAGGGAGAAGCAGGCTCCCCGCCAAACAGGGAGCCCGATGCGGGGCTCGATCCCAGGACCCTGGGATCATGACCTGAGCCGCAGGCAGATGATTAACCATCTGAGCCACCCAGGTGCCCCTGAATTGTACACTTTAAATGGGTGAATTTCCTGCTGTGTGAATTATATCTCAATTTTTATAACACCCCACCAAAATGACAGCTGACTTTGCCTATTACCCTAAACCGTAAAGGTAGGTTTTACGATGCCCAAGCAGTGCTCAGAACCCACAGCTGTTTGGCTACAGGCAGAGTCCAGGCAAGTAACTCTGCCATGCATCTGAGAGAAAGAGGCCAGCATGGGACTGAGGGGGATATATGCTAGACTAGACCAAGCTGATTTGAATGCCATCTCTGAAGCCCAAGACATGGTAACCATGGCCGTTGAAAAGAATTTAGTTCAAGAAGTTTAATGACATAAAAAAAAGTTTAATGACTAGGCATTTAGCCAAGTTGAAGGCTGCTGGCTAAATATTCTGAGGGCATTTGATCAATCTTTTTCTTATTGTGGTTAAATGCACATAACATAAAATTTACCATTAGCAGCACTTAGTACATTCACAATGTTGTGCAACCATCACCGCTATCTAGTTCCAGAACATTTCATCACCCCCGGAGGAAACCCCATACCCATTAAGCAGTTATTCCCCCAGGTCACCTTACTCCCAGCCCTCAGCAGCTACTAATCTGCTTTCTGTCTCTATGGATTTGCCTATTCTGGACATTTCATATAAATGGAATCATACAACAGATGGCCTTTTGTGACTGGCTCCTTCCACTCAGCATCATGTTTTCTAGGTTCATTCATGTTATAGTATGTATCAGAACTTAATCCCGTTTTATGGCTGAATAACATTCCATTGTATGGAAACAGCACACTTTGTCCATACATCTGTTGATGAACAGCTAGCTGGGTGGTTTCCACCTTTTAGCTACTATGAACATCTGTGTGCAAGTTTTTGCATGGATATATGTTTTCAATTTTCTTGGGTCTACACCTACAGTGGAAATGCTGGGTCATATGGGAATTCTATGTTTAACCTTTTGAGGAACTGCCAGGCTGTTTTCCACAGGGTTTCCTTTGGGATTGATGAAAATGGTCTGCAACTAGATAGGAGTAAAGCAGGGCAGCAGAAACTGCTTCCACTCTGGAATGCTTAGCAGGTAGGGGCAAGCTTTAAACAGAAGTCACCACAGCAAGAGCACTGGGAGTGGCACGGGGCAATGTTTCACCTACTCACTCATTCAGTAGCTAACATTCTTCTAGGTACTGAGGATGAGCTGTGCTAGGGCCAGGAATGCTACAGCAAGAAGACAAGCTTTCTACCTGCATCCATTTCTTTCTTCTTCTTTTTTTTTTTTTTAAAGATTTTATTTATTGGGGTGCCTTGGTGGCTCAGTCGCTAAGCGTCTGCCTTCAGCTCAGGTCCTGGGATCAAGCCCCGCATGGGGCTCCCTGCTCGGCGGGAAGCCTGCTTCTCCCTCTCCCACTCCCCTTGCTTGTGTTCCCTCTCTCACTGTGTCTCTCTCTGTCAAATAAATAAATAAAATTAAAAAAAAAAAAGATTTATTTATTGGGGGGGGAGGGCGGGAGGGAGAGAGCGCACGCACGAGCAGGAGGACCAAAGGGAGAGAGGGAGAGGGAGATAATCTCCAGCAGACTCCGCACTGAGCATGGAGCCCTATGCATGGCTTGATCCCAGGACCTTGAGATCATGACCTGAGCCAAAACCAAGAGTCGGAGGCTTAACTGACTGAGCCGCTCAGGCGCCCCAACCTGCATCCATTTCTTATCTTTCTCCTGGTGCTGTCTTCCGAGCAGAGTCAATAATGAAATCATAGCAATTTTGACGAATGTTGTGAAAGGGGAGATACTGGGAGGTAGGGGAGGAACTCCAGAATATGGATGCAATGGCAACACTATGGCCTGACGATGTGAGGCTGCTGGGGGTGGGGGGAGGAGAGGGTCCAAGGTGGTAAAGCTGGTGAAGCTGTGGATCATGAGGTGGCTTCCCCACCAGCTGCCCCCATGAAGGCAACTGGAGGGGGAGCTGGCCAGATGAGATAAGAACAGGAGAAAACCAAGAACCCAATCCTCATTACTGATGTTTCTGCTATTTTATCTCTTCCCCTAGAAAGGCCACATTGTTTGAATTTGCTCTCCATTCTCTAGCTTCCACATCTAGCAACTTCTCTTCCATCATGTTCCCTGGAGCCTTTGCTCCTACATGCCACAGGGTGCTCACAGTCATCCCCTGCACGAGTGGTTGGACACTTGGCCTCCAGTGCCCCCATGACAAATATCCAGTCTTCAACATACTAACAGCCAGTCTCCAAATGCACTTACATTATATTTGCCTTTTTGGTCCCCAGCAATACATTCCCACAGCTGCTTCTTCCCCCACTTGTCTGTTGATACTGTTTTCTTCTTACCTCTGTATACTTTATGTAAGTTTTACAGGCTTTTATCAAAGCGTTGGCTGCTTTTATCAAAGAACAGAGTATTTGCCAAAATAAATTTTCAACAGAGGCAATATATTTTTGGGGAAAAAAGAGGCAGAAAGGAAATCTCTAGTAATGGAAGAGAGAACTCTAAGAGCCAGCTCACTCTGTGTTTTCCTTATTGTGCCTCTTACTAGTGTAGGTCACCTCCTATCTGCATTCCTAACAAACTTCTTTTTCCCAGTGATGACATCTGAGCCCACCGAAATGGCCAACAAAATGGAAAAAAAGGGGGAAATCTGTCAGTGCTGGCAAATAAGAAGGGTGCCACCAACGGCTGAAGCACTCTGAGTGCTGTAGAAATGGTGCGGCTGGGCCCAATGTGAGTGAAGTACTGTTTGCGCAGTTCTACCTTACTCAAATACGGGAGCACAGGAGGGACCCACCAGGAAGGTCTACGAATACGATTCCCCAACAGAGACCTAAGAAGTCTTCAAGGTCAGAACAACAGGACCTTGGAGCCAGGCTGGCTGAAATACAGTTTGCTCGTGGCAAATGGAAGGGCCTGGAATACCACTAGTGCCCTACATGGAAAGGCCAGTAATAGGCTGAGGGGTTTCCCTGGGCACTGCTGAGAAGGGGGACAGCAGAGAAAGACTGCAGTGCTCCAGTGAGACTGCATGGCTGGAACATCCAGAAAGAGATACACAGATATGGATGGAGATCCGACTTGTTCCAGCAACCTCCCCAGCAGCACCCTGGGCCCCCATCCTACACCCCAGCCTGTCACCTGGCTTTGGATGACAGGGGTTCAAAGCCATGGGGAAGCATTGGACAAGCAGGAGGAACTAAATCTCTACCCCATAAACAACTCTGGGGACTGGCTAAGAAAGTAAGTAACACACCTATTGACAAGACAAGTATCAGCAAATTCAGTCACTTCCCTGTGTCTAAACACTAACCAGGGAGAAAATACAATGGTAAGATTGAATACTGTTCTTCCAGTCCAGAGCCCAATGGAACTCCCTTCAGAGCCTGACATTTACCTAGAATAAGCATCTGTGAACAGCCAGAGAAAGTATAGGGGACAGGGCCGTGACTTGCTTCCTATGACCATTGCATCACATGCCACACAACAGAACTGATTCCACACGGATTACAGAATTAGCTTTAAATGGCTGGTTACAACCTCCCACAGACTCGCTCTCTCCCAACCCCTAATAAAACCGAGAAACAAAGGTGGGAGGAGGTGTGAAGGGAAGACTCCATCAAACAAAGGAAAGGGACATAAACCTACCCAGCAGCCTACTGGGGCTCCTGCCCCTGTCCCAAGTCCGGAAGCCATGCTGGGGAGCCGAAAATACCCAGAGACCTTAGCCAATGAGCTGGAGAGAAACAACTAGGTGGGAGTCTGTCACTTTTTCTGTTTAGACCCAGGAACTATAGCATCTCCTGCTGGGAGGTACCCAGCAAGCCAGGTGGGCTCTGTGGGAGATGACTGCTCTTGGGTACAAAAGGACCCAGGGAACTTCCCAGAGCCCGAGGTGCACCCTCTTCCTGCATCCCTGTGGGAACGGCATATACGTCCCTTAAGCAGCTAGAGTGAACCTTGGTATAAGACACTTAACATAATTCTTTTTTTTTTTTTTTTTTTTTTTAAAGATTTTATTTATTTATTTGACAGACAGACACAGCGAGAGAGGGAACACAAGCAGGGGGAGTGGGAGGGGAGAAGCAGGCTTCCTGCTGAGCAGGGAGCCCGATGTGGGGCTTGATCCCAGGGCCCTAGGACCATGACCTGAGCCGAAGGCAGACGCTTAACGACTGAGCCACCCAGGCACCCCAAGACACTTAACATAATTCTTAAGGCAGAAAGAAGAATCCAGATACTGCCAAAGACTACCCAAGGGTGCAGCTCCCCCAGTGTGCAACTTCTCTGACCACACAATACTGAGCTCATGATAGCCCAGAGGAGAAAGCAATGAGAAAGGATGCCAAGAGACCAGGAAGAAAAAGCCAAGAACTCCCCCGCTGTACCAAAGCCAACAGAATATCTGGAAATGACATGGTAACTCTGCAAACATATTATGGCCAAAAGAGAAAAAAAAAAGAGATGACTCAGGAAAGGCAAAGTCTTTCACCAAGAAGAGAATATGCTGAAGGAAAAGAAGGTAATTCTTCGCAACTTTGTAAGAGCATTTTCTCAATAAGAATTCAAAGATGAGATGATAAAACACAGTAAGATGAAAGGGGCAAATTCCCAACCTAGACAAACTGCAGACCAAAACATATCATTATGGAACTAATAAATACATTTAAAAACAGCCAGAAACAGAATATACATAGCTGAAAATCAAATCAGACAAATAGTGAATGCAGATGAAAAAAAACAAAAGCTAAAGCAATTAGAGCAAAGCTAATAGCATTGGAAGAGAGACAAAGACAATCCAACATAAGGGTAATTTGTGTCCCTGTAGTAGGGAACCCCCAAAACGGAACAGAAAATGCTATCAAAAATATAAGAGAACAGACCTGAAACAAAGATGAGCTACATTTCCACCTTGAAAGAACACAATGTGTTCCCAGGAAAATGTGATAAGGAACACTTAACAGTGAGACAGACTCTGGTCAACCTCCTCAACTTCAAGGATAACAGAAAGAATGCTTCAGGCATTCCGAGGGAAAAAGCAAACACAAACGACTTCCAAGGTAGAAAGAGCAGAGGACCAGGAGCGCACAGCATCTACAGAACTGCAGGGCAGCTGAGTGCGGCGGTGAGCAGCACAGGCCAGGGAGCCAGCCTGCAACGAGCTCTGCCTTCACGTGTGCACACAGACTGAGCAGAGGTGTCGGAGAGATGGGCAGGGGGCTCTATGAGGGCAGTCTGAACCCAGATCTGAAGGAAGTGAGGGGTGAGGGAGTGGGTCATATAAAGTGCAGCCCAGGTTTAAGGAGCAGCGAGAGCCACAGCCCTGACCCAGGAACAACCTGGCCTGTTCTAGGAAAGGGAAGAGTGGTGGGCTGGACCCAAGTGAGCAAGGAGGGGAAGATGAACTCAAAATGAAGCGGGCCAGCCCAAGTAATTTGCAGGGTCCAGTGCAAAATGAAAACGCAGGACCGGGGCGCCTGGGTGGCTCAGTCGGTTAAGCGACTGCCTTCAGCTCGGGTCATGATCCCAGGGTCCTGGGATCGAGCCCCGCATCGGGCCCCCTGCTCTGCGGGGAGCCTGCTTCTCCCTCTCCCACTCCCCCTGCTTGTGTTCCCTCTCTCGCTGTGTCTCTCTCTGTCAAATAAATAAAAAAAAAAAGAAAAAAAACGCAGGACCGCTTGTTAAAAAATGGAGAATTTTGAGATAACCACAGTAGAGCATTAAACCAAACCTGGTTCTTCTAAGGCCTGGACACTGTACAGGCTACATGCCCAGGAAGCTGGCTTCGCTTCCAGGCAAGGGACTTTGGATTTCATTTTGAGAGGTAAGAGGCCCCCAGAGGGTTTTACTCTGAGCACTGACATGACCAGATGAACAGTTTAAAAAACTCATCCTAATGATGAGGTTACAGCATGTAAGGGGGGTGAGGAGGCAGAGAGATACCAGGTGCTGCAGGGCGAGCTCATGGTTTGGGGTACTAAATGTTTATTAGGGATTGACATCTGTGAAAAAAGGGGCAGGACGCAGACCTGGGCAGAGGAAGAAACTAAAGTGTACCACAGGCCCAACAAAGCTCCTGTGCACCTTGGACAGAGATGGCAGGGGTGTGTGGGGGCGGTTGTATCCCCACCTCGCTCAGTCACCTTAGTGCTGCCCTAGAAATGGTGGTATGACCTTGGCAAGGAGGCTTTTGCAGCTGAGGCCCAGAAGAGCCCAAAGGAACTGGAGGCTGCCTGCTAACTGCACTCCCGCTACAGCAACCTCCACACCTGCCGCACAGGGCCATTGCAGAGTCTTTGTGGGTGATTAGGTGGCTTGTCTAGGTGCTGGCAGTAGAGCGCACGTGTATGCTGGGGGCAGGGGGAGGACAGATCAAGGGTCCTTTTTTTTAAGATTGTATTTATTTGACACAGAGAGAGAGACAGCGAGAGAGAGAACACAAGCACGGGGAGTAGGAGAGGGAGAAGCAGGCTTCCCGCCGAGCAGGGAGCCCGACGCGGGGCTCGATCCCAGGACCCTGGGATCATGACCTGAGCCGAAGGCAGACGCTTAACGACCGAGCCACCCAGGCGCCCCCAGATCAAGGGTTCTGACTCCCAAATTAGATGTTTTCAATGTTGAGGCAATTCACCTTCTAAAGATCTAAAGGGCTGTTGGATATGTAAGTCTGCAGTTCGGGGGAGAGGTCTGGGTTAGAGACAGATATCAGGGGTCCTCAGCACAGAGGTCCAAAGAGGCAGGTGAGTGAAAGAGGGCACCCTGGATGCTCAGCGTGGACAGCCCTCCCCCCACTACCTGTAGCTGTGATGAGAAGGAGTCAGCAAAAGAGACAGAGGAAAAGAAGCACAATCAGGTGTATCTGCCCAGATTATTGATGGCAAGTGACAGAGACCAACTCTAGCTGATTTACGCAGACAAGGACTTGATTAATAGGCTACTGGAAGACAGAAGGTGGTGATGTTTCCACGATATGAATGTACTTAATACCAGAGAACTGTACACTTAAAAATGGTTCATATGGTAAATTCTGTTATGTGTATTTTACCGCAATAAAAAAAATTAAGGAAAAAAGGCTACTGGGTGGCCAGACTATCCTTAGAGGGTTGGAGGAACAGGTTGGAGTCTAGTTGGCCAGAAACAATATTCCAATCCTGGGGCCAGGCTGCCAGAGGGCAGCTAGCACTGCCTCTGCCACCCTGCAGGGGGCAGCACGGACCACCAGCACCATGGCCACTCTGTGGCCCAGTTAAGTTGTCCTTTCTGCAGCCCAGATGCTGAGCAAGTGCTCCTCTGCTGGCTCTGATCTCCTCTGAGGATGAGTCTGACCAGAACATGGGGCACAAACCCATACCCTTGTGCAGGACTCAGGCCATTTTTTTCTGTAAAGGGCCAGACAGTAAATATTTTCTGTTTTGCAGACCACATGATCTCTGTCACAGACACTGCACTTGCCTGGTATACTGGGAGAGCAGCTACAGACAATGCATAAAGGAAGGGGCGGAGCTGGGTTGCAATAAAACTTTATTTACAAAAACAGGCAGTGGGCCAGATTTGGCCTTGGGATATAGTTTGCTCACTGCTGCCCTGGCTAAAAGGGAAACTAAAAAGGGAAGCATCTGGCATTTAAGCAACTAGTCAGGTCACCTGGCCTCCCATCAAACTCATATGGTGGGGGGAGAATTCCCCCCCAACACAGAAGGGGGCTTAGAGGTGAGGTGTCCAAAGAAAATAAAACTAAGCCAGTGACGCTGCACCACGAAAGGGTGGGGTCCCCAAAGGGACACAAGGAAGGAAGGGTTTCCAGGAAGGAACAACCATGTTAAGAGGAAGACTCACCACTGGCCATGGCAACATGGACATCCACAGGGGAACATCCACTGGCGGCTAACAAGACTGACTGCTCTGTGGATTGTGGGGGAAAACTTCCATGAACTGGGCTGAGCAGAGTGGGAGGTGAGGAAGGTAAAGGCGAGTAGCCAAGTCTTGAAGAGCTTGGCCAAGGGGCTAATAAAACTGGGTGGGAGATGAGGAGGGAGTGCTCAGTGAAGATGGGAAATTCTAAAACACATTCATATGGTGATGGGCATGAGTCATGAGAGAGAAAACTGACAGGGTCCCAGGAAGGGTGGAATCTGTGAGCTCAGAGCACAGGAAGTCTTTGTCACCAGCGGAGCTGTCTGTTAGAGCTCTGTGGGTAGAGCAGTTTCCAGTGATGACAAATTCCAGGCTGTGATTATGGCAGTGGGTGGCAGAAGTCACTGAAGAGAGGAGGGGTTAAGGGCCATCTACAAGCACACTTAAGTCACCTGGGGGATGGAAGGGACTGGGACAGAGAGACAAAGACTGTAGGCCTGGCACCAAATCCTTAGCAGAGGGGAACTGTCTGGGCAGTGAACAAGCCTGCAACAGGGAGTGTGTGGGCTTGGAAAGCTGAGTGGCATGAGTGTGACAGCATGCTTTTTATGAGAACATGGATCCTGAACACAGAGGACACAGCTTCTCCTCCTGTCTGAGGTCCATGGGCTGTCACAGTCAGCAGGCTGCTCTCTTAGCATGAGGTACCGTCAGGGAGCCAGGAATGCAAGAGGAGGATCCAACCCAGATAAGGCCTGGGGGCTTAGTTAGGGTTCTTTTCAGGAAGAGATACTTGAACTGAGTCTTCAAGAATAAGTAAGAGGAGTAAATGTGGCAAGGGAATGATGGACATAGCCAGGAGTATGAGAGCAGTTCTATACAGCTGAGGGGTATATGTATGAGAAAAAGAGCAGCAACGAACGGAAGAGGACAGAAAGAGGCAGGGGTCACATCAGGGGCCCTGATGCCATTTGAAGACAGGGGTATCATTGTTGGGTTTAAAGCAGGGGAGTGAGATTTGACTCTAGGGACCTCAGGGAAGATAAAAATGTGTAGGAGAGTTGGCAAGTTATTGCAGGAGTCCTAAGTGAGATGAGGGCTTGAACCAGGTTGGTGGAAGAAGGGATGTAGAAGACACAGGTGGGAGAAATAAAGGAATGTGGGCAGTGAAGGGTGGGGCAGGTTCCCAGCTTGCATGACTGCTGCTGCTATCAACTGTGACAGAGACCGGAGGATGTGGTGTTTGGCTGTTTGCTCTTCTGATCTAACTACCTTACTTTGGGGGAGGCAGGGGGGTGGTGGGGGAGGCAGTGGGTTGAGGAGAATAGGAGGGAGAAAAAAGGGCAAAAAACCTTCAAATGCCTTCTGTGGTAAAATCTGACTAATGTGCACGAACACCCCATGTGCCTTTTCTAACATGAAACAAAACCAGGTTTTATTTCCTTCATACTTCTTTTTGTGCTCTCTGTCGCCACCTAATGGGATGTCACCCTCAACCCAAAGACCTGTGGACTGACCAGTGGGCAATGGGAGGCTCCTGAGATGGGGATGGGGATGGGGTGGGGGGCAGCATCTGGGTGGAAAAGGACCTGTCCAGCTAACTTTAGATGTCTGACAACACCTCTAGGGTCCATGGACCACCTTCTGGAAGATCAGAGGTTCCTGGAGCTCATAGAAATATTCATTAATAATACCTTGCTCAGGGGCGCCTGGGTGGCTCAGTCAGTTAAGCATCCGACTCCTGGTTTTGGCTCAGGTCATGATCTCAAGGTCGTGAGATCGAGCCCTGCGTCAGGCTTCACGCTCAGTGTGGAGTCAGCTTGAGATTCTCTCTCTCCCTCTGCCCCTCCCCTCACTCGTGCTCTTTCTCTCTAAAATAAATAAATAAAATCTTAAAAAAAATACCTTGTTCAACCTAAGATCATTTTCCAGACGTGCTTTGACCTTGACTTCTCTGTACTCCCAGGATCAACTATCAAACTGAAGTATATTGAGGGAACCACTGTGTAGTTATCCACGAACTCTTGTCTTGTGGGACAAAAATTGTGGGGCACCTGAGCTTAGCTGAGCTGTTTTGGGTTCTGGTGTTTAATGTGCCACCTTTCGTTTAGGTTTATAAATTTGAGAAGGCAAAAAAAAAAAAAAATCTCCTAATGAAAAGTCTTAGCTATGGGGACAAAATAAGGAGCTATACCCCTTGCTGTGTATTCATATGGGAGGAGGGATGAGAGTGAGCTATTAATAATCCCATCATGGGGGCCCAACCCTCATGTTCTCTTCTAACCCTAAATACCTCCCAAAGGCCTCATCTCCAAATATTATCACATTGGGGGTTAAGGTGTGAACACATGAATTCTGGGGGGAGGGGACACACAAACACTTCGGTCCATAACAATGGAGATGTTTATTTTCTACTGCTAAATGGAAAATGAAAAGGCAGTGGATGGCACTATGTACACTGTGTGAAACCAATTAAAACTCAATCTGAGGGGCGCCTGGGTGGCTCAGTTGGTTGAGTGCCCAACTCTTGATTTCAGCTCAGGTCATGATCTCAGGGTCCTGAGATTGAGCCCCACATCAGGCTCCATGCTCAGCAGGGAGTCTGCTTGAGATTCTTTTCCCTCCCTCTCCTCTCCTCCCGTTCCCACAGATGTGAGCGCAGGCTCTCTCTCAAAAAAAAAAAAAAAAAAAAAAGAAGAAGCTTCAATCCAAAAGACAGTAGCACAACAATGAGAATGTATTTCATGCCACTGAAGTGTACACTTAAAAACGGTCAAGATGGGGTGCATGGGTGGCGCAGTCGGTTAAGCGACTCTTGGTTTCGGCTCAGGTTGTGCTCTCGAGGTCCTGGGATTGAGCCCCGTGTTGGGCTCCAAGCTCAATGCGGAGTTTGCTTGGGATTCTCTCTCCCTCTGCCCTCCTGCTTGTGCTGTCGCTGTCTCTCTCAAATAAATAAATAAATCTTTTAAAAAATGGTCAAGATGGTAAATATTATGTTATATGCATCTTACACATTTTTTAAAAAAAAAGCCCTCAATCCAAGGGAAGGCAAGAAAGAAGAAAAAATAAAGAACAGAAAGTGTGGAAAAAACAGAATGTACAAAATAAAGTGGTATGAACAATCTAAACGCATTAGCAATTAAATGGATGTTAATGGATCAAACAGATTTTTTAAAAATCCAGCTATTTGCCATTTTCAAGACCTACATCTAACCCATAAAGACACAGAAGCAAAGAAAATGAAAAGTGGCAGTGCTGACCAAAAACACAGGTGGTACAGTGCGACTACCCATCAGATGTAGTAAAATTCAAGGCAAAAGCCCTATTAATTATAAAGACAGTCACTTCATAATGCCAAAGGGTTCAATTCACCAGGAATATAAAACTGAAAACCTGGGCGCCTAGGTGGCTCAGTCAGTTAGGTGTCTGTCTGCCTCTGGGTCAGGTCATGATCCCAGGGTCCTGGGATTGAGCCCTAGGTTGGCTCTCTGCTCTGTGGGGAGTCTGCTTCTCCCTCTATCCCTCCCCCATACTTGTGCTCTCTCTTTCTCTCTCACTCTCTGTCTGAAATAAAATCTTAAAAAAAAAACCCTGAAAACCTGGCTTCAAAATAAATAATACAGCCCAAATTAACAAAGCCCATGAAGAAACTGATGTGTCCAGCAGCAGAGAATACTGAGACACGTGTTCCCCAGCAGTGGGTAAATCAAACAGACAAAATGACAGTGAGAAGAGAGTATATTTTCATAACCCAGTGAACAAGATTGAGGTGATGAGCTTATATGGGCTCCTGCACTCCCACCTGGCAGCTGCACATCGCATTCAGGCAGCATGCATTTCTCAACATGCTGCGAGGGCTCGTGTCACACAGACCACATTCTCAGACCATACTGCAGTTTAGTTGGAACTTGATTTTTTTTTTTATGACAGTGACTAAAACAAAACAAAACAAAAACACAAAGCCACATGCTTGGAAATTTAAAAAACACATTTCTAAATAATTGGGGGGATGTCAAAGAAAGACTCATAAAGGGAATTGAAAAACCCTTTCAGCTGACTTAAAATGATGATACTACACATCAAAACTTGATGCATGCATCTGAAATAGTTTGCAGGTCAGCTTTAAATGCTTGTATTTGGAAAGAAGATTGGAAATCAATGAGCTAAGTTTACAATTTGAGGAGCAAGAAAAAGAAAACCAGAGAATGTACTCCATGAAAGTAGAAGACAAGACAGAGATAAAAGCAGAGTATAATGAGTTGTAGGTGCACAGCAATACAAGACAATAATGCCAACAAGTTCGCTCTTTGCAAAAGTAATAAAACCAACAAAATTCTACCAAGACAAGGAAAACAGAGAAGGTACAAGTAAACAATACTAGAATGAAAAGGGAGACATAAATACAGATGTTGCAGAAGTTTATAAAAGTTACGCACAACTTCATTGCTAGTAAATTTAGTAACAGACATAATGGACAAAATATACCTTAGCCACACTGACCCGAGCAGGTACAGGGAACATAAAATTAGGTTTCAAGTTATGTGTACGTGCACAGAACACCTTACAGGAAATATATCAGACCCTGGAAGCAGCTGTTCCCCGCAGAGGGGCCAGGGTGGCCCAGACCAAGGGTCACCCTATGGTGTGCACTTCCTGAGTTATGAACCGTGTTCATGGGTCACCTGCTCAACAGCAAATCCAAACACACCGGTAGACAAGGAAAGACCTCACCTGGCTGGGTGTGCAGGCTGGCCCTGGAGGTGGGGAGTGAGCTGTGTGGCAGGATCAAACCCCAATATTAGTTGGCACTAAGTCTCTTTCCTTCTTCCTGTCCTTTTAACCTTTACAAATTTAGTAGGTAGAAATGGCATCTTCTTTGTTTTCATTTGTGTCTCTATCACTGAGGCAGAATTCCTATCTTCACTGGCCACCTGTATCTCTTCTTTTATAAATTTCCTGTTCACACTCTTTGTTTGTTAGTGGTGACTAGTGGTAAGTTAGCAATAAGAACTGTTACATTCAAGTCTAGACTGAAAAGGAAATTTAAAAATCTCCCCAACTCACAATAAACAACTGTGGAACAGCCCAAGATCACTGTTCCCAGTGCCCAGTTGGAGGCATTAAGTCTAGGATGATTCACTGGATGGTGATCTGCAGCTGAACTATTCAAACCCTTCAGACTCACCCAAATCCCATGAAATTGCATCCAAGCATGCATGCATGCATTCATTCACTCACCAAATAGCCTCTGTTTGTCAAGCACCGGGCTTTGATAGAGGCCAGGGTCCGCTGAGAGCCTCACTCAAAGCAGGCACTAATGGTGCTTCCTGCCCTTCCTCATCTCTTTCCAGAACGGCCCTTTGAGGCACTACCAGTATTCCTACGTTATAAGCCCATGACCCAGACAATATATAGTCCATCAAATATCTCAGAGCAGGACATTTTCCCAATACTCTCACAATCATCACTTTACAATCTCACTGAGTGCTCAGCAACACAGCAAAGCAATGTTACCAAAGGCAACAGTGAGGCTCAAGGAGGGAAAAGTGACTTGACAGCTACTGGTGAGACCTGGGATTTAATCGTAAGGCCACATGGCTCAAAAACCTATGCTTGTCCACTATACTTAAGATAAAATTGTGAAAGTAGCAGGTTTTTACCTTGCCTAGACCCCATGCACTGCAGCAAGATCCTGGGTTGCAAGCAACAGAACCCAAATCTAGCTAACTTCAATCACAAAGAAGTTCTTTGGCAGATCTGGAAATGGAGAGTTGACTCGTGAACTAAGCCCAGAGAAGCAGCTGCACAACTGAGAACACTAAAGGGGCCATCTGGTTGGGACCCCCACCTTGGGCACCACCACCGCCTCATCACTGGATTAGCCACTACTGTTGGAAGCCACTACCATGACTTATCTCTCACTGTCCCTCAAGAGTCAAAGTGCCCGAGGACAGTATGGGTTTGGCCAAGCTTAGGCCTCACTACCATCCCGTAGCTTCCAGGGAGCAAGGAGAGGGAGATCTGTCACCCGCAACAGGCGCTGCCAGCCACCCCTCAGTGCCCAGGTTCACTGTCGGCCTTCCTAGCAGGACCCTGCGCTCAGCTAAGGAAAGACATTTTCCAGCTTCCCAGCAGAACTGGGATGACATTCTGGCCAATGAGACGGTGGCAGAGTACACTGCCTGTCCTGTTCTTCATGCCTCCTCTTGCCCCATGAACCATGGGCAGAGCACACCTCCCCGCCCACTGGCTCTGTACCTGCTCATAGGCCTGGCTTCCACTGATGAGACTGAGGAGGAAGAGACTGTAAGTAGCTTCTGTGTCTCTGCTCATTCCTTTCGGGAATGACATCCGCCTAAGAAGAGACTGTCCCTGGCAGTTGTTTCTCCCTCCGGGTCCTGGAACGATAGGCTTGGGAACCGATCTGAACCCCATTTGGCAGCTGACCTAGACCTTTGAGTGTGAAATAAATGATTGCTGTTCTAGCCACAGTTCGTTCCTCAGTAAAAACTGACAGATGTGGAGACAGAAATGGAAGTTACTCAGTGGGACTGGAAGGTGAGCCCAGAAGTGCTCTTCTGCCCTTCCTCCATGCCTCCTTCTTCCTACCCGGAGAGAAGGATGCAACGGCTAGACCTGCAAATGCCATCCTGTGACCATGGGCACCCTTGCGGATAGAAGGTACTTGCTTAGGGTGATGGAAGAAAAGGATTGAGGGGCCCTGGATCGCAGATACTTCTGGAGCCACTGCAATGGCCACTGGGACACCCTGCCTCCAGACTTCAGGGCACAGGAGAGAAGACAATTAATCCCAGCTTAGGCTTTCTTAAGTAGAAGCTAAGGTCCACTTCTACCTAAGAGCCACAAAATGGGGGATTCAACACCAAAAAAAGTATCAAGGTGCTTAGAAACAAACAAAACCCACACCAAAATGTTCACAATAAACCACATGTGAGGTTCACTTGTTACATGGCTATTTCACCAAGTTATCACAATCACTATAATGCAAGCTACTGAAATATGACAAAATAAATTCTGAGATTCTTCCTATTTCTGTTGGCTAAAAATGCAGCCTTTATTTGTTTATAAGTGAATCCAAGAGACAAAAACAAACCTAGATAATTCAGAATGTATTGAGGACAACACATATGCCTTCTATGTGATAAGTTCCCAGCATTATTTATTCAAAGAAAACTTGCTTTACTGCAAGAAATATAAAAAGCTTAAAAGTAAAACAATTAATGACGTAACACGCTACCTCCTACACCACCAGATGCCTTCACAGCAGTAACCTGACCAGAACAAAAACAAACACATTGTTCAAATTGCTGAGACTCTGAAAGTTCAATTAGCCAGAGCATTTTGCTCTCCCAAACTACAGCCACCGAGCAGGAAAAGGAGCAGCCCAAGCCTGCTGAGTGAACCTGGACACCAGGTCCAGGTAGCAGTCATACATACACGTGTGCTTGGAGGCCAGCTGGTGAGCCAGAAACTCTGCCCCTTACCGCTCCTGGGAGACTCAGGAGTGACTCCGTCAGCCGCTCATGCTGGGCACCGTACTACACAGGGGAAGGTCCCGAGGAGTTGCATGGGGTCTCTGCTCCAGAAGCTCATAACCCACTACGGAAAGAGCAACACGCCAGAAAACCATTGTCCTTTTTAGCTATGGGGGCTACCCCCGATGTCTGTAGGGGTCCCTAAGGGCCCAAGGAGGGGAGTGGTCAGGCTCCTCAGGCCTGAGAGCTGGGGTGGGCAGTGTCAGCCTCTTCTCAGCAATCAGTTCCTCAGGTTCCGCCCAGTTGGGCGGAAAACCTTTAATAAAGGCCATTCTCATGGGTACTTTAAGCAGCACATCTGTTGGTAAAACACAAATGTTGTTACACAAATACGAAGCCACAGATTGCAAAGACACCTGACAGTCTTTAAAATTCATTTCTCCTGTTCTGCAAAGCTGCACTGGAAAATCATGCTGTTAAATTACACACTCATAGAGGATGTATGTTTAAAAAGTGGGGTAACTGTGTGGGTGTTATTTAGGCTTTCATCAATTTGTTCCATGTTTTTGGATAACTGCAAATCCCCCAAAAGTAAATCAAACTAACCACTCCACATATCTGCCCTTTATGTGTACCTTCTGACTCCAGACTGCAGGTTTGATTAACCCATAAACGAAATTGTCCCTCTTGGCCACAGAGAAGCTAATGAGTCAACAGCAGAGCAGGCTGCATTCTATTCTGTCCCTCTCAGCGTAAGACAAAATCTTAGGGCACGGTCCCACTACGGAAATCATTGCATCCATCCATGCAGCAAGTATGCATGATTCTAGGCACTGGAGATAACAGCAGGGAAGAAGTAAGAAAATCCTTGCCCTCATGGGGCTTCGATTCTAGTGGGAGGAAGAGGGAGAGGGAGAGGGAGAGAGACAGAGACAGAGACAGAACACAAATAAAACCAATGACTAAAACAGCATATAGCAGATGGTGACAAGTGCTAGGCTAGACAGGAAAAACTGGTGGGGTAGAGGCAGATGTCAGCTGCCTCAGTGTGGAGGGCCACACTGAGAAGGTGACATTTGAGTAGACTTGAAGGAGATCAAAAAGGGAGCCGTGTAATACCTGGGGGAAGAATGTCCCCAAGAGAGGGAAGGGCAGGGGTATACCCAGATGGTCCAGGAAGGGAGGCTAGGGAAGCCACAGTGGATGAATGACAGGAGAGTGGCAGGAGAGGTAATCACACCAGGCCACTGTAAGAACTTTGGCTCTAATTCTGAGTGAGGGGGGGCCCCAGGGAGGGTCCTGAACAAAAGAATGCCATACTCCAGCCTGCACGTTGCAGGACTGAACAGAGATGCAGGCAGCAAGCAGCAAGGCTGGGAGCTTGGACCAGGATGGGACCAGCAGAGATGGGAACTTGTCAGGGAGAATGAACAGGGCCTGTGGACAAATGGGACATGGTGTGGAAGCTATGTGGGTAACTAGCACCAGGCTTCTGGCCCAAGGAGCAAGAAGAGCAGGGAAAGAGAAGGCATTGAGGGGGTGGTGGTGTCAAGGCCCAGGTTTGAACAGGTACAGTTGGAGAAGCCTGTTAGAAGACAAGCAGATATTAAGTCAGCACTGGGAGCATGGGTCTGGAGCTCAGGGGACCTGGTTAGCCTGGAGACATAAATTTGGTAGCCAGAGGTTTGCAAATGGATAGACAGCCATGAAGCTGGATAAGATCACCTGGGGAGTGAAGGTGGAGAAGTATGAGCCCAAGGCCCTCCAACATCACATGGGGCACAGAGGAAGACCCAGCACACACTCACAAAGGACCTCTTGAGAACTACCAAGGGTCTTTGAATACGGTGGACAATCTTGCCTGCAGGGATGATAGAAATTTGGTCAGTCACCTATTCTGTTAGAAAGGGACCAAAGCTGTGGCTTGGAAGAAACAGGGTGGTCAGGGTAGGCCCCACTGAGAAGGTATACACTGATGCAAAGCCTCGAGGGAGGGAAGGGACTGACTCATGTAGGTAACTGGGATCACTGATACTGACAGGAAAGAGAAGTTAACAACTGGCTCCTGGATTTAACAACACAAAGGTCATCATTCATGTCAGCAAAGGGCCAACTAGAGAGATCTCAAGAAAGTGTGTAGAGAGACAGAGTGGAGTCCTGCTGGTAAATGGAAGCAAAGAAGCTGGAAGGGTGGTGGGGTCAAGGGCCACTTTTGTCAAAGTTGGAGAAGTAGCAACAGGCTTCAAGGGGGATGGGAAGGATCCAGCATTGAGGAAAGAATTCCTGACACAGGAGAGGGCTGCAGAGATGGCCCAGAACAGGAACAGGAGCAAGGGCCCAAGAGAGGAGTTGGGGTATGGGGTGGGGGGTATATGCTGGTGAGGAGATGCAGGACCTGCTGATGCTCTCTTTGGACTGCTTCCCTGCTCTCCAAGAACTAGGAAATGAATGAGGTATCAGCTGCAAGAAGGTGTGATGGCTGATGAGGAGGGTGGGAGAGTCTGGGGAATTGTATGCTAGCCAGAGAAGTCAGGGGGCTCTATTCAGCTGTGTGGCAGGTGATGACTGAATTTCATCAGGGTTAAGGCTTTGACAACAGAGTATGACAAAGCATGGAAGTGGTGAGGCTGTGGAGGTGGCATGCCAGGGAATTATCACGACTGCCCATGCCATTCGCACTGGGAAGGAGATGAGTGAGGATACGAGGGAGGCCCGGGCCAGGGAGCAGATGGAGCCTTCACTGGCATCTGAGTGCCTGCAAGGACAAAGGCTTATTATTGAAGCTGGGTATGGAGGCACTCAGCTGGACACACAGAAGGAGCTCTACTTTTGCAGATGATGGAAACGATTAGGGCTACACTTTCTGGCACCAGCAGCAGCTACTGTAAAAGTTGTCTGACTTTGAGAAAGAGCAAAAAGTTGTGGCTATGCTTCAGGGCACGTGCACCTTTTATTTTATTTATTTATTTATTTATTTATTTTTTAAAAAGATTTTATTTATTGATTCAACAGAGAGAGACACAGCGAGAGAGGGAACACAAGCAGGGGGAGTAGGAGAGGGAGAAGCAGGCTTCCCGCTGAGCAGGGAGCCCGATGCGGGGCTCGATCCCAGGACCCTGGGATCATGACCTGAGCCGAAGGCAGACGCTTAACGACTGAGCCACCCAGGCGCCCCCACGTGCACCTTTTAAAAAGTCATTTTTTTTAAATGAGCACAATTGTAAGCCCTTTCACTTTTTTTTTTTAAAGATTTTATTTGACAGAGAGAGACAGTGAGAGAGGGAACACAAGCAGGGGGAGCAGGAGAGGGAGAAGCAGGCCTCCCGCTGAGTGGGGTGCCCGATGCGGGGCTCGATCCCAGAACCCTGGGATCATGACCTGAGCCGAAGGCAGACGCTTAACGAATGAGCCACCCAGGCGCCCCGCACTTTCACTTCCTCAAAAAAAAAAAGATTTTTATTTATTTATTTGACAGAGAGAGACACAGCAAGAGACGGAACACAAGCAGGGGGAGTGGGAGAGGGAGAAGCAGGCTTCTAGCCCAGCAGGGAGCCCGATGTGGGGCTCGATCCCAGGACCCTGGGATCATGACCTGAGCCGAAGGCAGATGCCCAACGACTGAGCCACCCAGGTGCCCCACTTTCACGTTTTTTTAAAAGTAAACATTATGCCCAATGTGGGGCTTGAGCTCATGACCCTGAGGTCAAGAGTCACGTGCTCTACCCACTGAGCCAGCCAGGCGCCCTGGCACTTTCACTTATTAATGTTTCATTTCCATATCTAGTCACAGTGCAAGGTATAGGGGTATGAGAACAGACTTAAAGGAACCCTTGATTTTAACTACACAAACTTTCCAGGGAATAACAAGGTTGTTCTGTTACAGCTCCCAAACTGTGGCAGCCAGAAAGCCAGGAGTTACATGGGTGCTGTGTGAAGACCACTCAGGACAAGATAAACATCTCATTAAGTCTACCATGAGAGCTCCGTTAGCTAAAATACTGTGGTCGTGCTACACAAAATAAAACTGAATGGCCACTGTCCCTCTGCTTATAGCCTGGATTCCACTGAAAACAACTGTTCTGCGGGGACTCCTGGCTTTCCCTGGGCCCTTCTGCCCTGGTGATGGACAGGCTTCTATAGTGGGTTCAATGGTGGCCACAAAAAGGTTCATACATACCTTAATCCCTGGACCCTTGAATGTGACCTTATCTGGGAGAAGAGTCTTTGCAGATGTGGTTAAGTGAAAGATCTAAAGACGAGCTCCTCCTGGATTAGGGTGAGAAGCCAAGTGCAGATGGAAGCACCAGTTGCAGTGATGTGACCACAAGCCAAGGAACATCTAGGACTGCCAGGCAGCTGCCAGCCACTGGAAGAGGCAGGAAGGATCCTCCACTAGAGCCTCTGGAAGGAGTGGGGCCTTGTGACACCTAAATTTTGCACCTCTGGCCTCCAGCACTGTGTGAGCTCTAATTCTTACAAGACTACTGAACCTTAACCAAGGATCCCTGTGACTTCAGGATGCCTGGGTGGCTCAGTTGGTGAAGTGTCTGCCTTGGCTCAGGTCATGATTCCAGGGTCCTGGGATCGAGCCCCATATTGGGCTCCTTGCTCAGTGGGGAGCCTGCTTCTCCCTCTGCCTGCCACTCCCCCTGCTTGTGCTCTCTCTCTCTGACAAATAAATAAGAAAAAGACCCTCTGCAACACCACTGCCCTCAACCCCACTCTCACTTCTCTGGTCCTCATCAAAGCATAACTTCTCAAAGAGTTGTCTATACCTGGTCTCTACTTCCTCACTCACTCCAATCTGGCTTCTGTCCCCATCACCTCTGATGAAGTTCACCACGTTACAGCTAGGTCCCTGCTTAAAATCCTTCATTAGACAATAACAAACTATATACATGCATTTGCTACCTAGCCCTTCAAACCTTGAAGAAACAAAGTACAGATGTATAAAGAGGAAGAAACCTCCAACAAAGATGATAGCAGGAGGGGACTTCTGAACAGATATATTTCACAAATTTCTAGACGCTAGAAGTAGGAGGAATATGTTGACTAATGGAACAGAGCAGAATGTACTACAAAGGAAATGGGAGCCCATGTGCTGGTTAGAACCCCAAAGAGGCTCTCAGAGTAGACCAGGGACAAGCAGTGCCCCTCAAACTCGCACACACATGGATCACTTGGGGGGCTTGCAGAGCATCAGATTGTGATCCAGAAGGTTGGGGCAGGGCACTTCCAGAAAACTCCCATGTGAAGCTAATGATATTGGGGCTGGTCCGTGGAGCACCCTTTCAGTGGCAAGGTGCCACTTTCTCCCATGGGCAAGAAACCAAGGGGTCTTTTCTAAATCCAGGAAGGGCTGGAACTTTCCTTTCCTCCCAGCAAGGCTCCGGGTATGGCTGACAGCAGCCCAGGTGAAGCCCATCTCTATCTGGCCTCTGAGGGTCCATGGCATGAGGGCTGACTCCTATCTGCTTACCCTGCAAAGCCAACTCTGGTTAACCTGCCCTGCCCCCTACAGAACTCCTACTCCAAATCCCTCTTCGGGGAGAGACCCTACAGGAATGGGGGACTCCACCACAGCAGAGGCAGTGTGCCAGCTACCCAGGCCTCTTGTTCCCAACCTGAACGGCTCTCCAGGGCTAGGGGAAGAGATCCAGCAACATGGAAGAGAGACCAATTCTGTCCCTAGAGGAAATATTCTGGGAAACATTCTAGAAGACAATATAGCTATAAAACCAGAACAGAAGTGTCCCCAAACAAGAAAGAAACAGACAATAAAAGAGTTCAGAGATTAAAAACGGATTAGGTACAAATACAAAACAACAGTGTGGCATTGTTTACAATAGGAAAAGGCTGAAAAGGATCCAAATGTCCATCCATAGAGAGCTGCTCAACTAAAGCATAGTTCATCTATACAACGGAGTCTATGCAGCAGGAACAAAAAGAATGAGGAAGAGAAAACTCCATACTGCCATAAAAAAGGAGGGAATCTACAATGATAGGGAACGATCTCCAGGACAGACCAAGTGAAAACGTGAAACATATCCATCATGCTAACTTTCTATGTAAGGAAGGAGGAGAAATAAGAATACATGTCTATTGGCCTATCTTTGTAAGAGGAAACACTAGAAGGATGAGCAAAAAACTAATAAAATGATCACCTATAAGGGGACCAAGGGGGGCAGAAACAGAAATGTGACCTCTGAGTATATATTTCTCATATAGGGTTGGCTTAAAAAATTTCAAGTCTATTATACTAGATTCAACAGACATCATCTTGCATTTCAACGTTGCTTACATGTACATAAAGTGTGGGCCTATAAGCCATTAATATGAAGAACCACTATTACAATCGTAACTTACTATTCTACGATCATAACTAAACAAGATTCAGTGAAGTAGCAATTCCCCATATTAAATTAGGCTTGACTTTTGAACCATTAAATACTTTACATATTCCAAAAATAGAGAAAAAAGCAAACAATGCTGAAAACAAATAAAACTAGCTGTATATCAAATCAATAACATAACCACACAGAAAAGAACTACTCCAAGTGAGTGACTTTTCCCCAACATATTATAAAGAATAAATTCAAACATACAGAACAACTGAGCAAACTGCACAAAGAACACCCCCACATTCTCATCACCTAGACTCTGCTGCTGTTGACATCATTCATTTATCCAGCAATCCATCTTATTTTTGGTGCATTTCAAAGTTTGCACACCAGTATACCCAAATACTTTGGGCATGCGTATCATTAACTAGAGTTGAAAACTCATTATCATTTTTTTTAGGTAAAATTTACCTCTAGTGAAATGACAAATCTTTCAAGTGTATCACTTGATGAGTTGTCAAGTGCATGCATCTGTATGAGCCAAACCTCTTTTTTTTTTTTTAAGATTTTATTTATTTGACAGAGAGAGACACAGCGAGAGAGGGAACACAAGCAAGGGGAGTGGGAGAGGGAGAAGCAGGCTTCCCACAGAGCAGAGAGCCCGACGCGGGGCTCGATCCCAGGACCCCGGGATCATGACCTGAGCCGAAGGCAGACGCTTAACGACTGAGCCACCCAGGCGCCCCGCCAAACCTCTTTTAAGATAGAAAACATCACTATGGCCACAGAAAAGTTCCCTGGTACCATTTCTCATTCAGTCATACTCAACATCCTTATCAACATTTGGTATTGTCAATTTTCAATTTTGGCCATTCTGGTGGGTGTGTAGTGGTACTTCGCTGTGGTTTTAATTTGCATTTCTCTGACGGGTAATGTTAAGCATGTTCTCATGGTCATCATTCAGGTGCCTTCCTTTGTGCAGTATCTATTAAAATCTTTTCCCCTTTTTATTATTGAACTGTGAGTACTTTATATATTCTAAATACAAGCCCTTTGTCAAATATATGATTTTCTATTTTCTCTATGACTTGTCTCAACTATTTTCTCAGTGATTTGTCTTTTCATTTTCTTAACAGTATCCTTTGAAGAGCAAAAGTTTTAAATTTTATATTTTTCTTCATGTATTCTGCAGCTTTGTAATTAGACACATACATATTTGTGACTGTTAATGTCTTCCTGATAAACTGACCCTTTTCTCATTATGAAGTGTGTTTATCTCTGGTGATATCCTTTGTTTTGAAGTCTGCTTTTTTTTTAATATTAATATTGCTACTCCAGCTTTCCTATGCTTACTGTTTGCACAATATACCTTTTCCCATCCTTTTATTTTCAACCTAGTGGTGTCTTTATATTAAAACTGCTTCTCTTATAGACAACATATAGCTGGGCTTTGATTTTTTTTTTTTAAAGTAAGCTGCTCACCCAGCACGGAGCCCAACACAGGACTTGAACTCATGACCCTGAGATCAAGACCTGAGCTGAGATCAAGAGTCAGATGCTTTTAACCGATGAACCACCCAGACACCCCGGGCCTTGTTTTTTTAATCCAGCCCACAATCTTCGCCGTTTAACCAAAATGTCTAGTCCATTTTCATTTAACGTAATTATCTATATGAGTGGATTTAGGGCTACTGATTCGTGCTTTCGTTACGAGCATATTTTCTTTTATGTCTTTGAGCATAGTTACAATAGCTGCTTTAAAATCCTTCTCTGCTAATTCCAACACTTGGGTCATCCTGGGGTAGGCTGCCATTGATTGCCTTTTCTCTTGAACAGGGGTGGGCAAAGTATGACCAGCAGGCCCAATGTGACCCTCTGCCTATTTTTGTAAATAAAATTCTATTGGAATGCAATCATGCCTATTCATTTATGTACTGTCTATGGCTGCTTTCACACTACAACAGCAGAGTTGTATAGTTGTGACAGAGACTATATGGCCAGGAAAGCCTAAAAAGTTACTACATACAGAAAAAAAATTTGCTTATCCCTGCTCCTGAGTAAGGGTCACATTTTCCTATTTTTCCAAATGTCTAGACATTGTGAATGATACACTGTCAAACTTTGGGTTCTGTTATGTTCCAATAAAGAGTATCGATTTATTTTAGCAGGAAGTCAACGTGGTAGAATTCAAACTCCAAACTCTTCCCTATGGTGGACAGCATCTGAAATCTGTTCATTTCTTTTGCCTTAGCTGAAATTTAGCCAAGTTTATAAGAAGAATTTGTGCCCCCTGCCTGTGGCTATCTGCTTTCCAGGATTTCTACTCTTGGTTTCCAGCTGCTGTGGTTGCTGTGAACTCTGTCCTGATTCTTCAACCACTGAGACTGCAGGTTAGTAGTAGTATTAATATTATAATTTTATAACTATTTTATGTATATTATTAGATAAAGCAAATAAGTATGTAAATTAAAAATCTTCGGGGCGGGGCACCTGGGTGGTTCAGTCGGTTAAGCGTCTGCCTTCAGCTCAGGTCATGATCCCAGGGTCCTGGGATCGAGCCCCACATCGGGCTCCCTGCTCAGCGGGAAGTGTGCTTCTCCCTCTCCCACTCCCCCTGCTTGTGTTCCCTCTCTCGCTGTGTCTCTGTCAAATAAATAAAATCTTTTTTTTTTTAAAAAAAGAATCTTCGGGGCAACTGGGTGGCTCAGTCGGTTAAGCGTCCGACTTTTGGTTTTGGCTCAGGTCATGATCTCAGGTTCCTGGGATTGAGCCCTGCATCGTCAGGCTCCCCGGCTCAGCAGGGAGTCTGCATCCCCTCTCCCTCTGCCCCCCCCCATTTGTGCACTTTCTCTCTCTCTCAAATAAACAAATAAATCTTAAAAAAAAGAATCCACATTTTCAGTGTAAGAAAAAGATATAAAAGGATAAAAGTTAAAGACAAGCCCTCAAATGTTAAATTTCCACAAAAACACACCATTATGTATACAAGTTTAAAACTTTTTTCAGCATATTTTTTAGTTTTGTCCACTGAGAGAGCCTAGAAAGAATGTCACCCCAGTAAGAATGAACACATCTAGCACCCAAATCTTGGCTCCTAAATACCATTTTCCACTAAAAGGAATCAGAACTCTTGGAACCAGTTTTGGGGCAGGAAAAGCACACATGGAAAAAGTACACATGCTTTCCTGTGCCAGAAAGCAAAGAATCACTCAAAGACTAATTGATGAGAGTATGCCAAGAGGACACGGGTGCCAGCATGAAGGGACTCACACTGACCAAATCTGGAATACTTTGATTAAAAAAAACAGTGACTGTAGCTGAATTGTAAAACATTCCATAAATAAAAATCCATGAGTCCATACTTACATGAAAGAGAAGAGAAAACACAACAGCAGATAGTTTGCCATCATCTGGGCGTGACTATTACACCAACTCCTTACTCTGGGATTTAGTAATTAATTTAGTAGTTAAAGGCAAAGATTTAGTACTTATGCTGTTTTTTTAGGAGGAAATATAGATCCTCCTTATTTGATGAGGGAAAGTTCTTTACAGAAGAATGCCAATATTAAATGTAGAAGAGATGACAGAATTAGAAAATCCATCATTTTGTAACTCCCAATGAAATAATAGACTGAGGCAAGCAAGGATCACCAATGAATGCTAAAATCATCAGATGAATAGTTGTTGGGAAACAGAATCTTTGTGTCATGCCAAAGCATCATACCACATATTACTTATCAATTACAACAGGAAAACTGTGCATCTGCATCTGGAAAGATCTGGCAGTCTTCTGCTTCTTCAACCAAATGGTGAAACACAGCATCAGGAACCACAGGAAAACTATCCAGTATATGCCTCCTGATCTGATACTAATACAAAATAATCTTGCCCAAAATGGTTACCTAAACAAGCCCTCAAATCTTTTTTTTTTTTTAAGATTTTATTTATTTATTTGACAGAGAGAGACACACAGCAAGAGAGGGAACACAAGCAGAGGGAGTGGGAGAGGGAGAAGCAGGCTTCCCGCGGAGTGGGGAGCCCGATGCGGGGCTCAATCCCAGGACCCTGGGATCATGACCTGAGCCAAAGGCAGACGCTTAACGACTGAGCCACCCAGGCGCCCCAACAAGCCCTCAAATCTAACCTCTCATTTATAATTAATTATAAGGGATAAACAGGAAGAGACACATGTAGAATGTGGGCCTTTTGTAAAACAGCTGGGCTGGTTGCTCCAAAAAGTCAATGTTGCAGGTGGACTGGAAGTGAGGAGGCTATTCTTCTTAAAAGAGAAAAAGGAAACATACTCGAATGTAAGGTATAAATCTTAATTGCTTTCTAGTTTCCCTCTTCCCAAACAGCTATAAGAATCATTTGGGAAAAATCAGAATTTAGAATGGCTGTCTGATGACAACATTAGAGAACTGTTAATGTTTTTAGATTGCTCAGGGCACTGTGTTATATTGGAAAATGTCCTTATTTTTAGGATATGTATGCTGAAGTACTTAAGGATGAAATGTCATGATGTCTGCGAATTCCTTTCAAATGGTCAGCAAAAAGATATAAAAATGCACATCTCTAAATAGACCAAGCAAATATGTCAAAATGTTAACAATTGTTGAATCTAGGCAGTGGGCACACAGGCTTCACAGTAAGTAGAGAAAAAGATTTGGCTGAAATAAAGAATTTAACAGAAGGGATGGAAATAAAGTCTAGGAGATCTTCCAAAATTCAGAGTGAAAGAAAACAAAAGGAAAATATGAGAAGATTGAAACAGAGGACCAATATAAGAAGTCCAAAATTAAGCTAAAAGGAATCTCCATAAAAAAGAGAAAATGGAAAAATGAAACATATTTTTAAAAAAAGAGCTGACAACAGACAAAAGTATTCTGACTGAATGACCCCAGTATAATGAATGAAAAAGACACAACTCCAGACACATTCTCATGAAATTTCAAGACACCAAAGAAAAAGAAAAAAAATCCTAAAAATTTTCCAGGGAAGGAGAGAGAAAAGAAGTCCACCTACAAAAGAACCACAACAGATTGACATCAGATGTTTCTTCCATTAGTGACTTTGCATGCTAGAAGACACTGGAAGCAGTGCCCTCAAAGTCAGGAGGAAAAATGATTTTCAACTTGGAATCTTATGCTCAGTCAATAGAATAGAAGAACAGAAGAAAAGCATTTCACACATGCAATGACTCAGAAGACTGTCTGTTACAATGCTTTTGGCTGCAAGTAACAGAAAAGCCAACTGAAACTGGCTTACACAATAAGAAAATATATTCTTTCATATAACTGGAAGCCCAGAGCTGGGGCAGGCCCCAGATTCCTCCTGTCCCTCTGCTCCCCCATCCTTGGTGAGGAAGTGCTGTTACTTCCTACTAAGTGAGGCACAGTACCTCAATCTGAGGTTACACCAGAGCTGCTAACAGCATCTTCCTGATTTACATCCAGTGAGGGAAATACAGTCTACCCGGAACGTACCATCAAAGCCCTTCCTGGGGCGCCTGGGTGGCTCAGTTGGTTAAGTGACTGCCTTCGGCTCAGGTCATGATCCTGGAGTCCCGGGATCGAGTCCTGCATCGGGCTCCCTGCTCAGCAGGGAGTCTGCTTCTCCCTCTGACCCTCATGATCTCTCTTTCTCTCTCTCAAATAAAAATCTTAAAAAAAAAAAAAAAAAAAAGCCCCTCCCTTCATTCTGAGTGGACCAACTGAGACCATAGGTCCAACCTTGATCAATAACAGTTGCTAAGGGAATGCAATGTGTGGAATGACTTAAGGATCCTTGCTGGTGGTGGGAGTAAGGTAGAAAGGTGAATTATACCAGGGTTCTGTTAGGAATGGGTAAAGAGGGAATGGACATGAGTAAGCAACAAGAGTGTCCACTACAGTTTACACACCCTACCATGGTAAGTTATTTAAAGATGTATTCCAGAAAACAAGGAGTAAGCCATGTAAAAGACATGGCTTTTGGGAAACAGTGGCTCCAACCCAAGAGCTCAGTGAAAGGAAGATCCAGGTGGCAGCTGCGTACAACCTTAGAGAGCAAGCACTCGTCCAGATTGCAGGAGGGGAACAGAGAGCTCTGAGTGGAATCTGTGAGAGGGGAAGGGGAGTTGATGACACAGAACTGCAAGAAAGAAACAGCATGGCTGAAAAGATTTTACAACCAGATCAGGGAATACTATTAAAGAACAAAAGGCAATCAGAAACAGTGGGAAGATCTGTACAAGAAAACCAAGGTCCAAATATGAAGCAGGTTAAACTGTGGCAAGGATCTGAAGCAGGTGATGTAGTCTAAGAAAAGAGGATCCAATTTACCTTGCTTGGTCATTCTCCTTTGAGTGGTCTAGCAACTGTGACTCCAGACCTATAAAGAAGGAAATGTAATCCTAGCATTTGTGACTTGGCCTCAGGGTAAACAATATTTACGTATGTGTAACAGTATCAATGATGCTGACAGGTTTTCAACTTTAGAATTAACTTATGACCACTTGGATGTGGTTGCAGGGCAGAACACAAATGTTGAGAATACTAAGAACTGATATGGTCAAGTGTAGCTTTTAGGAGGTAAAAGTGGGGAAAAGGTGGGAGGAAAAGCAGGGTCATTAGTATCCTCACCTTAACAGAAGGGAAGTGCCATGTGGACTAAAGTTGATGGAACAGGAACCACTGCAGTTACAGAGAAAATGTGAATATGAGTCTCAACATGGGAGGTGATGTATGCTAAGTCATCCTCTTTCATTTCAGGGAGTTAACATAAGTCCCCAAAGTTGGTAAATGAAGAAAGATGTATAAGCATATCATTTAATTTTGAAGGTAACCATCAAAGAAACTGAAAGTAGAAACAGTTAAAAGCTGTCATATCTGGGTTGTGGAACAGGAAGAGGAAGGGGTAGGCTGTTGTTGCCACCATAACCTGTTTTGAGACAAGTTATATTGTTATCGAATGGCTGTAATATTTTGATAAAAACTCAAACCCCAAACAACCTAACCCTTCAATAGTTTCCTACTGCCTCTGACATTAACATAAAAAATCCTGCACTAGGGCACTTGGGTAGCTAAGTTGGTTAAAGCACCTGACTCTTGATTTCCACTCAGGTCATGATCTCAGGGTTGTTGAGATCCAGCCCCGAGCTGGGTTCTGTGCTCAGCGCGGTGTGCTTGAGATTCTCTCCATCCCTCTGCCCCTCCCCCTACACAAGCACACTCACTCGCTCTAAAATAAATAAAATCTTAAAAAAAAATCCTGCACCTAGCCCATCAACCTGTCTCCCTGAATCACTGCCACCCACGCCCAATTCTGCTCCAGCCACACAGGGCTTCCTTAAGTGCCTCAGACAGCTAAGCTCCTCCCAGGCTCAGGGCCTTCACACATGCTCTTCTCCGTTAGGAAAGCCCTCCTCCACTCTGCATCTTGCCCACTTCTGTTCACCCCTCAATTCTCGGCTTCAATACTGCCTCCTTAGCACAGGTTTCCTTATTCCTCCCAAGTTGGACTATTTCCCTATTACTCATGATCATGGTGAATACCCCTCTCCCCACCCCCATCCCCCGCGTCCTTCAGAGCACTTAACCTGCTGTAATTACATAATTACTTGTCAATTATTTAAAGTCTGTCTCTCCCGCCAAACTTAAGTTCCATGAGGAAAGGTACCAATTTGTCTCCGTCATCCTACAGCCTGCCTACTACAGTGCCTGAGGTACTGTAGACACCTAACTCCATCATGGAATGAATGGTTGGATGACAGCCTGATGAACTGCAGATCTTTCAGCATGGAGCAGCAAAGAATTCTGTACTTAAACTGAACTGTATTGGCCAGATGAAAAGTTACTAAATGTGGAACAATACCATCATTTAGAATTGAGTGTCACTATAACAAATAGTCCTATGAAATCAAGAGATGCAGGCACAGAGTGGAATCATCAGCACACAGCCATACCTGCCATTCGGCGCAATGAAAACACATAATCAATGGATATGCCCCTAATTAAATCGAGGCACAGACCTCAATGAAATGTCATGTACTCATCAAAAACGATGGTGTAAAGGGGTGACTGGATGGCTCAGTCGGTTGAGCGTTGACTCTTGATTTTGGCTCAGGTCATGATCTCAGGATCATGAGATCAAGCCCCGTGTCAGGCTCCACACTGGACGTGGAGCCTGCTTAAGATTCTCTCTCTCGGGGTGCCTGGTGGCTCAGTCGATTAAGTGTCTGACTTTGGCTCAGGTCATGACCTCAGGGTTCTGGGATCAAGGCCCGTGTCAGGCTCCCCACTCAGCTGGGAGTCTGCTTCTCCCTTTCACTCTGCCCCTCCCCCTGCTTGTGCTTGCTCTTTCTCTCAAATACATTTTTTAAAAATCTTAAAAAAATATTCTCTCCCCCCACTCACCCACACGCACTCTCTCTCAAAAAAAAATATATGATGGTGTAAAGACATTAGCCAGATGTTATCTATCTGTAGGTGCCATGTTTATAGGCAATTCTTACTTTTCCTCTTTATTTTCTAAAAATTTTTTCCATTGAACAGATTATTATTTTTATAATTAGAAAATGCAGTTAAGGGACGCCTGGGTGGCTCAGTCAGTTAAGCACCAACTCTTGATTTTGGCTCAGGTCATGATCTCAGGGTCCTGGGATTGAGCCCCGCATCGGGCTCTGCACTCAGCAGGTAGTCTACTTCAGGATTCTCTCTCTCCCTCTGTGCCTCCCCCTGCTCTCTCTCTCTCTCCAATAAATAAATGAATCTTTAAAAAAAAGAAAATGCAATTAAGTTATTTTTATCTTAGGGAAAGGTGGTGTTATCAATCTATTTTTACTGACATGGGTAGATATCTACAACCTACCATTGAGGAAGGAAGGCAAGTTACAACAGCACATGTTGTATAATCCTATTTATTTAAAACAATATGTATGCACAAGAGTGCATAAGGAAAACTCTAGAAGAATGTTTAAATGCCAACAACAAAGGTGACTTTGACACTATTATTTACCAAGCAATTTATGTGGTATTAAAAGTATTCTTGGGGTGTCTGGCGGGCTCAGTTGGTGGAACATGTGACTCTTGGATCTCGGGGTGGTGGATTTGAGGCCCACACTGGGTGTAGAGATTACTTAAAAATAAAAACAAATCTTAAAAAGAAGTATACTTGAACAGCTTTAGTTGCATTACACTTTGCACGGATTCTACAGAACACTAAATGGGTTAATAAAAATATTTGATAGAATAATTTGAAGTAAGCTTTAAATGTCATTTTTTCTCCATTTATTGCACTTGTGCTCTAGGGCTTTCTTTAGGCTCTTTCCCCACATACTGACTACTCAAGTGCTGACTGCTCCGATGTTTGTAGTTGCATGGTATAATGTACACAGGTGTTCTTAACCTTTTTCTGCCATGGACCCTTTGGGCTCTCTGGAACCCTCCCCTCAGAAGAATGTTTTGAAATGCATAAAATTAAATGCATAGAAATTGACTAACAACATACATCGACATGGGTGCAGAGTAATATGTGCTTCTTTAGGAAACCATTAAATAATTAGGTCTAATAACTACCCTAGGTTTGAAGCATGACGAGAAAAAATGATGTTTCCAAAATATCTGTAACTGTAATGTGATAAGAAAGTACCTCTCATCTCTATTGGTGACAAAGTCACAGGTACTCCTAATACTACCATAGTCTGTGGCCCACATTTGTCACTGAAGGAAAACTGAATTTTCAGTGAGAGGTTAGTGAAAATCAAGATGAAGTATTTTTCCCATCCAAGGTCATGGAACCCATGGATTTTCAACCATGAGTCAGAACCCTTGGTCTAGGAAGATACAGACCAAATAGCAACAGCCGTTTTCTCCACGTAGTGGAATTCCCAGAGTGATTTTCATATGCATTTTCTGAATTTTCTGCAGTGATGCTTTACTTGTGTAATTTAAAAATAAACAGCTTAATACTACATTTTTGTTTGTCTTAAACAACCTGGAAGAGTAGCTAAGAAATTTTAGACAGTTGCTTATAAGCTACATTTTTTATAGGGTAACCACTTAAAAAAGACTTTCAACTTTCCCTAACTCCTTAAGTATTATGACGACTTTAATCATTCCTATGTTCTTACACGCCTAGAAAAAAATTCACTAGAATTATTTATTCTGGAGTTAAGCGGAACAGAAAGACAAACTGTCACAACTGCAGACGTTTGTCTGGTTTTTTTTGCCAAGTGTAATTCCACAAACAGCTGAAAATATTAGAGCAAATTAGTACTTAATATGGACTGATACCTTCTGCTGTTTACAAAAACAAAAAAAACACACAAAAATTCATATTTTAAAAATATATTATTAAATATGTATAGACAAATTTAAAATATAACTTATCAAAGTAATGTCAAAACTTAAGTACCACTAGAAGTCCCAGAAAAACCAAAATACTTTAATATTTTCAAAAATAATCCACATGTAGAAAGTCAGCTCATGCTTAAAAGGGCTCAAGCTTGTGTTTTAGCAATGTGGAATGTTGCAAAGAAGATGGGAACAAAGGGAAATGTGCATATCTCAGAAGCCTTCTTTGCTTTCTTTCAAATCTAAAAATAAAACCTTTGGACTGCCCTATTAATAAATCTAGAAAATGGATGCCTTTTTTTGTAGAAAGCTTTCACAAACAAAGAAATAAAAATATCTTCTTGGTTAATAGGACCAAAGGATGTAAACATAAACCAGATGTCAATCCCCATTTCTCTAAATTCCACTCTCCCTCTGGGCTCTGGTGGGGCTTCTGTTGTGAAGATGTTTCTACAGCACAAGGAGACATGGTGAATGAAGGTCTATACAGAGCAACACGGACCAAGCTCAAAAGCCAAATACTGAGCGAAAAGAATGAGTTGCAGAATGTTACACAGAGTAGGAAATCCTCCTGCGTATTTGTAAAAACAGTTTTGAATGTTATATATTATTATGTGTAACAGAGCATAAAGCTTGCATGGAGAGTATTCCCTTTGGGGGACAGGCTACCTCAGGGAGGCAGGGCAAGCAAGTGCAACCACGGCCTGGGATTTCACTGGACCCGTCACATTGGAATTCCACAGGAGGAGGAGGATGTGAATAGGGCAAAATGCTAACATTTCTGAAGTCTGAGTAGAAAGCACCTGAGTAGCTAACGCGTGAGCAGAGTGGAGAGGCTAGGGAGGAAGAGGGCCAGGAGGACTGCGGGAAGGCAAGACCTCAAAGGCAGAAGGGTCAGAATGGCCTAAGGGAGGGCAGAGAAGTAGGCATGCAGAGATGAGGCAAAGAGGGCTCTGATCCAACCTCCTGGGCCCAGGCTTGTGGGGATTACAGTGGTGCCATCCATGGTGGCTCATCAGGGTGGACCTGGTCCTTGACAAAAGAGAGTGAGCTTGCTTATGCACTGCTTCCTTCACCATGAAAATCTTGGTAAAAATAAATAAATAAATAAAAATCAGAAGAACTAAGCAGTGAGTTTGGCACCAGAGTTGACTCTCACACCACCCAAGCTCCTGCCTTCCTCTCAGTATTGAGTATCAGAGAATGAAGTGTGTTGGAGAAGGGGAAGCCCTCTCCTTATGGGTCTCCTGGGGCAGAGGTGGAGGGAAGGAAGGTTCCATAAAGAGACCTGAAGTGGGAGCCCTGGGGACCTGATGGGTAGGTGGGAAGTCAGCTCAGGGCAGATGGCCTTCAGAGCAGTGTGGGATGGAAAAGGGACAGGATGAATGGCCAGAGCTCCTCACATTGCCTTCTGGGGCTCAGGAACATCTCAGAATGTGATGCAACTTAGAAGGAAAGCGGAGCCTATGTGGCACAGCTGGTGTAGTGTGTCTGATTTCCTTCCAGCACACTCTGCAAACAAAAATGCTCCTTGCCCTCAGGCCTGGCTTGCTGCACCTGTCTCATCTCTGAGACCCAGCCCACCAGTTCTCTCTTGTCTGAGCCTCTGAACATGCTGGTCTCTCCCCCACTCCTACCTTCTCCTGGACTAGCTAATGTTGCCTTATCATTCAGGTTTTGGAGGTCACTTTTCAAAGAAGTCTCTTCCCTGACCTCACTTCCAAGTCTAGGTGGGACCCCTCTAACATTTATGTGCTCCCTTAGTGGTCAGTATTCTTCCATCATAGCATTCAGCCCTCTGTAGAGAAACAGTCTGTTTGTCTATCTGTATCTTCCTTTAGATCAGAAGATAGCTGAGGGTAATCCATAGCATCTAGTACAGTAAATGACATAATATATGCTAAATTGGTATAGGGTAAAGTAATCAAGTATTGCTCTATAAAGAGTACAAGAATCAAAGAGAAATGAAGCAAGAGCAATCTGGTCCTGAATACTTCCAGGACATAACTTACGCATATTACAATACAAATAAGACAGAAGGTCCAGCAGCTTCAGGATACTTCAACTCTGAGTCCTAAGGAGCCACTGCAACTTAGTACCAAAATAAAAATGCTCCATTTTCTTCAAAATTCACAAATGAGAATTGGCTGAAGTTCCCCTTGTCAAATAAAGCATCGTGCCTCACAGGCTCTGCTCACATGAGGTCACATCTGATGAAAGGGAAGCTTCTGAAGTTTTGCTTTCTAGCGCTAACTGCTAAAAATTATTTCTTCCTAGCCTAACTAACAGCTCTCTAGTCTCTACAAATAGCACCGCAGCCATAAATTTGTGTGCTCATCTACTCAAATGTAGTCTTTTCTTTAAAACTATGCAATTAACAGGACACCCTTGATTTAGCACTATCTCTTCAAGTTTAAAATGCATATACCCAGGGCGCCTGGGTGGCTCAGTTGGTTGAGTGGCTGCCTTCAGCTCAGGTCATGATCCCAGAGTCCTGGGATCGAGCCCCACATCGGGCTCCCTGCTCAGCGAGAAGCCTGCTTCTCCCTCTCCCTCTGCCTGCCTCTCTGCCTACTTGTGCTCTCTCTCTGTCAAATAAATAAAATCTTTAAAAATGAATAAATAAATAAATAAAGTAAAATGCATATACCCTTTGACCCAGCAAGTCCCACATCTAGGTATTTCTTCTACAACCCTTAAAAAGAATGATATGGCTCTATAAAAACTGGTATCAATCTCCAAGATACATTAACTAAAAACACACACTCACCCTTGTTTGTGTGTACATGCCCACAAAATATATAAACACAATTATGAAATAGATAATAACATGAAGTATCTAGAATAGTCAATTTCATAGAAACGGAAAGAGAGGGTAGTTACCAGGTGGGGGAGGGGGAATAGGGAGTTAGGGTTTAATGGGAGATGGTTTCAGTTCTGCAAGATGAAAAGGATTCTGGAGACATATAATGGGGACGGTTGCACAAGAATGTACTTAATGCCACAGAAGTGTACATTTAAAAATGGCTAAAATGCTAAATTTTATGTTATGTATATTTTACCACATTTAAAAATTACACCCAGGTGCGTGCGCGCGCGCGCGCGCGCGCACACACACACACACACACACACACACACACACACACACTTAATAAGAAACTGATAATGATGGCTGCCTCCAGGGAGAAAAATGGGTATTTGGGGACAGGGTGGCAAGGAGCTCTTTAACCATATAACCTCCTATACAACCTTTTTCATTCTGTACTATATACCCATTTTAAAAAATTCATTTAAAAAACCCCAGCCTTATACAAGAAGCTTTTTCCTTAATCATAAGTCATTTATACCCTTTCTCTAAATAAAAAATATTTTTTCAATCCAAATCAGGATTCCACTTCAGTTTTAAGGTTATTTATTAGATTTAAATGATGCAAGTTGCAAAAAATTACTTTTTACCTAAGAATATATTCACCAAAAGCCTGCCTTTATTTTTATGAACTATTATAGAAATGCTTCAAAATCATCACAGAAGAAAATTACCATTTTTATCAGTACACAACTTTTATTCCATCACAACCGAGCTAGCTGAATATAGAACTGTTTCAACAGCAAAAAGCCCTCATCATAATTCAAGACAAAAATCAGCCTGCAATTACATGAGTTAGGAAACAAATGATGCTTATGTTGCAGTCTACCCTAAGCTCTCACTTCTGTGTCAGAATCTAAAACACACACACATACACACACACACACGCACACCCTCTGGATTCCTCCTAGTTTATCCAAAACCTACTTTGTGAAGATCCACTATTTTCTTGAGTCTTCTGGAATGAGCACTGTAGCCGTTGCCACTGTTACTGCAATCTCTGTGGCCCTGCCCCAAGTCAAGGAGAAAGCAGCACTTGCAGGGCCCCACACTGCCCCTGCCTTGAATCAGGGGCTCAAGTACTTGTTGGGTGAATGAATAAATGATTATATGCTGACCAGCTTGCCATCAAGTCTCACAAAGAAAAACTTCAGAAAGAAAAAAGTAAGAGATGCTTTGCTTACTTGAAGTCAACATATGATAAAGGTGAAGACCAGATGACTGAATCACCAAATGGCTATGACACGACTGGCTAAGTGGGGAACGCATCCCTACCCAAATTTCAATACAAAAACAAGCATTTTTATAACCATAGGAAAAACACAGGACAACTTACCTATAAGATTCTTTTGTATATATCAATATAGTACATCAAGTTTTTTTAAGAAGAAAAATATATAGATGAATACTGACATGTTCTTAAGGTAGGAAAGGACTTTTTAAGTATAAAAGCAAAAGAAAAAAATCCTAACAGAAATTTTATACATCAGGGGCGCCCGGGTGGCTCAGTCGGTTAAGCATCTGCCTTCGGCTCAGGTCATGATCCCAGGGTCCTGGGATCGAGTCCTGCATCAGGCTCCCTGCTAAGTGGGGAGTCTGCTTCTCCCTCTGCCCCTCCCCCTGCTTGTACTCTCTGTTTCTCTCTCTCTCGCAAAAATAAATAAATAAAATCTTCAAAAAAAAAAAAAAAAGAAATTTTATACATCAAAAAAGACAAGCAGAATCAAAAGATATACGACAAGGTAGGAAAAATATTTGCATGATGATAAAGAGTATCCTTAATACAAGTTCTTACAAATCAACTTAAAAACAAGTATCCTGATGGAAGAACGAATGCAGAACACCAACAGGCAAGCAATTCACAAAGACCAAATGCAACTGGCTGATGATTACTGAAGTTCAGCCTCAGTAATAACCCAAGGAGCACAAATTTAAAAGATGGGCTTCCAATTCTGGGAGGGTCTGGGAAGTGGCACTTTCTCAGACTGTCATGGGAACTGAGACAGCCATTTTGGAAGGCGATGTGGTGGTACCCATCAGCAATTCCAAGTCTAGGTAGCTGTTCTTCAAAAAGACTGGCACATGAGGAAGTTCAATCCAGTACCATCTTTAATAGCGAACAACTGGGAAAGCCAATAGGGGGACAATGCATGACCGTTTAAGTCAGCACCAGATCACACTGCCATTTAACAGAAATGAGGCAGAGAGAAACATATCACAAGGACAGATGCAGAATATGTATAATATCATCCTCATTTTGTTAAAAACACAAAATGTGCATATTTGTATAGCCTGAGAAGATTCAGAAGGATCTACATTAATAGTGGTTACTCTGGGTAGTGAGCATGGAGAGTAATGGGGAGTTTTCATCTTTTTACGTGGTATACTTTAAAATGGTTTGTTTTCTATAAAAGCATGCATTATTTTTATAATTTCTTAAAAAAGGAAAAGAAGAAAAATAATAAGATATCAAACACTTATCTAGTAAAGACAGGTTCTGTCCTTGGAGAATTCCCTGCAAAGTTTCTTGAAGCTCAAATGGCTGTCTTTTCCACTCATAAGTAATAGACTTTTTTTTAAATATCTCTTCCTTTTTACATTTCTTAGAAGAAACTATATAGAGTGACCACTACCTGTTTTATAAAATCCATTCATAATCTGAGAAAAAGACTATTAAAAACATAAACCACCCCCAGGCCTAACATCTACCAGAAGAAACCCATTCACTGCCCATATTACATTTAGTCCACACAGTTTCTGAGACAATGCACAAAGCATCAGCCACACAACTCCCACCAGCATAAATACGTGGTGTACAAAGAACGTCCTGTCAGCAGGGCCCAGAGTACACCCCACAGCAATAAAGGAGAAATGACAATTTGAGTCACAGGATCAGGACTGGAACCAAATTTGGGACTTGGAGGCAGTGCAATGCTCTTCACTTCCTTCCACACCTTCTATTCTCCTTTACCCAAACCCTGCCCCTTCCACAGTCCCCTACTAGGCTATGTTATGGATGTCCACAAAGCTTCAGACTGAGGTGTCAGAAACCAGCAGAGAGACACAACAAAGTGCTACCTGGGGGTCTCAGCTGCAATCACAATGGCAGCATATGTATAAACTCACATTTTTTCTTAGGAAAAGGAATGGAAAAATTCAATTAGTACGTTCTGCCTTACCACATGGAATGTTTGAGATCCAGGTGTCAAAACATCAATGTGGAGTGACCACTGATTTTAAAAAAGCTTGAGATATTGAGCCTGACAGTTGAGAAATTAAGGAACCACTCATTTTTACAAAATTAAAGTCCACACAATGGCACCAAAGTAGCCAAAAGTGTGGCTTATAGAGCACCTGAGTGTCAGACCTCATATGGCTTGGATCCTCAGCTTTTCAAAAGGCATTCATTCTGCTCTAGAGTCTCAAGAGCCAGACCTGTGTCTGGGTGCTCTTTAGTTCCGGGGAAGGAGAGTAGCAAGCACAGCCATTAGCCATGGGCTCTGCTGTTCTGTGACAGCTTTCAGGAAGCCATCCTTCTAGGGGACCACACACCAGTTCCTATATCTGAAAATGTTTTACCACTGCTCACTACCATTGACCAGGAAGTCATTTACCCAAAACCAAAGCAAACAAAGCACCATGCTGAAGACCGCTAGGCAACAGCAGCAGTGGCAGGTGAAGAGCTCAGTCAAAGCGCTCTCAGCTCAGCTGACCTGCTTCAAGGTGAACTGAAGTTGCAGATCACCAGTTCCGGCTCTAATCTGACTCCCGCCCCCAGATCACGCTGTGGCTACCAAGTAACCCTACCCAAACTGACCTTTCAGGGCTCAGGGAAGTGACTTTTTTTTATTATATGGCACAGTTTGGCACAGTTATATCTTTAGTCTTTGGGGTACTTTTATACTGTCCAAGAGTAGTACATCTTGTTTTTTTTTCCTTTTTTTTTTTTTAAAAACAGATGGCCAAACCAGGACATATACTAAAAAAAAAAAAAGGAAGGTTACTTACCTGAGCCCTAACATTCCAGCTACCATGGAATCCTGTTGGAGCTGGTCTACAGAAGCAAGATGTATTCTGGGGAGTCACATGTCACATCAAAGCAGGAACTGGTGAGTCTGTATTTTTATGGAGCCTAAAACAAAGAAAATCGTAAGTTGAAAGCCCCCATTGTGCTGCACGACCTTTTTCCCAGGGCTATTTGGGACATTTTGAAGATAAACATATAGACAAAGTACTATGCTATTTCCCAGCTTACCTACTAGAAACAAGGATAAACCGCAAATTACTAGCACATAACACACAGTACTAAAATAAAGATTCATGTGTGTTAGAATCGACACTATCACAAGTCTTGTCACCTCTGAGGGACACTTTGGCACTATAAAGCATACTGTTAGTGGTGATCCCTGGTAAGTATTTCTTGCACTATGTCATACAGAAGTACTCAGGGAGAGAAAACATGTTCAAGAGAACATGCAACATCAAAATGTCATCCCAAAAAGAACACGTGAAATCCAGAGGCAAAGTTGGCCTTCTTTTTCAAGCAGCTGAATTTGAAATGAGCTGTTGTAACATCACTTAAAGGAGCTTTAACCCTGAGAGAGAGGGGGAAAAAAAAGCAGCACCAACAGAAACCAAAAGCCCTGGGAGATCCAAAGCCCTCCTCCAATATATGCAAGTCTGTTTCAGAGCAATCACTTTTAAGCCTCTCAGATCAGTTAAATCACAATGTTCAACAAACTAAGTTATTAGTTTGATAGTTTCTCTTCTGCTTTTGAATACATTCAAAAGAAGACTTTTGTCATTACATTTTTCATCAAGATAACATCATTTCCTTGTTAAAACCTAAACTGCCCCATATTAGCTAATCTCTGGTTAGCTTGCTGGCCCAAGAGCAGCACTTTCACCTTTAGACTAAAAAAACCTAGAATACACAACTTAGAGACTATTCACACAATTACTCATGTAATTAAACCCAGAGCAAGGGCAACACCAACCAAGTCTTTTAAGCTGGTCTGTAACTACCAGGATGGTACCTAGAATTATCTATTGAGGTGCAGTGAGGCCTTACAATTCCCTGAAACAGTCAAGTCATAGAATGCTTTGAAATCCAGAAGTCAAGGTAACAGTACTACTGTTAGCTATATAATAAAAATCATACCCAGTATCCGGGCTGGGAGGCCCTGGCAAAGCTACAACTTCTCACAGCCACGGTTTGTTTTTTTACTTGTAAACTGAGGGAGCTGGACTAAGGGTTCCTTCCAGCTCTGAAATTTTAAGATCTTTGATTAACTCAAGATTTCACAGAAAAAAGAGCAAGCAAATGAAAGCAGTTAAGTGAAAACCCAATAAAACAGTAATGTGCAGCTCCATATATATGATGCCCCCAGCTCCTAGGCAAGGAAGACAAGTGAACCCTTCCTAAGGCTTGCTCCGGAGAGTTCAGACATCTGCAGGAACTGCTAAACAGCCATGGTGAGGACACCTTCATATGCCAGCAGACCCAACGTAAGTATGCCCTGAAGAAGTTATAAAGGTCAAGGCTTTATTCTTGAGTAGAATGGCCACACACACCCCCTCTGATTTGGGAATGGGGATGCCCTGCCTGCCACCAAATTCCCACTCCCACTCAGTTCCCCCAACACCATACCTACCATCCAAAATGGCAGAACCAAGTATTTAAGTAATAGCATGCAAATCAAGATTTCAATAAGAAAAGATTCCTTGCAAGAGAAAGGCAGAAGAGAACAGATAAAGGCAGAAGAGCATAACTTTGTGTAACTGAGCCCAAGGAAGAAGAACCCATTCACATCTGTCCTACTGGAAACGAGATAAAGGCATAGTAGTCACAGTGGTGACAACAGCAATCTGACTGGAAAAGCCTGGTACAGAAGAATTGAGGACAAGGTCCTTCCGTTGAAGCAGAAATAATGCTCTACCCAAGAAAAAAGATTGTGTCTGCCAGCCACATGAGGCTGGTCTGCATGCATGTCACCACAGCAGAGGGTGGTGAAAACATGCAGGTGTCCTGCTGCACTCCCTGGAACTCGCCACCAGTCTAGGACTGTGTTTCCCCCACCCCTCCACCCCCATGCCCTTAAAAAACTACAGTTGATCCTTGAACAACACAGGTTTGAACTGTTCGGGTCCACTTATATGCTGATTTTTTTCAGTATAGTACTGTAAATGTATTTTCTCTTCCTTATGATTTTCTTAATAACATCTTTATTGTGTTTAAGAATACAGTATATACTACACATAACATACAAAATATACATTAATCGACTGTTTAAGTTAATAATAAGGCTTCTGGTCAACACTAGGCTGTTAGTAGTTAAATTCTGGGGGGGAGTCAAAAGTTATATGTGGATTTTCAACTGCACGGGGGTGAGAGGTCGCGGCCCCCAATCCCTGCATCGTTCAAAGGTCAACTATAGTTACTACAAATGTCAAACATTTTCTGGGATTCTCTCCTCCTCATAGATAACTCAGGCAGCCTGGCGACAAACTGCCCTTAGCCAATTAAAAGATTTCCACTGATATTCACCTTTATAAACGATCAGGACACATCATTTATCATGCAAACAGTCCCAGGCAGGTACATTAGTGGTGGAAACTGGACTGGAGTAAGGAACTAACAATTTTGCTTCTGCTCTTCTCTATTTCAGGTTAAAGAAGCAAGCTTCTCATTCAATGCCCACATAGGGGACGGAGTATTCGGGTGGGGGCAACATCATATTGGACTTATCTAGCCAAACTCCACAGTTTCTTTTTGTCAAACTCCACAGTTCGCCTCTCCACCCACTCTAGCTTTGGCCACACAGAGGCAGGGTAAACGGGCAACAATGACTCTGGTTAGAAATTGCAAATAGAATGCAAAATTGTATTCTAACCCTCCCAATACATAAACAACACAAAAGTCGAGGAGAGTTTCACTGCATCATGCTCTGTCAGGTGAAATAAAGACCTGGTACTGTAGGTTTAAAGCATTCCAGGCACATTTGTAACAAGAAACAGGACGGTGTGATAGCCCGTAATAGCAAGAAAGCCATAGGTTTCTTCAAGCTGTTAGAACATACTGACTTCAGATGCCACCAGGCACTTTTCAGAGAAACTGTATTCTGGAAGCTGCCTGTGCTGTTTAAAAGGCTAGAGGTGGGGCGCCTGGGTGGCTCAGTCGTTAAGCATCTGCCTTCAGCTCAGGGTCATGATCCCAGGGTCCTGGGATCGAGCCCCGCATCGGTCTCCCTGCTCGGCGGGAAGCCTGCTTCTCCCTCTCCCACTGCCCCTGCTTGTGTTCCCTCTCTCGCTGTGTCTCTCTCTGTCAAATAAATAAATAAAATCTTTAAAAAATATATAAAATAAAAGGCTAGAGGTATGATGAACAGCTAACTGGAGGGGCACCCGAGGAGGCAAATGCATTGCCAATGATGCAAAACAAAGCAGAGTCCTCATCCTGTCATGTCATAGGCTGAGATGCACAAACCTTGGAATCTTTGTCAAGTGAGGCTTGTGCGTCTGTGTGTGTGGATGGGAATGTACCTCAGTGATCTGCCACCAAGCTGACATGCCACAAATGGGTATCTATCTGTGGCAACTTATTTAATCAACTGTACTCTACTAGATTGACTGTGTCCCTTAAGGTTCTCCTGTGTCCGGGTAAGAAAATAAAAGCAAGTGTTTCCCGGGCTTCCTGACTGGGATTTGAAATAGAAGTCATAAAAAGCCCATAAATAAGCCTATTCCCTAAGTCCCTGGTGGAAATTCCTAAAAGACCAAAGAAACCTAGACACCGTTTTTTTTGTTTTTTTGTTTTTTTAAATAAGGATCCAGCATATTTCAAAAGACCCAAGAGGTCAGCTTAATCTTGTTGTTAACTGAAATCGCTGAGATCCAGATGAAAATTCTGGCCATGAAACACGAATTTCTTTTCAAGTAATAATTGCCTATTAACAACACTGAATTTTACTACCACGGCACAAATAACCTTCATTTTTCTGGTATGACAAAACACCTAAAACTTGTCAGAGTCTTGCAAAGTCTAAGCCACCTGGCATCACGCACTGCTAGATTTGCTTCCACCATCACCAACCACCCCCCTGAATTCGATCCTACCATCTCACAATTTGGGGTACTGATCCCACACAACAGAGACACAACGTGTGAATGGCTCTGCAGAGTCCATTCCTGTTCCTGGAAAAAGAACCAGAAGCACACATCTGCCTGACCATGAGTCAGGAATATCACTTTTGTGGTGGAGCCCATTTCTGCTGTGACCAATCCACAACGAACACACTCACAACGCAGGCGACCACCACAGAGGTAGGTATTCCAGAGCAAGCTTTCCCAACCTCGGGTCCACTTAAGCAAGGTCATTAACGGTCTCCTCTGTGAAAGCAATTTTTTTAGACTCTTTACGATGACATTAAGTCTTCAGGGCAAAACCACAGAAACATTGCCACACCACGTAAAAGTCACCTGAGTTTCAGTTTGGGTAATTCAGTTATAACCAAACTAAAAAGAAAATAAACTTTCAGGGGCAATTGACAGGAACCACAACGATGCGATGAACTTGGCCCATCTGGTGATGATCATCTTGAGCAGGGCGCGCTCCAGAACTATAGGAGCCGGTTACATACTATGTCCCACTCCACTTATGTAACTAGAAGATCTCCGGCGAAGGGGGGCGGGGAGGATGGGAGGGCGCTCACATTCTGAGGCCACGGAACCCCCCAAAGACCCTGGGGGCGCACTCCCACCGAAGAGCCTCTAGTGCTCCCGGACACACAGTCCCCTACCTAAGGTTCATGATGGGAACTATAACCGCCTCTTTATGATGAGTTGTGGGACCAGGAACACAATGTCTAGTCCCTTTTGTGGGTGGACAATAATTCCCACCTACTTGTTCCTGCTAGAGGGGAAAGGAGATGGTGGACCGACTCGCTCGCAGTGGGGGCAGAAAGTCATGGAATGGGCGAGAAGGAGGGGGAGGCAAAGCCTGGAGATGGGGGTGAAAGCACAGGAGCCCTTGTGGCGCACTCTCCCGACGGGAGGCGGACTGCGCACGCGCGCCAGTGGGGGGGCCCGAGTAACGGCAGAGGGGGCGCGCGAGGGAGGGAGAGGGGAGAGCGCGATCCAGGGAGAGGCCGGGGCGGCGGGCGCGCGACGACGCCGCGGGCCCGAAGCCCCGAGAAGGGCACGACGCGCGCGCAGCCCCGACAGGCAAAACCCCGGCGACAGGGGCGCCCGCGGGGCCGGGGGCCGGGATGCGCGCCGGAGGCGGGAGGGAGGGGGGCGTCAGGCGAAGTCGGCCCTGGGAGACCGCGCCGAGGACGGTCACCGCGAGTGCGGGTGACGGGCCGAGGGGGGAGCCGTCACCGGCGGCGGCGGCGGGAGGGGGAGGGTAGAGAGGAGGGACGCCATCCGCCAGCCGTGTCGCCCGACCCCGCGGGCCCCTCCCGCGCCACGTCCCGCCCCTACCCTCCGCCCCCCGGCAAGGGTCCCCGCCCGCGGCCGCGGCGGTCCCACTCACAGTCTCTCCTCCTCGCCTCCTCCTCCTCCTCCGCTCGGCGCGGCAGCGGCGGCGGCGGCCATTTTCCGGACGGCTTTTACCACAGCCCTCTCTCTGAGAGGAGGGAGCGCGCGCGCCGCCGACGCCGGGACCCCGCACGGCCGACGTCGCGCCCCGCCCTCCCGGCCGGCTTGCGCGCTGCTGCACCTGCGCGCCCGCGCCCCGCCCCCGGCACCGCCGCGAGCCCTCCTGCCATTGGGTGCGACGACCAGGGTGGGGCGGGGTCTCGGTGATGATGCTACCAATTGGCTGGAGTTTGTGTCCATTCCGGCTAGGGAAAAGGGGGTGGAAACCATGTCCAGCTCCCGATTGGTTGCCATCGACCGTCATTTGGGGAAAAGAGGCGGCTAGGGCGCGGAGGGGCTGGTTTAGTGGGAGGAATTTGAATATTAAGGATTAATGGGCCCTTGCGGATGCTGGGGCAAGTGAAGGCCTCGGCTCCGCACGCCTGTTTTGCGTGGCCCTCCTGGGCCATTGACCCGCTGTACACAAACGCACAAACTACGCTGCTATAAGAGTTTCACCGCACCTGTATTTTCTCGGTATCACCACCTTCACTAGAAGCAGCAAAGTTGCCTACCCTGGAGCCTGACGTTCCAGACAACGGACCTTCGTTTCAGGGGCCTACCCATTGCATTCTTTCATCCGAGCCTGCTGGGTGCCGTATGCTACACTCTCATGGGGTCAGGGAATAATTAACAAATCACAGCCCTGGCCTTCCTGAAACTCTGGCGGGAGAAGACGGTGCATGCCCAGGCTGCAACGAGATCTGTCATTGTTGTATCAGATGGTTTGGTGGAGGTGTGGAGAAGGGGCAATGAGAGCACAAAGGAAGCAGCACTTAGCTCTGCCAGCTCTAACACCTGCTAGAAAAGGTGATTTGGGAGCTAAGATCCAGCAATTCTGTGTCAGAAAAATAAGAGTGCGGGAAAAGTTTTATCCAATGGGGTGTGCAGGACAGGACTATTTCTCAAGGCAACCTTAATCTGATTCCACCTATCATCCAATTCATCCAATGCTCCTTGTACTGGTTCTGTGCTTAACAAGGAACCTTCTAATTCTGATTTGCCACCTCCCCCCTTCATTTATTAAATACCTGTTATGTCAGGCACTGTTCCAGGTTCTGGATTCACAGTACTGAACAAGACAGTAAACTAACATCCTTGTGGCAAAGATGCATACTAAGCATACAGATAAGTATATAATATAATGTCACGTAGTGATAAGGCCTTTGATACAGATAAAGCAAAGGTGAAGGGGGTGCTATTTAGATATCTATAGGCTTTTGCCCTCGTTTTATTCCCCCATATGGACATCTGGGGAGAGAACGTTCCAGGCAAGTTCAAAGGCCCTGAGGTGATACTATGCCTGGCATGTTGGGAAGAAAGCTTACGTGGCTAGAGAATAGTAGGGTGTGCGGTTGGAGAGGCAGCTAGAGCCACTGTGGGAACTGAGAGCTTCTTCTGGGATGAGAAGCCCTCGGAGGATTTTGAACTGAGAGTTCACATCATCAGATCCATGTTGTAGGTGCAGTGTGGCGACCTGCCCATGGAGAAACAAAACTAGGAACAAAAGCCCAATCAGGAGACCCTGACAACAGTCTAAGAAAGGTGATAGTGGCATTAACTAGGGTGGTAGCAGTGGAGGTTCTGAGATGTTGTGACACTCAATCTGTATTTTCAAAATCGAGCAGAAAAGATTGGATGTATAGAGAAAGAAGAAACAAGGATGATTCCTGAGTTTTTCACTGAGCAACTGAATGAATCGGTGCCTTTCACTATAATGGGAAAAACTGAAGGAAAAGCACATTTTTAGAGGTACATATCAAGAGTTCCGTTTTGACCATGTTAAGCTTGGGGTGCCTATTAGATGTGCAAGTGGAGGTGTTGAGTAGGCGTTTGGGTTAACAAGTCAACAAGTTGAGCATCCAACTCAAGAAGCTATAAAAGAGGGGTGCCTGGGTAGCTCAGTCAGTTAAACGTCTGACCTCAGCTCAGGTCATGATTTCAGGGTCCTGGGATAGAGCCCCACGTTGGGCTCCCTGTTCAGCAGGGAGTCTGCTTGTCCCTCTGCTCCTCCCCCTGCTCATGCTTGCTTGCGCGCACTCTCTTGCTCTCTTTCCCTCAAATAAATAAATAAAATCTAAAAAAAAAAGCTATGAAAGAAACAGCAGAGTAAACCTGGAGAAAATAGAAGAAAAATAAGGATGAGTAGAAAATGATGAAACAGAAACAAATGATAGGATTGGAACATCAAAAGCTGATTCTTTGAAAAGCTGAAAAACAAAAGCCAGCCCTTTAACAACCTAAATATAAAGAGAGGAAAGACAAATTATATTAGAAATGAAAAAGAGATGCAACCACAGATACAATAGATTATACAATAGATAGTAGATAAAACATAAATTTTTAAAAAGGATATTATAAACAACTGTATGTTAGAAAATTGGAAAACATAAACAAAATGAACAAATTCCTAGAAAAGCACAGCTTACCAAAACTGATCCTAGAAACATAAAACCTGGATAGACCCTCTATGACCGCAAAGAAATTGACTATGTATTTTTAAAAATACTTTATTTATTTATTTGTCAGAGAGAGAGAGAGAGAGCGGGCGCATGAGCAGGGGGAGCAGCAGGCAGAGGGAGAAGCAGGCTCCCTGCTGATCAGGGAGCCCGATGTGGGGCTCGATCCCAGGACCCTGGGATCATGACCTGAGCTGAAGGCAGACACTTAACGACTGAGCCACCCAGGGCTCCCAAATGACTATGTATTTTAAAAATCTACCCCCTGCAAAAAAAAAGGCTCAGAGAGCTTTATAGATGAATTCTACCCAATTATTAATGAATGGGTAATTCCAACCATACACAGAAAAAAAACCTCTCTAAACTTATTTTATGAGCATAATAGAACTACTATAATGAGCCAATGAAAGCATGCCATAGGATAAGTAAATAGATGTAAAAATTCTAGACAAATAAACTGAATCCAGCAGACTATAATTATATATCATAACCAAGTTGAAATTTTTACTAAGAATGCAAGGATGGTTTAAAATTAGAAAATCAGGGGTGCCTGGGTGGCTCAGTCGGTTAAGCGTCTGCCTTCGGCTCAGGTCATGATCCCAGGGTCCTGGGATCGAGCCCTACGTCGGGCTCCCTGCTCGGTGGAGAGCCTGCTTCTCCCTCTCCCTCTTCTGCTGCTCTGCCCACTTGTATTCTCTCTCTCTCTGTCAAATAAATAAAATCTTTAAAAATAAATAAATAAAATTAGAAAATGAACCTTAACAGATTTAAGGGGAACAAATTATACAATTATTACAATAGATGCAGAAAAAGTGTTTAATAAAATACAACACCTACTTATGAGAAAAACAACAACTTAGAGAGCTATGAATAGAAGGGAGCCTCCTCAATCTGATCAAAGGTATCTATTACAAAACTTAGAGCAAACATCATATTTAATGGTGTTAAGTGGGAAAAAAGTAAGAAACAGAACAAGATCTATGGTGCAACATCATTCATGTAAAATAAAACACATGTATCCTCCTCTGATTCTCTTTTAAACCTCATCCTTGGAGTTTCATCATGAGAAGAACCCATTAGACCCAGTAAAGAAAGACCAATTCCCTGGTTTTTAGGATGCAGACATATAGATACAGCCAGTAATAAAAAGCTGGAAAATGTAATGAAAAAAAAAAAAGATTCAACTCACTCTGGCTACAAAAAATATAAAATGGCTGGGAATAAACTTAAGAAATGCCAAAAACCTATATTTAAAAACTATAAAACTTGACTGAAAAACATAAAAGAAGACCTAAAAAGAAAGAAAGAAAGAAAGAAAAAGAGAAAGAAAGAAAAAGAAATTACCACAGTCCTGGAAGCAAAGAGTTACATAATAAAAATGTCAATTCTTCATAAATTAATCTGGAAATTTTTTTCCCCAAGTCAAAATCAAGGAGTTTTTGTGGACTGTAACAAGTTAATTCTAGATTGGGAAGAGTAAGTGTACAAGACTAGAAGTCAAGACATTTTTTTTTTAAGATTTTATTTATTTGACAGAGAGAGACACAGCGAGAGAGGGAACGCAAGCAGAGGGAGTGGGAAAGGGGGAAGCAGGCTTTCCTCTCAGCAGGGAGCCCGATGCGGGGCTCGATCCCAGGACCCTAGGATCATGACCTGAGCCGAAGGCAGACGCTTAATGACTGAGCCACCCAGGCGCCCCTAGAAGTCGAGACATTTTTTAAAGAGAAAACCAATGAGGAGGATCTTGCTAAATTCCTTAGTTTGACTAAGCAGGACTTAAATAATACAATTTCACTTTTGCCATTGAAAAGTAGAAAAATATACTAGAGTTTAAAGTATTCACTAGTAGAATTAAAAATGTGTCATTTAGGGGCGCCTGGGTGGCTCAGTCGGTTAAGTGTCTGCCTTCGGCTCAGGTCATGTTCCCAGGGTCCTGGGATCGAGCCCCACATCAGGCTCCCTGCTCAGCGGGAAGCCTGCTTCTCCCTCTCCCTCTCCCACTCCCCCTGCTTGTGTTCCTTCTCTTGCTTTGTCTCTCTCTGTCAAATAAATAAATGAAATCTTTTTTAAAAAATGTGTCATTTTAAAAAATGGGCTATAATATTTTTTAAATGGGTCCCCTTAAAATGTGGACTGTAAAAGATAAAAACCAGGAAAATAGGGGCACCTGGGTGGCTCAGTCGGTTAAGTGTCTGCCTTTGGCTCAGTTGATGATCTTGGGGTCCTGGGATCCAGCCCTGCATCAGGCTCTCTGCTCAGGGGGCAGTCTGCTTCTCCCTCTCCCTCTGCCTCTCCCCCTCTTGTGCTCTCTCGCTCTCTCTCTAATAGATAAATAAAATCTTTTAAAAAAGACACACAGGAAAATATAGTATGAATAGCAATTGACAGAAAACCAACAACCGGAAGGATTTTATCAATATGACAGAGCACCAACTCCTAATCCATCTGTCTAAAAATCCCTTGGACAGGGGTGCCTGGGTGGCTCAGTTGTTAAGCGTCTGCCTTCGGCTCAGGTCATGACCCCAGGGTCCTGGGATCGAGCCCCGCGTCAGGCTCTCTGCTCTGTGGGAAGCCTGCTTCTCCCTCTCCCACTCCCCCTGCTTGTGTTCCCTCTCTTGCTGTCTCTCTCTGTCAAAAAATAAATATTTTTTAAAAATAAAAATAAAAATCCCTTGGACTGATAGGAATATATATATATATATTTTTAGAAAAGCACATCCAAAATGACAATGGAAAATGAGAACGGCAAAATGGACGGTCCAGAGTTGTAGAACTAGCATCTCAGATGATAACAAACAGAAAGAAATAAACCCATCAAAGTAAAGAAAATGTGGTGAAAATGGGAGGTTATCCTCAAAGGACAGATTTCAACAATTTTTTGGAAAGCAGGCAGGAATTAGTTGAATAAAATAGGTGGGAAAAATCTAGCCTGGAACATTTGATAAGGGAACTACTGAGGAGGTGGGAGTCAGTTTGCCAGATATAAGACCAGAGAGTAGGCTCAGAATCAGCAGGCATGTGATGGAAGGCAATAGAACTGCATGGGACCAAACACATGGGAATTAACTGAAGACCCCAGTACAGAATGACTCCAACAGTTGGAGCTCCTCTCCTCTACCAGATAGCTGAGCTGGCAGCTGGGGCAGGCCTGCAAGAAAAATACCTGACAGTTCCCTAAAGAAATGGAATGAAATGTCTATAGAGAGCTAGTTTCCAGCATGGATGTTGGCAATTCCTGAACAATTTTCTCCTCGTTCTAGCATTTGCAGAATGTGAACTCTGTTCTTTAGTTCCCTGCCCTACACAGAAGAGTCATAGCAGGAAAACAGACCTATTCGCCCTAAAGCAGCTTAAATCCACAATAGCTATCCAGCCTTTCTTTATTAAATATAAAAAACCACTAAGGATTATCAGAAATTTGAAGAAGGTCTTCGACATTAAAAATAATCAAGTATAACCTATAGGAAAAAATGAACTTGGAGGAATTCCAGAAAATGCAGGGAACATATGGAAAGAAAATTTTAATTTAATTAGCATATTCAGAGAACTAAAAGAAAATACTGTATCCACAAAACAAGAATAGAATATTATGTAAAAGGAGTGGAGAAGAAGAAAGAATTATTGGAAATTAAATGTGATTATTGAAGTTCAAATTCCAATAGAAATATTGAAAGGCAAAACTGAAGAAGTCTGCTAGGAAATAGAACAAAACAATACGGACAAAAAATAAGCGGAAATATAAGGACTGGGAAAAACAATCTGGGAAGTCCAGCAAGCAATTAACAAGAGTTCTTGAAAAATAAAGGTGAGAAAAAAGAACAGGAATCAGAATAAGTAGCATCAGACTTCATAACAACACTGGATGATAAAAGATAATAGGGCAACAATTTTAAAAAGATAATAGGGTGGGGCACATTGGTAGCTCAGTCGGTTAAGCGTCTGGCTTCTTCTTGGGTCGTGATCCCAGGGTGCTGTGATCTAGCCCTGTGACCTGCTCCCTGCTCAGCGGGGGCTCTGCTTCTCCCTGTCCCTCTGCCTCTCCTCCCTGCTTGTGGTCTCTCTTTCTCTCAAATAAATAAATAAAATCTTTAAAAAAAAGATAATAGGGCAATGCTTTCAAAATTCTAAGAGAAAATGATTTTCAATTCAGATTCTATACCAGCCAAAATATCCATCAAGTATGACAATGGAATTAAAATATTTTTAGATATGCAAGAGCTAAGAAAATTTACCTCTCAAATATACTTTCTTAGGAAATTACTTGAGGATGTTCTCCAGCAAATCAAGGGTGAACGCCAAGAAAAAGGAAAACGTGGGATCCACAAAACAGTGGATCTAATCCAGGAGCGCAGTGATAGGAAATACCAGGGATGCCAACTGGGCAGAAGGCCTGATTGGCAATCAGTGTAGATTGAAGTAGGAGAATGGCAGGCTCTGGGAGAGAGGACTCCAAGGATTCAAAAAAGAAAGGGCATGTGTTTGTGAACTCAACATATGAGATGGTGCGATTGGGAGTTTGAAGAAAAGTGAATGCAATGATGGTTAATTAGTACAAGAAAATAAGGAAAAGCAACTAGAAACAGGAAAAAAAGAACTGATGAGGAATTTATGATCAAAATAAGAAAGAAAGTAAAATATATTATAATTTTACCAACTGATTGTGCACAAGAAGAGAGAATCCACTGGACCTTGATGCCGAAACAACTCTCTTTCCCAATGGCCTAGGGTTCATCAAATTCAAATTATATGAAGGAAATGTAATCCTAGCATGTATCTTCTTGATCTGGCATCAAAAAATATTTATATAAATATAACCCACATTTGTGTCTTTGGTTTTCAACTTGTAGAAAATTTGTTTATATACACAGAACATGGAGGGATAGGTTTTTGTTGCAGGATGGGACAGCCCTCTTCTCCTTATATATAGTGAAGTGTTAACTCAGCAGGCCTGGGTGTTCCTGAGGGTGGTCTTAGGGACCCCTGCCACACCATATTTGATATTCATACTGTTATCTTTAGTTGTTTGTAAGTATAAATATTACACTCGAACTTCTTCTATTAACTTTATTTTTTTTAATTTCATTTATTTATTTGAGAGGGAGAGAGAGAAAGCACAAGCAGGGGGAGAGGCCGAGGGAGAGGGAGAAGCAGACCCCACCCCCACCCCACCCCCGAGCAAGGAGCCCGATGCGGGGCTTGATCCCAGGACCCCGAGATCATGACCTGAGCTGAAGGCTGACGCTTAACCGACTGAGCCACGCAGGCGCCCTAACTTTCAATAGTAATGTATCTTGGACCACTCGATAGCAGCTTCACTTGACTTTTGAACTGTGGGAGTCAACATTTACATCTCATCCTGATAAAGAGGAAAAGATAATCTCTAAGAAGTGAGAGAGTGGAGGAAAGGGGAACAGAAACATTGGAGATTGAAGGGTCCCAATAGGCGATATCCATTTTTTCCCTACCTGAATGTCATGGAGCTTAAGAATATGATTCTAGGGTTCATCAGAGTAAATACACAAGATGGGCCAAGAAACTGTTGACTCAAGAGAAGACTGCCTTACCAGATATCCAAACACATTCTGAAATGAATATAACACAACTTTGGTGCTGAAAGAGGCAAATGATCAATGGAACTGAGTATAGCCCTGAAGAGACCCAGACACAGTCAGGACAGATCCCACTTTCGCCCTGTTTGTATAGCCCTTCTCAGATTCTGGCTCCCCCTCTTTTTTTTTTTTTTTAGAAAGGAAGTGGGAAGGGCAGAGGGAGAGGGAGAGACAGAAAGTCTCAAGTAGGCTCCACGCCCAATGTAGAGACCGACGCAGGACTTGATCTCAGGATCCTGAGATCATGACCTGAGCTGAAATCAAGAGTGGGATGCTTAACCTACTGAGCCACCCAGATGCCCCACGGCTCCCCCTCTTCTTGCGTGATTCAGGAAGAAATCCTGCTGTGGGAAACAGTGGTGGCCAGTGACCTAGTTCTAGCGAGTGTTAAGTTCAGGGATGTCCTCCAGGGGCTTCTGTTAAGCCACAGGCCTTCTGCTTCTCCTGGACTGGATTGTGTCTGGAGGTGACATCTGAAACAGTGGCAGTAGCTCAATCAGGCATCAGGGATCTCTTCATGAGAACTTTCTCTGTGGTTAAGGGTTCCCCCACCATAATTACTTTTTCTGTTGCCTATATCACAAGTTGTTTGTGACCGTGGGAGACTTATGGCCACTTCTGTTATTTCCCAGTTTGGGCTTTTCATTTTGTTTTCTTTTGGTTCTTTTTTCCCCTTGCTTAGGTTGGCTACTGTTTTATCTTTTGGTCTTGTTTTCGGGTTCTCAAAGAACCAGTTTTGAGATTGATTTATTAGTTCTCTGGTTTCTCTGTGTTCCAACTCAGTACTTTCTGTTCTCATTATTCCTATTTTCTAGATATTCTGCAGTTCTTTTCTCAGACTTTTTTAACCAAAGGTTTTTTTAAAGGGAGATTAAATTCTAAAGGTAGGTTTTTGTTTTGTTTTCCATTTTAGTCGTCAACATTCTATTCCAAGAATGTGTTCTGTATTCTTTTCTATTTTTTGAAATTTCTTCAGGACTCTTTCTGGCTTAAAATTTGGTCAGTGGTGCATCTCTCACTTCCCTCTGCCATGATGCCACCATGGGCTGTTCCCTGTTGTGGTCTCAAACTTGCTATTTTATTCATTAAGGTCCTCCCAGGAAAACAGGAACTACATCAACCGAGGGCATTGAATGCCAGGAAAGGGGCACCTAGGACTACTGGGAGGTTGCTGTGGAGACAGCTCGGAGACCCGTCCAGGTAGGAAGTCGCTGCCACCCCTAAGACTGGAGCTCCCACTGAGAGGCCCTCCTTGATTCCAGGTCTTCTCCCTGTGCCTCTCCAGCCTTAGGAAACCCACTGAACAATATCTACTGATAAGAGCAATTTTTGTTGAGAGATAAAGAAATCAGCCCACTTGAACTTTCTCCCGCCTCTTCTCTCTCTCCATCCTTGGTTTCATTCTCTGAGTTTTATTTCTGTATCCTCGTGGCTCTGTTTCTCACAGTTCCTGGTCTTTGTGGATTTCATGTTCACTGTTAGTCTTCAGAGTGCTGCCACTCCAAGTGTCTGGGTTGGCTAGCGTTTGGCAGCAAGCATTTTGGCATGGGTTTCAGGTGATCACTCATTTACAAAATGGAATGATTCCACCTGAACCCGTTACTGACTATACCCCTTGGCCTACCTATACCCCATGGGCCTGCCACTCGAAGCCACGGCTCATTGGTTTATCCCTTAGATGTGCCAGTTAATTTGAACAGCCTGTGCACTGGCTGAACTCTTCACAGACATGTCTGCTTTCAGCTGCTTCCTTTCTATACCAACGGAAAAAGTAATCTTGGTGTGTGACAAAGGAGAATTCAAAGAATATTAAATGGCACCCAAGAAGTATCTGTTCATGTCAATAGGGAGAGCACTTTGCAATAAAGAAGTCACTGTAATGAATCTTCCCGAACAGAGCAGTATTTCATTCGGGCAGAGGAAGCACAATTTGCTGGAAATACGTGATGAAATGGGCAGAAATATAACAGTCTTATTCTTGGGGCAAAACAAAGAGAACGACACAAGTTGGTGTTTTGTATTTTTTTATGGGATGATCAGTCAGGTGCAACCACAAGAGAAGACGGAAGAGAGGCTAAGAAAAACAGAGTTTATTACACTCATAGGTCTTAGAGACAGGACACATGCCATGTGGGGCCACATGGGGACACCCCAGGGTGGTCAGGAGGCAGACAACAGGAGTGAGGGGAAGGTTTAGACCAGAAACTTTACTGCAGTTTCCATGAGAAAGGCAAGGCAGGACAGGGGGATCAGTTTAGGGTTGACTAGTTTAAATAATCTTAGTGGGCTTTAGGCTTTGGGGTGTCTCTAGTTGCCTGACACCTAACCCTGGGATGATTAAGGCAGAGGAATATTGCCTCCTACGCTGTAGGAGGTCTTGAACTGGCTTGATTAGTTTGCGTATCAAAGACATGATCCTGGGCCCTGGGAAGGGCAGTCTCTCCCCAGCCAGAAAGCTGTGGGTTTTTTTAAAGATTTTATTTATTTATTAGAAAAAGAGAGAGAGCACGAGCAGGGGGAGCTGCAGGCTGAGGGAGAAGCAGGCTCACCAGTGAGCAAGGAGCCCGACACGGGGCTCGATCCCAGGACCCCAGGATCATGACCTGAGCCGAAGGCAGCCGCTTAACTCACTGAGCCACCCAGGTGTCCCGAAAGTTTTTTTTAGGATATCAAAACATCAAAATACACAGGAAATGTACAAACTTTACAATATAGTTCGCTAAAACTATAATCTGTGACATTGGTTTTCTAACTACGTATCAAACTATGTACCATACCTTAAAGAGCAGCAGTGCTGTCCTGCTCTGTGCCTTGGTTCTGCTTCCCTTCCGGGCACCTATTTCTCCCCAGTGTTAGCTTTTGTCTCCCCCACTGTAAAGGTGAACGCCGTGAGGACAGGGCTGCACCTTGTTCTCTGCTCTATCCGGTGCCTGAAAAGGGCCTGGGCTACAGTCAGCACTCAAGTGTCTGTTGACCCGACAGAAATTCCCAAACACACCTGCACCTCTATCGTCATTGTTATCAGTGTCAAGAAGGAAATGGCATCTTTGTCAGATTGCATCACTAGCTCCAGTCTGGAATGATGCTCAGTGGGAGGGTTGCAAGTTTAGACAGGGTGACAGGGAAAGCTCGCTTTGTATAAATGCACGAGAAAGCTGATGTATATAAAATCTGAGGATTGGGGGCTCCTGGGTGGCACAGTCGGTTACATGTCTGACTCTTGGTTTTGGCTCAGGTCACGATCTCAGGGTCGTGGGATTGAGCCTCACGTCAGGCTCCGCACTCAGCTCAGAGTCTGCTTGAGATTCCTCCTCTCCCTCTGCCCCTCCCACTCCTGTTTACTCCCTCAAATAAATAAATCTTTAAAAAAAAAAAAAACCCTGAGTGATGGCTAAGGAGAGGGCAACCTCATCACTTGAAGAGTCAAGTTCCCCCCGGGAAAGAGAAGCTGAACAGAGCTTCTGGGCTGGGGTCTCCCTCAGCTTCCCTGGGAGTTCCCTTCCGGGGAAGGCAGTGGACAAGGTCATGAGAGACTCCTGGGAAACAGGGCTCCCCAGGTGGGCATCTGGCAAGGCTGTGATGGAGACCAAGGACTGCATGTGTCTGTCTTTTATGTCACACTTTTCTGATCCAGACTGGCTCCCCCAAACCTGGAACCTGGAGTCAGGCCGGATCCTCCTCCTTAGACTCCTTTCCCTCTCTCCTCCCTCTGTTGAAACTTGTGTCCCTGTGGCCCTTGTCCTTTTTTGTTGTGTTTACCCACAGTTTTTTGAGAGAGGGGCATATTCTCCAGCAGTTCCCTAAGAAAGAGCGTGCAGGAGAGAAATTTTTGAGAACTTGCCTGTCTGACAAAGTCTGTATTCTGCCTTTAGATATGAGTGATAATTTGGCTACTTATGGAATTCCACGTTGGTAATGATCTTCCTCCAGCATCTAGAAGCACGTACCTTGGAGAGGGTCTATTTTCACCCATGTGCTGGGCGTTCCGTGGGCCTTTTCAATTTGGCAGGTCCTGTCCTTCAGTTCTGGAACTATGACCAGAAGCTCGGTCTCAGCCCAATTCTCTGGAGAAGATACTTCTAACACCCCCCCCCCGAAGACTTGGATCTGGGTGCGGAGGTAGGGATGTCCGTTCTGAGCACATAGACGGGAAACATTCACAAGCTCTCCCCATTCCAGGTAGCATTTTAGTGCCCTCGCCAGGTGCAACAAGGCAAATGTCCTTCAGAGAATGAACGGGAAGCATCGTGCGGTACATCTACGAGAGGGAATGCTACTCAAGGGCAAGCTCAGAGTCATCCCACTGAGTGAAAGAAGCTAGGCAGAAAAAGAGTCTACACTGCATGATTCCATTTATATAAAACCCTAGAAAAGGCAAATGAACATGTAGTGATAGAAAGTGTTGCCTGAGGATTGGGCCATAGGGACTGGTGGGAGAGAGGATTTACAGAGGGGCATGAAGATTCATGGCTATGTTCATGATCTTGATTGTGGTGGTTTTACAGGATTATATATGTGTCAAAATGTGCCAAATTGTATACTTTATATTCTATTATTTTTTTATGCGGGGCTTCAACTCACAACCCTGAGATCAAGACCTGAGCTGAGATCAAGAGTCAGACACTTAACTGACTGAGACACCCAGGCGCCCCCCAGATTGTATACCTTAAACACTACACTTGGATGTATGTAAGTTATACCTGAATAAAGCTGTTTGAGGGGCGCCTGGGTGGCTCAGTCGGTTGAGCGTCCGACTCTTGATTTTGGCTCAGGTCTTGATCTCAGGGTAGAGGGATGGAGCCCTGCTTCGGGCTCCGCACTTAGCAGGGTGTCTGCTTGGGATTCTCCTCTCTCCATCTCCCTCTGGCCCTCCCCCTTCTCTCCCTCTCTAAAATGAAGAAATAAATCTTTTTTAAAAAAAAGCTGTTTGAAATAAAGTGCTTCAAGTATATTGTACAATCTAAAGGACAATTCTGAATCAACATTGCCAGGTGTCCTTCCTCAGCTGCCGGCTGTCACTCCTGCTTTCACTGTTGTCATCGTCATTTCCTCATTTTTCTTTAGAATTTTACCACCTAGGGGTGCCTGGGTGGCTCAGTCAGTTGGGTGTCTGCCTTTGGCTCAGGTCATGATCTCAGGGTCCTGGGATCGAGCTCCTCGGGGCTCCCTGCTCAGCGGGGAGCCTGCTTCTCCCTCTCCTCCTGGCTTGTGTTCTCTGTTGCTGTCTCTGTCTCTTTTTCTCTCTCATAATAAATAAATAAAATCTTTAAAAAAAAAAAAAGAATTTGCTCTTCCACAGGAGGCCTACACGCCGCCGCTAGGGCCGCCGCCATGTCTCTAGTGATCCCTGAGAAGTTCCAGCACATTTTGCGTGTACTCAACACCAATATCGATGGGCGGCGGAAAATAGCCTTTGCCATCACTGCAATTAAGGGTGTGGGGCGAAGATATGCTCATGTGGTGTTGAGGAAAGCAGACATCGATCTCACCAAAAGGGCCGGAGAGCTCACTGAGGATGAGGTGGAACGTGTGATCACCATTATGCAGAATCCTCGCCAGTATAAGATCCCAGACTGGTTTTTGAACAGACAAAAGGACGTGAAGGATGGAAAGTACAGCCAGGTCCTGGCCAATGGTCTGGACAACAAACTTCGTGAAGACCTGGAGAGACTGAAGAAGATTAGGGCCCACAGAGGGCTGCGCCACTTCTGGGGACTTCGTGTCCGAGGCCAGCACACCAAGACCACAGGGCACCGTGGCCGCACCGTGGGTGTGTCCAAGAAGAAATAAATCTGTAGGCCTTGTCTGTTAATAAAATAGTTTATACACCTAAAATAAATAAATAAATAAATAAAATAAAATAAAAGAATTTTACCACCTAAATGAGCTTCCCCAAACAAGGGTTTAGTCTGGCCTATTTTGAATGGAATAATGCAGTCTGAGTTTGTTTCTCTCTTTCCACTAACCATTATGTTTCTGTTATTAAATATAGCTACAGTTCATTCATTTGCATTCCTGTATGATATTTCAGTGTGTGAATATACCACAGCTTATTTATCCATTCTAGTATTGTTGGGCATTTGGGGGGTTTCCAGTTTTTGCTTATTAAGGAGAGCCAAACGTTCTACCATGAACATTCTTCTTGGAGCCTGTGTGCATGCGTGCATGCCGTCCACCCGGGGCACACGATATGTGTGTGTTCGGTCTGAGCAGATAATGCCAATCGGTTTCTCAAAGTGATTGTACCAAGTTACAGTTCCAGCAGCAACATCTGAGCATTCATTACCTCACGTCCTTACCAACAGTTGGTCCTGTCAGGGCTGGGATTTGTAATTCTCGCCTATCTAGTAGATGTGTAGTGGTATATTATTGTGCATTAATTTTCCACTTCCCTGATTTCTATTGTGATTGAGCACCTTTTCATACATTTATGAAAAGTTCGGCTTTTGTGAGGTGCCCATTCAAGCCTCTTGCCCATTTTTCTATGAAGTTGTTGGGCTTTTTCTTATTAAATTGGAATTCTTTCTGCGTTCTATATGTGAGTCTTCTGTAGCTTTTCGTTCTCTTTATGATGTTTTTGATGAATCCAAATACTTGATTGTAATGTACACCAGTTCTCAATCTTTTCCTTTGTGCTTAGTGCTTTTGTATCTTGTATACAAACATTGCTTACTCCTAGCAATGAAGATATTCTCACATATTTTTCTCTAAAAGAGTTACAGTTTTGCCCTTCATATTTATGTTTCTAATCTATGTGAAATTGATTTTTGTATATGGTGTGATGTAGAGGTACAGTTTCATTTCATTTCAATCTCCATATGAATGCAGCTGTCCTGCCACAATTCATTAAACGGTTCATCCTCTTCCCACGGCCCTAAATGCCGCCTCTGTCATGTATCAGGAGTCCACATAAGAAAGGGTCCTATTTCTAGGCTCTCTATTCAGCCCAACTGCTCTATTTGTCTGTCCCAGCACCAAACTACACTGCACTAAGTTCCACAACTCTAGAATATGCTCCAAATCTGAAACAGCAAGTCTTTCCCCTTCTCCTTCATCTTCAAGGGTGCTTCTTGTATTCTTGGGGCTATGCATTTCCACAGAAATTTTAGAATCGTGAGTTGTATTATGATCTTGTTAGGTATTGCACTGAATCTGTAAATCAATTTGGGGAAACAGTATCGAGTCTTCCAATCCGGACACTTATTTAGATCTTCTTTAACGTCTCTCATTAAAGTTTTATAATCTCCTCCACAAAAGGCCTGCAAATCTTTTATAAATGTATTCCTAGGTATTTTGTGTTTTTTAAAACGTTATTGCAAATGGTATATTAATTTTTAAAATGTCATTTTTGAACTGTTCACTGCTGATAGAAATATAAATAATTTATATATATGGATTTTATATCCAGCAACCTTGTTAAACTCTCTTAATAACTGTAATGATTTAGGGACGCCTGGGTGGCTCAGTCGGTTAAGCGGCTGCCTTCGGCCTGGGTCATGATCCCAGTGTCCTGGGATCGAGTCCCACATCGGGCTCCTTGCTCGGCAGGGAGCCTGCTTCTCTCTCTCTCTCCCTCTGCTTGTGCTCTCTCTGTCAAATAAATAAAATCTTTAAAAAAAAATAACTGTAATGATTTATCTCTAGATTCTTTGGTATTTCATAGTACACATCAAATCACCTGTGAATAATGCCAGTCATTTCTTGCCTTTAGCTTTTGCTTATTTTTCTTGCCCCACTGCACAAACTAGGACCAACATGACAATGTTGACAAAAGTGGTGATGACAATGAGCATCCTTTTCTGATTTCTGATCTCCAGGGAAAGCTTTCAACATTTTACCATTAAATGTGGTGGTGACTATAATTATTTTTATAAGGCTTTTGTTAAGGAAGCTCACTTTAATTCCCAGTTTCCTGAGTTTTCTTTTTAATTATGAATGGATGTTGAATTTTACTGTATGCCTTTTTTGCACCTATTGTGATGATCCCATAACTTTTCTTCTTTAACGTATTAATGTGGTTAATTACAATAAATTATTTTCTATTGTTAAACCAACTTCACACTCCTAAGATAAATGCAACTTGGTCACTACGTATGATCATCTCTATATATGGCTAATATTTTGCTATGCTCATCTGCATCTATGCTCATAAGTGAGCTTGGCCAATAATTTTCTTTTTTTTTTTAAAGATTTTATTTATTTATTTGACAGATAGAAACATAACGAGAGAGGGAACACAAGCAGGGAGAGTGGGAGAGGGAGAAGCAGGCTTCCCGCCGAGCCAGGAGCCCGATGCGGGGCTCGATCCCAGGACCCTGGGACCATGACCTGAGCTGAAGGCAGACGCTTAACGACTGAGCCACCCAGGCGCCCCAATAATTTTCTTTCTTATAATGTCTTTAACAGTTTTGGTGCCAAGTTTATGTTTGCCTTCTAACAAAAGTATATCCTCTTTTGTTATTCTCTGGGAAAATGTGTATAAAAGTAGAACCATTTGTTCTTGAATATTTGGTAGATCTTGCTGATTAAGTCATCTGGGCCTGGAGTTTGCTATAGGGGGGATATTTGATTATCAATAAAAATATTTTATGATCATATGACTATTTAGGGTTTCTGCCTTTTCTTTGTGTGTTGTGTGTACATATTTAGTTTTATTGTAACTAGGCAACTTGTACGTTTTAATGTTTAAAACTGAGCATCATCTTTCCTTTCCAGTGAAACAAAAAGAAAATTTAAAAATAAACAGGAACGGGGCACCTGGGTGGCTCAGTTGGTTAAGCGACTGCCTTCGGCTCAGGTCATGATCCTGGAGTCCCGGGATCGAGTCCCGCATCGGGCTCCCTGCTCAGCAGGGAGTCTGCTTCTCCCTCTGACCCTCCTCCCTCTCATGCTCTCTGTCTCTCATTCTCTCTCTCTCAAATAAATAAATAAAATCTTTAAAAATAAATAAATAAAAATAAACAGGAACGAAATTACAATAGAGAATGTCAATTCCCAGTAAGATCCTACAGGTTCTGCGGATTCTCCCATTGAGTAGCAGGGCTCAAGTCATCATTAGGAGAGAATTTTATTTTATTTATTTATTTTTAAGTTTTTATTTAAATTCTAGTTAGTTACATATAGTGTAATATTGGTTTCAGGAGTAAAATTTAGTGATTCATTGCTTATATACAACACCCAGTGCTCATCACAAGTGCCCTCCTTAGTGCCCATCACACATTTAACCCATCTTTCACCCACCTGCCCTCCAGCAACCCTCAGTTTGTTCTCTATCCTTAAGAGTCTCTCATGGTTTGCCTCCCTCTCTCTCTCTCTTTTTTTTAAGATTTTATTTGTTTGATAGAGACACAACGAGAGAGGGAACACAAGCAGGGGGAGTGGGAGAGGGAGAAGCAGGCTTCCCACTGAGCAGGGAGCTTGATGCTGGGCTCGATGTGGTGTTCGATCCCAAGACCCTGGGATCATGACCTGAGCCGAAGCAGACGTTTAACGACTGAGCCACCCAGGCGCCCCTGCCTCCCTCTCTTTTTATCCCCTTCCCCTATGTTCATCTGTTTTGTTTCTTTCTTTTAAAAAAAAAAATTTATTTATTTATTTATTTATTTATTTATTTTAGAGAGAGAGTGCGCACGCGTGAGGGGGGTGGGCAGAGAGCAGAGGGAGAGGGACAAACAGACTCCCCACTGAGCACAGAGCCCAATGCAGGCCCCATCCCATGACCCCGAGATCATGACCTGAGCCGAAATCAAGAGTCAGATGCTCAACTGGCTGAGCCACCCAGGTGCCACACATCTGTTTCGTTTCTTAAGAGAGAATTTTATTTTAGAAGTGTCATCTTCAGGGCGCCTGGGTGGCTCAGTTGGTTGGGCGACTGCCTTCAGCTCGGGTCATGATCCTGGAGTCCCAGGATTGAGTCCCGCATCGGGCTCCCTGCTTAGCGGGGAGTCTGCTTCTCCCTCTGACCCTCTCCCCTCTCATGCTGTTTTTCTCCCTCTCTCTCAAATAAATAAATAAAATCTTTAAAAAAATAAAAAATTAAATAAAAGTGTCATCTTCAATTGCAAGGATGTTCATTAAACATCACAATTAAACATGCCAGAGGAGAAGCCATGTTGTCAAAATACCCACTTAACCCATGCAAACATCTCAAACCCACCCTCTGCTGACCTTCTATAACCACATTTTTTTTTAAAGATTTTATTTATTTATTTGACAGAGAGAGAGATAGCGAGAGCAGAAACACAAGCAGGGGGAGTGGGAGAGGGAGAAGCAGGCTTCCTGCCGAGCAGGGAGCCCGATGTGGGACTTGATCCCAGGACCCAGGGATCATGACCTGAGCCGAAGGCAGACGCTTAACGACTGAGCCACCCAGGCGCCCTATATAACCACATTTTTAAGGTGCTTTTTCTTTTTTTTTAAACAAGAGAAAGTGGACAGATACAAGTTGGTAAATGCTAACTGTCCATATTCATGTAGAGACACAGTGTAATCTCTGAGCCCAATATCCAGAGAAAGGAGGAAAACAGCTAAAATTCTAGGCACTACTGTACTGGAGCCTCCCACCCTTCAGCTTCCAGCTTCCTTCTGCTAAGGGAGCAGAAGGCTTTTCTTTTTTCCCATAGAGCACAGTAGTGTTGATTCCATAAAGTTTTTGTTGAGACAGGAAGGGATAAAAATGAATTTGGAAAGAAAGGGGTAGATATTCTTTTCTCAAGGTGTTTTCCCCCCAAAATAACTTGAGAACCATGGTATAGAGGGAGAGAAAAGAGACTTCAAAAAACAGGGCAAAGGAGCACAAGAGGAGGAAAAAAAAAAAAAAAAAGACTGCAACTTGCTCCCAGGGACCGGAGAACATTAAAAAAGGAAGGTTGGAATCCACCAGTGTTCCATTACTCAGCTTCTCCTTCCTCCTCCTCTCCTTCCCCCCGACATCATCATCTTCATCTTCACCTTCATCCTCATCTCCTTCTTCATCAGTATCTTCCAACCCTTCTTCTTCTCCTTCCCCTCCTCCGTCATCCACATCGGGAACCGAGTAGTGCTGTCACAGATTTGACCAAATATCATCTTTGATGACCTCTCCTAACTCATCTGCACCTGCATCAGAATGGTTAGGAAACCAGGTGAAGAAGCTCTCCGGTTCCTCATGCTGTCTCTTCCTGCTGGCTCTATTCTGCGTTTGACTTGAACGTTTCTTGTCAAATCCTTTCCAGATTTCCATTTGACTTCAGTGGACTTTGAAGATGGATCACCACTCTCATTCAGATGAAATTCTTTGGAAAGAACTTTATTTTCTTTTTTTTTAAAGATTTTATTTATTTATTTGAGAGAGAGAGCATGAGAGGGGGGAGGGTCAGAGGGAGAAGCAGACTCCCTGCTGAGCAGGGAACCTGGTACGGGACTCGATCCTGGGACTCCAAGATCATGACCTGAGCTGAAGGCAGTCGCTTAACCAACTGAGCCACCCAGTCACCCAGAACTTTACTTTCAAACTAAGGGCTTTCATCAAAATAAGAAAATCTATTCTGTACTCTGATTTAATATCTTTAAATTCAGTCACTTCAACTCTTGTCAAATAATGCAGCGCCTCTTCATCCTCCTCCCCAAGCAGTGCAGACACTTGTGGATGACTGACAAATGTTGTTACCCCCAAATTTGGAATTTTGGTGATAAAGTCCAACCTCTTCTGAAAAGATGGTTGGCAGAGTTTGTTTTATTCCTGTTCTACTTTCAAAATCTCCTCACTGGTTTGTTCATTAAGTCTGTCTATTTCCTTTTGTACTTCATCAGTCTGTTCAATTGCTTCTTGCTGTTCCTTTTCTCCCTTCAGCAAGTGCTGAGAGGTCAACGTCTCCTCCAGCTTGGGGGCAAGAGGCAATCTTGGTTCCTTCATTTGAGGCGGGAACGAAGACTAGCGTTTGGGGGTCATGTTGTGAGTAAAGTCCACGAAACAATGGCAGATGCGCACCTGGAAGAAGCTCTGATTACTCTCTGCCTTTTCTTTTTCTAGGAATTTGTTCATTTCAACAGCATTTTCCAATGTATTGACATAAAGTTATTCACAACACCCATTATTTGAAAACATTACTGCATCCGTGGTTATGTGCCATTTTCCATTCATGATATGGTTCTTTGGAGCCTTTCATCTTGTCCTGATGAGGTATGTCAAGGTTATGATCCTGCCGGGGAAGGTTCTACCTCAGCCAGGCAGATCGCTTTGCCACCTGCTCTATCGATCGTGTCACCATGCTGGTGACAACAGTCTACATTGATGTCTGAAGTGGGAATGACACAAAGACCCCATCTACAAGTGGGTAAACTTCATTCCAAACTTAAGAAAAAGTGGATTTTCTCCCAACTTAAGCAGGACTTTGTCATGAAAAAAGAACTGGACTTTCTTCCACTGTTTTTCTGATTGAAGCTCACAACCATATTGCTTGTTAGTTCTAATGAAGATTGCCATACCGAGCATTTCTTGGAGATGTATCTGGGTTAATATGACCCAGGTGTCACTCACACAAGTCATAAAGACATGGCAGATTTTTAGCCCTTGGGAAAGTAACATGCTTTACACCTATGGAAGAAATTTGTCTAAACACCCCTCTTTCTCTGCAGCCTGTCCGTGAGAGCTGCACATTAAGCCAGACTTCCCTGGCTGGCTGCCTCACTGCACTTGGACACGTGCTTACCATATCTCTGACTAATACTATTGCTTTCACAGTTTGGAGGTTTCCCCCGTGGTCACTCACCTCAAGGTAGCTGCCATCAGAGCAGAGCCTTGGCCCTTGGGAAGTCCCAGCAGCGGGCTGTGAAGGTCCTTCAGTCTCTAGCCCTCCTTCCCAAGAGTTGGGGTGGCTACTGACTGGGCAGTTGACTGTTGGTTGCCGCGATTGAGCTAGTTTCTGGGTTCTTGACTGTCAAAGTCTGGTGGCTACTTGAGGTTTCTGGTTCCCTGATCCATCTTGGTTAGTTTCTCTTGTCTTTCGTGGTGAGAGACTGAAAGTCTTGTTTCTGTGAATTGTGACTGTGTTGCAGGATACAAAACTGACTGGGCCCCTGTAGCATGTTTGTCTTCCGGTTTAGAAACTGCAAGCCTGGGTGAGGTGTCCCATCTCCCAGACTGAAGTGACAGGCCAATTGTTCTTTCTGTGCTTCCAGTCTGGGGCCAGAGTAATTGTGCCCAAGTGTTAGCGCTTTTTGCCTGGGCCAGCCCCAGCCCAGTAGCCCTCCCTGTGGACCCCGGGCTCTGTTTACACTTAGCTTCTAGCTCTAGCTGCCGAACTGGTTCTGCCTGTTTTCTGTGGTCTTTGCCCAGAGCTCTTGCTCTCTGGAGTCTAGGGAAGCAGGGAATGCTGCATTTCTGCGTCTTTTAAGGAAAGATACACACAAGTAGCTGGAGAAATGGAACAGGTGCTCAAGAGAGGTGCCCCCATGAGAATGGTCTCCTAGAGAAGAGGTCGGTTCCTGGGAGAGTCCAGGGCACCTGTGACATCTGGAGCACGGCTATAGCAGGTCTGAGTCTGAGTCTTGTACTGGGAGGGAAACAAGTGGAGTCCCCTCCAGCTCATGAGCCCAACCTCTACCCAAGCTTCCTGAAGCTGGTTCTGACTGCTTTTTCTTTATTTCTCCCCCTTAGAAGAACCAGAGGAATTTCAGGAAAACACACAAGTGGGCTAAGGCAGAATGGCAGGAGAAGCTGTGGATACCAGCATGATGTTGGAACCTTCCCACTGATTCTTAACTTGCCCTCCGTGCACTCCAACAAAGTCCCAACTTTCTGTAGTGACACGTGAAATGGGGCAGCCCCCTGCACCTGTCAATCTGCACCCAGGGATTCCTGAGCTTATGGGCTCAGCGCTTTGGGAGACACTGAAACTTGGAACCCAACGAAGACCCCCGATTCACACACAGTCGCAGTGGGGGGACTTCTGTTGCCACAGGAGGCCTGCTTGACAGTCTCTAGCATGTGGGAGAGTTTGAGGAGATTCTTCGGTGGGATGAAGGCGGGGCTTTTTCTCTGTATGCATATCAGTGGGAGGAATTTCCTTGAAAGGTAGCTTTGACCGCATCTGGAGGAAATTAACAAATGAGGACACGGAGTCTTTCAGAGCCAAAGGAATTCCTATTTCCATCGGTTTCAAAGACATTTGAAGACTGGAGGAAAACATTTTAAAATTTAAGCCCACACCTGTGATGCTGTGAAAGTACTGGCTCCTTAAGGTTAGGAAACAAGAAACCACAGACTGGGTTAGAGCCTAGGCAGGTTTCCTGAGCAAAACTCTCACAGCTCAGAGGGCTGTCCCCAGGATCAGGGGGCAGGCTCTAGAGGCCCAGGCCACCCTCATACCCTGGTCAGGGGTCGTTCCAGTGCTGGAGGACCTCCTCAAGTAGCCTGACTTCTCTTTGACCTCAAGGAGAGGGAACCACAGGAGAGCTGCTAGGTCAAGGGTGGCGGGTTAGGGTGGTTCGGGGCGGCTGCAGCTGGGCTTCAAGGTCATCAGGATGGTCCTGGAGTGGATAGCGTGGGTATGGCACTGCCCTGACAGCAACCCTGTAGGTACAAAGAGGGAGGTAGGCCACTTCAGCTCACACCCTTGGCCACATCCAAAGGGCTGGTGTCAGAGCAGGGAGTTATTTGTTGTGATTTCTTTTCTTTTTCCAAATAAACAAACATTTTTATTTACTTATTTTTTATTTATTTTTTAAAAATATTTATTTATTTGACACAGAGAGAGCACACAAGCAGGGGGAGCAGCAGGCAGAGGGAGAAGCAGACTCCCCGCTGAGCAGGGAGCCTGATGCGGGACTCGATCCCAGGACCCCGGGATCATGACCTGAGCTGAAGGCAGACGCTTAACTGACTGAGCCACCCAGGCGCCCTAAACAAACATTTTTAGAACTAACTTTGTATTCTTTTTCTTTAAGAAGGACCCAGGGGTGCTTGGGTGGCTCAGTCAGTTAGGCGTCTGCCTTCGGCTCAGGTCATGATCTCGGGGTCCTGGGATTGAGCCCCGTTGGGCTCTCCGCTCAGCAGGGAGTCTGCTTCTCCCTCTCCCTCTGCCACTCCCCCTGCTCATGCGCTCTTTATCTCTCTTTCCCCCTGTCTCTCTCAAATGAATAAATACAATCTTTTTTTAAAAAAAAGAAGGACCCAAATTGTATAAACTTCAGTCCCCATGCAACGTGGATCTGTCTTCCAGTATGCCTGTTCAGATACTTAAATAAGTTAAAGATATCGATCTTGTGGGGACAATATCATATCCTGGTTTCTTCTATGCACAAAGGTAATTTCCAAGTGCTCAAAAAGGAAGAGAAAAATTAATCAATAAAATCATTGAATTTTTGGTTATCATACTCTAATAAGTAAAGATAAAATATGTATGAATAACCATATAAAACCAACTAAGCTATTAGTAAAAGTCTAAACAGTAGTCTTGTTTCCTCAATACACTCTTTCTCTGTCTCTCTCTCTCTCTCTAAAACAGGTTTGGATAAGAGAAAATGAAAACTGGGTTTTTTGTTTTTTTTTTTTTAATTGCCATGATGTCCTGGTTGCTAAGTTACAGGATAAGGAAAAAGGAAACACACATTGCCATCAGGCCAAACAGTAACAGTTGTGAAGAAGCTTCAGGAACCTCCTCCTGTATTAAACACTCTTCCCAATATTTCAAGGGCTTTAACAACATAAGAGAGACAAATGGGGAAGTGGCCTCAAGTCTGACAGGAAAGGGAAGGCAGAGGGTTTCCTCCCCGCCCCACATGCCTCCACGGGGCCAAAGGATGGGTGCCACAGGCCTCACCAGTCACGGGATTCTCTGGCCATGTAAGCGGGGCACTGGGTGGCTTTGTGTGCTAAGGCCCTGGTCATCACATTCATCTTCAGATGACGTGACTTCTCACTGTTTGTGATTAAAAGTTTTGGAGCCCACTTATGAAGTCACGGCTTTAGTGGTAGTCCCCTTGGGAAAATAAAGCCAAGAAAACCATCTAAAACTCCTAAACTCCTTCAATACTTGTTTGCAAGGCAAACCCTTAAATAGTTTTGTTAATTTTCATATAAAAGATAGTTCTGTCTTCTCCCCAATCTTATTACAGTATAAAGTATCATGCAAACACCACATTTGGGTTTTTGCAAGATCTGAGATGTATTTGTTATTCATTTCTTACAAGAAGCTTTATTATGTGGAACTTCCTAAACTCACGATGCTTATCCTGTACATCAAATAAGTTATCACTTCTTACACTAAATAATTATGTAGTCCCACAAAGTTACTCCACTTTGTAAAGCAAGTACTTATTTATTCACTGTGATTGTATTGTTTTTCAATGTCAACCTACTATAATTTCTTAATCCATTGACTTTGCAACCCTGGGTGAATAATAAATTGAGGCGGTTAGCAAGTAATCTGAACCTGGACAATCTCAAAAGGGATTAAAATTCATACAAACAGAGAACGCAGAAGTATTCCATTACTTTTTACTTACATATTGTTGTCTGTGTATAAACACAATTGCCCCTCATACCACCCAAACTCAGAAAGTCACTGTAGTATAAACATTGCTTTGTGCTATGCCTGGCTGCTTTAATTATATTTTAAAAACCTAAAGTCTTAAAGCTTTAAGTAGTATTGCCATCAGAACATCTTTACTGTGACTGTACATAAGTGTACATATAAAGGTGTATTAAGTCAATAAATGTTTTAAAAGCTTATGTATAACAGAGTAGAGAGGCCTGGGTCTTTGTGATCACTAGCTTTTCGCACTGGTATTCTATCCAGAGGGCAGAAGTTTTTCTCACCCTAGTAGGAACTGACAGCTCAAAATTCTGTTAACAGAGGTGCTTCTCTGCTGCCCCTCAGCATGGCTTCTTCACAACAGAGGCCAATTATAAGAAAATAAGCAAGCAAGCAAAACAAGTAGCAAAGGCTCTTTTTTAGAGGAGGAGCTAAGATTCCGACCGGTTATCGTGTTACCTTCTCCTGTGGGTTGTTATCAAGTATTGTGACTCTGGTTACACTGTCAAGGCCATGGGTATTTCTGCTTCTAGGGTACCTGTGCTCTTATCAAGCAACTGACCAGTCTCCGCTCACAACTCTCTCTCTTTTTTTTTAATTAACTAATTTCCTTTTTTCCCTACTCCCCTCCCTCCCCTCCAGCAACCCTCAGTTTGTTTCCTGAGATTAAGAGTCTCTTATGGTTTGTCTCCCTCTCTGGTTTCGTCTTGTTTCATTTTTTCCTCTCATCCCCTATGATCCTCTGCGTTGCCACAACTCTCTTGGATACTGGCTTTCTCCAAGATCAGTCCTCAGATTAATAACGCTGACGAGATTCTTCTCCGTGCCGCTGTCCTTGGTAGATGGCTGCTTTGTAGGGCCAAGGTTTGCTCCTTTGCCTGGCTCGGTGACCCACCGGGCAGTGCATGTGAGTAAGGGGGGATGTTGGGAACAAGGAGGCATGATCAATGTGCCATAGTTATTAAAAACAGCTCAATGGGATTATAAAAGCTACCCTGTACATTTATCAAAATTTAATTTGAATATGTTAAATTATTAAATTAAAATATTAAATTAATTAAAACAAATTTAAATATGTTCTGGTAGAAAGGGATAAAATACTGATACATATGCTGCACTGCAGACGAATCTCAAAAACATTACGCACCTCACACGAGGTCAAAAGGCCGAAACAGTCAAAAAGTGAGTCCACAGGTGAATGAATAAACAAAATGTGGTCTAGCCATGCAATTGAATGTTATTCAGCTATAACAAGGAATGAAGTTCAGACACCTGCTACAACATGAATGAACCCGGAGAATATTCTGTTGAGTGAGAGAAGCCAGTCACAAAAGGTCACATATTGCATGATTCCATTGATATGAAATGCCCAGAATAGGCAAATCCACAGAAACAGAAAGCACATTATGGGTTGCTAGGGGCTGGGGGGCGGGGAGCAGGGAATGACAAGTAACTGCTAATGGGTACAGCGTTTCTGTTTGGAACAATGAAAATGTTCTGGAATTAGTGGTGATAATTGTTCATTGTGAATGTACTGAATGCCGCTGAACTGTACTTTTTAAGATGGTTAATTTTATGTTATATGAATTTCACTTCAATGAGAAAACAGTTGGGACGCCTGGGTGGTTACAGTCGGTTAAGCATTGGACTCTTGGTTTAGGCTCAAGTCATGATCTCAGGGTCGTGGGATGGAGCCTCAAGTCAGGCTCCGAGATCAGCACGGAGTCTGCTTAAGATTCTCTCTCCCTCTCCCTCTACCTCTCCCACTTGTTCTCTCTCTCTCTCAAATAAATAAATAAATCTCAAAAAAAAGAAAGAAAGAAAGAAAAAGAAAACACTTAAAACATGTTTTGGTAATCACATAACTTCTTAGAATGAATTTTTATGAAAGAGCTAACATGAGTATTCTTGGCACAATGACTTTTATACCTTCTCTAAGATCATATTCCAAGGTTTAAAATCCCCTTGTTTAGGGTGCCTGGGTGGCTCAGTCGTTAAGCGTCTGCCTTCGGCTCAGGTCATGATCCCAGGGTCCTGGGATCGAGTCCCATATCGGGCTCCCTGCTACGCGGGAAGCCTGCTTCTCCTTCTCCTACTCCGCCTGCTTGTGTTCCTGCTCTCACTATGTCTCTCTCTGTCAAATAAATAAATAAAATCTTTAAAAAAAATAAAATAAAATAAAATAAAATCCCCTTGTTTATTAATAGCTTTAGTGACACACAAAATGGACAGATTGTCAGGCTCAAGGTGGTTGGAAATGAATGGCCCAGCAGGCCAGTGTCGTGGCGCACGGCCCGGCCACTGCATCCACAGCAAGGCTTATGGACTGGTGACAACATGGACACCAACACTGGGGAAGGGCAGTGCTGCTGTCATAGACCCACAGGTTCCCCTACCGGAGACCTCAGTGCCAACTGTTTAACAACTTCTTTTGGTCTCTTAGGTTTTCTCTTAGATGTAGGGATGACAGAGCATTTCTCACTGGACGGGTGGACTGTTTCCCGAGATGGCCACCTCAGTCGCTCCCATTCGGCACCACTCCTCCTCCCAACAAGAGGTGGGGCCTATTTCCCCTTCTCTTGACCAGGCCTGGCCCGGTGACTTGCTTTGACTAACAAAATGTGGCAGAAGTGACACTGCGTGACTTCCAGAAGAGGCTTCGCACCTTCTGTATTTGCCCACTTGGAAATCAGTAAGACCATGGAAAGGAGTCTGGGTTGTCCTACTCGAGAGGCCGCGAGGAGAAAGAAGCCCTGGAGGATGAGCTGCCACATGAAAGAGAATCACACAAGCCCGCTAACAGCCGGCACCAACTGCCAGACATGAGACTGAGGCCGTCTCAGATGTTCCAGCCTCCTTGGCTATGCTCCCAGCTGAATGAAGTCACACGAGGGACCCCGACCAACACCATGTGGAGCGAAGAACCACCCCCCCAGAGCTCAGTCAACGCATAAACTCATAAGAAATGACAAATCATTGTTGTTTTAGGCCACGAAGTTTGGGGGTGGCTTGTCAGCAGATACACTTGAGATCCAGACCAAATCATAGAATATGTGTAAGCTCCTGAGAATAGCCCAGAAGTTCTTGAAAAACACGCCTGAAAAGCTTGCAGAGGACTAAAGCCCAGGATGCCTAGGACCAATTCCAACCAGAAGCAGATGACTTCCTGGGGCAGGCTGCTGGCTCAGGACCAGTGGAGTAAGGCATAATTACAAAGGCCTTTCAGGGAACAAGTGAAACTGATGAGGGAGAGCCAGCTGTCATTATCTGTCCTAGAATATTTTTGGCATTGTCCTCAGTGCTCCATTTTCTAGTAGCCATATACAATGAAAACTTTTCTTCTTGCTCTTTCTCTATTTCTCCATTTCAAAGGTTATATTTGTGCAGACTGGCCTGAACAGCCCACTGACATCAGGATCACATTAGATTTCGTAGAGGCCACCACGGGAAAGAGAAGTATTACAAGGCAGAAAACGTGTAAGAAAACCTGAAGACAGGGACTACGGATCGAGGTTCAGACGCTTGGGTAACGCATGGATTCAAAACCCCACACCTGTCTTTTGAGAGAGGAATTTGTGCCAAGAGCATATTCACCTTGACTTCTATTCATTTGACTTTATCTTAGCATTCTGACCCTGCACCCCCCAAATTCATGTTGTTCTCACATGCAAAATATATGTATTTCATCCCAACAGCCCCAGTTCCAGCATTGACTCAAAAGTCCAAAGTGCAAGGTCTCATCTAAATATTGTATAAATCAGAAATAGGTAAGACTCGAGGTATGATTCATCCTGGGGCAGATTCCTCTCCAGCTGTGAACCTTTAAATCAAACAAGTTCTGTACTTCCAAAATACAGTGGTAGGACAGGCAGAGGATAAACACTTGCGTTCCAAAAAGGAGAAATTGGCAAGAAAGAGCTGAAAGATGCCAGGCAAGTATAAAATCCAACAGGGCAAACGACATCAAATCTGAAGTTGTTGTTGTGTTTTGTTTTTTTTTAAAGATTTTATTTATTTATTTGACAGAGAGAGAGCAAGAGAGCGCAAGCAGGGGGAGCTGCAGAGGGAGAGGGACAAGCAGACTCCTTGCTGAGCAGGGAGCCAGGCCCCCGGGATCATGACTTGAGCTGAAGGCAGACGTTTAACCGACGGAGCCACTCAGGCGCCCCCTCAAATCTGAAGTTTTGAGAATCATGTTCTTGAACTCGATGCTCTGCCCACCAGGCCCACCGGGGTGGGGGTCCTGCCTTTCAGACACAGTGGGGCGTCCCTGTCCCCAAAGCTTTGCTGGGCACGACCCACATGGCAGCTCTCACGGGTTGGAGTTGCATACATGTGGCTCTCCCAGGCTGGTGCCTCCATCAGTCCGGGTCCCCCGGGGTGGCCCCAACCCCGCAGCCCTTGCGGGACATTACCCTAGCCACGGCCCTCTGCCTGGGTCACACACTGCATCTCCAGGTGGCTCCATCCTTTGAAATCCAGGTGGAGGGAGCCATGCCCCCCAGAGCTCCGCTGGGCAGGAGTCAAGTCAGTCCCCATGCTCTGGGTGGCACTGACCCCACAGCTTTGGGCGGGGGTTATCCGGCCTGATGAAACCCAGCCAGTGGCCCCCCTTTGACACAGAGGAGGCAGCACTGACGATCTCTGAAGAGTCTTTGGGGTCCTTCCTTTGTCTGGAAGAGTAGCTCTCTGGCCCCGTCCCCCAGCCCGCCTGCCTTCCTGCCTGGCTCCTTCCCCTCCAGCTCGAACCAGTTCGCCTGCTGGGATGGCTGACGAAGCCCAGGGTTTCACACCCACACTAGTCTCCTCACCAGAGGCTCGCGTGACCACACCCTTAGCGTTCTCTCCCCAATATGCTTGTTCATATTTTGCAATATGGCTAGGCTGAGAATTTTCCAAATTTTTAAGTTTCGCTTCCCTTTTGATTAACCATTCCATCTTAAAGTCATTTCTTCTCGAATTTTACTGTAAGCATTCAAGAGAAGCCAAGCTGCACCTTCACCACTTTGCTTAGATATTTCCTCAAGCAAATATGCAATTCCATCACTCACAAATTCAACCTTCCACAAGACGCTAGCACATGAACACAGTTCAGCCAAGCTCATGGCCATTTCATAAGGGTGGCCTCTCCTACAACTTCCCAAAACGTGTCCTCATTTCCATCCTTATTTCTACCAACGTTCTGCTCATGACCCCTTAAGTATTCTCTGAGAAGGCTCTCTGTCCAGCTCTCCTCTTTAACTTCTGGGACCTCATCAGAACCCCTCGGGAAGGGCCCTTCATGGCAATGTAGGCTTTTTCCAGCACATGCCTCCAAAAGCCCATGACCAACTTCCAAAGCTGCTATCACACGTTTAGGGAGCTGTTACAGCAGTGCCCCAATATTTGGGACCAACTTACAGTCCCAGCTTGTTGAGGCTGCTGTAATAGCCTCTATCGGGCCAGCTTATGGACAGAAACCGGTGTCTTAGGGCTACAGGCCGGAAGTCAGAGATGAGAGGGCCAGCACGGTTGGATGAGGACCCTCGTCTGGATCACAGACTTCTCGCTGTGCCCTGGCATGGCAGGAGGGGAAGAGGTCTTTCTCGGGCCTCTTTTATAAGGGCATAATCTCATTTTCCAGGGCTCCACCCTCATGACTTGATCACTTCCCAAACGCCTCACGTCCTAATACCAGCACGTTGGCCGTTGTGATTTCAGCGTAAGAGGTGGGGGCGAGGGGCGGGCCACAAACATTCAGACCATAGCAAAATTATGAGACATGTATAACTCACCTCAGGTGCAGTTTATAGCAAGTCAAAGGAGAACTCGACTAAAGGCAATTGATTCATCCCTAAGCATTGTAGTGCTGGCCGCACGCTGTGCCTTTTCCCACTGGCCGCTGGGCTTCAGAGCAAAGTGGTTGTTTGCATTGGTCAATCAGAGTCAATCCTCTTCCCTACTAGACTGTAAGTGGATAAATCGATTTTGTGATCACAACCTCACCAGAAATGTCACTTGCAAAGCTTAACTAATCAGATTCAGACATCCAGCCTCACAGACCAAGGTGTGGACGGACTTCACAGAAAATGCCCTGGGGCCTCCCCTAACAACCACCTGGAGGGTCACAGCAAGAGAGAGCAGCAAGCAAGCCACCCCGCCAGAGGGAGGGGGGCGGGGCAGTCAGACCCATTGGGGTCAAGCTTTCTGTCCTCGGTTGCCTGACTCAAAGGCAGCAAAACCATCTCTAGAACAATGGAAACAGAACATATCTCTTGTTGCACTATGTAAAAAAGGCAGGACAGATGAAGAACACACACAGCAACGGATAAAGAGAATATACACAATAAAAACAAAGGACCCTGGGCTTCTATTTGGAATATCTTTCCCTAACGGGGGCAGACAGTTAAAGGGAACCGTATCGTATGGGCACATCTTGTTGATAATTTTAATTGCGTGTATATCCTGTAAGCTTTTGTTCGATTCCCACTGTCTGTGGAAATGAATATAAAAAACCAATTAACTGGACCACGAATTGAATTAAGGATCTTAATACAAAAAAAGACAATAAAGACAATGAGAATGTACTAATGCTACTGAATTGCACACCTACAAATGGTTCCCGTGGTAAATTTTGTTATGTGTACTTTACCACAATTTAAAAGTCAATTAAAAAAAAGATAAGGAAGAGATTTCTGAGTTCAGGTAGGAGTAGGAAGGCAGCAAAAAACCCGAACTCCCCGGCTTTTATAGAACGAGTGACAGCCCCCACCACAGCCCCCCACCCCCACCCCCACCCCCACCAATCTACGAGAGTTTCTTGAAACCAGGAAGCACAGACAACTGGCGACCCGAGGGATCTGTAGGACCAGAAGCCACTAGGGTGAGGCCGGGCAGCGGGGCTGGTACGAAGGGTCCCGTTGGTCCCCGGGACGCACCGAGCAGGATCTACTCCCGCAGGACACGGCCCGATCCTGCATAGGGACAGCTGGGGACAGAAGTGAGAAGGATCGGGACAGAGGCGGGCGCTGGGGGAGCGCGGGGGGGCGGCTCAGCCGAGAAGACAGCGGAAGCGGCCCGGGCGCCGCGCAGTGCCACCCAGCCGGGCGAGGCGCACGGCGACGCCGGGAGAGGGCGCGCGAGAGCTAGAGCGCAGCCGAGCCGCGGGTCCTTCCCGCCCGCAGGCGTCCCGGGCCGAGAGCCGCTGTTAGGCCCCCCCCCGGGGCTTTGCAACACGAACGGGAAACGTCCTGCGCGTCAGTGTGCGGTCGGGGCCTCGCGCAGACTCCACTCCTGTCAGGAATTCTTTGTGATGCTCAGTTTGTCACAAGTTTGGCCAGGGCGACCCTCCTCGAGCTGGCTCCCGTGCCCTTTTGCCGCTCCCCACAGTTTCTGGCACAACAGAGGTGCTCCTGGCTCATCTTGACCCTCTGTGGATGGACAGCACTGGGAAATGCGAATACAATGTATAATCTATACCTGTGGATTTATTTATTTATTTTTTACATAGGCTCCACACCCGGCGTGGGGCCCAGCAGGGGACTTGAACTCACGACCCTGAGATCAAGACCTGAGCTGAGACCAGGAGTCAGGAGCTCAACTGACTGAGCCACCCAGGCGCCCCCATAGACCTGTCGATTTAAAACAAGAGTTCAGATTGGATTTGCCAGCTAGCTCTCTCCTCTCTCTTACCCGGAAGATCGGGATTTGTAAAGCGAACTTACTTTCTTTGTCTTAGACAGCCAGCTTGGACGGAACAGCACTAGCGTGAACAGAGACGCCTGCAGTGGGGAGTCGGGGCGCGGTCTCTGCGGCAGGGCCTCCCCCTGCGAGAAGGCCCCGGGCCTGAGCGTGCGCGCCGTGCTGTCGCCGGCCTCCTCCCCCCGGAGGCTCCCGCCCAGCAGATGGCTCCCCCGGGCCTCTCGGGCGCCGACGCTGCCCCAACAAACCCCAGGTGGCTACGAACTTAGAGGCCCTGGCCTAGCCCAGCTGCAAGGCCAAAGCCGAATGCGGGCTCCGCCTGTTTGCCGCGGGGCCAACAGGGACACGGACACTTGAAGAGTAGCCAGTGTTAGAGATGCACCAGTCGCCCTATTAGAGACCTCAGTGTCAACCGTTTAAGGACTTCTTTGTGTTCCTCGGGAGTTCTCTTACACGTGGAACTGATGGAGCTTGTCTCCCGATGCGATCCGCTGCTTCCAAGAAGGACTTTCACCATTTTTATTTGGCCAGGCAGACACATACATTCACCATAGGCTGTGATGGAGTTAATATAATGGAGAATATATATATTTTCCAATTTTAATTGTGGTAAAATGCACATAACATAAAGTTTACCATCTTAGTCATTTCCAAGTGTACAATTCAGTAGTGTTAAATTTGGGGCAGCCAAGCTCGGGAACTTCTTCATTGTGCACAACTGCAACTCTCTACCCATGAAACACTTCCTCTCCATTCCCCCCCTCCCCCAGCCCCTGGCACCCACCTTTCTACTTTCTGTCTCTATGACTTGGACTACTCCAGGGACCTCATATAAGTGGAATCATATAGTATTTGTTCTTTTGTGGCTGCCTTTGTAGGCTATATCTTTTTGAAGGTTCTTTATACCCAAACATGAAATAGTTTTAAATTACAGCAGAAATTACGTACGGTTTAAGGCCTGGCTCTGAACTAAATTGTAACTATGGACCAGATTGGAAAGAAAACACTTTTTCTCCGAGTAAAAACAGGAAAAATTGGTTCAAAAAGACAAGGAAAAAGAAATGAAGAAGGGAAAAATGAAGCAACAGAGACCCAATAGCTTTTTCTGGAGTAAAATTTCATAATATTATAAATGAACAAAACTTGTGTTTCTTCTCATTGGAGGCATGGTGAATTTTAGTCCATTCAAATTTCAGATATTTACACCAAAATTTTCTAGCTGTGACTTATGGATTCTGTTTGTTTGTGTGGATACAAAGCCCTCCGGGGATGAGCTGCAAAGGTCTGAGGATTACTGCTGAAGACAATACAAGGGAAGCTTGGAACCAACAAGGCCGCACAGACCAGGAACAGAAGGACACACCCCCGTGGCCGGGTGTGTGCTTAGGGCTTTGCTGTCTTCATAGCTGCAGATCTCTTCAGATTTTCTACTTCTTGAGTCCATTTTGTTAAGCTAGGTTTTTCTAGAAGTTGGTCTTTTCATCCAAATTTTCACACCGATTGGGATAAGTTGTTCAGCATATTCTCTTTGAATAATGTCTGTGGGTCAAGGGGATGGCCCCTGTTTGTTCCTTACATGGGCCGTTTACGCCTGCATTCCTGATGTTCACAGCCTCCCTCCTGCAGCCGAACCCCCTGCCCGTGGCCCCGACTTCTCGGCTGAGGACAACCTCCGTCCCTGTAGTTGCTCGGGCCCCAAACTTTGGAGTCGGCCTTGACTCGTCCCTTTCTCCAACTGCTTCCACCGATGCCACCAGGAAATCCTGCTGGCTCTACCTGCAGAAGCTATCCGGAATCTGACATTCCTCCCCATCCTGCTGGCCTGGCCCTTCCTTGGTGAAGCCATCACCATCTCTCACCTGGACCCCCAGAGTGCTTCTCACCTGATCGCCCCACTTCTGCCTCAGTCGTTTCCCCTCTCAGGACAGCAACCAGGTTACATTGCGTCACGTTTCCCTGAAAAATCATGCAGTGCTCCCCATGTCATTCACCGTGAAAGCTAACATGTTAAAAATGGACTCCAGGACACACATGCTCTGGCTGCCAACCCCTCTCTGACCTTTCTTCTTCCTAGTCTCCACTCACTCACTCCGTTCCTGCCACCCTGGTCTCTAGAACAGTAAGGATACTGTTCTTTGAACATTCCAGGCATGCTCCTGCCCCAGGGCCTTTGCACTTACTTGCTGGGTCTCTCCTGGGATGTCTTCCTCAGATCTCTGCATGGCTCCCTCCCTCCTTTCTTTAAGTCTTTGCTCACATAGCCCTTTCTCAGAGAGGCCCATCCTGATGCCCTAGGAAAATGGGCATCCATTCCCTTTCTACCCTGGCACCCCCAACCCCTGCATCCTGTTTTCCTTGTCCTGTTCTCCATCCTACTTATCACAGCTTACTTATGATGTCTGGTGTTCACGTTCTCTTCCCCTGCTAGAATGGCAGCTGTAAGACGGCAGGGGTGTCCATGTGTTTGTCCCCTGGGGTGCTGAGCAGGGCCTGGCCGCAACAGGTGCTTGGTGGGTATCTGTGTAATGAACTGTTGACCGAATTCTCTGTACCAAATACTGTGCTAGAACTTTTCAAAAGGATGATCTCCTTCAAGCCTTACAGCAAGTAAATGTTATCCCCTCTTCCTGATAAGGACACATGCTCAGAGATGGTGACTGACTTGCTCGAGGTCACAGAGGGCAGGCATGGCAGCACTCCAGGAGGCCCGCAGCAGATGGAGCGAGATTAAGGGCCTGAGCTGAAGAGCATGGAGATTGGACCAAGAAGGGGACATCGGCTGTAGGGGGAATCGGTCAGCTGGAGGGTGAAGAAAATCTGATTGTTGTCGGGTTCTGAGGTGAGCAGTTCGGGATGCCATGGGACAGTCACGGGAATAGGGAAACTGTCCAACCCTTGCCTTTGGACCTTATACACATGGTGCATGTTTACGGATCTCCGAGGGACTCACAGTGGGAGAACTTTTCCAACCAGAAACCAAAAACGAAACAGAGTCACATTTGGCCACATAAAAATTAAAATTTGATGTATGTAAATCGATTCCAAAGTCAAAGGCAGTGGATGATCTTTGAAAACATGCCAAGTGAGAGAAGCCAGACACAAAAGGACAGATATTGTAGGAGTCCACCTCTATGAGGCACGTAGGGTAGGCAAACTCAGAGAGACAGAAAGTAGGACGGTGGGTGCTGGGGGCTGGGGGGGGCTGTCAGTGTCTAATGGAGACAGAGTTCCAGTTTGGGACGATGGGAAGAGTTCTGGAGACGGAGGGTGGGCATGGCTGCACTAGCACTGTGAACGCGCTATACGCTTCCACATGGTGCAGATGGTAAATTTCCCGTGATGTGTATTTCATCACACACACAAAAGTCAAAGACAAATGAGCAAACAGTCCCTTGCCCTGTACCTTTAGCTGTTACTGACAAAGCCAGAGCCAAGCACTGAATCGAGGGTCCTACTCAGCACCCCCACGCTGCATCACTTAGGAGTAGGGGGTTAGAGACGAGGCCGGCATGTCATCTTCCAGCCTGGCCAGGTGGCCCCAGGGGGCAGCGAGGGCGTGGTGACCAGGACAGAGTGGACAGTGTGGCACATTCGCCCCGTGGGGGCTGGGGAGGGGAGTGAGCCCAAAGCCCCTCAGCTGTGAAAGGTCTCCTCCCCTTCCTATTTCTCCTGCTGCTCTTCACCCACATTTTGGCCCAGCCACTTGTTCTCCATCTCCCTCTCCAGTGCCCCTCCCCTTTCATCCACCCTTCGCCAGAGCGGGGGACCCAGCGTGGGCCTCGGGGAACACACGTGGGCACCCAGGTGCTAGGTGACTTTCCAGGGCAGTAATCTGCTTTGGGCTAAAATGAGACTTGATCTTCTGTTAGCCCTAATCATCAATTAGCACCCCCACTCTGCAGAGACGTGACAGTCAGGGCCTCACGGCAATCTCCACCTCCTCCCTTCCCCCTCCGCGGGTCCTCAGGTAGACCCACGACTGAGTTCAGTCATTAGTGTAATGCTAGACAAGGGCGAGCTCCGGGGCTCAAGCTGGAGGCTCCCCCACATGCCCTGCTCCAGCTCTGCCAGACCCCCACCTTCCGAACAACAGGCGACCCTGGGTGTCCGTGGTAGCCCCATGGGATGGGGGGCAGGCAGGATTGGTCATCTCCCTGCAGAAAGAGGGTGAACTTGGCCTGAGAAGGAGGGGTCAGCCCATCCAAGGCCACGCTGCCGGTCCCTGGCGGTGCTGGGAAGAGGCGATCCCGTGTCCAGTGCTCAGAAGGGGCCAGGTTGGGCAGTCACCTCAGAGGAGGCCCACTTCTAGTTCTGACATTCTCGGATGCTCTGATTCTTTGACCCTGGTGGGGGACAGACAGATAAAGCTCCCTGGGAGCCAGGAGGAGGAAAAGGTATAAACTGGGAAGTCACAACAACCTTGTTACATCAAGCTACTTTGTGAGGCCCCTTGAACCTGCTGTGTTCATGCTAGGAGCCCCTGCTTCCCATTCCTTTGGGTAGGTACCCAGAAGTGGGGCTGCTGGGCCATATGAGGAATTGCCAGACCCCCCACAAGAACCCCTGTTCCCATGAGCAGTCACTCCCCATTGCCCACCCCCACCCCCAGCAACCATTCATCTGTTTTCTGTCTCTGTGGACTTGCCTCTTCTGGACATTTCCTATCAATGGAATCATTCGGTATGTGGGCTTCTGCGTCTGGCCTCTCTCACTCAGCATCATATTCTGCAGGCTTGCTCATGTAGCGGCGGTCAGAACTTCATTCCTTATTTTGGCTTAATAGCATTCAAGTGCATGGATAGGCCACGTTGTGTTTATTCATTCACCCGTCGATTCACTCTTTGACTGTTTTTACATTTTGACCTCCTGTGAATAGTGCTGCTCTGAGTGCAAGCTGGGGACATGTGTCTTCAGTTCTCCTGAGTGTAAGTACTGGGGGCACACTCTCTTGCAATTAGGCAAAACTCAGCTTCCCGGGTACCCCTGGGCAATGAGCCCAGCTTTCCTGGCCGCCAGTTGGCCCTGGCAAGACTGTGATCGGGACTCCTTCCTTCGATTCCACACGGAGCCCCTGGCCTGGCACCTGGCCCGCGGCAGGTACTGACCCGTGCTAGGAGCCATTCTCGGTATGGGCGGCCGCACTGGGGCTCCATGGAGCCCCAGCCCGCAGCATGGCAGCCTGGGATTTCCCCCCCACCCGCAGCAGCAGCCGTATCACCGGGAGCCTTAGCCTGCAGAGTCATGGCACTGAGAGTGGGAAGGTGACGTCACGTGCCCATGTCTTGGCTTTACCGAGCCTCAGGCCAACCCAAAGGAGGTGTCGAAGGCAGCTGAATTTCAGGACTGTGTAGAGAGGAGCTGGCAGGAACCACGAGAGAGGATGTGCTCCCCTGTAGACGGGGACAGGGGCTGCAGAATTAGGCAATCAGCACGTAATCAGAGCGCTGCCAAGCATGGGGCCTGCAGCCAGACTGCAGTGGGCGAAGAGGGACAGAGGAGGCAGCCCGTCTGGAACACTCTGTTGACAGGTTTGCTTTTGAAGGAGGTGTAGTCAGGAACAGTCCAAGGAAAGGTCATGAACTCAGGGGACGGAGACTTGAGCAGGTGGATTGTGAGTGCCTGTGGGCACCTTCAGGAGCTGCGGGAAGGCTGCTGGGAGGGCCCGGATGAGCACCCTGGTGACCGTAGGAGCTGCAGCTCATGGGAAGCAAGGGGGAGCCGGGAGCGGAAAGCGAGATGCGCAGTGGAGTCTCCCCCCGCCCCGCCCCGCCCCACACCTGTCTTTGGCTTCTGTGGGGAGGACCCCCAGCAGTACAACTTGCATCCATTTGGGTCTACCCGCGGGGAGGCTCCACTTCCAGGCCTCAGCCCTGCAAAGCCTCCTGGCCTCCCCCCGCCCCACCTCCCAGGGCTTTGGGAGAACTGGGTGGGAAAGGCAGATTTGGGCTTTGGGCTGCTTCCCTAACCCACACCCCAATCTGGAAATCTTGACCCTTGGGTCCAGCTGACCTAAGAGCGAGGTCAGGACAGTAGGGAGGAAAGGGTATGTCAACATGGGGGAGGGCCCACCTTGGCAAGCTGGGGGCTCTGAGTTGGGCTCCCAGAAAATCCTTCTGAGCCGCCCTCACAGGCTCATCTTAGGAGCTAGGAGGCAAGGGGTGGGGGAGGAGGAGGTCTAAGTCCCGGGCCCAATTAAGAGATCAGGTGGGGAAGGGTTCGGGGGCTTTTAAGGTGAGGAAGCCTGGGCTGATCCCTCAGCCTAGTATAAAGCGCCACGACCCCCAGGCAGCCCCAGGGCTGGCAGGCATTGGGGACAGGGCTTTCTGGAGCCATGACCCAGCGGTGGGGCCCCCAAAGGCTTGCGGACGGGCGGCCGCAGCCCGGCTATGAGGACAGCACCCAGGCAAGCATCTTCACCTACACCAACAGCAACGCAACCAGAGGTGAGCGAGCAGGCGCTGTGAAGGCTGGGTCACACTGGCTGGAGCCGCCCTCCAGGGACACCAGGCCTGAGTGGCCACACGGGGGCAGGGGCCCGCTGGCCACCCATCCCACTCGGGAGACTTCTCTTCTGCACATCGTGGTCAGCCGAGATGGTCTTCTCCCTTAGTCTTTATGATGACATGAAATGGGGGGGGGCTTTCTGAATATAAAAGGACACCATAATATGGAACATGCATTTTCAAACCACATAGGCTTCCCAGACCTTTTGAGAATCCCTGTCCCAGGGACGTTCATTAACTATTTCCTTGTGGCCCCAGGCTGCTAGTGAGCACTCATTACATTCAGTTCTGGTGTATCTACCTGGCCGCACTGCCCTGAGCTTCCTGGGGAAGAAGCCGGGTCTGACTCATTTTTGCATCTCCTGAAGCCAAAAGGAGGCAAACGGCAGGAGCGGGAGGCTGGGCAGCTGGCCCGGAGGAGGGTGAGTGACTTCTTCAACCTTAGGGTCGGAAGAGACGGTAGTGGTCATCTTGTCCAACTGTGCAGCTGGGGCCAGCAGCCTTTGGCTGTGCGTTCTTGGGGAGGAGGCTCGCTTGGCTCCCAGGGCAGTTTTTCCTCTGCTGAGGCGGCCTGAGTTATGCCCTGGGGGGGGGGCAGTCCAAAAGCTTTGCATGCAAGCCCTGCGAAGAGCTGAGGACACTGGTGACCCCCAGCCCCCGGCCCCCCTTCCCCAGTCCCTCCTCCAAACCAAAGCCCATCTGTTCCTTCAGGAATGTCTCACGTGCCCTGGTTTCCAGAAGCCACACCAACTCCTTGATGGCCAGGGTTCCCAGGCCAAACTAATTAAGAACCCTGAAGTTTGCTCTGACCTGATTGTCCGTGTCCCAGACTGTCCTCGATGGAGATGCAACAGTGCTCTCCCTGGAGGGCCATAGGACTTCATGGATGCCTGAGATTCCTTTTTGTGCTTTTTTTTTTCTTTTTTTTCAAAAATTCAAGTATCTACCGAAGTGGAGGGAAGCATGTAACGAGCCCCTGGGTATCCGTCACTTATTTCATCTATAACTGCCTCCACGCACCCCTCCTGATTTCTGGAAGCAGATCTAAGGCATCACATCATTGCCTCTGTAAATCTTCAGGATGCACCTCAAAGGGGAAAGGACTCTTTAAAAACATAACCATAGTGCCATTGCCACACCCATAAGGTAACATTGCCTTGATATCATCGGATCTCCTAGTCAGAATTGAAAAAAAGGTCATACATTTTTTTCCCTTTGCTTGAATCAGGGCTCCAATAAGGTCCACAGGTTCAGACTGTTCGTTCTCTTTTCATCCTCTTTGAATTTAGAGGTTCCCCCTCTATCTCCTTGTAATTTATTTGTTGAAGAAAATGGGTCGTTTGTCCCTGGACTCATCCACTTCAGACTTTGCTGATGGTTTCCCATGTGTAGCTTCCCACGCCCCTCCCACCTCGTTTGTCATTATGTTTGTGTAAATTGGTAGTTGATCTGAAGATCTGCTTAGAGGTCAGTTGGATCTGCTGGGTGTTTGGCAAGACCTCTCCATTAAGAGGGTGTCCCTTTTTCTGGGGTGTTGGCAGCTGCTGAAGCTCGATGGCCGGACCCATTAAACCACTGGGGATTGCAAAATGGTGACATTCTGGCTTCCATACCCCATCTTCATCTATTAGCTAGAGTACTTTGATAGAGAGAAACATGCCCTCATCTACTTTTGGGTTCCCCAGGGGCACAGTGTGTATGGGAAAGGCAGGAGAAATGCCTCTTCTTTCCTTTTAGTGTTCCCATTCCAAAGTAATGACTTGGTTTCCCAGTGGAGCCAATTGGGTTTGACCTCTGTGTCTCCTTTTCTCCCACTAGGAATCCTGTTCTCAAGGGCTTTGGGTAGAAGAATTAGAATATCATTTAATTACTCATTTGCTTGATCTCAAACACACTCACAATGGTCTCAGAATAAGGACACCAACACTACCATCAACAACATGATTACCCAAAACTTAACAGTTGGACAGGTCTTTTTAGTCTTAGGGTCTATGCCACTAGGTCCGAGTAGTCAAGCTAGTGTCTTTTCAAGTCCCTTAGAACAGTCCCTCTCTATGTGATTATGCCTCTGAGTGGATACGCATTTAGTTTCGTTTGTCTTATTTTTGATTTTCCGGGATTGCTTTTTAAAATTTAACGTTGATTTTAAATTATGTAATAAAATATTTACAAGATTCCAAATTAAAATCTAGAGAACAAGGTATATTCAAGGAAATCTTGTTTCCTTGCCTGCCCCCACACCCAATTCCCTCCCCGCCGAATATTCTTTAGAACACCTTCGCCTGGGAGTAAACTGTGATACCCATTTCTGTACGAAATTTGTCCTGGAGATTTCAGGAGGGAGGGGCAGGACGAGACATCTGCTCTGCTTGCACTGCTAGAAGACCCTCCTCTGTGACCTCCCGCATTCAGAACACTCCTCTCCCCTCCCCCACCACGCACTGCCCTGTCCCTCTTGTCCCTGCCCTGCCCAATCTGGACTCCATGAGCTGTCTGGGAAGGATGCTCTGGCTGCCTCATTTTGAAATTATCCCAAAGCCGGAGTGTTCCAAACACCTCCCAGTTCCAGCTGCTGTTCTCAAACTAATCCGCTGTAGTTTCCGGGGAAGATCTGTTGGCAATTTGGGGGGGGGGGTGAGTCTCTGTTCTCCAGTCTATCAGCAGCTCCATTGTTTCTCTCTGCTTCCTTCTGCATAGAAACCGGTACCATGCAGGCCTTCAGTACTCAGAGGTCTGGTCCCAGGGAGCCTGTGCCACCTAGCATGGTTGCAGATATCGTGGATGGGTTTCCAGGAGCTCCCTGTGAAAGGGGCAAATGAGGCTCATGCACAGAGTACTGGAACATCATGGGTGCTGTGGGGGCTGGTTGTGCTGGGGGGGCAAGATCTACCCCATCCCTTCTAGCCAGGGGACCCAAGAAAGCCCTACTTCTCTAAAACTAGTTTGAGTTGGGGTTTTGAAACACACAACTGAAGTGTCCTGGTAAATCTGGGGATTCTGCGTGGATGCCTTCCTAGGTGCTGTACAGCTTTGTTACATGGCTTACAACCCCGTCAAGTATTCTGCCAAAAATGATGGTGGTGAAAAAGGTCCTTCCAAGACAGAGACATGCGGAGCTACTGTGTTGTAATAAACGGGAATTAGCTCTCCTTTTCGTTCTGTGTGCATTTCCTAGGGCTGCCATGACAAAGCCCCACACACCATGTGGCTCAAACAACAAGAGAAATTCCTTCCATCACAGACCAGGACAGAAGTCCAAGGTCCAGCTGTGGGCAGGGTTGGCTCCTCCTGGCGACTCTGAGGGACAATCTGCTCCAGGTCTCTCCTCTAGTTTCTGGTGGTGACTGGCCATGTGTGGTGTTCCTTGGCTTGTGGAAGCATCACCCGGATCTCCGCCTTCCTCCTCACATGGCCTTCTCCCTGTGTGCCTGTCTCTGTGTCCAAATGACCCCCTTTTATAGGGACACAGTCCTATTGGATGAGGGCCCACCCTAATGGCCTCATTATAACTTGATTACCTCTGGGCAGACCCTGTCTCCAGATAAGGTTACATTCACAGGTACTGGGAGTTAGGACTCCAACATCTCTTTTTTTGGGGGGGGACACAATTCAACTCATAACTCATTCATTCATTTATTCTCTGAACACTGATTGTGTGCTGGACCTGCCATATGAGATGAATGACAGGATGTGCACATGGGTAATTCCAATACAGGTTAGAACGTCATAGAGCTGCGTGGAGATGGTAGTCCCGAGGGGCCGAGTTGACACTCAGCTGAGGAATCTGGAAAGGCTTCCAGAGGACAAGGGCATCCGAGCTGGGCTTTATGGTACAGAAGAGAAGTGGACCCAGGTGCAGGGGAGAATGTGAGCAAAGATCCAACAACAGAGAGACATGGAGCCCTCATGGGAAGCAGCACAGTGGGTGCAGGGTTCGAGGGAGAGAAGCCTGCCAGTGGCACCCCAGAGGGCTGACCCACATCCTGGGGGTGGCAAATCAGATGGGGGAGTGATGCCTGGCCTAGATGATGAGGAGTTCTACTTTGTTAAGGTCAAGAATGCCTGGCCTGAGGGACGGATGGAAGGAAGGTTGTTTGCAGATAGGCAAAGCTAAAGGGAAGAGGCTGACTGCAGAGGCGAAGGTAGTGGGCAGGGGGGCAGGACGACTGGCGGAAGGCTCTGACAAGGCAGGGAGGGGCGGGCTGGGCATAGCCGTGCAGTTGGGTAACGCTGATGCCCAGCTCCTCCCCCACTCTGTACCTCCTGATCCTAGGTCCCTTCGAGGGTCCCAATTACCACATCGCTCCCAGATGGGTGTACCACCTCACCAGCACCTGGATGATCTTTGTGGTCATTGCGTCTGTTTTCACTAACGGGCTTGTGCTGGTTGCCACCATGAGGTTCAAGAAGCTGCGTCACCCCCTGAACTGGATCCTGGTGAACTTGGCAGTTGCTGACCTGGCAGAGACCATCATTGCCAGCACCATCAGCATTGTGAACCAGATCTACGGCTACTTTGTGCTGGGCCACCCCCTGTGTGTCGTGGAGGGCTACACTGTCTCCTTGTGTGGTAAGCCAGCCCGGGGCCCAGGCTCAGGGAAGACCCAGCCCGCTGTGTGTGAAGGACACACTCACACAGCGACCCCCCAGGTGTGCCCACGGTACACACTTGAAGGGAGACAGACCTGCAGGGGAAACAAGGCTGGGGTCATCATGGGGTGGGGGGGGTGGTTGTAGTCCAACAAGTAGGTGTACTGAGTGCCTGCCCTGAGACAGGCCAGATACAGTACCAGGTAATCCCAGGACCATGTGGGAGGGAAGGGCTCTGGTCACCCCAAACAGAATTTCCATTCAAATCAGGGATGTGTGCCCCTTCAGCTCATCTGTGTTGGATTTTTCCAGGGAAAGAAACACTTCCCATTAGAGCTTTTGGGATATTGAAACTAGATCCCAGATCCCGTTCCCCATCCCCATCACTAACATCTCTGTGGGCCTTGGCTCTACTCAGGCCAACACTGGCAGAGAAGAACCCATGTGCTGGGCACCAGAAGTATAGGATCCCTGCCCGGAGGTAGTCCCAAGTCCCCTGGCAAGAGGGGTCCCTATCCCAAATGGTGACCACATGGCACCATCAGTTCTCTCAGAGCACCTGGAGGAGACAACGGAGGACCTGAATCTTGAGCTGGGGCGAGGCAGTCAGGGAGAGCCGGGTGTGGTTGGCGCTTGACAGAGTGAGGCTGAGTGAGCAGGAGTGGCGAGGAGGCTGGAGCAAGAGCTGGGTCTGTCACGCAGGGGGCTCCAGATGAGGGGGGAGGGTTGCCATGAGGCCAGGTTTCTTTCTCTGGGGCCCACAAGGAAGGGGAGGACAGGCAGGCCCGATGAGGCTGAGATCCCCTCCGGGAGCTCTTGCGCCAGGCCTCCCATGAAAAAACAGAGGGCTGAGGGTTGCAGCTTGGTGTCCGTCCAAGAAGACAAGGAGCCTAGGGCCATGGCGCTCCGCACACGCAGCCTGGGTCTCTAGGCCCTCAGCTGTCACACCCGCAGAGGCTCGCAGCTGCTCTTCCGTTTGAAAAGTTTCCCAGAACGATCTGGTCACCATTCCTGGGTCCTTAGTTCCCACATCTAACTTGGGTTTGTCTAATTGCTACCTAAACTAATCTCCAATCCACATTCTGAGGAGGTGGACATTAGGAAGAGAAAAAAAAAGACACTAGGACGGTGAGGGCCTGGTGAAGGAAGGGGGACCCTGGCCCCAGATTTGAATTACTAGTGCTGTGAATAACACTGAATCTCTTTACCACACCGCTCCTCCATTTTCTCATCTGTAAAATGGGGGCAGGACTTAGGGGCAAGATTTAAATGAACGTATTGGCCTCTCTCATAACCCTATGAGGTAGGTGCCAACATGAAGCCCACGGGACAAGAGCGGACACTGTCCCCCCATATCTAACTGCCTCTCATTTTACAGATGATGGTCCAGCACTCTCCCAAAGGTACAGAGTAGCAGTGACCAGGGAAGGTTGGGCAGAGAAAATCTATCCCCCAAGTCCAAGTGCTCTGTGTACCTTCATGTCCACTCAAATCTGTCTCTGGTTCTGTCAGGATTCCCCTCTCGCCTCTGCATCTGCTTGAGGTCTGTTTTCAATTTTTTCTTTTTTTAAGATTTTATTTATTTGCAAGAGAGAGAATGAGAGACAGCATGAGAGGGAGGAGGGTCAGAGGGAGAAGCAGACTCCCTGCTGAGCAGGGAGCCCGATGTGGGACTCGATCCCAGGACTCCAGGATCATGACCTGAGCCGAAGGCAGTCGCTTAACCAACTGAGCCACCCAGGCGCCCTTGAGGTCTGTTTTCAAGTCAACAGAGATGATACTGAAATATAGTAATCAAAGTATTAAAAATTAATTAGTGGCATAGTCCTTCGTTAAAATTATTAGTAAATGTATTGTTTAGAAGTATTAATGATACCATTCTTTATTAAAGTATCAGATAACTGGATCTGGCCGACAGCCACTGAAATTTCAAAATGGTAAGGAATACAGTGATATTGGGAAATGTCTGCCACCTCTGGAAAGTGACCAAGCCCCAGGCACTGCTAATGCCACCGTGCTAATAACGGAAGGAAATGCCCAGTGTCCATTAGAGGTTACTGGAAACAAAGCTGTCTTTTTCCTGCCCCAGTTCACGGAGCCCTGAATTCTGCCCACAGACCTCCAGTGTGTAAGCAGGACAGGAAGACACCGTCTCCACCTGCCAGATGGTGGGCGGTGGTGGGAAATCTGGAAACTTAAACAAGTGTGCATACTGGCAGAAGGGGGCACAGGTCACAAGACGCAGGTCCTGTTTCCTTGCCCTTGGCTGGGACCACAGCACCTCAGTGTGGTCATGTGGGTGTGGGCATGGCCATCGGGAGGCGTGTCGGCATTCGAAGAAAGGCTGGTGGCCAACTGAAAGAGAGCTAGGAATCAGGGTGGTACAGGCCCAAGAGGAAAGAACGGGGAAAAGAGGGTGTTAGAGGAATTGACCAAGAGACCCACTGCCCCCTGGACCTGAATACACTTTTGGGGAGAATTAGGTGTTTCAGGTAGGTGGGAAGGAACCTCTTGATCTTGAAAACTGTCGGCTGGTCTGGATGGAAGGAGTGACATTGGAGGCTCAAAGCCCTCATCTGCCTGCTCTCCCCTGCAGGGATCACGGGTCTCTGGTCCCTGGCCATCATTTCCTGGGAGAGGTGGATGGTAGTCTGCAAGCCTTTTGGCAACGTGAGATTTGATGCAAAACTAGCCATCGTGGGCATTGCCTTTTCCTGGGTCTGGTCTGCTCTGTGGACAGCCCCCCCGATCTTTGGCTGGAGCAGGTAAGGATACCAGCATGCAGGAAGGCAGGTCATTTAGTGCAGAGGGTGAAGGCTGGTGGGGAGGGTCAGACTCCCGATTCCATTCGTGACCTTGGGGCAAATTGCTTCCTGTTTCTGGGCCTCTGTGACCCCATGAGTAAAGTGAATATGGACCCAACTCTCCCTGTGACCCCTTTGAGGGTGCAGTGTCTACAAATGTATAAATCTGCCTGGCTGCAACATGGAAATGGGCCCCTGTCGTCTCCGAGCCTCTGGAACGGTCTGTTTCCCCTAAGCGTGAGCTGCTCGTGGGAGCCCACAGAGAAAGGTGACAAGCTCAAGCCTTGGGAATAGCTGTAAGTGAAAGCAGGGCCCTCTAAGCCACTCTGCCCCAGGCCTCTTTCTAGCACATTCTTTTTTTTTTTTTTTAAGATTTTATTCATTTATTTGAGAGAGAGAGAATGAGAGACAGAGAGCATGAGAGGGAAGAGGGTCAGAGGGAGAAGCAGACTCCCCGCTGAGCAGGGAGCCCGATGTGGGACTCGATCCCGGGACTCCAGGATCATGACCTGAGCTGAAGGCAGTCGCTCAACCAACTGAGCCACCCAGGCGCCCTCTTTCTAGCACATTCTGAGGGGCCTCCCTTTCAGAGGCTACTTGGGTTGCATGTACAGCAGGGCCTATAATAGGTCATTTGTGTCTTGGCCAGGCCGCTTCTTTGGGGGCTCAGGTGTTATGTGTATTTTACCGCAATAAAAAAAAAGAAGGGGATATGAGACCTAAAAATGGACAAAGGTTTACCAAAATTCTACCCAAGGGTTTCCTTTGGGGGCGATGAAGGTATTGGGGAAGTAGATAGAGGTGGTTGCACAACATTGTGAACGTACTAAATGCCACTGAATTGTTCACTTCAAAAATGGTTAATTCGGGCGCCTGGGTGGCTCAGTTGGTTAAGCGACTGCCTTCGGCTCAGGTCATGATCCTGGAGTCCCGGGATCGAGTCCCGCATCGGGCTCCCTGCTCGGCAGGGAGTCTGCTTCTCCCTCTGACCCTCCCCCCTCTCATGTGCTCTCTCTCATTCTCTCTCTCTTAAATAAATAAATAAAATCTTTAAAAAAAAAAGGTTAATTCATGTAATGTGAATTTCACTGTGATTTTAAAAACCAAACAATCCTGGGGTGCCTGGGTGGCTCAGTCCATTGAGTGGCCGACTCTTGATTTCAGGTCGGGTCGTGGTCTCGGGGTCCTGGGCTGGAGCCCCACGTTGAGCTTCGTGCTCAGCGGGGAGTCTGCTTGAGCATTCTCGCTCTCCCTCTCCCTCTGCCCCTCCCCCTTCTCTAAAATAAATGGATAGAGCTTTAAAAAAAAAACAAAACCAACAATCCTCCAGCCCAGGTCAGTGGTGTGCCTGGCCTGAGGGGTCCTGTGTTGCCATGCCTACGTCAGGACAGGCTGCCAGCCCTTCTCTGCAGGTACTGGCCCCACGGCCTGAAGACGTCGTGTGGCCCGGACGTGTTCAGTGGCAGCTCGTACCCTGGGGTGCAGTCTTACATGATCGTCCTCATGACCACGTGCTGCATCATCCCACTCGGTGTCATCATACTCTGCTACCTCCAAGTGTGGCTGGCCATCCGAGCAGTAAGCCCCCAAACCCTCCTGGCTTCACCCCTGCCTGGCAGGATCATGAGGGCCAGGGACGTTGAGGCTGGCACAAAGGATCACCCAGTCCTCTCTCCTGACCTCAAACCACACATGAGTCCTGCAATTCCTTTGGAAGTGCCACTACAGCCCTGGCTCCCTTGTCCTTGCCCCTACAAGATGGGAAGGGACTGTCCCCCGCCCTTCATGTGGGGCCCAATAAGGGAGCAGAGCTGCATTTCTTCCCTGACCCAGGACAGTTCTCCCCTGGGTGGAAAGACAGCCAGACCCGCAAGTGAAACCTGCGCATCAAAAGGTGGTTTTGAAACACTGCCACCAGAGTGACCCTGTCCCCTTCACGGGGCTGTTGGGGCAGGCCAAGGAGTGGATTCGCATGTGCCATCTGTCCCCAAGACCCGCTCTCCACTCTCCTCACTGGGAAGTTGATACTGTCTGCAGCCACCCCCTACCCCCTACGTAGGCAATCAGAGTGAGGCAGAAGAGGAAGAACATCGTACATAAGTTGTCCCCTTGTCAGCCAACTCACCTACAATTAGTTTGATCGGGCTGCGCCATCTGTTCCTATTGAGATCCTGCTTGGCACAGTTGGTAGAAGGCCCTTTGGGGTGGTGCCTTTCTGATATGAAGCTGCTTGTGCCCACAATCAGATCAACAAGTGCTCATAAGCTCTTTCTAGAGTGAAGGCCACAAACTCCCTGCCTGCAGCCTGTGATGTGCCCCCTGCCCCGCTTCCTCCCCCAACCCCATTGGCGGTCAAGGATCGGAAGCAACCTAGCTGGCTCCCGCAGGTATCCAACCATTGCTTGAGCCATGTTAGCTCTGGGCTAACAGCAAGCAGTGTCCAGCCTCTGGGTCTCCTCCTGCTCAGCCCCTCAGACCTGAGCACTGGAGGGGACACACTGATAAGGGACCAGGTGGTGCTAAGGATGGCCTCCTTAGCTCCTTCCCAAACTCCTTATGTGTGGCTTAGCCAAGCTAAGCCAAGAGCTTGGAAGGCCCTGGCTCAAGGCCGTCTTCTCTAGGGCCAGCTGTGCACCACCTCAAAACCTACACAAGCTCCCTCAGGGCCAGCCCAGTGCAGCCTAAGCCAGGCTGCCGACTCACGCGGGTGGGAGCTGGCCGCTGACTGGCCCGGGTGGGCCCATCTCCTTCTCACCATGACTCCCCATCCCCGGGCCACCTGTCTCTTGCCTTCTCCCTGACTCACTGCCCAAGCGATAGCAACAGAGTCCCCTGGGATGAAGAGCCCAGAGGGACCCGCCCACTCACTGTCCCCGGGCATGAATCTCTGTCTCCCCCAGGTGGCAAAGCAGCAGAAAGAATCTGAGTCCACCCAGAAGGCAGAGAAGGAGGTGACACGCATGGTGGTAGTCATGGTCTTCGCGTTCTGCGTCTGCTGGGGCCCCTACACCTTCTTTGCATGCTTCGCCGCTGCCCACCCTGGCTACGCCTTCCACCCTCTGGTGGCCGCTCTGCCAGCCTACTTTGCCAAAAGTGCCACTATCTACAACCCCATTATCTATGTCTTTATGAACCGGCAGGTAAGTCACATCGTTAGCAGGACAAACCAGAAATAGACCGCAGAAGAGCCCAGTGATGGCTCCCACCTGAAATCATGTCCGGGGGAACCTGTTAATGACCTCCAGGACAACGACCAGGGAAGGCTCAGCACATGAAAGCTCAGCGAGCCCTCCCTCTGGATCCTTTCAGAGCCTTGACCTGAGGGTGGGCAGCTCCACAGTGCATCCTGTATGTTGCTACTTTTCCGTTCTGTTGGTCTCAGGGCTACCCTGGAGCTCGAACACCCAGGGGATGCCTGAACATGTCTACATTTACCCTACCTGTGCCCGTTTTGCTTTTATAGGCACAACTCTCCTCTTAATTTTCATCTATCCATCTTTAAACCCTTTAAGAGGCCCTCTTGGCTACACTGATATGTGGCTTTTGTGACTTTATGGGTTAGTTCAGGGGAACATGCTGTGGTCTTGCCCAAGGCCTTGCCACATGGTAGCCGTCATGGGCTGGCATATCGAACCTCAGCAGCAAATCGCCCAGGACTCTTAGACCTCTCGGAAGGTTACAGGTGACCACTGAGGTTCATCATCTTCCAAGCATAATTTGCCTTATTCTTCCTTGAATCCATCAAATCTACTTCATTAAGGCACAGCTGTGGATGTGTGAATTAATGGTGACCAGAAAGGTCCATGGGCCAGAAATACCACCTTCGCAGGGGCCTTGCATTGGCCTTGCATTGGCCTTGCATTGCACCAGACCCAGTCCCCATTCCTTCCAACTAGCTCTTCTCTGCTCCTCCATTTAACAGTTGCCCCATGGCTCACTCCCTCTGGCCTGGCCCTGACTCTCTGTAGAGTTCATTAAGCACACACTCTTTGGGTAATGTTCAGGTATTTAGTAGGACCAGTACTGCAGTTGATTCCCCAGGACTCCATTGTTGGCACCTCAATACCTTGAGCGTAGTTCTATCCCTGGCTCCTATTTCCTGGCTTTCACGTGGGTCTCTTGTTAGATCTGGTTCTTGTTTATGGAACCCTAGGCTATCTTGCCTTGTACTATGTTTACTTGAGTCTTTCCATCCTCCCCTTGCAGAACTCCTTCTCCTAGATAAGACATCTGTACTTCTGGACCCCTCCAGGCTTTCAAACTTTGCTTTCACCCTTTCCACATTGTCATCCCTTCCTGCTGCATTCTGAGAGAATTTTCTGTAATGGAGCTCCATGAGGACAGAGAATGTTACTCTTTTTCTCCACTGCTGATCCCTCTGGGACACAGTCTGGCGCAGAGTGGGTGCTCAGTAGATAGATGTCAAATGAATTCCTCAGTTAAGTCAATTCTGCTATTTGGCCCATTTCTTGTGTTATTGATTTCAATAATTATGTGTTGTATTTGTGAGAGTTTTGATGTTGGAGGGAGCTGGAGGAGATGCCTCTGGTCTGCATTCTTAAGCCATTGTGGTTAGCTCAGTGATGATATGAGACATAATTTGAGAAATGAATACATTCTAGATCTCTTTAGGGCCAAGCAGCAAAGACTGGAGCCCTCTTGGTGCCGGAAGATTCTCTTGGCTAAAGACATGAGGTAGTGGCTAGACTGTTATCTACCTAGTCCTTGTGGAATAGAAACAAGATGACAATCACATTCTTTTTCACTAAAATGCCTCTGAGTCTCTTCCCAGACATTCTGGGGATGGGTCACCCTATGCATGGGCCCCTTAGCTGGCATCACCTTTGGTTACTGTACAAGTTTCCCGAGACTACCATAACAAAGTACCACAAACTGGGGGGCTTAAACCAACAGAAATCTATTCTCACCCAGTTTTGGAGGCCAGAAGTCCAAGATCAGGGTGTGGGCAATGTTGGTTTCTTCTGAGGGCTCTGAGGGTGAATCTGTTCCCTGCCTCTCTCCTGGCTTCTGGTGGTAGCCAGTAATCCTTGGTATTCTTTGGCTTGTAGACAAGTCACCCTGATATCTGCCTTCACCTCCATGTGACCTTCTCTTTGAGTCTGTGTCCAAATTCCCTTCTTATAATGACGCCAGTCACTGGATTGGGGCCCACTCTATTCTAGCATGACCTCATGGTAATGTACATCTTAATCACATCCACAAAGACTCTATTTCCAAATAAGGTCACATTCACAGGCTCTAGGGGTTAGGACTCAAACATAGCTTTGGTGGGGGGGGGGCAGTGTCACAATTTGACCCACAATAGTCACCATCAGATTCTAAATTAGATGACTTAGATGAATGAATAGTCAGGAATAGACTATCCCCACGTGCAAGTAATAACCTCAGGCTTCCTCCATTCTCCGTATAGGATTCTGAATAGTAGCAGAGAAGGTGTTAAGTCATTAAGATGACCCTTAATGAATACCTTCCTCAGAATTCCCCAAGAATGACCTTTAGCGGAGTACATTCGTCCTTTCTGCTCTGTTGAGTAACACTTTCTGTCCTGCCAGTTTCGAAACTGCATATTACAGCTTTTTGGGAAGAAGGTGGACGATAGCTCTGAACTCTCCAGCGCCTCCAAAACAGAGGCCTCCTCTGTGTCTTCAGTGTCACCTGCATGAGTCTCTCCCAGCCATGACAACAAAAAGGTCTGCTTCCCACCAGAAAACATAACCCCTGTCCCCACACCAGCACTTTGGCCACCCCCCCCCCACTGCCTCTTCTTCTCCATCCCTGTGAAAGAAATGTAGTTTCTCTTTGCCAAAAACAACAAAGTCATAGAAGCTACCACTGCAGCCTGGGGACCCCTGAGCCTCTGAGGGTCCGGTCACTGGGTCACAAGAGGGCATGAGGGGGACAGAACTGCAGAGCCCAAGTTCCCAGATCAGCTTCAGACACTTTAATATTTTCCAAGCTTTGTGTCTGCAGATGGTATGGAAGGATCACGAGGAAGAGAAGTGCAAGGCGGGCTGGTGGTGATGGAATCAGAAAGGGAGAGCTGAGAAGTCACTATCTAGGTAGGGCTGGCTGGATGCCCTTGACACCCAGGAAGCAGCATGAGCTAGCAAACCCAGGCCCTTTAAGTCCCATCTGATAGAGGCTTGGAGTCCTTGGAATACAGTCTCCATCTGGACGGGACCCAGGCCTGCCAGTCTGTGGCAGGGATGGCATGCCGCTTCTGCCAGGCCAGGGCCCCAAGGCCAATCAGCATGAATGTGGTGCATGTGCGCAGGCGGGAATTCACCAGTGGCAAGGGGCAGGTGCACACGGTGGAGATGAAGACCAAGAAGATGGTGGCCAGCGTGAGGAGCAGGCTCACGAATCGGAACATAAACTTCTGTGGACGGATCCTGAAGTTCTCCATCCTCTCCAGTTGTGTCACTTGCTGTAGAGTTTCAAGCTTAGATATACGGTTCTTGAAAGTCTCCATGACCTCCTGCACGTGACAAGAACACACACCCTCATGAAGTGCCGTCACTTACCTGAGTTCCTCTGAGGTACCCAGCAAATGTTGGTGAGCTGAAGATTTAGGAGGGAAGTCAAGAAACTAGAGCACTTACATGCTAAGGGCCCTGTCCTGTCTCAGTAACATCCAGTGTGGCCTAAGACTGAGAACCTGGCTATGCGAGAGCTCACCAAGGACCGGAGTAGGGTCTAAGGGTGTGGAAGAGAGTGAGGCTAACCATTACAGGTGTGCTTGCTAACCGAGGGTCAAGAGCAGGGCCTCGCAGAGGGAGCTCCCCGCACCATCAGAAGCTGCTGGTGACTCATCAGCACCCCCTCAGGTGGCTCTGAAGCACCCCCAAGTATGAGAACTGCAGAGCCCAAATTCCCAGGTCAGCTCAGCTGGATCAGGGCAGGGGGTGGGGCGGGAGTGCAGCATGAACAGAGAAATAGATGCCGCTCGCTCTAAAGCAAATGTGTGAGTTGCGACTGAACCCTCTTTCCTTAGTTTGCAGGGGTATCAGAATGCACCTGCTCATCCTTTGCTTCTCTCATCCCTATATCCTTCTCACTGGTCATTTCTTTAAAAGCTACCGCCCCCCCCCCCCGCCATGAAGTTCTCACCCATATCTCCTTGGCTCTCTCGTAGGACAGATAGGCCATTTTCTCCTCCGTGCACGCCAGAGTCCGTTTGAGGTGGTAAATCTCATCCAGGTGCCCCTGCAGATGCTCATTCACCTGTTCTGCCATCAGCGCTTGTCTTGGAAGCAAAAGAGAAAGTAACCCTCCCCTGAGTGCCTGCCCAGAGGTCGTGCTGGTGGTGAGCGGCCCTATGTCAGGACTATAGTTGGGTTCAGATTGCTCCTTCCTCCTCTCTCCTCCTCCAGGTCGGCCTCAGATGCACAGCAGCCACACACACACTGATACACAGGTGTATTTCATAGACAGTTACTCTTTCACGACAGCTTTATAAAACTAGCCATAGACTAAAAGTTGTAGAAAGAAAACTCTGAATTGTCCATGCCTGCTATTAAATTCCATATAAATTCCCAGCACCAGTGTTTGGCAAGCAGTAGTTATTCCATAAAAGTCCATTGATTATAGGGATGGAGCAGTCACAAAAGACCACATATTGTATGATTCCATTTATATGAAATGTCCAGGCTCCATAGCTCAGGGGTTAGAGCACTGGTCTTGTATATGAAATGTCCAGGGGCGCCTGGGTGGCTCAGTCAGTTAAGCGTCTGCCTTTGGTTCAGGTCACGATCCCGGCGTCCTGAGATGGAACCCTGAGTCGGGCTCCCTGCTCGATGGGGAGTCTGCTTCTCCCTCTCCCTCTGCCCCTGTCCCTGCTCGTGCTCTCTCTCTCTCATAAATAAATAAATAAATAAATAAATAAATAAATAAATAAATATTAAAAAAAGAGAAATGTCCAGAATAGGCAAATCCATAGAGGCAGAAACAGATGAGTGGTTCCTGGCGCCTGGGCATGGGGAGTGGGTGGGGAGTGACTGCTCATGAGACAGTGTTTCTTTTTGGAGTGATGACAATGTTCTGGAATGAGACAGTGGTGATGGTTGTACAACTATGTGAATATACTAAAAACCACTGATTGTAAATGGGTGAATTTTATGGGATGGGAATTATATCTCAATAAAGTTGTTATTAAAACAAAAACAGGGATCCCTGGGTAGCTCATTTGGTTAAGCATCTGCCTTCCGCTCAGGTCATGATCCTAGAATCCTGGGATTGAGTCCCACATTGGGCTCCCCTCATCGGGCTCCTTGCTCAGCGGGGAGCCTGCTTCTCCCTCTGCCTGCCGCTCCCCCTGCCTGTGCTCTCTCTCTCTCTCTGACAAATAAATAAAATCTTAAAAACAAAACAAAACAAAAACAAAAACAAAAAATGAATTGTGGCAATGGTTGTATACTTAGTAAATTTACTAATGATCATTGAAACATAGAGTTAAAATGGTGCATTTTATGGCATGTAACTTATATCTCAGTAAACCTCTTAAAAACACAAACAAAACGTCACTAACCAGTATGTATTTAGCCAGCTATGTGTATAAGTTGTAAAGCATAAAAACATGCATGGAAAAGATAAGGGCCCAATGAGGTTAGTGAGGTAGGTGGAAGGAGGGTGGGGCTGGGAAGGGATGATGTGAGAGCTTCAAGTGAACCTTCTAAAGTTTTACTTCTTAATAAAATAATATGTGAAACAAATATGGTAAATGTGAAGATTTGAAAAACCTGTGGGTGGGTACACGGTCTTGATCATGTTATCCTCTACATTTCCCCCTGGGTTTGGAATATTTCATAATTTAAAAAAACTTTTTGAGGTTCTTTATTTGAGCACCAGGAAGGACAGACTGGAGGCCAGAGGCCATGTGGCTTTTAGCGTCGTCATTTAGAGAAGAGCCAAGGAAGGCTTGTCCCATGGGTGCGGGGTGGGTGGTGACGCTGCAGAAGTGGAAAGGTACCGGAGAGCCCTGGAGACACAGAATGGCTGAAGCCTGGTACCCTGTGGAAAACAGGGTAATGGAGGATGCGGCCGATCAGATCACGGGGTTCTGGCATGCACAGAACATAACCAGGGGTGCTGTCACACAGACAGGGAATATGAGGCAAGGAGGTCAGTTTGGTCCTGCTTCAGGGACTTGACTGACACCCACATGGAGTTGTCCCCCAGGCAGTTAATGAGCTTAAACAATCATTTGTTGAAAACCAATTTGTCAAGAGCTGGTTCATGACAGTGTTTCAAAGAATAGTCCATTAGTCCCTGCCCTACTCCTCGTAGAGAAGAGAGTGGACTGACAATGCCCACAGAGAGGGGGAGGCAGCACGGTGTCCACTTGAAAGGACATTCCCCATGCCTGTCTTTCCATTTACATGAAGGATTCAGACACAAGAACGTTCAAGATATTGGCTATGCTCAAGTACATATTCACGAATATACTCTTCACGGTTAGAAGTCAATGAATAGATTCTTCATTAATATATTTATAAGAATTTACAAATGTATTCTTAAATGCATTCTGGAATAGATTATCAAATAAGAAAATGTTAAGTCATAAGGATATTCTCGTAGTCTCCCCTCGTCTCTGGCCCCCAACCTCTGTGCCCTGCAGTACAGCTGACTCTCCTCCCTGTCCCTCCCTGAGTCAAGGACCCCTCTCTGTCCCACTCCTACAGCTGCAGAGGCAAGTGGACCACTCTAGAAAATGCCCTTACAGGGGCGCCTGGGTGGCACAGTCGGTTGAGCGTTCAGCTCTTGGTTTCAGCTCAGGTCCTGATCTCAGAGTTGTGAGATCGAGCCCCACAAAGCCCCACAAAGCCTCACAAAGCCCCCAAAAGCCCCACAGAGCCCCACAGGCCCTGTGCTTAGGGCAGAGTCTGCTAAAATTTCTCTCTCCCTTTTCCTCTGCCCCTCTCCCTCTGCCCCTCCCCTCCACATTCTCACTCTCTCTCTAAAATAAATAAATCAATCTTTTTTTAAAAGAGAGAGAAAACACTCTTACAAAGACAAAATGATGACCAGCCAACCAAAATGCCCCCGAAATCTTCCAAAGCTGTGAAAGCTGCCCTTGCCAGTATAAATTGTCCTAAACTTTATTGTTGTTGAAGAAGAGTATATTCTTGATCATACCTGAAGATTGGTTTTCAGCAAACTGAGCTAGAAACTAGTGGCTTGCAACTTGAAAGGTCTGAGATGGAGAAAGAGATGTAGGAGGGATCAAGCTCTATGGGTAGGGTGGGGTAATGCAGCAGGGACAGAGTTGATTCTCCAGAGCAAATGTGAAATCACACACATCCTTATAGGAGAGAAGCAGAGGGAGCTTTTACACACAGAGGAGAGGCCCATATGAAGACAGAGCAGAGAGAGATGTGAAGATACTGCCCTTGAAGATTGGAGTGATGTGGCCACAAGCTAAGGAGCCCGGCAGCCACCAGAAGCTGGTGTGCAAGAATGTTCATAGTAGGGCGCCTGGGTGGCTCAGTCGTTAAGCGTCTGCCTTCGGCTCAGGTCATGATTCCAGGGTCCTGGGATCGAGCCCCGCATCGGGCTCCCTGCTCCACGGGAGGCCTGCTTCTCCCTCTCCCACTGCCCCTGCTTGTGTTCCCTCTCTCGCTGTCTCTCTGTCAGATAAATAAATAAAATCTTAAAAAAAAAAAAAAAAAAGAATGTTCATAGCAGCTTTATTCATAACAGCCCCAACCAGCAACAGCTGAATGGGTCAACTAACTGTGGTGCATCCATACAACAGAATACCGCTGAGCAAGAAAGAGTGAACTACTCCTATGCACAACTTGGATGAATCTCAAAACTATTACACCAGGTGAAAGAAAAGAGACACAAAGGGGTACACATTGTATGATTCCATTTACATGAAATATCCAGAAAAGCCAAATGCTGAGAGACAGGAAGTACATTGGTAGTTACCAGGGGTTGGGGCAAGGTGAACGGGGAGGGATGGGGTCTCCATCTGGAGTGATGAAAATGTTCTGGAACCAAATAGAGGTGGTGGTTGCACAATACTGTGAATGTACTAAATGTCACTGAATTGTACACTTTAAGATGGATGATTTTGTTCTGTGAATTTCATCTCAATTCAAAAATAAAAAAGAATACTGTGAATGTACTAAATGTCACTGAATTGTACACTTTAAGATGGATGATTTTGTTCTGTGAATTTCATCTCAATTCAAAAATAAAAAAGAAAGCCCTCTTGAAAGCACATTTACCTGTGAGAAGTGTCATAGGACTTTTCAGTTTGAAATCTCAGTTTGTGACACACCAGAGGAGACGTGACAATCACAGGGGCCTGGGTGGTGCCCACACAGGTGTGGACACCAGGTGACACTTCACTGACCTCAACACATATGTCATGTCTGCATCTAGCTCACATAAAGGTTTTTTTAAAAGATTTGAAGGAGACATATGTTTTAAAAACTGCAACGAATTCCTGCGTCCCCTTCAGCTAGATTAGGAAGCCATGTGGCCGGGACACACTGACATGTACTCAGGCTTGTGCCTCTCGGAAGCTCCATTTCCCCATCTGTAAAGTGGGTGACTGAATGGTACAGGGGACAATGCTACTTGCTCCCTGCTGTCACTGTTATTATATAAAGTCATCTCCCACCCGTTCTCCTTGTCTCCTGGTAAATCTGAGTCATACAGACCTACTTTGTTGCTTCATGTATATTAATCAAGGTAGGCTAATTGCTATAGCCAACAAGCAGAAAATCTCAGTGGCTGAACACAATTATAGTTTACTTCACACTCCCGTCACCGTCCAGTGGTGGTGGGGGCAGCTGTTTCAGAAGCGCAAGCTTGTAGAATTCACGGGAAATCTGGGGGAGGTAGGTCACCTTGCTCCCCTGCACTGCTGGCAGATTCTGATTTGCTAAAGGGTTAAGAGCTTACGAGAGCAAAACAGTGCTGTTGGCCGAGGCAGTATGGAAACTTACGGGGATTTGTGTAACTGCCACTGAGCTCTAGTCTTACTTTATATAAATTGAACCTTGAAAATGAATGGTATTTTGACAAAGGGGCATTAAGAGTCCCAACATTTTATTATTTTTTTTAAAGATTTTATTAATTTATTTGACAGAGAGAGAGAGAGCAAGAGAGGGAACACAAGCAGGGGCAGTGGGAGAGGGAGAAGCAGGCTTCCGGCTGAGCAGGGAGCCCGATGCGGGGCTCGATCCCAGGACCCTGGGATCATGACCTGAGCCGAAGGCAGACGCTTAACGACTGAGCCACCCAGGCGCCCCAAGAGTCCCAACATTTTAGATTTAGTTGTCATGTCCTACAAAAATCACATCCAAGGGGCGCCCCAAGAGTCCCAACATTTTAGATTTAGTTGTCATGTCCTACAAAAATCACATCCAAGGGGCGCCCCAAGAGTCCCAACATTTTAGATTTAGTTGTCATGTCCTACAAAAATCACATCCAAGGGGCGCCTGGGTGGCTCAGTCGTTAAGCGTCTGCCTTCGGCTCAGGTCGTGATCCCAGGGTCCTGGGATCGAGCCCCGCATCAGGCTCCCTGCTCAGCCGGAAGCCTACTTCTCCCTCTCCCACTGCCCCTGCTTGTGTTCCCTCTCTTGCTCTCTCTCTCTGTGTCAAATAAATTAATAAAATCTTTTTTTAAAAATCACATCTAAAAGAGACCTATAATTCTGATTCATTATCTTATTTGATAGTGGGTTGCCCCGTAATATTTGTTTAAAGATTTATTTATTATTTGAGAGAGAGAGAGAGAGAGACAGCATGAGCAGGATGGGCAGAAGGAGAGGGAGAGAAACTTGACGCGGGGCTCCATCCCACGACCCTGAGATCATGACCTGAGCCGAAACCGAGAGTCGGATGCTTAACCGATGGTGCCACCCACCCAAGCGCACCCCCATAATATTTTTAATTGTCCTTTATGGATTTTTCAAGCAGTGTAAATGCAGGTAACATTTCCCTATGAAAACAGAAGAGGATTGATTCCCAAGTGCCCCCACCCCCCACCATACACAGAGGTACTAAGGGACCACGAAGTTCTTACTTTACTGAGAATCTTGGTTCCTAAGTGAATCTCTCCTTCCACGGCCAGGCTGTTGGGAGGATTAGAGCTAATGCAGTACCTGATGCAACAGACTGTGGGCATCGGGGGGGGGGGGGGACTATGGCACCACTGAAGGCCAGCAGGACCCTACGAAAGGTCCAAACAGGAACGGTGAGGGTCCTTTGACAGACTGAGTATGCCTTTTTCCCCCTATTTGTGGGCCCTAGTCTTGTCTTAGATGAAAATGCAATTGACCCACCATACAGTGGGGAGAAAGCATTCCCCAGAAGACAAACATTTTCAGAATAAATATCGCATACAGGACCTTTGGCCCCAACTCAGCTATGAGCACAGGTGAAGGGACAATGGCCAGTGAGATATCCTGCTTCCCACACTATGCTATTCTAGCAGATGCAGGACCCCTCCCTGACTGATGAGGGGCATCTGCTGGGCTCACCACCACCGCAACTGCCTCTCACCACCCCAGTCAGAGCCCATGGCTTCTGGGACCACCTGGCGCCCCTTGGATGTGATTTTTGTAGGACATGACAACTAAATAAGCCCTCTCCACTGTGCGGCCCAGTTGCCCAGAGAAACACTGACCAGCTTCTCCCCCCTCTCCCTCCCCCTGACCCTCCAAGTCCATGTCCTCGCTCCCCTTCACTTTCCTGAAGACAGTCCTGGGGGCTGCTGTCCCCAGAGCCAAGGCCGCAGAAGGGGCTCCAGCTCACCTGCATTTCTCTTCCCGAAGGGACTCTAGTGACACCTGCAGGTCCGTCAGATGCTTCTCCTTTAGGCTCTGATAGGACACCTGGAGGCTGAGGTGGAGCTCCCTGACTTCTTTCAGGTCTTCCTTCATCTTCTGCAACAGCAGGTTTCGCTGCTGGGCCACACACTTTGTCTCTGAGGGCTTCCCTTGCTGCGAGGCCGCGAAGTGACTCTCCAGGGGCAAGTGTCTGCCAATGTCAGGCAGGCTGGTGGACAGGCTGTCTTCCCCACCTGGGTTGGGAGGCTCTGCGAACGGGGCCTTCTGGCTGGGCTGCTTGCACTCGTCCAGGCTGCTTTCTGCCTTCAGCACTAAGCCCTTGGGCCTGCGGCCTTCCTCCAGCTCCTGCAGCTGCTGGTGACAATGACGGAGCCTTCGCTCAATCTGGGCAATGGTGGCAGAGGCACGCTGGTTCACCTTCTCGAAGGCCTGCCGGATGTGGGGGGCCTGGTGCCGGTCAGCTTTGGACACCAGCTTGAGGTAGCCCACAGTATTCTCATCCCGACTGGCCTTCTCCACTCTCAGCTGCTCAGAGAGGTAGAGGATGCGGTGCTTGACGCTATCCTGTAAGTTCCGGGCCAATTCCCCATCTGAGAGACTGGAATGGCCACTTGGGCCATCCTCAGTGGATGACAGGGACCTACATGAGGGAACATTGGAGGGAACGGTTGCACTTGGGCTCTTGGTGTATTCTTCCTGCATTGGGAAACAAGAAATCATTAACAGGTACTTCTGTGAGCTGCAAATAGTAGAACTGGACTTGGTATTGCCTCACTCTAAAAATACTTAGGCGTAAGCACAGATTCTTACATATGCAAGATTTGTGCATTCAAGATGGGCCCAGCACGGGCTGGGGAGGTTAAGTTCAACTTCCAGGCCCCTCTCCCCTTCTTTTCAGCACCTGACTTTTTTTTTTTTTTTTAGATGTCACAACCCTCAGATCAAGAGTCGCACGCTCCTCCGACTGAACCAGGCAGGCATCCCCAGCACGACTTTTTGCTCTATGACTGTCCCTCACTAGAACCCCCAGATGGCTAGAATCCTCCCTCCACACCTGTTCTGTCTGTTCTTGGACTTCCTCTCTTCCAAGAAATACTAACTGTACTGGTATAAATCTCATTTCTTTTTTTTTTAAGATTTTATTTATTTATTTGACAGAGAGAGAGAGACAGCGAGAGAGGGAATACAAGCTGGGGGAATGGGAGAGGGAGAAGCAGGCTTCCCGTTGAGCAGGGAGCTTTATGAGGGGCTCGATCCCAGGACCCTGGGATCACGACCTGAGCCGAAGGCAGACGCTTAACGACTGAGCCAACCAGGCGCCCCTAAATCTCATTTCATAAAGAACTACTCTTGTAAAGTATGGAATAAGCGCATTCCCATCAACCCATACGGTTTCTTATATTGCTACTCCCAGGGAGATAGAAGAAGTAGGCAAGGAGATTTGCATCCTGAAAGGTTCATTCCTTCATTCAGTCATTCATTCAACACACATTTCCTGAACGCTTACCATGTGGTACAGAAGCCAGACACATTCCTTGTTCATATAGAGCTGATGGTCAAGGGTGAAAATGTCTATTGTAATGCAAATGAATGAGTCTCTCGCATGGGCAAGTTAATAAACCACTTGGAGGGTCATTTTTCTCATCTCTAAAATAAAGATGCCCATAGGAGCATAGCTGGAACACAGTGGACCAGAGCAGAATGGATGGTGATGAGCTAGGAGAGGTAGGTGAAGTCAGAATAAGTGGAGGAGTGCCTGGCTGGCTCAGTCGGTGGAGCATGCGACTCTTGATCTTGGGTTTGGGAGTTCAAGCCGCACGTTGGGGGTAAAGATTACTTAAAAATAAAATCTTTTATTTTTTCCCCCAGTGCATGTAAACATTTATTGAAAAATAACTATTTTTAAAAGATTTTTATTTATTTAGTTGAGAGAGATAGAGAGCGAGCCAGTGAGAGGAGGGGCAGAGGGAGAAGAGGGAGAAGCTCCCCTGTCCCCCCCTGAACAGGGAGCCCGACTTGGGCCTCAATCCCAGGACCCTGAGATCATGACCTGAGCCGAAGGCAGACGCCCAACTGACTGAGCCACCCACGCGCCCCTGAAAAATAACTGTTTTTAAAAACAAAAAAATCAGGGGTGCCTGGGGTGGCTCAGTCAGTTGGGCGTCTGCCTTTGGCTCAGGTCATGGTGTCAGGGTCCTGGGATCGAGCCCTGCGTCGGGCTCCCTGCTTGGTGGAAAGCCTGCTTCTCCCTCTCCCACTCTCCCTGCTTGTGTTCCCCTCTCTCTTTGTGTCTCTGTCAAATAAATAAATTAAATCTTTAAAAACAATCAGTAGGAAGTGGTATTGTTTTATATTAAAAAAATAAAATCTTTTTTAAAAAAGAAAGAACAGGTGGAGCCTCCGTTCTGTTTCTACTTTTTAACTGTTAGAGCCTTCACAGCCATTTTCAGTCTGCAAAGGATTTCCTGGTGGTAAATCAGGAGTGATTATATTGTAATACATAGATTAGTTCTGTGTATTTTATTGTATGCAAATCATACCTTGATTAAAAAAATGTCATACCATTATACACCTAGCAGATTGGCAAAACTTAGACTAATAATAATAAATGTTGGCAAGGATATGGAGCAACAGGAACTCTAAATCACTGCAGGTGGGAGAGCAAATTGGTACAAGCACTTTGGAAAAGCACTGGTAAATTGTAAAGTTGAAGACATGCATAACAAATGGCCCAGCAATTGCATTAATAGGTATAGCCTTGGGAAACAGGTACACTAATGTTCCCAATAACCAACTACTAGAAATAACCCATCTGCCCATTAATAGTAAAATGTTCAAGTGAACTGTAAAATACTCAACAATATACTACTATACAGCAATGAAAATGAACTACAGCCTTGAAAACATGAATGAATAAGCATAATGTTGAACAAAAGAAGCTAAACACAGAAAAATCCATACTCTATATGGTTTTGTTCATATAAAGTTCAAAAGCAGACAAAACAAAATGATGTTGTTTAGGGACAAGAGATAATAAAGCTATAAAGAAAAGTGTGGGCACTGGTAGCATAAACATCAGGATAGTGACTCCCACTAAATTGGGAGAAGGGGAATTGATCGGGAGAGACACGTGGAGGCCAAGGTGCTTGGCCCGAATAGTAGTTACAAGTAAGTTCATCTTATCATTGTTTCCTAAAATGTATGTTGATGTTTTCTGTGCCTTTATGTACATCTGCCAAGTTTCACATTTTTAAAAGTTTTTAAATGGTTAGGGCACCTGGGTGGCTCAGTCAGTTAAGCATCTGCCTTCTGCTCAGGTCATGGTCCCAGGGTCCTGGGATCGAGCCCCGCATCAGGCTCCCTGCTCAGTGGGGAACCTGCTTTTCCCTCCCCTGCTCTTCCTGCTTGTGCTCTCTCTCTGCCAAATAAATAAAGAAAATAAATAAATAAATAAAATAAAAGTTTTTAAATGGTCAATAGATGGATTTATAACACATTAGAAATAGCTGGAGAGAGAATTAGTAAATTGTAAAACAGAGCTAAAAAAGCATCCAGGGACACCTGGGTGGCTCAGTTGGTTAAGCATCTAATTCCTGATTTTGACTCTGGTCATGATCTCAGGGTTGTGAGATCAAGCCCTGCATCAGGCTCTGTGCTCAGCATGGAGTCTGCTTGAGATCCTCTGTCTCCCTCTCCCTCTGCCCCTCTCCCTGCATGCTCTCTCTCTCAAATAAATAAAGAAAATCTAAAAAAAAGAAAGCATCCAGACTGTAACACAGAGGTACAAACAAATAGAAAATTTGAAAAAAATATTAAAAAACAGAATACATGGAAGATAGAATGAGAAAGTCTAACAAAATGAGGGAATGGCAAAATTTTAAGAGAGAATCACAAAGAACTTTCCAGGACTGACAAAATACACAGCTCCACAAATTCAAGAAGCCAAATAAATCCCAAACAGGAAAACAGAAATAGACCCACACCTAGACATGAGATTTTTAAAACAGCCAGATTTAAAAAGCTAATTACCTTTAAAACCATGACCTTCAGACTGAAAGCTTACTTCTTAGGGGCATCAATGAAATCCAGAAGAGAGTTGAGTAATATCTTCAATATGCTGAGAGAAAAGCTGTCAGAGAGAAAAAAAAATAGGTCATATTCAAATAATCGGAAGACAGTGTCTTCAGACTTTTCAGCAAAGCACTGGGGAACAAGAAAACAATGAAGTAATGCCTCCTAATTTGGGGGGGGATGATTTTCCAACCCAGAATTCTACACCAAAACTGCCTATTGTGAGATTAGACTAAAGACATGAAAGAACTGAAATCCTTTACCTCACCTGCATTCTTTCTCTGGAAGCTACTAGAGAAGGAGCACCACCAAAACCAGAGAAGAACCTAAGAACGAGGTAGAGATGGGATCTATAAAACAGGTCAAAAGGAAGCAAACAGAATCTCCAGGATGATGGAATGATGGAAGCGGTGCCCAGGCTGGCAGCTGGAGGGCAAGTCAAAAGGTTCCAGGAGAGGGGCGCCTGGGTGGCTCAGTCGATTAAGCATCTGACTCTTGGTTTCAGCTCAGGTCATGATCTCAGGGTCCTGGGATCAAGCCCCGCGTCTGGCTCGGTGCTCAGCATGGAATCTGCTGTCCTCTTATCCCTCTGCTGTGCCCCCCCCCACCTCTCTCTCATAAATAAATAAAATCTTTTTTAAAAAAGGCTCCAGGAGAGAGCACTCCAAGGAAATGAAGTGCATGGAATGCTGGGCATCTTTGGCCAGCTGGAGAGGAGATATAGAGGAGATAGAGGAAGTGCTGGCCAATGAAAAGTAGTAGAGACCAAGCAATGTGGGGGGGGGGGGGCAAGCGTAAGTCTAAGGTAAACAAAACACTGGGAGAGAAAAGAAAAGTCATCAGCATGATGGCTCAATTATAACCAGTGTTTCCATAGACTTGATAATGTGAACACTAATGATCTAACCCAGATTACTACATACCACATTAGAAGAATTTGGAGGGGCTGTGTGAGAGAGAGCTACATTATCATCTTCTATAGTGAAAAAAACCAATCAATAATTCCTAAAATATAAAAATAAAAAATAGCACTATAAACAATTTATTTAGGGGCGCCTGGGTGGCTCAGTCGGTTAAGCATCTGCCTTCAGCTCAGGTCATGATCCTCCTGGGATCAAGTCCCGCATCGGGCTCCTTGCTCAGCTAGGAGCCTGCTTTTCCCTCTCCCTCTGCCTGCCGTTCCCCCTAGTGGTGCGCGCTCGCTCTCTCTCTCTCTCTGTCAAATAAATAAGTAAAATCTTTTTTAAAAAGCAAGTAGGGGACACCTGGCTGGCTCAATCCATACAGCATGCAACTCTTGATCTCAGGGTTGTAAGTTCTATCCACACACTGGGTGTAGAAATGGCTTAAAAATAAAATCTTTAAAAAAATAAAATATAAAGGAAGTAGGAAATAGAGAAGATTAAAATTTATTAAAGACTGGCTCTATTGTGGAATTTAGATATAGGTATCATTAAAAACTCAAAATTGAGAGAATATGTTGGTGGAAAATTAAAGGTAACCACTAGAAAAAAAGCCAGGTACATAATATCCAAATAACCAAGAAGAGAAAAACAATTGAACTCTATTATTCAAAAAAAAAAAAAAAAAAAGTAAGGAAAGGAGGCACAGAAAGAAACAAGATATTAGGGTAAATAGAAAATATAAAGTTAGGGGCGCCTGAGTGGCTCAGTTGGTTAAGCGACTGCCTTCAGCTCAGGTCATGATCCTGGAGTCCCAGGATCGAGTCCCGCATCTGACTCCCTGCTCCGCGGGGAGTCTGCTTCTCCCTCTGACCCTCCCCCTCTCATGCTCTCTCTCTATCTCATTCTCTCTCTCAAATAAATAAAATCTTTAAAAAAAAAAAAAAGAAAATATAAAGTAGGACGCCAATAAGATGTGATTATCAGGGGCACCTGGGTGGCTCAGTAGTTAAGTGTCTGCCTTCGGCTCAGGTCATGATCTCAGGGTCCTGGGATCGAGCCCCGCATCAGGCTCCCTGCTCGGCGGGAAGCCTGCTTCTCCCTCTCCCACTCCCCCAGCTTGTGTTCCCTCTCTCACTGTGTGTCTCTCTCTCTGTCAAATAAATAAATAAAATCTTTAAAAAAAAGATGTGATTATCAATGATTCTATACCATGCTCTTAAAGAGAACACTTAATACCATAAATATGTCAGCCATCTACACATCAACCTATAAAGTCAATGAAATCCCAATTAAAAACCCAACGGAAGTGTCTTATGAATCTTAAATTAGCTCCTTCCATAATTAATTTGGAAGAGAAAATGCAAAAGAATAGCAAAGAAATTTTTGAAAAAGAATAATAAATATAGTGTTGGGACAGTTGGCTATTTTTTAAAAAATTAAGTTATTTAAGCACCTGTATATGATGTAAGTGCTACCTTATGTAAATAAAGAACTAAACATAAAAATGAAACAATAAAAGCGTTAAAAAGACATAATAGTGTTCTTACAATCTTTTTGTGAAGAGGACTTTTCTAAACAAGACTGAACCCAAAATTCCATAAAGAAAAAGATTTATGGGTGCCTGGGTGGCTCAGGCCTTAAGCAGCTGTCTTTGGCTCAGGTTATGATCTCAGGGTCCTGGGATCAAGTCCTGCATCGGGCTCCTTGCTCATCGGGGAGTCTGCTTCTCCCTCTCCCCCTGCTTGTTCCCTCTCTCTCTCTCTCTCTCTCTCCAATAAATAAATAAACTGTTTAAAAAAAAAGGAAAAAGATTTACATATTTTACTACATTAAAAAAAAGTTTGGGGGCACCTGGGTGGCTCAGTCGGTTGGGCAGCTGCCTTTGGCTCAGGTCATGATCCTGGGGTCCTGGGATTGAGCCCCATGTCCGGCTCCCTGCTTGGTGGAGAGCCTGCTTCTCCCTCTCCCTCTGCCTGCCACTCTGCCTACTTGTGCTCTCTCTCTCTGTCAAATAAATAAATAAAATCTTAAAAAAAATTTTCTCAGGGGCTCCTGGGTGGCTCAGTCAGTTAAGTGTCTGCTTTCGGTTAGGGTCATGATCTCAGGGTCCTGGGATCAGCCCTGCGTGGGGCTCCCTGATCAGGGGTAGTTTGCTTGTCCCTCTCCCTTGCCCCTCCCTCTGCCACTCATGCTTTCCCCCCTCTCTTTTCTCAAATAAATATTTTTAAAAATTAAAAATAAATAAAAAGCAACAGGTTGAGAAAAAAGATTTGCAATTACCTCTAATAGAGAACAGGCTAATCAACATAATATGTAGAAAATTCCTACAAATTAGGGAGCTAAAACAAACAATCCAGTATAAAAACAGTAAAGGATAGTGATAGACAATTCAGGAAGGACAAACAACTGAGATGGCAATAAACATACAAAAAATGTGCAACTACAAAAATATCAGGCAAACATAAATCAAAGCAATGACTGAATACTATTTTCTCATCCAGAGAATGCCACACATTAAAAGGACTAACAATATCCAGTGTTGATGAGGATGTGGGGAAATGAGCACTCATACTCTGCAGTAGGAGTACACATAGCTTTTGTGGAGCACTTAGGCAATATCAAATGACATTTTCAATGCATGTGCCCTTTACCCGAGCAAAAACGCAGGAGCCCATTTGCATTCAGGGACATTTAAGGGCTCGGCAGTTTTGAATTAAGATGCTCCCCAGTATTTGAACTTACGATATAGTGTTGTGGAGATGGTGTCATTCACTGTGAGAGCCATTCTGGTTCTTGTAAGATCAGCTCAAAGTCAGAGGGACCAGCTCTCTGAGACTACTTTGTGACCCTGAGGAGATGGGGAGCTCCCAGAAGTCAAACTCTCTCAGGAAAGCTACAGGCTAGCGTTGGGCTAACGCCACCTCAAGGGTCACAAGGACCTTGCGGCTTGCCATACAGAAGGTTCTAGAAAGAGAAAAAGAGGTAGTGCAAAGACACCATGCTGTCTCAGGATAGCATGCCTCATCTGCTGAGAAGCCTGACTGGGGCAGGGCTGCTTTGGAGGGTGGGGGTCGGGGGCCAACAAGGGGTAAAATTCTAGCATGGCTTTCTTTTTTAATATTGTGATAAAATGCGTAAAACACGACTTCACCATTGTAACACTTTAAAGCGCATGAAAAAGACCCCTTCACTACATTCACCACGAGCGGAACGACTGCAACATATAGTTCCAGAATTGTTTTATCACCCCAAAAGTAGATCCTGGACCACCACCACCCCCCCCCCAGAGGCAGTCCTCTTTGAATTGATAGCACAGTGAAATATATAAAGAAATTAAATTATTTCGATTAATGTCCCACACGCTAAGTACAAGTGTTCAAAAATCCATTTAGCGGAGGGAACGTCGCACGGAGGGAGCTGTGCGCGTAGGGAGCTGTGCGCGGAGGGATCTGCACAGCGTCGCACGAGGGAGCCGCACCACGCCGCGCGGAGGGATCTGCACAGCATCGCACGAGGGCGCCGCACCACGCCGCGCGGAGGGATCTGCACAGCGTCGCACGAGGGAGCCGCACCACGCTGCGCGGAGGGATCTGCACAGCATCGCACGAGGGTGCCGCACCACGCCGCGCGGAGGGATCTGCACAGCGTCGCACGAGGGAGCCGCACCACGCCGCGCTGAGGGATCTGCACAGCATCGCACGAGGGAGCCGCACCACGCCGCGCGGAGGGACCTGCACAGCATCGCACGAGGGAGCCGCACACGCCGCGCGGAGGGATCTGCACAGCACCGCACGAGGGAGCCGCACCACACCGCGCGGAGGGATCTGCACAGCACCGCACGAGGAAGATATAAAGCACCGCCTCACACACCCTGCGGCATTCACTCCTCAGACACCGACGCGGCGGTAGCGATGGCGGACGCCAATCCTGACACCGCGACGGTCGCCGAGGAAGGCAAGCCTGATGCGAAGACTCTCCAGGTGCTGCGGGACATGGCCAATCGCCTGCGCATCCACTCTATCAGGGCCACGTGTGCTTCGAGCTTCGGGTAAGGTTCCGTCGTCCAATTTTTCGTGGCCTTGAGCAGCCGGCCTGGCGGCAACAGAAGCCTGACGTGAAGGGAGTCCTCGGGGGGCTGGGCGGGCTCAGTCGTAGAAGCCCCGTTTGGGACCGTGGGGGCGCAGATGGCGCGCCCGGGGGGCCCTCCCGTCGCTGCTCTGCAGCGGCGAAGCTGGCGACCCTGACCCTCAGGGCCTCCCGCACTTAGCAGTGAGGAGCCCGGAATGTGCGTGGGCGAGCGGGGATAAGTCTGGGGGCTCGCGGCCAGGCTGGCGCTGGAACGGGGTGCGTGGGCGGGGCTTTCCCTGGAAGCTGTTGCACTCGATGCCAGCGTCCCGATCCCAGTTTGGGGAGTGTAACAGAAGAAAACTATGGGCGAGTAAGAATTGGAGAAAAGGAGACTTTGTAGTCAGGTAGTGTCTTGAGGACTTCTGATCCAGCATTTTTAATGTAAGCTTTGTTGTAGGGTGCTTGGGTGGCTTGAGTGCAAGGGCAGCGCTAGCCTCAGAATGATTCGGTTCGCTTCAAGTTTTTTGGAAGAGTTTGAGAAGGATTGATGTTAATTCTCTAGATATTTGGTAGGATTCACCATCAGGTCGAGAGTTTTCCTTCGGCAGAGAGGTTTTTGACTACTGACTCGATATCCTTATTAGTTACGGGTGTAGTTAGAATTTCTATTTCTGGGGCCCCTGGCTGGCTCGGTGGGTAGAGCTTTTGATTCTTGATCTCAGGATCGTGAATTTGAGCCCCACATTTTCTATTTCTTGTTTCGCCTTCTTGAATTTTGTTTCTAGAAATTTCATTTTTTTCGTATCTCAAGGTTTTTTTGTTAAAGATTTTGAGACCGTGTGCGCAGTGCGGGGGGGGGGGAAGGGCAGACGGAGAAGCACGAGGCGCGGAGGGGCAGGCAGAGGAGCACGAGCGCTCGGGGGGGGGGCAGGCGGAGGAGCACGAGCGCTCGGGGGGGGGCAGGCGGAGGAGCACGAGCGCGCGGGGGGGGCAGGCGGAGGAGCACGAGCGCGCGGGGGGGGGGCAGGCGGAGGAGCACGAGGCGGGGGTGCTGACGGAGAAGCACGAGGCGTGGAGGGGCACGACGGAGAAGCACGAGCGTGCGGGGGGGGCAGGTAGAGAAGCTCGAGCACAAGGCGGGGTGCTGACGGAGAAGCACGAGGCGCTGAGGGGCACGACGGAGAAGCACAAGCGGGGGAGCAGGCGGAGAAGCACGAGCGCGCGGGGGGGACCGGTAGAGAAGCTCGAGCGCAAGGCGGGGTGCCGACGGAGAAGCACGAGGCGCGGAGAAGCACGAGCGCGCGGGGGGGGGGGCAGGCGGAGAAGCTCGAGCACAAGGCGGGGGCAGGCAGAGAAGCTCGAGGCGCGGAGGGGCACGACGGAGAAGCACGAGCGCGGGGGGGGGCACGGGGAGAAGCTCGAGCGCGAGGCGGGGTGCTGACGGAGAAGCACGAGCGCGCGGGGGGGGGGCAGGCGGAGAAGCTCGAGCACAAGGCGGGGGCAGGCAGAGAAGCTCGAGGCGCGGAGGGGCACGACGGAGAAGCACGAGCGCGGGGGGGGGGGGCAGGTAGAGAAGCTCGAGCGCAAGGCGGGGTGTTGACGGAGAAGCACGAGGCGCTGAGGGGCACGACGGAGAAGCACAAGCGGGGGAGCAGGCGGAGAAGCACGAGCGCGCGGGGGGGACCGGTAGAGAAGCTCGAGCGCAAGGCGGGGTGCCGACGGAGAAGCACGAGGCGCGGAGAAGCACGAGCGCGCGGGGGGGGGGGCAGGCGGAGAAGCTCGAGCACAAGGCGGGGGCAGGCAGAGAAGCTCGAGGCGCGGAGGGGCACGACGGAGAAGCACGAGCGCGGGGGGGGGGGCACGGGGAGAAGCTCGAGCACAAGGCGGGGGCAGGCGGAGAAGCTCGAGCGCAAGGCGGGGTGCTGACGGAGAAGCACGAGGCGCTGAGGGGCACGACGGAGAAGCACAAGCGGGGGAGCAGGCGGAGAAGCACGAGCGCGCGGGGGGGACCGGTACAGAAGCTCGAGCGCAAGGCGGGGTGCCGACGGAGAAGCACGAGGCGCGGAGAAGCACGAGCGCGCGGGGGGGGGGGCAGGCGGAGAAGCTCGAGCACAAGGCGGGGGCAGGCAGAGAAGCTCGAGGCGCGGAGGGGCACGACGGAGAAGCACGAGCGCGGGGGGGGGGCACGGGGAGAAGCTCGAGCACAAGGCGGGGGCAGGCGGAGAAGCTCGAGCGCGAGGCGGGGTGCTGACGGAGAAGCACGAGCGGGGGGGGCAGGCGGAGAAGCACGAGCGCGCGGGGGGGGACAGGTAGAGAAGCTCGAGTGCAAGGCGGGGGTGCTGACGGAGAAGCACGAGGTGCGGAGGGGCACGACGGAGAAGCACAAGCGCGCGGGGGGGGCAGGCGGAGAAGCTCGAGCGCGAGGCGGGGTGCTGACGGAGAAGCACGAGGCACGGAGGGGGGCAGGCAGAGAAGCTCGAGCGCAAGGCGGGGTGCTGACGGAGAAGCACGAGGCGCGGAGGGGCACGACGGAGAAGCACGAGCGCGCGGGGGGGGGCAGGGGGAGAAGCTCGAGCACAAGGCGGGGTGCTGACGGAGAAGCACGAGGCGCTGAGGGGCACGACGGAGAAGCACGAGCGGGGGGGGCAGGCGGAGAAGCACGAGCGCGCGGGGGGGGACAGGTAGAGAAGCTCGAGCGCAAGGCGGGGGTGCTGACGGAGAAGCACGAGCGGGGGGGGGGCAGGCGCAGGCCACGACGGAGAAGCACGAGCGCGCGGGAGGGGGCAGGCGGAGAAGCTCGAGCGCAAGGCGGGGTGCTGACGGAGAAGCACGAGGCGCGGAGGGGCACGACGGAGAAGCACGAGCGCGCGCGGGGGGGGCAGGCGGAGAAGCACGAGGCGCGGAGGGGGAGCAGGTGGAGAAGCTCGAGCACAAGGCGGGGGCAGGCGGAGAAGCTCGAGCGCAAGGCGGGGTGCCGACGGAGAAGCACGAGGCGCTGAGGGGCACGACGGAGAAACACGAGCGGGGGTGGCAGGCGGAGAAGCACGAGCGCGCGGGGGGGGGCAGGTGGAGAAGCTCGAGCACAAGGCGGGGGCAGGCGGAGAAGCTCGAGCGCGAGGCGGGGTGCTGACGGAGAAGCACGAGGCGCGGAGGGGCACGACGGAGAAGCACGAGCGCGCGGGAGGGGGCAGGCGGAGAAGCTCGAGCGCGAGGCGGGGTGCTGACGGAGAAGCACGAGGCGCTGAGGGGCAGGGGGAGAAGCTCGAGTACAAGGCGGGGTGCTGACGGAGAAGCACGAGGCGCTGAGGGGCAGGGGGAGAAGCTCGAGCACAAGGCGGGGGCAGGCGGAGAAGCTCGAGCGCGAGGCGGGGTGCTGACGGAGAAGCACGAGCGCATGGGGAAGGCGGAGGTGCACGAGGCGCGGAGGGGCAGACAAATACGAGCGCATGGCGGCGGGGGCAAGCGGAGGGGCACGAGCGCACGAGGGTGGGGGGAGGGTGCCGACGGAGAAGCACGAGGCGTGGAGGGGCAGGCGAAGCACTAGCCGGGGGCGGGGGCAGGTGGAGGGGCGGACGGAGAAGCTCGAGCGCAAGGTGGGGGAGGGGGCAGGCGGAGGGGCGGACGGAGAAGCTCGAGCGCAAGGTGGGGTGCCGACGGAGAAGCACGAGGCGCGGAGGGGCAGATGGAGAAATACGAGCGGGCGGGGGCAGGCGGAGGGGCGGACGGAGAAGCACGAGGTGTGGAGGGGCAGGCGGAGAACAACGAGCGCATGGGGCAGACGGGGGGGGGGTGCAGGTGGAGAAGCACGAGTGCACGGGGCACGGAGGAGCAGATGGAGAAGCACGAGCGCGCGGGGACGGGGTAGGCGGAGGGGCACGACGGAGAAGTAGATTCCTTGCTGAGCCGGGAGGCCGATGTGGGGCTCGATCTTGGGACCCTAAAATCATGAACTGAGGTGCAGATGTTTAACTGATTGAGCCACCCAGGTGTCCAGAAACTTCTTGTAGGCTAACCGATTTATTGGCGTAGAGTTCTTCACGGTGCTGTGTAGTTCTTTTTATTTCTGTACAGTTGGTAGTACTGTTCTTTCGTTTCTGAAATAAAATCAGTAATTTCATGGGGCGCCTGGGTGGATCAGTCGGTTAAGTGTCTGCCTTTGGCTCAGGTCACGATCCCAGGGCCCGGGGATCGAGCCCCATATCGGGCTCCCTGATCAACGGGGAGCCTGCTTCTCCCTCTTTTCTCTGCCTGCCTCTTCCCCCTGCTTGTGCATGCACGTGCTTTCAAGCGCTCTCTTTTTCTGTCAAAAATTTTTTTAAGTTATTTTAAATTTATTTTAGTACATTTAAAAACTAAATTTTTTCGTTTTTAGTTTAGGGGAAAGATTTAATTTTGTTTATCTTTTCTAAACCAATCTTCGTTTTTCTTGATTTTTTTTTTCCTATGGGTTTTCTTTGTCTCTATTTCTGTTCTACCTTTTATTATTCTACTGGTAGCTTTGGGTTTACTTTTTCCTAGTTCTTAGGTTGTAAAGTTAGGGTTTTGATTTGAGATCTTAATTTTTTAATGTAAGTATTTACAACTCTTAATTTCTGTCTTAGCACTGCTTTTGTTGTATTCCATAAAGTTTGGTATGCTGTGTTTCTATTTACATTTTTCTCTAAGTATTTTCTAATTTCTCTTGTTTTTTTCTTTGATGCATTGGTTAAGAGTGTGGTGCTTAATGTCCACAAATGTGTGGATTTTCCAGTTTTCTTTAATGATTTCTAATTTCTATGTTCGTGGAATAAAATATTTTGCATGGTATGTCTCTTTTAAAATCTTGTTTTTCATCCTGAGCTATAACGTTAAAAGTACAGTCTAGATGAATTTAACACCTGCATATTTTGGATTTTTTTTTTACACTTCTATTTTACTCCTTTCACTTTCAAAATTAGTAATGGCTTGTGTTTTTTCAAGGTATATCTAGCAATTTTTATATTTTTAAGGTATCTAACAATTTTTAAAACCTCATCATCCACTTAGGGAATACGTGCAAGGCAAGAGGTTTAAGTCTCCATTTTTTAATTGTGAACTTTGAAAGGAGATGGTTAACATACATGAGCTGGACCTTAAAATCTCTTCTGAAAGTTGAGGCAGGGGCTCTGGGAAGTTGGTTTTGTTCCTGTCCTGTCCCCTCTTCCCTCCTGAATTAAGGAGGGACTGACTGGACTCCCATGTCAGCTGCCTTCTATGAGCAGCTGTTATTTTGGCATTCAGTAAGGACCTCCAGTTATTCCGCCATGAGAAACTTCGCTGGCCACCATTCTCTTTCTAAAAGATGATCATTTTATGGGCTCTTCGTGGTGTTTTTTTTTTTTTTAATTCTTTTCTGGCTTTATTGAGATGTAATTGACATACAGCACTGTGTGAGTTTAAGGTATACAGCATGGTGATTTGATTTATATAGCTCATGAAATGATTATCACAGTAAGTTTAGTTAACATACATGACCTATACATACAAAAAGGAAAATTTTTTTCCTTTTAATGCGAATGCTTAGGGTCTACTGTCTTTCAAATATACTCTATAGCAGGGTTAGCTATAGTCATGTTGTATATTACATATCTGGTACTTAGGATCGCACATTTGCACCTTTTGACCACCTTCCACCTTGGAGGTCGTTTTGTTTTTAGATCCCACGTGTATGTAAGTGAGGTCATCCAGTATTTGTCTTTCTCTGTCAACTTATTTCGCTTAGCATAATGCTCTCAAGATCTGTTCACGTTGTCACAAATGGCAAGATTTCCCTCTTTTTTTTTAAGATTTCTCTCTTTTTATGGCAGGTTAATATTGCATTGTATATATGTGCCACATCTTCATCCATCTATGTTAATGGATATTTTGGTTATTCCCATGTCTTGGCTATTATAAATAATACTGCTATGAACATGAGGGTACAGATACCTTTTTGACATGGTGTTTTCATTTCCTTCAGATATATTCCCAGAGATGGAATTGCTGGATCGTAGTTTTATTTTTAATTTTATGAGGATCCTCCACACTGGTTTCCATAGCAGTTGCACCAATTTACAATCCCACCAATAGTGCAAGAAGATTCCCTTTTGCCTAAAACTTGGCCATCATTTGATAACAAATGAGCAAATGATAACAAAAAGAGATAACTCTTGGGGCGCTGGGTGGCTCAGTCGTTAAGCGTCTGCCTTCGGCTTGGGTCATGATCCCAGGGTCCTGGGATCGAGCCCCCCGCATCAGGCTCCCTGCTCGGCGGGAAGCCTGCTTCTCCCTCCCCCACTCCCCCTGCTTGTGTTCCGTCTCTTATTTTATCTGTCAAATAAATAAAATCTTAAAAAAGAAAAGATAACTCTTGGCTTTTTGATAATAGCCATTCTGATAGATGTGAGGTGATATCTCATTGTGGTTTTGATTTCCTTTTCTCTGATGATTAGTGATAGCATCATTTCATGTGCCTGTTGGTCATTCATATGTCTTTCTTAGGAAAATGTCTATTCATGTTCTTTGCCCATTTTTTAACAGAATTCTTTTTTTCGCAGTTGGGTTTTAGGAGTTTTTATATATTTTGGATATTAATCTTTTATCAGATACATGGTTTGCAATATTTTTTCCCATTCTGTAGGTTGTTATTTCACTTTGTTGATGGTTTCCTTTGCTGTGAAGAAGTTTTTTAGTTTGGGGATGCCTGGGTGGCTCAGTCGGTTAAGCGTCTGCCTTCAGCTCAGGTCATGATCCCGGGAGCCTGGGATCGAGTCCCACGTCAGGATCTTTGCTTGGCGGGGAGTCTGCTTCTCCCTTTCCCTCTGCCTGCCCCTCCTCCTGCTTGTGCTCTCTCTCTCCGTCTTTCTCTGACAATAAAGAAATAAAATCTTTGTTTTTTAAAGATTTTATTTATTTGACAGGAAGAGACACAGTGAGAGAGGGAACACAAGCAGGGAGAGTGGGAGAGGGAGAAGCAGGCTCCCCGCCGAGCAGGGAGCCCGATGCGGGGCTCAGTCCCAGGACCCTGGGATCATGACCTGAGCCAAAGGCAGACACTTAACGACTGAGCCACCCAGGCACCCCAGAAATAAAATCTTTAAAAAAAAAAGTTTTTTAGTTTGATGTAGTCCCACTTGTTTATTTTTTATTTTGTTGCTTGTGGTTTAGTTGTCCTATCCAAAAAAAATGAGTATGAGGACCCATGTCAAGGAGGTTTTTTCCTGCGTTCTTCTAGGCATCTTAATTTATTTCGAGTTAATTTCTGAGTGGCGTAAGGTCGGATTTCTAGTTTCATGTTTTCACATGTGAATATCCAATTTTCGCAGCACCATTTATTGAAGAGACTGTCCTTTCTCCATTGAGTATTCTTGACTCCCTTGTCAAATATTAGTTTCTCATATACATATGGGTTTATTTCTGCTTTATGGTGTTTGTGTTTAATGATATCACAGGTGATTTCAAACAAATTACACAATACTCAAGTGTTTACAGAGTCACTAGGTGAACTTGCCCCAAGTATACAGGTGCTCCGTTAACTGGGGGGGGTGGTCTTGGAGGTCTTGCTCTCCCCAGGGAGAGAAGTTATGAGGTTACTGAGCTTTATAGCATCCTTAAAAGCCATGAACTTGGGAGGCAGGGACCCTGCATCCCTTTTCCTTGGCTGGATTCTTCCATGCCTGGGAGAAATGACTGCTGCTTCCAGTCTGAGGAGCTTATGTACTAAAAGTCTCCGCATGCACCGTGTCCCTGGTGAGTAACTTACCTGTGAGAAATGACCTGTGCTATGTCTGTCTTTAAGCCACCCTACATCCTCCAGCAGTGCTGCTGAGATCATGTCCGTGCTGTTTTTCCACATCATGAGATATAAACAGGAGGATCCGGAGAACGTAGACAATGACCGTTTCATTCTCTCCAAGGTAAGCCTGCACAGGAGCCCAGGGCCTGCTCAGATGCTTGCTTTTTTAAATGATTTTAAAACCCATTGTGTGGTAACCAGGCCTGAAATGGGTTCTGTTTATCTTTTTGGTTATTATTTCTTTGCCTCATGTCTTAGTCTGTTTAGTCTGCTATAACAAAATAACCACAGATTGGGTGGCTTATAAACAATAGAAATTTATTTCTAATAGTTCTGCAGACTGGAAGTCCAAGGTCAGGGTCACATGGTCACATTCTGGTGAGAGTTTTCTTCCTGGTTGCAGATTTTTTATTATATCCTCACATAGGAGAAGGGGAAATAGTCTTTCTAGGCCCTCTTTTATAAGGGTACTAATCTCATTTGTGAGGGTTCTGCCCTTCTGACCTAATCACCACCCAAAGCCCCCCCTTATTGATAGTCTACCTATCAATAAGCTTTATTTTTCATATCTCTGTAGATCTGACCTGACACAATGGGGGTCTTTCTCATTATACTAAGTATAGTACCAGGTACTGCATGACTTTGGGGAACAGGAAAGAGGAGTGATGTTAAAAGCAAGGTCAATCTAGAAGAATGTGCAGTTTTGTTTGTTTGTTTGTTTTTTAAGATTTTATTTATATGACAGAGACACAGCGAGAGAGGAAACACAAGCAGGGGGAGTGGGAGAGGGAGAAGCAGGCTTCCCGCGGAGCAGGGAGACTGATGCGGGGCTTGATCCCAGGACTCTGGGATCGTGACCTGAGCCGAAGGCAGACGCTTAACGACTGAGCCACCCAGGCGCCCCAAGAATGTGCAGTTCTTTTGATGCTATCTGAAAGTTTGCTGTGTCCTAAGCAAAACATTTAAAATTCAACTGGTAGAGCACCATGTACAAACAAACCCCAGATCTGGGCAGTGGGAATTAGTTTAAAGAATAAAGACAGAGGGTGCCTAGGTGGCTCAGTCAGTTGACTGTCTTGACTCTTGATCTCAATTCAGGTCTTGATCTCATGGTCGTGAGTTCAAGCCCCATGTTGGGCTCCACACTGGGCATGGAGCCTACTTTAAAAAAAAAAAAAAGTCAGAATGTGGGTGTGGCTGAAGTATCTGGGGTCATAATTTTGACCATGTCTTGGTGTCTGAAATGTAATCTCAAATGAGGTTTATCAAAAAATAAACCAAAATTTATGACTGTGTGTGTAAAAAGAGCAAGATGAAGCAAAAATGGTCTATTAGCAGTGAATCTAGGTGAAGAATATATGGGACTTCATTGTACTATTCTCAAAAATTTTTTATAAGCTTGACCTTCCTTCACAATAAAAATTGAACAAATGTAGCTGTAGAAACACAGTATGAGCATTCACATCTGTGGTTTAAAAAATGGTAAGATGGCTAGACTATCCCATAACTGCTGCTATCGTATTCATGGTTATTGGCCTGAGAGCGATAAAGAGGCTTTCTGGTGTGCAGTAGCAGGCTGGGCACTGTTTAGCTGCCAGAACTTATATATTCATCAGATTTAAGAAGCAGATAAAATTGGAAGGAAGGAGAAAACACATAGGAGCATAGTCCATCATGGCATTGGTGGTGAGAATGGAATGAGTGGACTTGCTACAGCGAAGGAGCCAAGGTTTTCACTACTGGTGCTTCTGGGGCGTGAACGTCCAACACAAACAACTGCATTAGGAGGCTCACCGTTAAGGCCTGGCAGTATTGGTATTGCTGACTGTGAAGTACTGTGAAGGCTTGTGAGGAGGGTCTTGTGATCCCCCAATTCTCCCCACTAGGCCTTTGTTTTTGATTTATCAGCTCTTGTTTTCTCCAGTCAAGCAGGCCAGGGAAGAAACCAGAAGGCTTTTTTGTAAACTTGTTCTTTGTGCCAGAACAAAGGTGAGGACTATCACCTGAGGGAGAAGTCTTTTCTGAGTGGACATAGCACCTAGTATGCATTTTTATTGTAGCTCTTGCCCCCCCCTAAATTGTGAGTGTATGCCCCTACACCCAGCATAAGGGTCTTTAGGGAAGAAAAGGGAACTCCTGTGGGAGTACTTCCACAGTGCCAGGCATCATGCTGGTGTCTGCCAATCTTCTCAATCAGTTCTACAGTCTCCTGCTGCCTGAGGGGGACTCTTCGTCATACCCATAAAATGAAGAAGCCTTGAAGAAGTGGGCTCATTTACACACACACCCCTCACGCTTTAAAGCCAGGGGGAAGCAGAGTTGGTCTGGGTGCAGAGCCCAGGCTCAGTCCAAGGGCACACAAGGCAACTGGGGGCCAGACCTTATTATGGGAGTAAGGCTAGGAACCATGGGGTGGAAGAAAGAGCTTCAGTGGTATGGTTCTACCGGGCTAGAGATACAAAACAGAGGGAGTCTCGGGGGGCACAAAGCATGTGAAGAAAAGGTCGAGAAGGTTAAGAGCCCTGGGAGGAGCAGAGGGGTAGGGTGGAGCAGGACGGGAGAGGGATGAGACTATTTTGGCCCATCTTTGGTAGCAACAACACCTAATTCTTTGCTTGAATGGAGCTGACATTGGTGGGAAGGGTCAGACAAGAAACCTAGATAACCAGCATGTCAGATGGGGGCTGGAGTGGACAGGCTGGTGCAAGAACTTGGGCTCTACTTGGCAGGAGATGGAGAGACCTTGGACCGGTCTCTCTGCAGGGTGATGAGTGGACAGGTTTTAACAGGCTCCCCCTGATGGCTGTGTTGAGAATAGCTATGGGGGGGGAAGTTTGGAGGTCGCTGCAGTGACAGTCGTTTGTGGCTAGTTCAAGGTGGTGGCAGTGGAAGCATTGAATAAGCTCAGTGTGTCTTTGGAAGCTTGGGACCTTTGGCACTCCCTTGTGGCACCCAGAGGGTATTTTTTCCATGGGATAAAGATAGCTTGTGCATAGACACAGGAGGAGGGGAGAGGAAGAGTAGTGGTGTAGTGATTTATTTCTGGCACTTCTAGATGACCACTTCTGAAATCTCATTTGACCTGAGTTACAAACCAGGGAAATTGTAATCATCTTCAGTGTTTTTGGTTTCTGTTTAAGAACCCACATTCTCCAAAAAGATTGAACATCTGGTTTGTGCATGACTAGATAAAAGACCTTATGAAAATGGCAAGGCTCATGCTTACATTTCCTGCTTTGCTCCTGGGCTCTGTTTAGGCTGCTGTGTGGAGAGAGACTGTCCTTTTGTATGTTCCCACGGGTTCAGTTGAACTTGGATTACTATGGCTCCCCTTGTCTTGGTGATGTTGATCTGAGACTTGGGGTGCATGTAAATGTGGTAAAGAGATAGATACCCTAAAGGGTGGGAGGGGCCATTCAAAGGAGCAGCCTGTGCATCTAGGTTCATTTGGTCCCTTCTCTTACAGAGACTTTCATTTGTTGATGTGGCAACTGGATGGCTCGGGCAAGGACTGGGGGCCGCTTGCGGGATGGCCTATACTGGCAAGTACTTTGACAAAGCAAGGTAAGACACACCGAGTAACTACTTACTTGTTTCCACCCCATCCCTCGGGCACTTTGGCTTTATGTATGGTTTATTAGTTTGGGAAGACGGTAATTGTTTTGAAAGTTCAGACTACCAAGTGTTCAAGCAGTAAAGAAATTGTGTTTCTGGAAACTGTTCTAGCTTCTCTGGTTGGGTTCTGCAGTGTAGAAACAGGTTTATTTCTATTATTTTCTAAGACTGACAGCTTTTTATTTTGCATCTCCGTGAGCTTCGTTATAGAGTGAGTAGCTGGTGCATTTGCATTAGGGACCCCTATATGTTAATAATTAAAGGGTTCTTTTTCTACAGTGGCTCTTTCATTTCTCATTATTGCTCTATTAGTCCCTATCCTGTGGTTAATAAATTTTTTAAAAATTTTGCAGCATTTTTGGGGGGTATGGGGTTGTGTTTTATTGGTATTATTAACATTTTTGTGCTTTTGTTGCGGAGAAGTTTACCATTTACAACAGCACATATGCTCCTGAGGTAGAATGTTTTGATTGATATGATTATTGTAAATAAATTTGTAAGATGAGAAATAGAAGATGGCAGTGCTTAAAACGAAGCTTACTGAGAAAACCTGTATATTTAAAGTGTCATTTGGGTGTTTAAGGGGGCTACTTTCTCCCCATCCCCTCGTTTATGGATCCCAGAGAAATGGCAGAAGAACGCTAGAATGAGAAAACTAGCCAAAGGTGAAGTCCATCTTGTGAGGCCCAAGTTTTTAAAGCTGTGTTTCCTTAGCTGTCAAGTTTGGACAGAATTGACAATGGAAATAGTCTTAGGAACTTAATGATGTGAAGCAACTGTTTCAGTCTGTTCCTTTGTTTCTCTCCATGAAATATATTTGTTTGAGTGACCCAGAAGATCCCTAAGCACAGTCTTAACCTTTCTTGGCTTGCCCCAGCTACCGCGTGTTCTGCCTCATGGGAGATGGCGAGTCCTCTGAAGGCTCCGTCTGGGAGGCATTGGCTTTTGCTTCCCACTACAATCTGGACAATCTTGTGGCCATCTTCGACGTGAACCGCCTGGGCCACAGTGGTGCCTTGCCCCTTGAGCACTGCATAGATGTCTATCAGAAGCGCTGTGAAGCCTTTGGGTAACTGTGTCCTATTTTATGTCACCTTCTGTCTAATTCCCCCTTCACCTTGTAACCTGGCATTCTCCTGGGTTGACAGGTGGAATACTTACGTGGTGGATGGCCGTGATGTGGAGGCACTGTGCCAGGTGTTCTGGCAGGCAAGTCAAGTGAAGAACAAGCCCAGTGCTGTAGTTGCCAAGACCTTCAAGGGCCGGGGCATTCCAAGTAAGCAAATGTTTCCTTTCTGCTTAGGGTTCTTAAAAACATCTGTCTGCATAGCGATGTGGCAGAAGGAGGCTCAGGATGGCAAGGCAGACAAACTGGCTTTGTGCTCAGTGATTATGCCTGTAATATGTGCTGGAGGCTCTTGCTTGGCCCTCATAGATAGCAGGTCTGATTAGGGTTGGAGGGGAAGCCCAGACCCCCAGCAAGTGAGCAATGGTTTTCTTTGTGCAGGAGGGAGTGGCTAGGAGGGTAGTCCATCAGTTAGAGAATTGGCAGAGAGTGATCTGCACAGGAGTGCAGAGTGAGAAAGAGTGCTACTATGTGCACGAACAGGTATGCAGGTAGGGCATGCATACATGCACCCTTGCCTGCGCCTGCGCTGTCTGGGGGGACACGTAGGGAGCTAGTGAAGCAGCACCTCTGGGAAAGGTACCTGTGGAACTGGGGGTCAGGGAAGGAAGGGCGTTTTGAAAGTCTTCTTGCAGATTTCAAAGCTGACACCTGAAATTATTCATTTCAAGTATAAAGAGTTGCAAAGGGTGTGATTGCTGGTGAGTTTTAATATCAGTGCTTTAGAATAAAACTGTTCTGTGACTCCTCCCTAAAATACAGTCTTTTTTTTTTTTTTTAAGATTTTATTTATTTGACAGAGACAAAGCGAGAGAGGGAACACAAGCAGGGAGAGTGGGAGGGGGAGAAGCAGGCTTCCTGCGGAGCGGGGAGCCCGATGTGGGGCTCGATCCCAGGACCCTGGGATCATGACCTGAGCCGAAGGCAGACGCTTAACGACTGAGCCACCCAGGCGCCCCCTTAAGATATACAGTCTTAACTGTGGTATCCCCAGTTCAGTAAATGACCACTTAACCAATTTGCTCCTGGGAGAATTCTGGGTATTATCTTTGCCTTCACTTCTCCCTTATGTGCCCCCTACATGCAAATCCAGTCTGTCATCAGTTGTAATGGATTCTGCTCCTACAGTAAGTATATCTCAGACCTGTTCACTGCTCTCCATCTCCTGTGCTCAGACCCGTGTCGTCTCTCCTTAATTATAGTCTCCCCAGGCCAGTCTCCACACAGCCACTGTGGTGATCTTCCTACATTTAAGATCTGATCAGTCACCTCCCCGCTCCAAATTCCTCAGTGGTTTCCTGTCTTGCTTCTGACAAAACTCAAACTCTTTATACCCACAGGATTTTCCATGGTCCACCCTGCCTGTCTCTCCAGGCTCATCTCCCACACTCTCCACTCCATTCACCAGTATATGGGCCAGTGGCCCTACTCAAGAGCCTCTGGGACTTTTTAGGCGGTCCTGTGGGGCTGCAGTACCAACTCAGGCTCCCTGTGCCAGGTTTTTACTCCTGTGGGTCCTTGGCTGACATCTTTTCCATCAGGGTGTCTTTGAGATGACCTAACAGACACTCAATTAAATACTTATGGAACGAATGTGTTTTATTTGGTCGCAGGTGTTGAAGATGTAGAAAATTGGCATGGAAAACCAATGCCAAAGGAAAGAGCTGATGCAATTATAAAACTGATTGAGAGCCAGATACAGACTAACAAGAATCTTGAACCAAAACCCCCTATTGAAGACTCGCCTCAAATCAATATCATGGATATAGAAATGAGCTCTCCACCTGCTTACAAAGTCGATGAGCAGGTAGGCAAACTGTTCTCTGCTTTTTTTTAAATACACACAGGACTCTTCATGTGTACTCTGATCTCCATGGATGAACCAGTTATTAGATTGCATGATATGTAACTAAAGGTTACAAGCAATAGAGGTGGTTTTAGTATCTCCTTTACTATTTTTTTTAAGATTTTACTAATTTTTTAATTTTTTTTTTTACTAATTTATTTTTGAGAGTGAGTGGGAGGGAAGGGGGCAGAGGGAGAAGCAGACTCCCCACTGAGCAGAGCAGGGAGCCCGATGCAGGGAATCCGACGCCGGACTAGATCCCAGGACCCCGGGATCATGACCTGAGCTGAAGGCAGACGCTTAACCGACTGAGCCACCCAGGCACCCCTCACCAAACTGAATTTTCTTAGCGGTCAGCTGATATTTATTAACACCTAGTACTGCACAGCTTTTGCTTGCAAAATTCAGTTTGTGGTCTGGCAGTCTCATGTGCATGAAACTGCCACTGTTTTGTGTCTACTCTAAGGGTGGGGACCTGGCTTCAAACTTATTCCCTAGATTACAGAAAGAAGTAGGTCAATTCATCAAAGACCAATTCTTCAAAAAGGAAACAAATTAGGCATGAAACCCTGAACATAAAGCCTTTTACCATGTTTATATTCTGCCTTTTTGGTATATTATAGCAGACCCAAAATAGGCTGTGTCTTCAGGACCTAAGAAAACAAGGTGGTGATGAGCCCAAGAGGAAGGAAATATTTTCTAATCCTTTTTTCTTTTCTTTATTTGGAGACATTTGTAGCGTTGCTTATGTTTTTTGTTCTGGTAATATGGGTTAAAATAAATGAATTTTGACGACTCACGAAATGAGAAAACAAAAAAAGGCGTTAATCAGGGAAAAGCACATATTAATGAAGGATACTTTTGGCAACACTTTTAACTGTGAACACACTTGGAACAAATAGTAGAACTCACAGGAATTTGTCCTACAGAAGTATGCAGATGTATCTATAAGAATGAATGTTGATTGCAGCACTGAATGCTGAGGAAATTGGAAATGACCCATCTAGAGGCTAAGAACTTGCCCAAATTATTAAAAAAAAATTTTATGTTTTATTTATTTATTCATGAGAGTCAGAGAGAGGCGGAGGGAGAAGCAGGCTCCCCGCCTAGCAGGGAGCCTGATGCAGGACTCGATCCCAGGACCCCGGGATCATTACCTGAGCCGAAGGCAGACGCTTAACCATCTGAGCCATCCAGGCACCCTATTAAAATTTTTTTAAAAGATTTATTTATTTATTAGAGCATGAGCAGAGGGAGAGGGAGAAGCAGACTCCCCACTAAGCAGGGACCACTCCCCCCATCATGACATGAGCCATAAGTGGACACACAACTGAGCCACCCAGGTGCCCTATTATTAAAATTTTTTTAAGTTGTAAAGCAGCATAGAGTGTAATTTTCCTTTGTGTAGAAAATCTTAAAAGGGGGCATCATAGGGGCACCTGGGTGCTCAACAAATACTTGTTCATAGACCATTCCCAAAAAGATGCTACATAGATTCATCATTTCTGCCTACCTCTGGACAGGGGACTGGGTGGCTGGGGGACAAGAGATCAGGGAGAAGATGGCCTCTTTGCTCCATAGCCTTTCAGACCTTGAATTTTGTACTGTCTACATGAATTGTTTATTTAAAAAAATAGGGGCACCTGGGTGGCTCAGTTGGTTAAGCATCTGACTCTTGGTTTCAGCTCAGGCCATGATCTCAGGGTTGTGAGATCAAACCCCACATCAGGCTCTGAGCTGGGCATGGAGCCTGCTTGAGATTCTCTCTCTTTACCTCTGCCCTTCCTGCCCCCCCAAAAATACGTTTTAAGTGTTTAGATAAAGACAAAGAAGCAAATTTTGTTTTTTTAGTAATGACTTTATTGAGAGAATGACTCCCTATATATACAGTCATCTGTTTGAAGTGTACAATTTTAATGGTTTAAGCATTTTTTTTTCTTTTTAAAGATTTTATTTATTTGACAGAGAGATAGAGCCAGAGAGCACAAGCGGAGAGAATGGCAGAGGGAGAGGGAGAAGCAGGCTCCCCACTTGAGCAGGGAGCCCGATGCGGGGCTCGATCCCAGGACTCTGGGATCATGACCCGAGCCGAAGGCAGACGCTTAACCATCTGAGCCACCCAGGCACCCCAATGGTTTAAGCATATTAACCAAATCCTGCAACTATCACCACACTCGATCTTAGAGCATTTCCATCACCCCCAGAAGAAACCCTACCCCCGGGGTGTCTGGGTGGCTCAGTAGGTTAAGCATCTGCCTTGGGCTCAGGTCATGATCCCAGGGTTCTGGGATTGAGCCCCACTTTGGGCTCCCTGTTCAGCGGGGAGCCTGCTACTCCCTCTCCCTCTGCCCCCTCCCCCTCAACTCATGCTCTCTCAAATCTTTGAAAAAAAGAAAGAAACCCCACACCCATTAGCAGTCATTCTCCATTCCGTCCAGCCCCTAGTAACTATTCATCTACTTTCTGTTTCTGTAAAGTTGCCTATTTTGGACATTTCATATAAATGGGGTCATATAATACGTGAAATTTTTGCCTGGTTTCTTTGCCTTAGCACAGTCACTGAGGTCCATCCCTGTTGTGGCATGTACAGCATTCCATTTTATGAATATGCCATACATTTTGTTTACCTATTCAATCTTTGATGGACATTTGGGTTGTTTCTACCTTTTGGCTATTGTGAATATTGCTACTTTGAACATTTGTGTACAAGTTTCTGTTGAGATATATTTTTCTCTTGGGTATATACCTGGGAGTAGAACTGCTGGGTCATGTGATAATTCTCTGTTTAACATTTTGAGGAAATGCCAAACCTTGATTTCTAATAGAAAAACTCAATATTGTGAAGATGTCAATTCTCCCCTAAATTCATAAATTCAGTCCAATCTCAAATAATATCCTAATGGCATTTTTTATTACTGGTATCATGATTCTAAAGTTCTACATTTTATTTTTTTGCAGTTAGCCTTATCAGTTTTATAGTTTTAAAAAGTCACAAGCATTTGCATTTTGTGACATTTAAATATTTTGATAAACTATATGAATGGGGCAGAAGAAGAAACTTATTTTTGAGAATCAATAGCCAGTGAGTCAAGTATGGATTTAAGATTGGCTAGCAACCCATTTTTAAGATCCTAAAGGAGATTATTGGTGAATCATGAATTTCTTAAGATAGAAGACAATTTGTAATCCACAAAATTTCACCTTCCTTCTAAATCTGCTCTAAAAAACTCCACTGTTTGACTTTTCCAGATAGCTACTCGGAAAGCATGTGGTTTGGCTCTGGCTAAGCTGGGCCATGCAAACGATAGAGTCATTGTGCTGGATGGTGACACCAAGAACTCCACCTTCTCAGACATATTCAAGAGAGAGCACCCTGAGCGGTTCGTCGAATGTTTTATTGCTGAGCAAAACATGGTGCGTGTGCTGTGGGCATCCCTCTTGGGCCTTCACACTGACTTAACAGTTGCCTACTGGGTACAGGAGGCCAGCCCCAAATTACAGTTTTCTTTCCATTTATAAAAGCAAAGGAACCAGAGAAAAAAATAAAAATGTCTCTGAGGAAACAAGTAAAGAGTAGCCAGGCAGTTTGTGGGGTGGCTTCTGGGACTGCTAGGAGGGGCATAGTAGACTGCCCAGAACCATCTCCAGGTACACTAAGGGCAGCAGGCCAAGAGTCACAGCCATGACCCCAGGGCTCCAGACCTGAAGTATCCCAAGCTTGCCAGCAGCTTTAGGTGTTCTTTAGGTGTTAGGAAGATCTGTCAGCACGGAGACAGCATTCCCTCCTCCTACCAGTTGACTGGAGCCAAGCAGGGATCCCCCTTTAGATGGGTGTCCACAGCCAGCTGGCTATGTCCCTGCCTCTGCCAGCCTGCACATTCATTCATGGTGCTTCTCTGGCAACCGTTCCAAGGGTGTTCTGATTCATCTTTGTGTTGCAGGTGAGCGTGGCACTAGGATGCGCCACCCATGGTCGGACCATTGCTTTTGCTAGCACCTTCGCTGCCTTCTTGACCCGAGCATTTGATCAAATCCGGATGGGAGCCATCTCTCAAATCAACATCAACCTTATTGGGTCCCACTGTGGGGTATCCGTTGGTATGAGTTCTCAGTGCTTCATATTGATAGCCTTCTTCCCTTACAGAGAAAGATTAGCATGTGAGCGATTGACCCACCAATGTACTTGGGGGTTCCATAATGTTTGATTATTTATAACCTTTCTTTTTTTCATGCCATGTTGTGTTTTAAAAGTTCCGGACACTGGGTTACTTTTGAGAGGATTTCTTGGTGTTACTGTAAAGTGCCCACTCTTTCAGTCATTGAGAAACAATGATCTGTCCTGAGTGCGCATTATGTATCGAGCTGCATACTGGGTATGAATCGGGCCACCCCAGCATCACAGACTTCTTTCTGCTCTTAGTGTGGTGCCCTTTGTCTAAGTGGGGACAAGCAGCATGGGTCCAGGGAAGTGAGCACAGATTGCTGGGGCTCTCTGTCTAGGCTGAGCTTCCTGGTCAGATGGAACCGGAAGTCTTGAAGAGTGGGATGCAGAGGAGTGAGGCTGAGGCAAATATAGCTCTAGGGCATTAACCTGGCAGGACAGGCTAGACAGAAACAACGGGAAACAGGGAAGTCAGAAAAAGGATTGAGATACAGTGTGCAGTAGAAGTAGATAGAAAGTAAGGGTGAATCTGTAAGAGTCTGAAGAAAGAGGTCAACATTTCTGACTGGTGGAGGAGTCCAAAATTGCACAAAAAGTTAAAGTCTCCAGTAATTTCTTGCTTGAGAGACATCAGAGAGTTGTGTTCATGAATGACAGAAATGACAAGATGTGCCTTTGGTGGAGTAGGTCCTCTAGGTAGATGTGACAGCTTGTGTACACTGCTAGAATGCTGGAGGGGAGGGGGCCTGGGAAGTGGACTTTGGGAGTCCTCTCTGGGACTTACTGGGAGAAGTCTTTGAATGGGCCAGATGGTAGGTGCAGAGTGGGAAGAGAGAAAGGCCAACAGCATTTCAGGACTGAGCCAGGCAGACAGCCTGGCCCAGAGTCCAGGGTCTTTGCCCGGGGTCAGGTGTAGTGTAAGTGTTAAAATCAGTCAGCTAAGTGACGAAGTGGCTCTAGGTCCAACCAGAGGAGCTAGGGTCCTAAGGTTAGATAGTTTTCCCAGGCAAGGCACTGTGCACAGTGACCATCCCTTTCCTAGCTGGAAGAGCTAGGCTGCTGTGGTGTACATTGGGCTTTCTCTTTGCTCAGCATTTCTCGCCAGAAGCTCTCTTCCCAAGCATACCCTAAGACCCCCTTTACTTAAAACAGCACCCCCAAGAATACCCCAAAGGTATGCTCAGGTACTTTGAAGGTCTCAAGAAATGAGTAAGACCACTTCAATTTGAAACCCCAGTCTCTTGACGGAGAATTATAGAAGAGGAGAGGAGAAGGAAGGACAGACTCTGAAGGGATCCTCCTAAGGAGAAGACGACAGGGGCACAGAGACTTGATGGGGCCAACTTGGCTACCAGAGCTCAGGGAAAAGAGCATCGAGTCACCATGGATAGCAGTGCCAATGACTGAATGCCAGACATTGGCGAGGGTCAGGGCCAGATGAGACCACTGGTATTTTGATCTGGAAGGTCAATTAGGATCCTAACCCACAGCGTCACTGTGATGTCTCAAGGGAAATAAAGATGTGACAGTTCATTATAATTATAAGGCATCATGTTGACAAAAGAATTGAACGGTTTTGTAGTGTTCTGCTACAGGTGTGGGGTCCCCCCCCACCATGGCAATAAGCTGTTCCTTATCCAGCAGAGGGCAGGTTCCCAGTTGACCCTTGATGATGTTTTTGTTGGGCTGTGGCTTTGCTTTCTCAGGTGAAGATGGTCCCTCCCAGATGGCCCTGGAAGATCTGGCCATGTTCCGATCCATTCCCAACTGCACTATTTTCTATCCAAGTGATGCCATCTCAACGGAGCATGCTATTTTCCTGGCAGCCAATACCAAGGTATTTTTAAGGGGACGTTGGTTCGGACAGAAAATGCTTCTGGGCTCTGCTACTAGTTTGATACTGATGGTTGGGTTTTCTCGGTTTTTTTCTCAGTGTAAAGATAATAGATATTCATTGTGGAAGATAATGTTGTAGGATTCCTTTAAAAAAGAATAATTGCCCAAAAAAGGTGATTACACACATAAAACGTGAACACAATCATGTTGTACAAGTGCAAAAGGATGCCAAACAACATCTGATGGCCCATACGGGGCAGGGCTCAGCATGAGAGAAGAGTGTGCCCTGGAGGCTCCGAGAAGGGGGCTGTCAGCAATGCCACAGGAGTGGGCTCCAGCAGGCTCGAATGCTGGTCTTAGATACACCCTATGCCGTCACCACCTCGTGAGATCCAGAAAGCTTGAAGAGTGGCCAGTGTCTCCACTGCAAACAAACCTCAGAGTCCTCAGTCCTAGTCTGCCCTCCAAACATCTTAGAAGGACAAGAGTATGAATTCTGTCCCACTTGTTCCTCATGTTTCACACAAGGGCAGCAGATGGACAGCCTAATTCCTGTCTAGAACCCAACTGCAGGGGAGACTAGAGGACAGAGTCTGTACCTTTTCATCTGCTCCAGCTAATGGTCACCAGACTCCCCTCAACACCCATCTTTGCACTCACCCATGGTCCTGCATAGACAGCCCTGGGCATGGTTGGGATAGGTTATGCAAGTTCCTAAGTATTTTTGACACATTAGAGACCTATGATTCTTTGACCTTTTTTTTTTAAACCACTGTATGTATTTGTCTATACTTTTTTACTTACTGTATCCGGAAATTGCTTTATGTCTGTGCATATATAGAGTGATCTCCTCTGTGCTGCAAGATCCCATTTCTTGAAAGTTCAAAAAAGGCAAAGCTGTGGTGATAGAAATTAGAGGTTGCTTTTCAGGTGGGGAGAGTGGAGAGAGACCTGAGGAAACTTTCTGGCAGGTGCAAATGTTATTCATACTCAGGTGATAGTTACATGGTACGTGCCTTTGTTAGAATTTGTGGAGTACTCCACTTAAGTAAATTTTATCTCAATAAAAGCACTGAATAGAATTGGTTTATAACATGTGAAGAAATGAACAGAGTAAGTGTTTCTAAATTAATATATCAGTTTATAATGTGTAGTTTAAATATGTGTATAAATTACCAAATACTTTAGACACTTGAGTATTTATGCTCTGTTTAAGTTGATAAAAATGTATTTACTTACATTTTCTCATTGGTAAAATAGCAAGTCTTTTTATATTCCAGCGTGTAAGGTATTTCTAAGAACTAAGTATTACAAGTTATGGCAAAAATTAGTTGCTTACTTAACATTGTGTTCTGGGCTTTGTATTAAACATGAGTCAGTGCTGTGGCCTGAATTTGTGTTCTGTGGAGACAGAACGAGTCTATGTATTTAAGAAAGCTTTCCTACCATTGAATGTGACAGCATAGAAAGTTTGTCACTGAGGGCATCTGCCCAGGTCCTACATAGGCTTTTGCCTGGTTTGGTAGTAATCTGATCAGGTGACACTGACCTGTTTGCCAGTGGTTGTAGGTGCTTATTCTTTGTTCCAAAATGTGCACTTTGTTTTTAGTAAAAAGAACTGTTTAGTCTTCCTCCCCCCTCCCTCTTTTAAAACAGGTTTATTAGGGGCGCCTGGGTGGCTCAGTCGTTGAGCGTCTGCCTGTCTGCCTCCGGCTCAGGTCATGATCCCAGGGTCCTGGGATCAGACTCTCTGCTCCGCGGGAAGCCTGCTTCTCCCTCTCCCACTCCCCCTGCTTGTGTTCCCTCTCTCGCGGTGTCTCTGTCAAAATAAATAAAATCTTGTTTGAAAAAAGTTTTTTTAAAAGAACAGGTTTATTAGTTGGAAATTTAGTTTGATTTTTTTAAAATTGTGGCTCTGGTTTTATGCCCTAGGGGATGTGCTATATTCGGACCAGCAGACCGGAAACTGCAGTGATTTACACCCCACAAGAAAGCTTTGTGATCGGACAGGCCAAGGTAAGGCCTTAAAAGTTCTCCAGTGTCTTCTAGTATCCTTTCACGTGGAGAGAAGTGGTCTAAAGTTAGCACTAGGTATCCCCACAGTCGAGGTTTGATCCTTTCTTTGCTCTAGTTTAAAAAAAATCAATTGTGAGCTTTGCCTGCTTTTCCTCAGAAAGGAACATTCTACCACTGCCAGTCTGAGGTAAACTTTTCTCTTTTCCAAATGGAGTTTCTCTTTGTTGAACTTGTAAGGATAAAGTGGTAACAACTTAAATGTACTTGAGTTTTTTGGTGTAAATTACCACAGCCTCAAGCCAAACAAATAATAGAACCCATTTCAAATTAATAACAAATCTGTTAGATTGGGGTTTTGCAGATCCAAGCCAAGAATAAAAGAGAACATGAATGCATTGCCCATGGGCCTGATAAAGGCTAGCATCACTGGGGACTTCCGATCTTCTGTGTTCTCACAAGAGCCCTAGAAGCACAGATTGTTAGCAGCCCTGTGTTGTAGATGAGAGAAGGTAAGCAGCTTACTCAGGGTTCACAGTTAGTGAGCAGCAAGACCAAAACTCAGACCCAGGCATTGACCTGGCCTCTGTCGGGGCCATGTGTGCAGAAAACCAGCAGAGTCTGGAGAAAATAAGTGGCTCTGCTCCATCACCTGGAGAGCAGGGCTTATAGGTGTTTGGGCATGTTTCCTTCCTGCCTTTTTTAAGGCGATATATCATAAAGGAGATCATGCTGCATCAGATAGTTTTATATTTTGCTTTTATCTTTTAAGCTTTTTTAGAATATCATTAATACTCAAACGTGTGAAAGAGCAATAGCCAGTCATAAAGGAGCAACATGTGACCTCTGACTTGATGGCTAATAGCTAGGCTGCTGCAGAATTCGTTTTTAGTGCTCAGAATGACTGAGCAGTGATTGGCTTTAGTGCCACAAAAAAGCGGGTTATCCAGAACATTCCATGACCTCTACTAGGTAGCTGGACAGTACTGAATGAGAAAGCGGCAGTACTCACCTTCAGTGTTAACTACAGGTTTTGTTGTTCCCCGCCCATACTCTCACATTGAAACTCAAGGATGTTTGCCTCTGAGGGTGGAGGGGGCAGGTCTCGGTAACATCATGTGATTTGCAGAGCTTTTTCATATCCTGTCTTTTTTTCCCCCCCCTAATATTTGCCCCGTCCTGACAAAATGAAGTAAATTTCCTGATGGTAACGGATGTGAGTTAAAATGTGTGTGATAATGTGCATGCCATAGATAATTCAATAGCTAGGTTTTGCAAAGAGGACATAGATAGGGTGTGGGAGAGAGTGTGTGTGTGTTTATATGTATGCATATGAAAAAGCTAGGACATTCTCAATAGAATGGGGTGGCTTAGAAGCCCTGAATATTTGTACTGTCAGCAGTGGTTCTTAAGCTACAAGGAAACCTATACAAAGGGATGAAATGAAGAATAATTTCAGATGCCTTTGGTTGGGTGGCTTTGGAGAAAATAAAACTCTACCAAAAAAGGCTAAGCCCCTGTCTTTGCTTGCAGAATAGCAAGTGGTTAAGAGTGTGGACTTTGATGTCAGACAGGCCTGCCTGCTAGCCTCAGTGTTAAGCTGGGCGAGTTCCTCCCACTCTGAGATTCACTTTGCCCAGCCACAGAATGAGCCTCCAATGCATGGGCCTTACAGGGCCCTTGGGCATGCAAGGTGCTGGGCAGAGAGCATGTTGCAAATGCCCCAAAATGATCCCCGTTAACTTGTTCCTTATCAGAGTCCAATCTGTGTGCATGCCCCAACAAGATGTCCAAGTAGTCCAGGGATGGTAACCTCTCTAGACCTCTGTGAGTGAGTCTGGTCTGCAACATATGGTCCATACAATTTGCTTCTGGTCTTCTGCCTTTCAGATCCCAGTTTGAAATCCACCTTCTTTGCTAAAGGGTATTCGATAAGAACTTAGTAATTAGGCACCGTAAATCATGAAGCATGGTAGATGAATTTCTAAAAATGAACATTAAGTAGGGTTTATCAAAAAGGGTGTCCTTGTTAGTGTACTGATTCAGCTTTTTTATATAGTGAATTAAGAAGTGAAATTGGTAGGATTGGGGAAGAGCAGCATAGCAGTGTTCTCTTTGAGATGCGTTCTGTGCATAGTAACTACAGCTTTTTTGTTCTATGGGCACAATACCAGGTCGTCCGCCACAGTGTCAATGACAAAGTCACAGTTATTGGAGCTGGAGTTACTCTGCATGAAGCCTTAGCAGCTGCCGAAGATCTTTCCAAGCAAGGTCAGTTGGTTGTTGCTGGACATTGAAGTTTAAGCTGGGGAGAGGTAGGACTTGGGCTGCCTCATGTGTCCCAATTGGTCTTTATTCTAAGTCTGTTTCACATACAAAGCTGGATATTGATCTTTTCCAGATATTTCCATCCGTGTCATTGACCTGTTCAGCATTAAACCCCTGGATGTTACCACCATTATCTCTAATGCCAAAGCCACAGGTGGCCGTATTATCACAGTGGAGGATCACTACCCAGAAGGTATGTGCAAGGCTTGAAGATCATTTTGAAAGTCTGCTTTGGTGGGATGTGTTTTTGATTTCCATGATTGGAAGCATGACATGCCCCTGGGTATCATCCAGCCAGACACTCATCTAACAACCGTTATTACTGCTCTTTGCAAGTGTATTGTTGTGTAGGGGTCTCTTAATCCACCTACACTTGTTCCTTAGGGTGAGGCCATGCCCATACTCATTTGTATGACCTCAGCACAGTGCAGCGCCTGGTGCCCAGGTGGCTCAGTGGCAGCACAAAGGAGTGTCTAACTCAGCATTGTGGGTAGGGAGGGGTCTTAAAAAGCTTCACAGTTGTGCTTGAGTTTTGAATGATTAATAATTTGCTCCCCTCCCAAAAGGGGAATAGTGCCTTGTAAGCAGAGAACACAGCAAATGCAGAAAAACTGTGTGACTAGGGAGGAGGGGGCTGGGAAGGTTAGGTGGGACATATGAGGGAGTGGGGAGTTTCATATGTGCATGTGTCAGGGGCCCAAGAACACATCCGTGAGCCATAGTGATTTTCTAGGAGCACTCTCAGTGCTTTCACAGCTGAGGTTTATTGTAGGGAAAGGACACACACCAGGACCCACGAGAACAGAAGACACAGGTGGAGAACCGCACACCTTCAGTTCCTTCCCTCCCTTCCATGAGGGGCCTGCTGAGTGCTCTCCCTTCTCCAGTAGTGACAAATTGCATCACTGGAGACTCAAGACTCAGCACCTGGGTTTTATTGGGCACTGGTCACACCCCCTCTGCCAGACACACACCAAACTTCCTGACTCCCAGAGGAAAACACGTGCTCACAGGGCCTCGCACCAGCCCATTGTCCAGGTGTCAGCCGAGGGCCTGCCTAGTCGTTCTTTTCTGTATAGTTTATTGGATGGTTTAATCATTTTGGGGTTGCTGAGAGCCTTAAGAACCTGAGCTTGTAGACCCCCTGCGTCTGTGGAGCCCCAGTTGAGAGAGCTCCTGCTGTAGTGGGGCTGGGAGCAATTTGGAGACTCACAGGTTTTGTGGGGTTTTTTAAAAGACTTTATTTATTTGAGAGCGGGGAGGGGAGAGGGAAAAGTGGACTCCCCACTGAACAGAGACCTCGGTCCCAGGACCCTAAGATCATGACCTGAGCCAAAAGGCAGACACTTCACCAACTGAGCCACCCAGGCAACCCTGGAGACCCACAGTTTTGAATGAGGACTCTTCTGGCTAGTCAGAGGACAGAGGATGACTGTCCCATGAATCAGTGCCTAGTGAAAAATATTTTTACCAAGGAACCAGCAAATTCAAAGGCCTCTATATTTGGGGGCTTTAAGGCTGACTAGCCACTACCAGAATAGAGCCTCCTGTCCCTTGTTTCCCCAGGTGGCATCGGGGAGGCTGTCTCTGCAGCTGTCTCCATGGATCCTGACATCTTGGTCCATCAGCTGGCAGTGCCCGGAGTGCCTCAGAGTGGGAAGCCGAGTGAGCTGCTGGATATGTATGGAATCAGTGCCAGACACATCATAGTGGCCGTGAAATGTATTTTAATGAACTAAAATACATTAGTTGGCATTAGACTGGGAAGACTGGCTTCTCTACCTTACATTTATGCTTGTTGCCAGACTTATCATTTAAATCTATACAGTTGTATTTTCTTAAAAATTTAAGCAAGTTAACTACTTTCCTGTTATATCATAAGTACATATACAAGTGTAACTCTCGTCTTTGACTCATTAATAAGATTACAAATAAGAGAATAGCTGACAAAACTTCTGATAAGACAACGGGTAACTGGGTTAGGGATCAACGTAGGATAAGTTTCTTAAATGTGTATTGTAAGTAAAGAAAGTGTAAATTGCACTGTCAACTGCAATCGCTCACATGTTGTGGCCCTGTAGCACCCTGCCACACACAGCTGTCCTCATCTGACAGTTTGCGTGCTGCCATCCTACCTGCAGCTTCCTGGGGACAGTGTGACTGTAGGTGCCCTGGAACGTCCTCTGGCGTTTGTTTGCCTTCATCTCCCCTGGACAGGGCGGAGGCTGTGGAGCAGCAGCGGAAGCTCTCCGGGTGTCCTGTGCTGTGACAAGAGGACACAAACTAGTTCTAGTCTCCACACTGCACTCCTTTGTGAGTGCACTCAAATGTCTCATTTGCCCAGGGACCAAACTGTTAGCTCAATCATATTCATCTGCTAAAGGTACTAGTTAATGTTAATAAAGCATTTAAAAAAACCCAGCTGCTTTACTCTATTTGTGCTTTGTATGTGTGATTTGGTTTCTCCTTAATAAAATTCTAATTAAGGAAGGAGTTTCTATCTAAACCAGGAAAGAGAGTTACGTTCCCCTACAGTAGAAGCCCGGGGAAAAGGTATTAGGCGGGAGGTGTACCACTAGAGGATAGTGTATGGCTTGAGCTGACAAGAGGAATGTCTGATATGTCATGGTCCTAATTTTTACTGCCCTCATTTACTGGTCAACAGGGGTCTTTGTTCAAGAATAGTAGAGACCCAGACCCAGAACTACCCTGGCACTTGGGAGTCCTCGTGGGGGCCTACTCACTCTGCTCCTGTGCTTTTAAATCACTGAACTGGTTTCCTGGCCTGTAAAATTAGCATGATGATTGCTGTGCTTGTTTCACAAGATTTCAAAAACATTTATTTTTGTGTAAGACAATTGATAGAAGATAAAACATACCAATATACAAAAATATTAAAAATATCAAATGGATTTTTAAAAAAAGTAACAGTTGATATAGGGTCACTGTAGAAAATTTAGAAAATACAAATAAATTTTGACCTCACTTAACCATCTCACACTCCATACAAGTCACCCTTTTAAACTGCACAACTCAGTGGTTTTTAGTATACTCACCCGAGTTGTGCAACTATCACCATGATCCGTTTTAGGACTCCAAAAAGAAACCCTGAATCCCTTAGTAGTCACTCCCATTCCCCTTCCCAGCCCCTGGCAACCACTCGTATTTTCTGTCTCTGGATTTGTCTCTTCTGGACATTTCATATGAGTAGAATTGTACAGGGTATGGCCTTTGGGCTTTGGCTTCTCTCGCTTCATGTAATGGCATTGGAGGTTCATCCACATGGTAGCATGTGGCAGGACTCCATTCCTTTTTATGGCCACATAATCCTTCCTATGTATATACCACATTTTATTCATCAGTTGGACGTTTAGGTGCTGCTCACTTTTTGTGTTGTGAATAATGCTACAAACATTCTTACATAAGTTCGTGGATGTGAATTTTCAGTTCTCTGGGGTGTATATAAATCTAGGAGTGGAGCTGCAGACCTGTAATTTGTTTACAACTTTTCGTGTGTGTGTGAGAAAGGGGAAAAAAAAGTTTGTGAGGAGTGGGAGACTGATTATGAAGGTGCCCTGACATGTGTAAAGCACTGGATACTCTTAAGGATAGCCATTAGGAATACAGCCAGAACGTATGGCCATGCATGAGCACCACATCTGCTGATTCAGGTGTAAAATGCCCCATCTGGTGAGATCGACAACAAAAATAGAACAATAAAGTAAATACGATCCATGATGAAAGTGCTGTTCCAAAAGTCTAAATTCAGGCCCCCACAGGTGCTAGGCAAAAACAGTAGGACCCATTTGGTAACACGGGCTGAGAGGAGCCATGATCAGAAAGAGAAGGAAATGGACTTGTAGGCAGCTTCGCTCAGCTATAGCTCCTCAGTACAGAGTAGCCAAAGCAACAGGAGGAGGAAGCACACCATCAAATCTTGTAGGTGCTAAAATAGGTCTGACTGTTGGAGGGGGTATACCCTTCTGGCCTCAGTTTTTTCACCTGTGAAAGGGGATGACGGTGCTGATGATGGTGATAATATCTATCTCATAAGGCTGTGGCCAGGATTTTAGAAGTGCCATCGAAATGTCCCCACTGACGGCCTCTTCGTTCCGGGCGTATTCCTACTCCCCAGGCCCAGCCTCGGCCCGCCCCCCCCAGTGCTCAAGCCCCTTCTGGGCCTCATCCCGGGCTTCGCAGTGACTAGGCCCCGCCTTTCCCGTCCCTGGCCAGCCCTCTCCTCAGCAGCCCTTGGCTGCTCGCACCCACCTCCAAACCGCCTGTGCCCTGCTGGGACTCCCTCTACCCACCATTTGACACCGCCTCACTCCAGCCGTGCCCGCCCGCCCGGCCGGCCCTGCGCCCCCCTCAATACCGGGCCAATCTGAGAGCTGGCGGCAGTCGGGTCACGTTGTTGGGTTTTGTCCCGTCACTCATTGGGCTCCAGCCAATCAGCGTTGCTTGCGCCAGGCGGGTGCAGGAGCGGGTCAACGCCCTGAACAACGAGCATCCGCGCGGGTGCTTAGCTGGAGCCCCCGGGGTGTGAGGAGCTGCAAAGCCCAGGTCCCCAGGGACAAGTCGGAGAAGGGGCTCTGCCCTTAACCTTGGGCCAACCGGCGATGGACAGAGGTATGGCCAGAGAGAAAGGGACACTGGTGGTGGGGGGGTGATGGCCTTGGAGGGGCAGGGGTGCGGGGATGCTGGAGGGTGGAGATGGGTGGAAGTGCAAGTAGGGTGGTGGCAGACGTGTGCAGCACAGGCCCTCCTGCACTACCAAAGTGAAAGGAAAATGAGACACGACACAGTGTTCCTCTTCAACTCAGACATCTGGAGCAAATGGGGTCTGGGAGCTGACTTCTCTAGTCAGAGCACCCCACCCACAGGCACACCAGCCCAGCTGTGGCCTTGCTTGCCACAAGAAGCTAAGACAGGTACCTTCTCCGTCCTTACTGAGCTGCCATCCAGCCATTCTTGGGATCAGAAAAGCAGTGGCCTGGAATTTAGGAATCCTAAAAAGGTCCCACAGCTCATTCCCTATTCGGTGTGGAGGACAAATAGCAGAGTTACAGAACACTCAAGGTAGGAGACCAGGAGTGCACCAGGGGAAGGAGGGGCAGAGATGCAATATGCCCTCACACTTAATACATTCCTGTCCTGGAGCATGCTGAGGCTCAGGGAAAGTGGTGGCACCCCCATTCTCAGTTTCAACTGAGGCCAACCAGATGTCCCAATGCCAGGCTTCAGGGTCCCACTCCTCCAACCACCGCCCTACCTTTCACATGAGAAACACAGGCTGGGAATTCAGCTGACTTTGGGATTCTGTAACCCACACAGCTAAATGCTGCGTTTGATTTTCAGCCCTGTCAACCCTTGCAGGTAGAGGAAGTGAGCGAATTTTTAGGGCCGTCCTGGAAGTTCTCTGGTTATCATACGGTGACTTGAGCTGAGAGGTAAGGAACCTGAACTTGTCCTTTTTTCTCTGTGCACTCTCAGGTGCACTCGGGAATCATCCCACACCACGGTCTTTACAGCCATCCCTAGCGCCATGACAGTCCAGGGCAGCGGCCGCTCCGGCTCCCCGGGGTGCTTACTGAGGATGGGCCCTTCGTCCCGGTTAACCGCAGGTGAGGGCCTGACAAATTACGAGGTCCCTGCCGGCCACGGGCGCCTCACGTCCCACTGCGCGTTGGCGAGGACCCGAGCCCCGCACTCCAGCCCAAGGGCATGACCAGACCCGTCCCCACACTCCGTCTTTGTGGGTCCATCTTCTGGGACCACTCCCAGTTCCGATCCTGTATCAGTCGGGCATGAGTCAGGATTACAAGAACCAGACAAAGTTTCTCAACAGAGGGGATCGAATATGAGCAGTCGGTCACTCAGGGATCGGACGACTGGAGTCACGGAGATAATACGGGAGGAACCTGCCGCCCCTAGAGCAAGGGGAACAGGTTGGTGTCACCAGGAGCCTAGAAGCCAGGATGAGGGGGCCTTGAAGAGCCAGAGCCTGGACCTCTGAGGAGGGGCTGCTGCAATTTCTCAGGGAAGGAGGAAACCACATTATCCACCGGGAGGGGAAACAGGGCAGGAGGTAATTTCGGAGGCACCATCTTCCAGGTCACTAATCTTTTCTTCAGCGGCACCTATCTGTGATTTAATCCATCTGTTGGGATTTTTTATTTCAATGACGGTGTTTCTTTACTTCTAAAGTTCTTTTTCAAACCTGCCTGGACGCTTTTCTTGTTTTTATTTTATTATTATTATTATTATTATATAAAGGTGGTATTGATTTATTTGAGAGCTAGAGCGAGCGAGAGAGAGAAAGCACGAGAGAGGGAAGGGTCGGAGGGAGAAGCAGACACCCCGCTGAGCAGGGAGCTCATGCGGGACTCCATCCTGGTGTGGGACTCGAATGCTTCTCCTGTGTCTTTATGTTGTTGTATCTCAGAGGCTATGGAAGATTTGGGGAGTCGGAGTAGCTTTCTGTCACAACAATGCAAACGATACGTAAATATCCGAGAGCGCCGCTCTCTGATCTCATGAGAATTCAAAGGTAATGCCAGTCCCTGTTTCGAAGTCCCCCCCCCCGCACCCCCCACCCCCACGATGAAGCCCAAGAGCAGAAGGTGGTTCTCTTTCTCACCCTCCTCCCTTTTTTGTGTGCTGACCCAAGGCCCGCCAGGGGGAGATTCACCTGGGCTCACCTCTCATGCCTTCAGGACATACTGATGTGCCACACGTGCCCCAGGAATCTCCAAATGAGGGAGCGAGCCAGACTGTAGAGCACAGCCCACAAAAAGGGGTCAGGCTCGAAGCCCAACGTCCTTGATCCACACCCTGCCTCAGCCACCTGCTAGCAAGTGATTCAGAAGAAGCCGCTCAACCCATCTGTGGTGTTTTCCTCATTTCCTCACCTGGACAATGGGGCTGACACCGCTAACAGCCTCCTAGGGCTGCCCGGAGGATGGGATGGGGGGAGTCTAGGCCCACGGCAAACGCTCACAGCCGTTACCGAAATTACGTTCTCTGGCCTCTGAGAGTCACACCCTGGGGAATGTCGGTAGGGCCAGTCCTGTCTTTGACAGACCTGCGGATTGTCCAGGAGCGTGGGCGGTGTCTTCAATTGGAGGTCACTGACCCATCTTCAGCTGGGCCCCCCGGGGAGTCCTGGGTGAGCGAAGCCTGGGGTGAGGTATCCTCTTCCGGGGAGGGTGGGTTTGCTCTGCCAGGAGCCCAGCAGGACTACCACGATGGGGGTGGTGGGGGTGTGGAGGGGGGCAGTTCCTCTCTCAGCCAGGGGTTCACTGAAGCCCCTCAGCTTGCAGCCAGCCGGGGGAAGGCAGCCCCTGTTCGTGGATACTAGGACTGGCGTGGGAGGGTTCTTCCCCCGCTCACTCAGACCCACTTCTTTTTATATCCCTGTCCTTCCTTCGGCCCGCCGAGGTCGCCCTTCACGAACACTGGTTTTATTTATTTACTTATTTATTTTAAAGGTTTTATTTTATTTATTTGACGGAGAGATAGAGCCAGAGAGCACAAGCAGGGGGTGGGGGGTGGGGGGGACGGCTGAGGGAGAGGGAGAAGCAGAGTCCCCACCGAGCAGGGAGCCCCACGGGAGCCTCGATCCCCGGACTCCGGGATCATGACCTGAGCCAAAGGCGGGCACCCAACCGACTGAGCCACCCAGGCGCCCCAAGAACACTGATTTTAGGCGGGATCTCCGTTCTGCTCTCTCACCTTCTGAAAGCCCTTACTCCTAGCACCGCGGAAACCCAACCCGGCAGCCCCTGCACACAGCCCCAGCCGCATCCCTGCTCCCTCCTCTGTTCTCATGTGCTCTGCTTCCCCCGGGGGTGTCTCTCGCTTACCTGCGGGCCACCTATGCATTGAAACGGCGTAACTAACCTTTTCTCATTACACATTTCCTTGCCTTTCTCTCAGACTGGACTGGCATCCCTGGACGGCAGCAGCTGGTGTCAGAGCGGCCCCGCCCCCAGCCCCCACCCCCACCCCCCCACCCCCGCCCGGACCTAGCCAGGCAGCTCCGGATCCCGCGGCCAACTGTCCAGGGCCACAGGGACTGGACCAGCGGGTCAACCTGCCGGCCTGGGTCACCGAGGAGTTGGCAACAGGGACTCGTCAATTCTGTCCCGAGTCTCCTCACGGTCCTCACACGTGGGAGGAGGCCTTTGTGCCCAAGATACGCAACCCAGAAATCATCAGTTGAGAATTTAATACATTTGGTTATCTAAAAAGGTCTAACTTCCGGGCGCCTGGCCGGCTCAGTCGGTAGAGCATGCGGCTCTTGGATCTCGGGGTTGTTAAGTTCGAGCCCCGTGTCGGGTGTAGAGATCACTTAAAAATAAAATCTTAAAAAAAGTGTGCAACTTCTTGACGGCCCAAACCAACAAGCCTAGTCTTTCAAGGCAAAAGACACACTGAGGGAAGAGCTTTGCAACATACTTAACAAAGAACTAACAGCCCTAGTGTAGGACAAGTGTGCCTTTTTCGGGGAGGCAATTCCTTGGTGTCTCTCAACATTTTAAAGGCCCGTAGGTTTTGAACCTGGCAATTCCACTTAGAGGTCGTTATCCTAGAGGGAGATGGACACACGTTCACAGTGGGAAGTTGCAGCGCCAAGCTGAATTGCGGAGAGAGAGCGAGAAAAGGTAAAAGTACCATCATCTGGGGACTCGTTATGTAAATGACGGTACACGTATGCTATCAAATACCACGCGGCCAGAGAAGAAATGAGCTAGGCATTTGTTTACTGACGTGGGAGGTTTTTCAAAGACCGATTGCTAAGGGAAAGAAAGTCACAATGAAACGTGGAAAAATAAATAAATACAATAAAATAAATGTGTAGGGTGTAAACCTGTGAATAACTATGTTGGTGATTCCATTAGAAGAATATAGTTAGAAGAGAGAAACAACTGTTAACAATGTGTCTTAAAATAATGTTGCTTTGTAAAAAATTTCAATTATGTGCTGTAAAAATATGCAGGGTGGTAATGGAAAATGGTACAGCCGCGGTGGGAGGCAATTTGGCAGTTCCTTTTAGAGCAAAGCATCCAGGGGCCCCCGGCTGGCTCAGTCGGAAGAGCATGGGACTCTTGATCTCGGGATCGTGAGTTTGAGCCTCACGTTGGGTACTGTAGGGATTCCTTAAAAAAGATAAAAATCTTTGGGGGCGCCTGGGTGGCTCCGTCGTTAAGCGTCTGCCTCTGGCTCAGGCTCAGGTCATGATCCCAGGGTCCTGGGATCGAGCCCCGCGTCGGGCTCCCTGCTCAGCGGGAAGCCTGCTTCTCCCCCTCTCCCACTCCCCCTGCTTGTGTTCCCTCTCGCTGTGTCTCTCTCTGTCAAATAAGCAAATAAAATCTCAAAAAAAAAAAAAAAAAAAAGATAAAATCATTAAAGCTAAGCACCCGTCTGCACAGGACCCAGCGATTGTACCCTTGGGCATTTATTTATTTTTAAAAATCGTATTTATTTATTTGACAGAGAGAGAGCACAAGCAGGGGGAGCAACAGGCAGAGGGAGAGGGAGAAGCAGGCTCACCAAGCAGGGAGCCCGATAGGACGGGGCTCGTGATCCCAGGACCCTGGGATCACGACCCCCGAGCGGAAGACGGACGCCTAGCGACTGAGCCACCCAGGCGCCCCTCCCTCGGGCATTTATGCCAAAGAAATAGAAACTTAGGATCGCACGAACACTTGTACATGAATGGTCGTAGCAGGTGTATTTGTAGAAGCCTGAAACTGGGAACAAGCAAGGTGTCCTTCAGGAGGTGAATGCTTGAGCCGCCTGGTGGATCCACAGCAAGGACTGTAGCTAGCAACACGAAGGAAGAACTAAGTATGGATACATGCAGAGATTTGGGTGGATCGCAAGGGCATTATGTGAGGGGAGGGGTGGGGGGGGAAGCCCCTCCCAGGTTACGGATACCTTCCGCGTACTGCATGGGTCCATCTACCTAACAGTGTTCAAATAACCCGGAACTCTAGACGAGAATACAATACTGCTTGCCGTGGGTTGGGAGGACATGGGAGGAGGCTGTGGTTATGTCAGGTCCACAGGAGGGGTCCTCGTGAAGGAACCAACCGGACACGGACGCCCGTGGGAGTCACGTGACTCTACACGCGCGATGACACTGCAGAGCTGTGCGCGCGCGGATGCAACTCCCACGGAGCTGCCCTCGGATGGCACCCATGCCATTTCCTGGTGTGCAGCTGAACTAGGCGTGCAACACGCTGACCCTAGGGGAACTGCGGCAGGCGCCCTGGCGTCTCTCTGGCACTACCCGTGAGCTTCTTTACTTCGAGAGACAAGTTCAAACCAAAAGCACACAAGCAGGGCTTGGCGTGGACAGACAGGACGACCTGCGCGACTCCGCACAGAGTCCCTACTCTCCTCCCCCTCCCGGGGACGTCAGCCTAGGCGTCCGCCAGTTCCCAGGGCCCCGCCGCTGGGGAGAAGCCCGCGGGAGCTGAGCCCAGAGGGGCGCGCAGGCGACCGGCTTGCTTTGATTGGGCAGAGGAAGTGTCCGTCAGGCCACAGGGGCTGGGCTTCCTCAGGCGGCCTGGGGGGCGGGTCCCGGCAGGAGCCGAGCTTGGTCATTGGCGAAGCTAGCCGGAAGGGGGCCGGAAGGCGGTGCCCCGCCACATGCGGGGCGGAGCTTCCGGTGGGCGCGCTGAGGGACGTGAGAAGACGGACCCGAGGGCGGTCAGGGCGGGGCCCAACACGCCTAGACGACGCCCCAGCCCTCTCGACACCGCCCTCCGTCCCTGGGCTCCACCCTCCGCCCCTCCGGGTGCAGGACCGGGCCGGAGGCCCCGTTCCCCGAGACCTGGGGACGGGGGGGGGGTGGGGGGGGGTCTACCCATTCTTCCGCGGAGAGGTCCATGAGGAGCCTCTATCGAGTCCAGGCCCCGGGAGGCGGGTGGGGGGGCTCCGTCGGGCTTCTCTCCCGCTGCTCCCCGCAGGCCGCCCCCACGCCGTTGAGGGTGTCCGGCCCCTAGACGGCCAGGGACAGTGTATTGGGGTCCCCAGGGGCCTAGTGATGGGGGAGGGAGGGAGGGAGGGCGGCGACCCCACCGGGATGACAAAGGGCTCCGTCACTCCGTCTCCAGCCCCTCCCAGTCCTGGCCTCTGAGAGCGGCCTTGCTCTGCGCCCCTGGGCACTTCCACCCTCCCAGGGCCCAGATTGTGACCCTGCCCCCCTCCAGCCCCCCCCCAACACACACACACATTCCTTGCCCGGCCCACTGTGTGTTCCAGTGCCCCTGAGCGTGTATGGGACGTTTCTCTGTAAAGCATAGATCCCAAGATCCCAGCAACACACACACACACACACACACACACACACACACACACACACACACGCCTAGTATCCAGGAAAACGTGGGCAGAGCTGGGGCCAGTACCCGGGAAGGTGGTGTTCGCCAGAGGTATCTGTCCCCACTTCTGTGGGTGGGGACAGCGGGAAAGTAACAAAGTCTTTCCCATGTCACTCGACAGGTGTGGCCCCCTGGGAGGGAGTCCTGCTCAAGCACATCCTTGCTCCAGGACCACCTGTGGTTGGGATCCTCAGCTGTGCCTGCCTGCCTCTCACCTGGGGAGGTCAGCCAAGGTGAGCCCAGCAGAGAAAGCTCCTAGCCTTTCTAGAAGTGGGTGCGATCAGGAACCATCCGTCCCGGTGGTTCTCACGCTGGAGGGCTGCATGGGAACACCTGGAGGGCTTGTTCAAACTCTGGGCTCCACCCCGGAGTCTCTGATCTTGCAGATCTGAGGTGGGGCCTGAGAATGGGTGCCTCTAACAAGCTCCTGGCGGCTGGTCTGAGACCGTCCCCTCTGCTCCACCCCCCCCCCACGCCCCGCGCCCCCGCCGTGAGAAGCAGTGCTCTGGAGGCCTGAGACTCCTAGGGGTGTGTGTGTGTGTGTGTGTGTGTGTGTGTGTGCTCCCTGCCCTCCCTGGGGCTGGCTCCTTTGCAGAGTCCCCACGGGTCTGGCAGATGCCGGGAGGGTGCTAGCCCTCGAGGGATCAGGGACTTCCCATGGAGTGGCAGTCACCCTTTCCTGCCTAGGTGGGCTGCAGGGCACCGCCCACAGCCCAGGCGGGAGAAAGGTGTCAAGCTTTGTCCAGGTGCTCGGGAATTCCCAGACTGGGGCTGGTAACATCTGGAGAGGGGGGTGGAGACCAGCTCGGGGCCCGGGAGTGGGGATGGAAAGAACTCTCTGATGAGACAGAGGAAAGACCCAAAGGCTGGGCTCGGGGATGGGAAAGAAACATGGGCCCTGAGATCCAGAACGTGGATTTGGGGGGGGGGGAGTGGCGGGGAGCTTGGAGACCGCACAGGGGGCTGTCTGCCCGAGAACGGCCCTGACAGTTGTCTGGTCTGTGCGTGCGGTCGGCCCTCTAGCTGGTGGGAAGCCGCTGCCTTTCTTCACCAAGGTGGTCTCCCGGCTCCTGGCCGATGTTTCCCAGACCTGCTCCATGCCCCACACCACCGCCCTCCCGCTTTGGCCGGCCTTGCTGGTGGTTGGTGTTTGTTTGGTTCCATGGTGGCATGTTGTCTAGTCGGAGCGGCAGGTGAATGAAGCGCGAGGCCAGTCACTGGCCACCGTTTGTCCCCAGAAGGAGCAACTCTGGGACCGCAGCCCCTGCGCGAGTCCTGGCCGTGGGATCGGATGGAGCAGCCTTTGGCTTTCGTTTTCCGTGTTCGCCTCCTCGACCCCCTTTACTTACTGGGTCATCGGGCTTTTCCTCGTGGACTGCTTCAAGCTCTCTGTATGTTCGTGAGATGGGCCCTGAGTCACATCTTGCTGCTATTTTCCCCCCCACTTTGTCACTTGTCCCTTGACTTTGTGGTTTGGGGCTTGTGTTTGGTCAGGCAGACAATTTTAGTTTTTGTGTCATCGGACCTTCCAGGCTTTTCCTTTTTTTTTTTTTTTTTAAGATTGCTTTATTTGAGAGAGGGAGCATGCGCACGCACGTGGGGGGAGGGGCAGGGGGCGAGGGAGAGAGAGGGAATCCTCGAGCGGACTCCCCGCTGAGCACGGAGCCCCACACGGAGCTCCATCCCAGGACCCTGGGATCATGACCTGAGCCGAACCCGGGAGTGGGACGCTCAACCGACCGAGCCAGCTCTTCCGTCTCTGAAGGGTTGCAAACAGAACACGCAGAACGCCAGAGTAAGAAAGCAGAATGTGCAGCAGAGCTCGTGTGTGGCCCACAACGCCCAAGGAGTGTGCTCTCTGCCCTTTGCACAGGGGCTGCCAGGCCTGGTGGCAGTCCTGGCCCCGGGGGCAGCAAGCGCTTTCCCACCCCAGCAGCCCGCCCAGCAGCACCGCCCGGTGAGCTGTGAGGCCCCCACCCGGGCCCCCGGGAGGCGGGAGGCTCCGGACCTCCACCGTCCCCGCCCGGTGGCTCCGTGCTGCCCCCGTGTCGTCGTGTCCTCTCCTTCCCCGGGGAGGGGGGCGGGGGCAGCTCGCCCTGCCTGAGGCAGGTAGGGGTCGCCTCTCTGTGCGCACAGGTGTGGCCCCTGCTCTTGCCCCCCACTCCCCTCTCCTCCCCTGCCCTCCAGCCTCCTCCGTGCAGCTGGCAAGTGGGTGGGGGCGGGGGGCGGAGAGGGGCAGGCCCCTTTTCGTCACCGACGGTGTCAGGCACGTGCTGGGCTCTGGCGGCTCAGGTGGTGGCAGGCACCAGCTCCCAGTGCCGGGGGGGGGGGGGGGCGCGGGGGGGCCGGGTGGAGGCGCAGCTGTCGGTCCAGCGAAGGAGCCCCCACTGTGGCCACGGGAGCCCGGTGGCATCTCCTTTCCCCGGAGAAGTGCCCGCCCCATCCTTCCGGGCTGGGACTCAGAGATGACTTCGCGATGACACGCTCGGACTCGAGTGCTCGGGAGCTCTGAATTGGTCACACGGGTTCTGGGGGCGGTGCTTTCCCCGTTGGCTCTCGCTGCTGGGCAATGCCAGGGAGGGCCCTTGGCGGCAGCTCCTGGCACCGTCTGGGGCCGCCCTGTGCTGTTTGAACCCCAGGACAGTGGGTCTCGGGGGAGCCTGGCTCTGCGTCTCCGGGGAGCAGAAGCAGAGAGACCGGGGCGTGGCTTGCTGGGCCTTGCCTCGGCGGGGACCGTGGGGTCGTGGCTCCTGGGGGACATCCCTCCTCCGCCGGGGTGTCGGGCCGCATGGTCCTGAAGACGGCTCCCCTGGAGACAGACACTCAGGCCCCGCGTAGCCCGGGCCCTCTGACCGGTGTCCTCGCCATCCCCCTGGCCTGTGCCTGAGCTGAGCCACCTTCCTGTCCCTCGGCCCTGGGCAGGAGGCACAGCGAGGAGGGCCCGGCTTCCCTGTAGTCTTCCCGCACAGGCCACCTGCCCAGGAGGGCTCAGGAGGGCTGGATGGGTGCAGAGTCTCCCCCGACCCAGCTGCACAGGGGCTCCCCCTCGTGGCCTGCTCTGCGGGTGGGCGCACTCCCCAGCCGCCAGATCCTGTCCCCGCCCACCTGCCCACCCACCTTCAGGGCCCAAGCCTGGACCTCACGCTCTCTGCCCGGCCTGTCCTCGGCAGGTGTGCTGACCCAAGGGCAACCCCCCAACCCCACCCACTGTGCGGTGCTTTCCTCAGCCCTCGGCCCCTGGCCGTGGCCTCATGGCTGCCTCGGGGACACCTTCAGAGACAGCCCCACGGGGAGGGGAAGAGGTGGCCAAGCCAGCCCAACCTCTGAGCAGCGGGACCGCGGGCCCCCTGCTGGGTAACGCCCTGCCCTGGACGTAGTACCTGCCACCGGAGGAGGAGACCCCGCCCTCGGGGGGGACCTGTCGGCGGTTGGGTTGGGCCCACGGAGTGGGAGTGGGAGGAGGCCGTCCAGAGCTGCAGAGCGCACCTGAGGTCCCTGTGGCTGGCACCTGTCACCCTGCATGCTCGCCGACCCTGTCTTAGCGGCCACCCCATCCTCATCCCACGGGCTCCGTCGGGGTTCCGGGGGTGGGGGCTGCCCTGGAGCACCTTGGCCCTGTGCTCTGGAGTGGGGTGAGGCCACCCGTGCCGGGTGGCCCCACGGGAACCCCAAAGGTCCCCAGGCTAATGTTCCCCTTGTTGAAGTGCTGGGACGGACTCCCCGTCTCGGGTGAGTGGCAGCCCCACCCACCCTGAAGAGCCAGTGCTCCCCTTTCCTCACCCCAGTCCCCTTCCAGCCTCTGGTGGGGGGGGCGGGGTGGGTGGTGGCGACAGGCAACAGGGAGGGTCAGGTGCAGAGGTGTGGCTGGGCCAGGGGTGGGGGCTGGCTGTGGTGGGGGGGGGGCGGTGGTCAGCTGGGCCATCCGCCTGCCTTGCCCTGCCTGGACTCAGACCGGACAGGACCTGCAGGACGGGGGGCTGCTCCAGACTGGGGTGACCAGCGCTCCCCTCCCTAGACTTAGTAGAGGAGATGGGGCCAGCCTGGGGAGGGTGTGTGGCCGGGACCGCTCCTCTGCTCCGGGCGCCTGCTGGCAAACAGGGCTCAGGCGTGGGGCCTGGTGGGGCTGAGCCCCCACCACCTCTGCTGGCTCTGGACGGGTCACCAGGCCTTCACAACCTGTGTGTAGAGCCCGGCTGAGGGCCCAGACCTTGCACCCCTCCCTGTCTCCTCCTAGCAGCCTGGGTAGAGGGTGGGGGGGCCGGCCGGGGGTGGGGGGTCGTGTCCTCCAGGGATTTTCTTAGTGGGGCAGGGTCCCGGGCCGGTTTGCCCCTAGCAGGATGGAGTCCTGGTGCTCCTTTTCCTGGTGCCATCTGCCTGTCCTACTCCGGGGCCCTCTGCAGGGATGGCGCCCCAGTCTTGCTCCCTCCTGCCCCCTGCCCGCGCGGGCCTCAGGCTCAGGCCTGGTCTGTCCTGTAGCCTCTGTCCGGCGCCGTCCCCAAGGGCTTGTTCTCCCCCAGGCTGGCATCTTCTGCCCTTGCTGCCCCACGTGTGTCGCAGCTGCCTGGGCACGATGTGGTGTCCAGGGAGGGACAGGGACTCCTGGTTGGCTCAGCTCAGCTCTGGAGCTGTGCTTCCGTGGGGGCCCTGGCCAGCGTGCCCGGTAGGTAGAAGCGGCGGGCCTGACTTTATTCACCTGTGTCCTGCCTGCCTTGAGCGGGACGGTGTCTCCTGGGACTGGCCACCGGGAGCCTAGGGTAGCAGGCCAGACCCAGGTTCAGAAACAGTGTGGACCCGATGCCACTCTCCTGCAGATCAGTAATTGCCCTTGCTGTGTTTTCTCACCACTGCATTTTGGGCAGGGTGTCTGTGGCTTGGGTAGCTGGCCAGGGCCTGGTTCTTTCTCCCTTCCTGGGCTTGTGCTCTTTTTTTATTGGGCAGTGGCGTAACTGTGCTCTAGGCCCTGTGCTCATGCTGGCCCAGAAAGTGCTTCCATGTGGGGGTATTGCCAGCAATCCTGGAGTTGTCCCATTAGGGGAGGAGGCCTGAAAGCTGAGGCTTGGCTGGGTTTAAAGCCCTTCCCTGCATGTGGGGGGCAAGGTTGCTGTAGAGGGAAGTGGGTAGGGGGGATGGCTGTGAGGGGCCACCGTGAGGACATCAGAGCTCTTAGATGGCTGCAGAACAAGGAAGACTTGGCTGGAGTGTTGGATGTTTTGTGTTTTAGAGTGGGAGATCGTTGGGTGGGACGTGGGAAGAGATGGACAGGGATGCAGCAAAGGAGTTAAGCGAAGGGCTCAGATCGCTCCACTGTGCTGAGAAGAGGGACCCACAGCAAGGCCTTCTCAGGGGAGGAGGGCACGTAAGGCACGGCCAGCTGGGGCGGGGCGAACTGCAGCCAGTGAGCAGCACCTTGAATGGAGCCGCCTGTCCACTGGGGGGCCCCGAGATGCCTTGGGGCAGAGGTCCTCATGACAGCCCCTTATGCTGTGGGATGATGACACATTTAAGAAGCCCGGGAGATGGCCAGGAGCTGCTGGGATTTCAAGGCCTGTTTATCTGGCCCTCCCATCCAGCACTTTGCCTCTCGTAGTCTGGTCATGGCCTGGCTTTCCCTTAGGACAGTATCCGTTCCTGGTGTGGCCTGGGAAGAGCACACCGGTGTCACGTCCTGTTCTGCTGTGCTATGCATCTCTCCCCTTCCATTGGTCTGAACCCACGAAGGCAGAGAACACTTGAGTGCCAGTGGGCCGGTGGGAGTTGGGGCGGGGCGTGCACGGGTGGGGAAAAGCAGGAGCCCCTGGGTGCCGGGCCTGGAGATCTAGATGGCACCCTTGCAAGAAAGCTAGAGCCACCTCAGGAGAATGGAAGCAGAACTTTATTCTTCTCGGCTAGGGAAGAGAACTAGCGGGTGGTTGTGCATAGTACCCCATCCCTCACCCCTCCCAGAACCAAAGAAGATAGGCAGAGCCACCAAAGGGCTACCTCTGCTCGCCTCTCTCCTTTACCCAAGTGGAGGCAGGTGAGTGCAACGCAGGGCTGGGGTGGCTGCAGTGATGGGGCGGCCAGGGCCGGCCGGGGCTCCGGGGCTGAGGAGACCAGGGGGCTGCTCAGGTTGGGGGATGGGTGTGGGGCACGTCTCATCCTGGGAGCTGCCAGCTGGCATAGGCAGAACTCAGGGGACCAGGACACGGTAGGGGCTGCCTGGGATGTGCTCATCGCCCCACTTGACCACCAGCGTGTACTCTCCCTTGTCCTTGAGCAGGTAAGACACACTGTAGAGCCGGCTGCCCACGTGCTTCACCAGGATCTCCTCGCAGGGTGTCCGGGGGCCATGCACCCCTACCAGCAGCATGTTGTTGCCTGGTGGGGAAGAGGCCTCAGTTCTAAGCCCCAAGTCTCCTCCCTTCAGCGGAGAATACGCTGACCCCTCTTTCTGTCTTCGTATCCTCCCCCTGCCGCCCCCATCTGTTGCGGGGTGACAGCCCTTCCTCAAGAGTTGCCAGCACCCCTGCTCCCTAGGCCAGTGTAGGAAAGTCCAGCTCCTCCCAAGCCACTTTCCTGAAGGGTAAAGATGGCAGGGAGCCCAGAGGGGAAGTGGCTTTAGAAGTGACCAGCATGCCCGCAAGGGCACTCCGGCCGCACCTAACCCCCTTCTTCCCCTGTTCCCAGGCACTGGCCATCCCGTCTTCTCTCTGGCCTTGTCTTTTGGAGGGGCGGGGGCGGGGCCTGGGGCACCCACCTGCTTTGCTGCAGTCCACCGTGAAGCTGCTCTTTTGGCCCGCGTAGGCCTTGCTCAGCCCCAGGCCCTTGGCCAGCACCTTGCTGGCATCAGTGGAACCTGCCAGGGCCCCATGCTGGGGGGCACTGGCAGTCTTGGTCAGGGAGTCCACAAACACGGATGATGTCTCATGGAGGCTGTGGTTGCTGACGAGACGGGGACCTGCAGGGCAGAGCTGGTTAGGGTGCTAAGAGATGGCCGGAGGGCAAGGCACTGGGCTGGGCACCAGCAGTCTGGTGCAAGACTCACCTGTGACTTTGGCCTTGAAGGGGCTGCCCCCAATGTGGTAGGGGCCACCATACTTGATGGAGATGAGGTAGCTGCCAGGTGCCATGGGAGTATAAGTGACACGGTAGCCCTCAGGGCACTCCTGGCAATCCATCTTCACCTTGGAGGGCCCATCGATGGTTACTGACAGGGCACCCGCTCCAGCGTTGCTCGTGTTCACGATAAACTCAGCTGGGCTCCCTGGGGGCGTGGGAGGTCAGGAAGAGCTGGCCTGGACTGTTTCCCCAGCCCCTGACTCCCACCCCCCACCCCCCAACCCCCGGCATAGCTTTGTCACCTCTGCACGCCTCCTGTTGTCACTGAGAACTTGGGGGAAGGGCCCCAGCAGCCGTGTGCACACACTGGAAGCTGCATCCGCTGACCTACCTGTGACCCCACCTTCTAGGCCAGCTCCATAGGCGGACACCAGGCCTGGGTCCCCTCCATGCCCAGGCTCCCCAACTCGGATCTTGAAGGGGCTTCCAGGAATGTGGGTGCCATTGAACTTGACGTCAATCAGGTAGACACCATTCTCCCGCGGGATGAAGCGTACAGCATACTTATCTGAGGAACAGAGGGGCACGCCGTGGGCCTGAGGTCCCTCCAAAACCGGGCAAGTGGCATCTGTGAGGAGGTTCCCCTGCCCACCGGTCCAGCAGGTCACTTCTTCCAGGGACCACACTGGGCACCCACAGCCCGCACCCCAGACCTCCTGAAGCCTGAGATGCCCAAGCAGCTCACTGTTGGTGCTCATTTGGACGGAAATCTACGAGCAAAACACTTGCCTCGCCTCTCTGCCTCCCTAAACAGGTTACCACGAAGGCCTTAGCCTCCGCATGTGAACAGGGGCACCGAGGCAACAGGAACTTGAGGTCACGTGGCTGTGGAGGGGCAGGACCAGCTGTGAGACTAGTGGAATTGGTGAACCGGCTCTTCTCACCTCCAGGCTGCCTCAGACCTATCTGGCAAGTGCCAGGCCCTGGCTAAGGAGTGGGCCAGCCCCGTGGCTAGACTTCGGGTCTCTCCTTCAGGAGACTGCACCGCACTGCCTGCAGGCGGCTTTCTCCTTCCTAGCAGCTGTGGCTTCTGAGCCAGAGCCTCCCCGCCCCCCGGCCAAGGGCTTGGGTCACGAATGGGGGAAGGGTCGCCTGGCTGAGGGAGCCCCAGCGTTTGGGCCCTGCTTATAGAATCTGTACCTTCCTTTTGTACTCTCAGTCTGCTTCCAGCCAGCTGGGCAGGCCCGCTGCTCCCAGCAGGGCCAGGGAAGATGGGTGGGTGGCCCGGGCAGGGACAGGGCCTCACCTTGGTCGATCTCTGTGACATAGCACTCCTCCAGGGCTCCCGAGGGGCTGTGCACCTTAGCATCGATCGCCCCCTTGGCCCCATTCAGGCTGACTGCAAAAGAGGCTGGCTGGTTGACCTTTAGCCCTGACTCCTGGAAGCACAGCAGATGTGGTTAGACAGGGTGGCTGGGGCACGGGAGAGCAGGGCCCCAGCAGCAGGAAGGCCCCTGGGGTTACACTTACCCATCTGGCGTCCAATTTGGTTTAAAGAGGGAGAGCCACTGATTCTTGGGGACCGGTAAGCTACATGCACACGCCCCCGCCCCCAGATCCACACTCTGCAATCATACACCCAGGCAGCAGGAATGGAGGGCAGCCCTGCGCTGTGGGCAGCACTCAGCCCTGGCAGGCTATCCCTCTTTAAACCTCAGCCCTGGTGCTCAACGGGCACAGGCTTCTGTTCAAAGCCTTTAGACCTGAGACACGAGAAAAACTCCACACAGCGGGCAGGGGTGCTTCCTGCCAACCCCAAGCATGGGCTGCACCCGGCCAGAGCAGAGGCCCGGCAGCCAGAGCAGAGGCCCGGTGCCCCGAGCTGGGCTGGGCGGGTCCCTTGACACAGGGTCAAGGTCTGCTCTGTGCAGCGGCTCTGGTCTGGCCGGGCCCAGGAGCCCCAGGCAGGCGGTTTCTCTCAGTGCCTCACCTGAAGACTAGAAACAGTAAGGCGGCGGGCATCGCCAGACGGAGAAGCCACCGGTACTACGAAGGGGCTGTCGGGGATGTGTTCCTCGTTGAACTTGACCGAGACCTCGTAGTCACCTGGGCAGGGAGAGAGCACAGAGGGCATGCTGGAAGGCTCCTGTTTGTCAGTGTTTACACCTCCCACTTCCCACCAACAGCCTGGGTGGCCCTGGGACCTCAGGGTGGAGGGTGGGAGCAAGGTGGAGCTGTCCACACCCAGGGGCCGCTTCCCCCGACCCCAGCCAAGCTCTCGGTACCTGGCTCCTGGACCACATAAGCCACACCGCAGGAGCCGTCCTTGCGGTCCTCGAAGGAGATCTCGGCCTTGCTGGGGCCCTCAACAGCAATGGCCAGGCCCCCAGCACCAGCTTCCCTGGTCCAGATGCTAAATTCAGCTGTGGGAAAACAGGGTGCCCTCAGAGAGGGCCACTATTCCAGCTTCAGTCCCCTCCAAGCATGGCTGACGGCAACATGGCTGCTAGCTACTTCCTCAAACCCACCCCAGCCCAGAAGAGCAAAAGCCTCGCAAGCAGCAGGCGTACCTGGCACTCCGGCTTCAGCCCTCTCCAGGCCAGGGCCTCCAGCACGGACTTTGTGGGCTCCCCCTTCCCCCAGGGGCCCCACAGTGAACTGGAAGGGGCTCCCGGGCACGTGCTGGCCCTTGTACTTGACGCTGACTGTGTGCATGCCCATCTCGGCAGGCACAAAGCGGATGCAGTAGGTGTGGTTCTCCCCTTCCACAATCTCGGCCTCGTGGCTCTTGCCTGACGGGCTGGTTACCTGGGCTGTCATGTCCTGGATGCTAATTTCTGCAGGTAGGGGGACAGCCTGGTGAGCAAGAGGCCTGCGCCCCGCCCCACCCCTCTGCTTCGGGCCACCTGGGGCTGGCGCCCAGGACTCCCCACGGCCCCTCCCTGGCTCCCTACAGCTCCTACCAGGGATCTTCAGGCTGAGGTCGCAATGACTGCCAACATTGGCCACCGAAGGGGCCCGTCGCCGGCGTGTGATGCTCTCTTTCACCCGGCCCTCTCCTGTTACCTTCACAGAGAAGGGGCTGCCTGCGGGAGGAGAGCACAGCCCGCACGTCGTACAGGTTACGTTTCTGCCGGCAGGCTCTGGCGTGCGGCACGGGGGTGGGGGCAGCTCGGTCATGGGGGCTGTGTGTGGGTGCCACACTCACCAGGCACGTGCTGGTCAGCGAACTTGATGTTGATGATGTAGTTGCCAGGCTCTGTGGGGCAGTAGGTGACCCTGCATGTGCCATCCTCTAGGTCCTCTGTGTTGATGTCCACCTTGCTGGGGCCCTCAATGGACAAGCTAAGCCCGCCGTAGCCTGTGGAAGGGACGCCGCTGAGCCGGGAGGGCCAAGCACAGGGCTCTTGCCCCAGCTGGTAGGCCACCACCACCTACCTGCATCACGGGTGTCAATGATGAACTCTGCAGGCTCAAAGGTGTGGCCTTCGTGGAGGCCCTGGCCTGAGACCCGCACGCGGCTGGCATCCCCAATCTCCGACTGGCTGATCACCACTGGGATGGGGCTGCTCGCCACGTGCTGGCCATTCTTCTTCACATGCACCAGGTGCTCCCCGGTCTCCTTGGGCACGAACGAGATCCCTGGGCACAGGGCGGGGCTGTCAGCTGGGGAAAGGCATGCCCTCCCCTCACAGCCTCCTTCCTTTCCAGAAGGCCCTGCCCCTCAACCTCTTACCCACGTGGCCATTGCGCAGTCGCTTCAGCAGACAGGGCTCCTCCCGGCCCGAGGGGGGCACGACCGTGGCCGTCAGCAGGCTGAGGTCCGTCTCGGAGATATTGATGGGGATGTCAGCAGCAGAGCCCACCTTCAGGTGGGACATGCGCATGGAGTCGTCACCTGCCAGGGGACAGTCACTTCATGTCCAGGTGCGGAGGGAGACTGTGCCCACCCTGCCGCCTGCCCGCTTTTGTCACTGCTCCCAGTGCCACCCACCTGTGACCCTGGCGGTGAAGGGGCTGCCCGGGATGTGCTGCTCGTTGTACTTGACCAGGATGCTGTAATCCCCGGGCAGCACGGGCAGGTAGGAGACGCTGCAGGTCCCATCTTGGTTGTCAGTGCAGCTGATTTCTGCTTTGGATGGGCCCTCGATGGCCAGGGACAAGCCCCCTAGAGAGAGTCACGGGTGAGGATGGGAACAGTGCGCCGGCGGGGAAAGAGCCCCAGCAGGCAAGCAGAGGCCAGGGCGGCAGGGTGGGGAGCCGCATTCAGGGAGCATCTCCCTTGTGCCCAGCTTTCTACTGGATGAGGGTGGGCGTCCCTCAGCACGCAGGCAGGCTAAGAGTAGGGCTGCCGCTCACCCTCTCCTGCATCCTTGGTGTTCACGGTGAAGACAGCAGGCTTGTTCACCACTCCGTGGGTGAGGCCAGGCCCATAGGCTGTGACGTGGCCGCAGTTGACGTAATCCACATAGAACTGCAGGGGGCTTCCTGAGGCAGGAAAAGGGGCCATGTGGAATGGGGCCTGGTGTCACCTCCCCAGGCTCCCCGCCCCCCGAACTCAGGCCCCCACGAGGCGCACCTGGGATGTGCATGTGATCGTAGCGGATGTCCATCTCGTGCAGGCCAGCCTCGCTGGGAGCATAGCGGACGGTCACGGTGCCGTCCTTGTTGTCCGTGATGGCTGGCTGTGCCACCTTGCCCGAGGGCATCCTCACCTCCCCTGCGGAGCAGTGGGGCCAGGGTCAGGGCACCCACTGGCAAACCCTCGCCTCTCTGGCTCCCGAGCTCCTTCCTGCTCCCGCTTACCCGTGATTTCGCCTTTCTTGATGGTGAAGGGGATGACAAGGTCGAAGGGCCTTAAGCTGGTCACATCCAACCCATTGACACCCATTAGGGGTCTCTCTGGGGCCTGCAGTGGAGACAGAGGGCCCAAGTGAGGGGCCGTAGGAGGGGAGGGAGTCCCAGGGGTCCGTCCTCACGCATAGCAGGATGGGGCCTCACAGGACACCCCGCTGGCCAGCCCCCAAGTGTCCCCTCGGGCCAGGAGAGCCAGGACGAGGCAGCTGAGGCCGTACCCAGGTCTGCTGGCCACCCTGGGCATACGTGTAAGACGGGGCCAGTTGCTGAGGCCGAAGCGGGGGCTGTGCTGTGGGCTGGTCCCCGGCTAGAGCCTGCGGAGCAACACAAAAGAGTTGCAGATTCTGGCGTCACACAGGGCAGGGACAGGGCAGGCTCCACCCAGACCCCTCAACCCTGGCCCCTCCTGACCGTCACTTGGAAAGGGCTGTTGGGCACGTGCTCGCCACCAAAGCGCACGCAGATGACATATTTGCCCGGCTGGGGGGCTGTGTAGAAGATGTCAAAGGTGCCATCCTCGTTCTCCACCACATCCACGTCCACCTCGGAGCCGTCGGGCGTGCACACGGTGCAGGTCACCTTCCCTTTGCCTGCTGCCTTGGTGTCGACAGTGATCACCGTCTCCTCCCCAATCTGGATGGTGGGGCCAATGCCAGCACCTGGTGGGGCAGGGCAGGTCCCCAAAGGGGGGGCCGGTGTGTGAGCTCGGCGCTTGAGCTGCTCCCATCTGCCTGCCACCCGCCCAGGCTTCTTATTGCCACCACCAAGCGCAGCCAGGCCTCCCCCGCCCCCCGCCCCAAGCTGGATCGGTGAGTGGTTTCTCAGAAGGCAGGAAAGGTTCCCCTGAGCTGCCTCAAGCCAGGGAGTCCTGTCTTGGGGATAGCCCTACATGGGAAAGGCCCGATGGGGGGCACACAGGTGTCTGGGAGAAAGGAAGGGGCCCGGAGGCCCATGAGGCCGCCGCTACCGTCCGGACACGAGTGTTTGCCGCCACTTCCCCCGCCAACTTGGCCTCAGCCAGTGCTGTGGACCAACACCGGCACCCTGGCTGGGTGCGCAGCAGCCTTCGTCCCTGCAGCCTGGCCCTGGACCCCAGTGCCGTGTGCAGATGCGGTGAGGCAGAGTCCTGCTGCAGCGTGGGGGGGGGGGGTTGTGACAGTTGCCTCCCACCCCCCGGGCCTGAAGGCGAAACTGGAGTTTCCTGACAACTGAGAACACTCGCTCAACCGGAGGCTGGTGGGGAGGGGCGGCCGGGTGCGGCCCGGCGCAGGCAGGGAGCCGGGAGCGGGGAAGCAGCGAGGCCGCGGGGGGTTAGCGCCCAAGCAGCACGCACAGCAGGCGGGGGCAGCACCAGGGGAAAGAGGGACGGGAGGCCCAAGCCACAGCCACCGCCACTAGGTTGCAAGGGCAGAGCAGCTGAGCAGCCTCTAGGGCCCCAGAGTGCCCGAGGGGAGGGGGGGGCAGTGACGTTATGGTTTGAGCTCAGCCGTGAAGGCCTGGGGGGCCGTGGGCTGCGAGGCCTGGCAGTGAGAGTGCTTGATGTGACCCACCGAGCCCACTCAAGGGCTGTTTAAGGGGCACCCCTGGCCGAGGGCTCCTGCGGCGCTAGGCTCCGTGCTGGCCTTCCATGGCTCACTTAAGCTCTAGACCTGGCCACCTGCTGCCCGCCCTGCCCTGGGAGGCTTCGCCTCACAGCTACACCCGTCCTGCCCAGCTCGTGATCTGGACCACCGCCCAGTCGGCGGCTGCTCACTTGGCCCGCCCGGGGCCTAGTGCATCAGCGGGTCTCGGCTGCTCCGTCCTCAGACTACGCCTCCCAAGTTGGCTCCCCACTCAAGCCGCATCGCCACCAACCTGGTCCAAGCCACCACTATGACTGATCCAGAGGTGACTTCGGCTCCCCTACTGGGCTCTTTGCCTCCATTCTGCACACAGTGGCCAGGTAAACTGAGACCACTCCTTTGGCCAAGTCTTGGCCGTGCCCCTGTCCCCATGGCCCTGTTCCCCTGCCCTAGGCACACATGCCTGTCCTCTCAGATCCTGGAGCCTATTCTACCAAGCCATTGGGCCCTCGTCCCGAGACTCTAGCCACCCTCCAAATCTTGTCCTGGCCACCTCACCCAAGCTCCAGGCCTGCAGCCTCCAGAGGCTCCCAGGTCAACTGTCACCTCTTACTGGCGTCCCTGGTGTCCCTGGCTGGGGCTAGAGCTCCCCTCCCATGCCCAAGCAGGAGAACCTCCATGCCTAAATAACGTCACTGCTGGGGGACGGGGGTGGGGGGCAGGGGGAGGGAGGGAGGCAGGGAGGGCGGGCAGGCCGCCGAGTGCACTTTGGGGCTCTGAGGCTGGGCTGGGCCCTGCCCTGCTACCCGCCCAAGCAGTCGGACGCTGCTGCTGTTGCACTAGCCGCCCCACCCGCTCATGCAGTCCGTACCTCCCCCGGCCTGGGGCCCAGACGCCCCTGGGAGATGGGGATGGAGGTCTGTGGATCTGGCCAGGGCCGGGGGACTCCCACTGCTGAGGGGAGACCCCCTGTCCCCTCAGCCCGTGCAGGAGCCCTTGCCACGGAAGGAGGAAGTGAGAAGGCAGGGCCTGCTGCCCGCCCCCGGGGCTTCCCCAGGGTGCCAAGATCCCCAGACCCCAGAGCCCCCAGTGGGGTGCTTCTCAGGATGCACCTCACCCCAAAGCTCTCAGCTGCAACCCGACGTCTCAGATGGGGAAACGGAGGCCCAGAGAGAGGGAGGGCCGGAGCACTCACGCTCTGCTCTGGAGGCCTCCCTGGGCACTATCCCTCCAGCTTCCCCCCCTGTCCCTGCCAAGAGCTGCAGCTGGAACTGTCCTGGGAATCGGCACGGAAGAGGAAAAGGAAGCTGCCCTCTGGGCAGGAGGGGCATTGGGAGTGGCCCCAGCAAGCAGCTTACCTAGCCCGTGACCTCCGATTGACACTGAGGTGAGAGGGCAGAGAGCAAGGAGAAAGGTCAGGTGAGTCACTCCAGGGGGCGGCCCCCACTCCCACACGCCGCCCCAAGCAGCGAGCCCTGGCACACTGGCGCCCCCCAGCCCCGTGCGCAGCGCCGCGGCCGCCGGCAGCCTGGCTCACCTGTGACCGTGCACTTGCTGGCGTCTCCGGTGGGCACGGCCCGGACGCGGTACGGGGAGAAGGGGATCTCGTCACCGCCGTACTTGATCAGGATGGTGTAGCGGCCCGTCACGTCTGGCACATAGGCCACCGTGTACGTGCCATCGTGGTTGTCTTGGATGTGCGTCTTCTTGGGCTTGCCCTCAGGGTCCTATGCGGCAGAGCACAGCGGAGGCCCGGGGTTACCTCAGACCCTCAGGAGGAGCAAACTCCAGGGACCACGGCTGCAGGGACAGCCTCCGAGTCACTCCACCGCCCGGCGGCGTCAGTCCTTTACTTGGCCACGGCCAGGATCCAGAAGGGAAGTCCCAGATGCCCCACGCGCCCCCCCCACCCCCGTGACAGGCAGGGGGCCGGGGAGCTTGATGCCCACCCTGCTTTATCGCCATGACCACCTTGGCTCCCGGCCTCCGCCCCAGGGCCTGCTCCCGCACTAGCGGGAGCTCCCCCTGGAAGATCAAGGTCCCGTCCTCCTGCGTGACCCACGAGAACGTTACGGGCGGGCCGGCTGAGGCACCAAGGTCAGCAGTGAGCAAGCGTGCGCGCGGGGGGGCCTGTGCCTGTCACCACCGTCCTAGAGGCAGGGGACCTGGCCTCGCTGGCACGGCTCCCGAGGGAGACCACAGTCCCGGACTGGTCCACTCGCCCTGGTCGCACACCCTATGCCGCCCGCCGCGCTGGCCTAGGCCCCTCTCGGCCCCCGCCTCCTCGGTGCCTGGAGCGCGACCCGCCGGAGCCGGGCAGCCACCCCGGCGGCCAGCTCACCGTGATCTGCACAGCTAGCAGGCCCTCTCCCGCGTCCTTCGCGTCGATGGTGAACTCCACGGGCAGGCTGGCGGGCACACCGGTAGTATTGAGCCCGGGGCCACTGGCCTTCACCTTGCTGGCATCGTGCGTAGGCAGCACCTTGACCTTGAAGGGGCTGTTGGGCCGGGGTGATACAAGAACGGTCAGGAGGGCTTTTGGTGCTCAGCCCTGGTACCCTTCCCACAGGCAGGAGGCCCTGCCTCTTACCTGCGGGGCACCTCTTCCTCCCCGTACAGCACTGAGATGCTATAGGGCCCCTCCCGGCTGGGCACGTAGTTTACGGTCTGGGTGCCATCAGCGTTGTCCACGACGTCCACAGGCTCCACCAGGCCTGGTCCCAGTCCCAGAGAGAGACTCAGCCAGTTTCCCGGGTCCCCCAGCCCCACCATACTGGACCACCCAGCTCAGCCCCCACCCCAGGCCTAGACCTTGCTTTGCCCTCGCCTGCCCATCCCTAGGAATGTGACACCAGACACTAATCTGGGTGCCATCTTGGAGCCTTGCCCACCCTCCCTCCTGCCACATCTGCCCAGTGGCCAAGTCCCGTCTGTTCTACCTCCTGGTGGTCCTCTGTCCCTGGGCACTGGCTTCACTGTCACCCGAGGCTCCTCCGTGAACTACCTGAATACCTGTCCCAACCTCTGAGCGCTGCGCCTCCGGTCTCCTGCCCTAGCCTCCCAAGAGGACTGTGCTCTCCTGACCGCCCACTCCCAGGCACATGAACACTCACCTTTGGGCCCCTGCACTTTGACCTGCAGTGGGGCCACGCCAGCCTTGCTCGTGTCTACCTGGAAGGACTGAGGGAGGTTGGCCCGGACCATGCCAGGGCTCAGGCCAGGCCCAGAGCACTTGACTTTGGATGCATCTGTCACATCATGCACGGGGACCTTGAAAGGACTGCCTGCGGAGGGAACACGGATGGCAGCTGTGTGCGAGAGCCGAGGGCTGGCAAATGGCCCCAGACCGGCCCTAGCTGCCTCGCCTCCTCACCTGGGACTTGGTGGCCACCGTAAGTGACGTTAAGGCTGTAGGTGCCAGCCTCGTAGGGGGTATACTCGACCGAACAGCTGCCGTCCTTGTTGTCCATGCAGGACATCTTGGCCTCGGAGGGGCCCTCGACAGCCAGGCCCAGGCCCCCAGTGCCAGCTCCCCTGGTCCAAATGGATAGCCCATTATTTCCTGCGGTCCCAAGCCCCATCGCAGCCCCTGCTTCTCAGGCACTTGCTCACCTGGTCTCCACGGTGAACTTGTTGGGCTTGTTGGTGGTGCCGCTTTGGATACCTGGCCCGTGGACACGCACTCGGGAAGGGTCACAGCCCTCGGTCACAGGCACCTGAAACGGGCTGCTGGGCACGGGGCTGCCATCATAGGTCACGTCCACGGAGTGGAGTCCTGGAGGAGGGCAGGCTGGGTCAGGAGGAGCCCAGGCCGCCCTGTCTCTCAAGCCCCGGCCCTTGGGAACCCCAGCGCCTACCCTCCTCATACGGCGTGTACTCCACTTTGTAGGTGCCGTCACCACAGTCCTGCACGTAGGTCTCGGTCAGGTTACCTGAGGGGTTGGTCACACGAGCCTTGACGTGGGGCCCTCCGGTCTGGGTCAGAGCGCGGGCATCCACACTGAACTCAGTGGTAGCCTCTCGGAAGACACCTGCAGGGGCGGGCATGGGGAGGAGGCATGGGGCTCCAGGGACCCGCGGGGCGCTGGCTTCCCTCTGCCCCCCGGGGCCGCGGTGGGGCCTCACCTTGGCCCTCGATCCCAGGCCCATAGCACTGGACGCCCGACGTGTCGACCGCAGGCTCCACCTGCAGCTTGCTGGGGAAGTTGGGCACAGGCTGGCCACCGTACTTGATGGTGACAGTGTAGGCCCCAGGGCAAAGCGGGATGTAGGTGATGGTGTGCGTGCCGTCACCGTGGTCCTGGATGTGCACCTCGGCCGGCAGCCCCGCCTCCGAGCAGATTTCGATGGTCAGCTCCGCGCTGCCTGCGCTCGAGCAGTCTACGTGGAACTGACCCGCCTCCCCGGCCGTGGCCCGCTCCAAGCCGGGGCCTGAGCACTTGACTTTGGATGCGTCGAAGCAGGGCACCACGTGGGCCTTGAACGGGGAACCGGGGATGTGGGTATCAGCGAAGAGGATGTTGATATTGTAGTCCCCGGGTTCGGTGGGCACATAGGACACAGAGCATGTGCCATCCCCGTTGTCCAGGCACTCGAGCTGGGCCTCGCAGGGGCCCTCCACTGTCAGGCCCAGGCCACCCATGCCGGCACCCTTGGTATCGATGGTGAAGCGCGCAGGGGAGCCCGCACTGCCCCCCTGCAGCCCTGGCCCAAACGCCTTCACCTGAGGGAAGAGGGACAGGTCAGGAGCCAAACCCGTGTCACCTCCCTGACCCCCGACCCCCAGCCTGACCTCACAACTACCTTCTCCCCCACCAGCTAGGGGTCCAGGCAGGGCCACTGGTCATGAGGACAAAAATGAGGAAGGCGGAGGGTGAGCCTGGAGAAGATGAGGGGGGGCCCCCCACGCCCCAATTACCTTGCTAGGCTTGGTGGGGGGCAGGGCTTCCACAGGAAAGGGGCTGCCAGGCACAGACACGCCGTCGTAAGTCACCTCGACCTCATAGGGCCCCTCCTCTCGGGGCACAAAGCGCACCACGCTGTTGTCAGCCCCCAGGCCTGGCTCCACCTTGCAGGGCACTACTGTGCCCGAGGGGCCCGTGATCTTGGATGCCACTTTGCCTTGGCCACCAGCACCCTTCGATTTGACTGTGAACTCCTGATCTTTGCCGACATCCACCTCTGTTGAGATGACAGAACCAGGGAGAAAACTATGGCATCCAGCCGAGGCGGCCCCTGGGGCATCCTCAGTGACTGGGACAGGGCTCTGGTTACTTACTCTCTCCCAGGCCAGACACCTTGATCTTGCTGAGGTCTAGGCTTGGAGACACCCCCACCGAGAAGGGGCTCTTGGGGATGGGGTCCCCTCCGTAAGTGACATTGATGCCCACTGGACCCTGGAGAGGGCACAGAAAGGCAGAGTCAGGAGTCAGGACCTTGGTCCCCCCGGCCTGTGTCTTCCGCACTTGGGCATGGGGGGAGGGTGAGAGAAGCACTGGCTTTGCTCTCCCGCCCCCAGCCTTCCAAGCTGGCTCTCTCCCAGCGGGGAGTCGAGAGTGCGTGGGAAGCCCTCTGGAGCAGCCCACCTAGCCCACCACTCGAGGAAGCCCACACGCTCGGTAGGTTAGTTGAGGAGCGCAGCCGTTGGGAGGTCCGGGTAACTACCTGCTGCACGGGAGTGTACTTGACCGTGTAGGTGTTGTCGTGGTGGTCAATGATGTCCACATCGCGCACTGCGTCCCCCTTGGCCAGCCCTGAGAACTGGACGTCCAGCTTGCCTTTGCCAGCAGCTTTGGCATTGACCGTGAAGTGGGTGGGTTTGCCAAGCTCAACACCTGAGGAAACACGGTGGCCATGTAAGGGCACCTTGCCCCAAGCCTCCTTGTGGCCCCGACTGCCGCACAGGGTGCTGCTCATCCTCACCAGTGCGACTGAGGCCAGGGCCCTCAGCCTTCACCTTGCTGGCATCATGGGAGGGCTCCACCTTGACCCGGATGGGGCTGGTGGGCGTGGCCTGCAGGGGGTGGGAAGAGTAGGGCTCAGGGGACAGCAGTGCCCCAACACGCAGCACCGTTAGGGGCCGGGAGCAGAGCACCCACCTGGTCAGCAAAGAGGACCATGATGGTGTAGCTGCCAGCCCCGCGCGGTGTGTACTTCACTGTGAAGGTGTCGTTGTCGTTACGGATGATGTCAAAGTCGATGTCGGCCTCAGTGGGGCCCACCACGCCAGGGGCACACTTGATGCCAATGCTGACGTCCCCTGCAGCGGGGGGTGGGAGCAGAGGCTGGGATCGCGTCCGGACACCTCGCCCGCTCGCCCACCCGCCCACCCGCCCGGGGCAGGCCCTTACCCTGGCCGGCCTCGGCGCAATCCACAGTGAAGTAGGTTGGCTCATGAGCCTTGAGCCCTGTCTTGGCTACTCCTGGGCCATATACCTTGACCTTGTTCGGGTGGCTACCGGCTCCCACGTTCACCTGCAGGGCGCAGGGGCAAGTGCAAGGGCATGAGCGGCGTGGAGGCGGCCCAGGGCTTTTTCACTCACGGCCAACAGGCACACAAAATGGTACAGCCACCTCAGGAAGTAGTTTAGTGGTTCTTCAAACGATTAAACACGAAGTGGCCACCTGGCCCAGCAAGCCTACCCCGAGGTACCGACGCGCCGGGGGAGAGGAGATCGCTCATCCCCACAAGCGCTCGTCCTCGAACGTTCACAGTGGTGTTATTCACAGCGGCCAAACGCGAAAAACCCACGGGGCCCGTCCACACCACAGGCTATTCCTCGGGCGGGAAGAGGCGGGAAGCGCGGACTCGTGCTATGATACGGGGGGGCCATGATGAAACGTGCTGCTGAGGGACAGCAACCCGATTCGAAGGCCATACTGCGTGCACACGCATCCACAGCAGCCGTCCGGAGTGGGCTTGCTCGGGCCTGGGGCAGGGGGCGTGCGGGGCAGAGGGTTTCTTTTCCGGATGATGAAGATGTCCTAACCTTTGGCTGTGATCCTTGCCGCACACCCCTGAATGTACTCAAAACCATCGAGTCGTACACTTGGGACGGGGGATCTGTACGGTCTGGGAGGCCTACCTAACGGAGCTGGATCGGGCACCCGAGGGAGATGGGCTACAGGGCTGCTCACCCGGAAGGGGCTGTTGGGAATGCTGACGCCGCCCCAGGACACCATGGCCGTGTGCTTCACCGGCTTCCTGGGCACGTACGAGCAGCTGTAAGTGCCGTTGCCGTTGTCCTTGACTGCCGCCTCCACGGGGCATCCCTCGTTGTCCTGGGAAGTGGGCAGGGACGAGCAGCCCGCTGATGAGGGCCCAGGCCTGGGCACCCGCGCACCCCACCTCACCAACCCCACCACGGGTGGGCACCCCACCTGGACTTGGACCCGGAGACTGGCCTTCCCACCATGCTTGGCGTCCACCGTGAACTCTGCCGGCTTATTGACAGCCACGCCCGTCTTCTCCAGTCCAGGCCCGCGTGCCTTCACCTGATGAGAGATGCCCCCACCGCCCCCCGATCTCAGGGGACCAAGTGCAAGGCCCCCAAGGACCCAGAGTGGCAGGAACACGCGGTCGGGGACACCAGCACAGCCAGGCCTCCCCAAGTCCCCAGGCAGAGGCAGAGGGGGGCCGGCAGCACACGCCCTTTACCCTGTCTGGGTGGAAGTCCTGGGGCGCCTCGCGGATGTCGGCCATGAAGGGGCTGAGGCGGATGTCCTCGCTGTTGCACAGCACGTGCACGGCGTACTCGCCGGCCTCCTGGGGCCAGTAGCGCACGTCGCAGGAGCCGTCGCCCTTGTCGTCGCACTCAATCCTGGCCTGCGACGGGCCCTCCACCGAGAAGCCTGCCAACGGCCGCCAGTCGCGTGAGCACCCTGGGGCCGCACCGCCCTCTGCCCCCGGACGCCCGCGCCACGGCCCGCGGCTCACCCAGGGTGCCGACGTCGTCCCCGATGGCCTCCACCACGAAGTCGGCCGACTTGCCCACGACGCCGCCTTCCAGCCCGGGGCCCCAGGCCCGCACCTTCTGGTTGCCGCACTCCGTGCCCACCTTCACCTCAAAGGGACTGTGACGAGAGCCGCACAGGGGAGCGCTGAGGGCCCGGCACGGGGGGAGGAGCGTGCCGCCCGGGCCCCTGGGGCTCTGCGCGGGGCCTCACCTGCGCCCGATGTTCTGGCCACCCCACGTGATGGTGACAGTGTACGTGCCGGGGACCAGGGGGTAATACTCGAAGCCATAGACGCCGTCCCCCAGGTCCTTCTGCTTCACACGCTCCTCGCCCTCTGCCCAAGACAAGGGAGGGCCTCAGGCCTGGCCAGCAGCAGTCCTGAGGCCGCCGCCGCCATCCCGGCCGTAGCCCAACTTACTGGGCCCCTTCACGGTGACCTTCAGCTCTCCGCTGCCGGCGCCCTTCGTGTACACCTTGAAGTCCGCGCTCTCCTTCACCCGCACACCCTTGGGCTGGAGGCCACGGCCAACGGCACGGCAGGCGCCCGGGTTACAGGCTGCGGGGAAAGGGCCAGCTAAGCCACTGGGAGCTGGCGCTGGGTGACCCCTACCCTTCCCTCCCACGGGGCTGGGCCATCAGAATCTGGCGGTCCCTCGGAACGTGGTCCCACAAGACGGGTGAAGGACGTGCGGGAAAGAACGATGACCCCAGGACCTGTAGGCCAGGCCTCCTCCCAGCAATTCCACACCAGCCGCCAGCACCCCCCCGCCCCCCGCCCCCCGCCCAGCCCGCCCCCTCCCAGAGGAAGACAGATCCAAGTACCGTGGACCCCGTGGGCAGAGCAGAGAGCAGCAGGTTTCTAAACAGCTGGAGCGAGCTCTTCTGAAGGTGAAAGCGTGGAGAAGAGAGACGGAGAAGGGCGAGAGGAGGAGGAGGAAGGGCCCCAGCAGGGGAGGAAAGAGAGCCCAGACAGTGGAAGCAGAGAGGCCCAGGGTGCCGGGGCTAGGGCTGGAGTGAGTCTCGCCCTAGCTGCCCCCCCTCCGGAGGGAGGCCCAGTCTACAGCGCCCCCACTTGGGGGCGGCTGGGACCGGCCTACCTTGGCCAACAGTGACAGTGTAGGGGCTTCGAGGGATGGGCACGCCGGCGAAGGTGACGTGCACCGTGTGGACGCCCTCCATGGTGGGCTGGTAGCTGCAGCGGTACGTGCTGTCGCCCCGGGCCTCCAGCTGAGGCTCCACGGTGCCCTTCTGGCCCGCAGGGTCCTGGATCACAACTTCCACCTCGCCCGTGCCAGCCCCTGCCACAAGGTAACCGCAGCTCAGCTCCCGGCCCGCCCCCGGCCCCCCGCCGCTCTCCCCTCGCACCTGCCAGCCTCAGCAGCGCCCTCCTCACCTGCTGTGAAGATCTCAAAGTAGGTGGTCTTGTTGGCGATGTTGCCACTGGGCTCCAGGCCAGGGCCCTGGGCGGTCACTTTGCTCGCATCCCCCTGGGACTTGTCCACATACACCTCGAAGGGACTCTTGGCGATATGCTGGCCGGCAAAGAGCACGGTGACCTGTCCCCAGGAGGGGCAGACCGTGAGGGCAGGGGCCGGGCCTTCCAGCCACCGCCTCCCCCACCAGCCTCCCCTTGGGCTGAGGGCTCACCTTGTGAGTCCCCGTCACTTCGGGGACGTACCAGACAGAGAAGGTCCGGTTCTTGTCATTATTGGCGGTCACCTTTGCCTGTGGCGGGAAGGAGCACATGAGGCCCTGCTCCGAATGGAGGCACCTGCCCGCCTGCTTGACGGTGGCCCTACCTCTTCCTGGTGGCCGGCTGGGTCCTCCACGTACACCAGCACCTCTCCCTGGCCAGCACTTCTGGTCTCCACGGTGAATTCCGCGCGCTTCTTCACCATGTTGCCTGCGGGCTCGATGCCTGCCAGGCAGGGGCCGGGAGCTCTGAGCCGGCCCGTAGGGCTGCCTCCTCACCCCAGCGCACCTCCCCCTTCGGGCCCAGCGTCCTTCCCTGCCGTCACCCCGTCGGGAATGCTCTGAAGCGGGCGAGCTGATGGCAGGTAAACCCTGGCCCAGCACACAGAGCCTGGCCTTGTGCCCCAGCTTCATTCTTGCTGTGGGACAGGCCTGGGTCTGTTTTCTAGAACTCTCGCTCGGGTTTGCCTGAGCCCTAGCTCCTGTGCGATACCCCGGCTGGGTTTTGTCTCTGTTGACAGGCACGCGGCTGGGTCGTGCCTCCCTGACCACACTCCACCTTGCGGTGACGCCTCAGGGGGGGGACCTTCTAGCCAAGTGGCCAGTTTTGACCAGCCCTGACCCATTCGTTTGACTCGGAGGGGGCATTTGATAACCTAGCCCCCATGTAACCGAAGAGTTCCCAAGACCTCCAAGTCCTGCAGGGATGAGGTCAGCACGCAGAGCATCCCCTGCCCGACTTCCTCACCTGGCCCATAGGCTCGGGCTTTCTTTGGGTTTAGTTTGGGCCGCAGGGGAGCTCCTGGCTTCAGCTTGGCCTTGGGGAACTGGGACAGGTAGGTCATGACGGAGTGCTCGTCCACATTGGGATCCACGATTTCCTCGGGTGTGATCACCTATCACAGATGGCAGACAGAAGCCATGTGACCTCCAAGCGTCAAGTCCCTGGCATGTGACACATCTCCCCACGGGGACCACAAGCCCCCAGATGGCCGCAGGCAGGGGGTACCTGAGGGATGCCCAGCCAATCATCAGCCTGCTGCATGGCCTCCCTCGCGTTGTTCACGGGCTTGCTGGCATCCCAGGAGTCCCAGTCAGGGCATAGGCCTGCGGCACAAGGAAGGCTGTGAGTTGGAGGGAGGTGCCCCCAGGGCCCCCTGGCAGGCTGTCTCCTCCACCCCCGCCCCCCGCCCCCCCCACTCCCTCACCCCTCACCTGGGGCACAGCTGTCGACGAGGGCACCCAGGGCCCTGCCGCTCTGCCAGTCCCGGCTGAAGTTGGTGATGGGCAGCTGCGGCAGCTTATTCTGAATCCAGCCCAGGAGCCGCTGCTTAGGCGTCTGCTTCTTGGCTTCCTCATCCTCCTCCTCATCCCACATGGGCATGGAGATGGAGTAGTGCAGGATCAGGGTCCAGATGAGGCCCAAGATCAGCTTCAGGTTCCCATCCACGATGGCCTTGCTGTCTGTGAGGAAAGCGAGTGGCAGCGCTGAGCAGGCAGGGGCCCGTGTGCGCACGCGTGCAGCCTCAGGCCACTCCCAGGCAGCAGAGTGTGGCAGCAAGGGGTCCCTGGGGAGGAGGCCGAGGCTCCCTGAGGGGGTGGCATGCGGGTCCTGCCCTCTCTGCTCAGGGTCTCTGTGGGGGGTAAAGGAGATGAAAGAGACTTCTGGGGAGGGGGGAGACCCCCCCCATTGACACATGGTGACGATACAGCTCAATGAGGAGTGTTGCTGGAAGCCCTTTGGACGGTGGGGGGGGGGGGGGCGGCAGAGGAAGGACAGATAACAGACCCAGGCTGCAGACAGGGCCCAGGGCGGCCTCTGGAGGGGCCCTTCCCCCAACGGTGCTTTGCAGCTGCCCAGCTCCAGGGGGTCTCCAGGGAATTGGGCAGGAGGAGCAGTGTGGCCCCAGCAGGCCTAGATAGGAGACCCCCGACCTGACCCTGGAGGGGAGGGGGGATGGGGCCGGGGTGGAGGAAGAGGAAGGCTGGCCAGTGGGGCAGTTGGGAAAGAAAACTGTTGCCTCAGGGTGGGTGGGTGGGCCCAGGGCCGCAGCAGGCAGGGGAAGTAGAGGCGTTGGGCAAGGACCCTTTGAGTGGAGGATGTGAGCCCCACCCTCCACAGACCCAAACTGGGAGCAGGCCTGGGGAGGGTGGGGGTGAGGACAAAGGAGCCAGTGGTTGAGCTGCGTGCCAGCCAGGGTGATGGGCAGGACACATTCCAGAGACCCCCTCAGCCAGCAAGGAGAAAGGCAGAACTGATGAGCCTGGGCGGGGCACCCAGGGCCCCAGCTTGGGAGCTGGGGTGGCAGAAGCCATGGGTGGGGTCCCTGAGTCCTGCTGCCTCAGCAGAGCTCGCCCGCCGCCTGCCCTCCTCACCACCTAACGGGGCACTGGGCCTCAGGCGGGTGGCTGCCAAGCTCACCACAGGGGAAGTGGTTAGGGCGGGCACCTAGCGCCCTGTCACCATGGCAACCCCTCCAGGCTCTGGGCCCCACCCAAGGCACTTCTGGGTCTCAGCTTCCTAAGGGTGGGGCCCTGAAAAGGGGAGGGCTTTCTAAGAGCCACTGGAGTCCTGCACCCCCCCACCCCCACCCCCCGTCAAAATCAAGAGAAAATACTTGTCTGATGAGTCAACTCGAGGGTGGGAAGAAGGGGATGGACACCACCAAAAGGGCCATCAATGGTAGGCAGCCTGAATCCAGCAGGCAGGACCTCGAGGACCGGCTGAGCCACTCAAAGCAGAGCAGCCTCCCTGCTCCCAGACTGCGGCTGGTCCCAAGCTCTGCACTACTGCCTTGCGCTGTCCCCAAATAGCAGGCGGGGCTGGTAGAGAAGGGGCTTCAGGCTAGAGGTGATTGGAAGGTTCAGAGAAGACCAAGGGCACAGGACCAGCCAGAGAGCTTCCTAGTAGGCCCCCTCCTCCAGAGTCCTACTGTGACTTGGGACACACAAGGCCAAGCTCATCAGCCTGAGTGGGTTGGGCTGGGCCCTCCCCCTGGTCCACAGGAGGCCAGCCTAAGCCCTCCTCATCCCCCTGACAAAAGAGGGAGGGAAGAGAACCAGGGCCCAGGGTTGGGAGACAGCCTGGTTGGATGGCCCCGCCCCATCCCACCCCCTTTCCCCAGCCCCCGGGCTAGCCTGCCCCCTCCCTCCCCTAATCACTGCTGCTTTCCAACATTTTTTTGCCTTATATGGCAAAGCTCTGGGAACTAGGCCTGCTCCAGCCAGCTCACTAGAGGAGGAGTAGAAGGGAGGAGGGAGGAGGAGACCCCCCCTAGACAGCTGGGGTGTGGCCTGCCTCCCCACATCCGGTTGCCCCCCCACCCAAGACTCAGAGATGACTCAGCTTGGCTAGACTGAGGCTGGGACTGAGGGGTGGGCCTCAGCCTCAGCTGGCATTCCAAAGAAAGAGGTGGGACCCTGGAGACCTGCCCTCTGAGTGGCTGGGGGCGCCTGAGTCCTGTGTCCCTCAGACTCGCAGGCTCAGCAAGGCTCATGGCTTTAGGGACAACTGGAAGAACTGTAAAGAAAAGAAAGCGCTCCTCCTCCCGCGGGAACACACTACCCCCGAGTCACCAGTTCCGGTGCAGGTCCCTGAATGGCCCGCATCTTGAGAAGAGCCTGGGATGCTGCAGTAGGTCCAGTCAATGCCAACCTCACCAGCCCAGTGACACGGACACTGGGTTGGCGGTGAGCCCAGTGCACGCTGGAGTACCTCCCAACCAGCTCGTGCATTCTAGATGCAGAAAAGCAAGTCCTACATGGAAGCAAGAGTTTGGCCCAAGCTCAACAGTAACTTGGTGTTTAAGTGGACTACAAACCAGCTCCCTTCAGTGGCCACCTCATCTCAAGTACCCTTTTCCTAGCTATGGTCCTCTCTGGCCACAAGTTTCTCGAGGGGAGATCTAAACTGGGGGTTGGAGCCATCTCCAGTGGAAGGACCCATCTCCCAGGGCCCCAAACAGCCAAGAGCCCTAGACAATGGGACTCACAAGCTCCAACACCCCGTTTAGGACCTACAGGAGCGCCTGAAGGCCAGAGAGCCCTTCCCAAACTGCTGAAGGGAGGGGGGGGGAGGGCTCGGGACTCCCCCTCCTCAAGGATGGGGCACTGGGCGCAGGGCCAGAGCCCGGCCAGTGCCCGCCTTCCGCAGGCCCTCTCCCACGGCGGGTGCAGTGGCGGGGGCGCGGCCTGCGGAGGATGTGAGCTCAGCCTGGGCGCGGGCCAGCCGGGGTGCGGCGGGCGGGGGCGCGTAGCGGTCTGCACGCCCGGCCAGCCTGCCAGCGCGCCTTTGTTCTCGAGGCCTGCGTGTTGGAGCCTGGCGGCCCTGGGGGCAGCGCGGGGGCTGGGGGGACGTAGCTGGGAGGGGCAGGCCCAGGAGAGAGGGGAGGATGCGTGGAGCCCCCGCCCTCAACCTCGACCTCCCCGTGCCACGGGAGCGACCCACGCCCTCACCGATGGACACGAGCTTGATGCTCTCACGGTCCAGGAACTCGAGCGCCACGGACACGTTCTCGAGCTGCATCTGGCGGAAGGTGGGCCTCTGGTTGTGCTTGCGGTGCATCTTCTTCTGGCTGAGCACCTCCAGCAGCGCGATGAGCCGCAGCCCATCGCTCAGGTCCGTCTGCAGGTTGGCGATGCGCTTGCTCACGCACTTCAGGTGCTCGTTGCACCAGCGCGTGAACGTGTTCTGCTGGATCTTCTTCCACGGCGCGTCCTCTGCCAGGTCCTTCTCGGTGGCTGGCATCTCGGCGTCTCGCGCGTCGGCACCGCCGCCCGGAGCCGCGCCTGCCGCGCTCTGGCCCGCCCGGGAGTGGGAGCTACTCATTTTGAGGCGCGAGGAGCTGAGGGGCGGTGCTGCCGCCTAGGCGAGGGGACGGCCCTTTAATTAAAGTTGCAGGCACCTCCGCGCTCACAGGGCGAGGCAGGCAGCGGGGATTGTGCTGCGGAGAGAACGAGCCCTTTAAATGCGGGCGGGGGGGGGGGGGCGGCCGCGCCGGTTCGGTGGGGGCGGAGCCACCGTGGGGCGGGGTTGTGGGTGGGGCTTCGGGCCGCACCCGCCCCGCCCCGCCCCGCCCGTCGGAATGCCCCCTTCAGCCCCCAGTCCTGGCCGTTCGGACCCAACCCCGAGGCTCCGGGGAGGGTCGTCGGGCCCTGAATGGGTCAAGGCGCACCCTAGCCCCGTGGCCTTGCACCAGCACTGCAGGAAATGCTGCGGCAAGGAAAGGCTGAGCAGCCTCTGGCGCTGGACCACTTGGCCTCCAGCAGGCACGCCATAGAAGGGACTTTCCTTCTCCAAGGCCCCTGCGGAGGAGTGGGGGGTGTTGTTCCTGGTCCCTGCGTCACGTGGGCTCCGACCCGGCCCCGCCGCCCCAGGAGCCCCCACCTCCCCAGCAAGCCCCCGCCGCCTGGGGCTCCCCGGCCGCACCCTGGCCGGCCGCCCCTGCCGCAGCGGGAAGGGACCCGACCCCAAGAGCGGGCCCCTGGAGAGCGCGGCTCCCGGGCCAGGCGCCGCCGCGAGCGAGCGCTTTGCGCGCGTGCCCCACGCCGGGGAAGCAGCCGCCTCAGACCCCCCGTGCCAGGCCCGCCTTCCCGCTCTCCACGGCCCTGGCCTGCGCACCTGCGCCCGCCGGCGCCCGCCATCCCACCGGTCCCCACCGCCTGCCTCCCTCCCCGCTCCGGCCGGGAGGAAATGGGGCACTGGGCCAGGAGGCCGCCGGCACTCCAGGAGCAAGCGGTCCTGCAAGGGGCCGGGCGTGCCAGTGGGCACTGGCAGAGGGCCCGGTGAGGCGTGCAGACAGCGAGTGTGTGCCTGACCCGCCATGCCATCCACCTGGGGTGCTGGGGGTTTCCTCTCCTGTTGCAGTGCCTCCCCCAATGGCCCCAGGAGGCAGCCTGGCAGGGGGCGCGGGAGAGAGGGAGGCTTCCAGACCCAGAGGGCCTGCTCAGGAGTTCCAGTGAGGCTCGGCGGGCTCTGAGTACTTGGGTCTGGGTGGGCTTCAAGGACCCGTGGCAGTGCAGAGGGGGCCCCGAAGGACAGGGGTCCAGGATACTGATGTGGGTGAACCATGGGAGGTTGCAAGGGCAATGGGGAGCTATTCACTCAAAATCACGTTTCTGGTAGGTAACTCCGGAGACAGTGGGGAGGCTGCTGTGGGGAGACCAACCAGCAAAGGCACAGAGAGGCAAGAGGCGTGTTGGGGACGCTCACTGCCACCCTCTTCAGTCAAGAAAAGTCAGCCTACCAGGGCTTCATCCCAAGTGGACTCAGTCCTCCCAGTCCTATTTACCGCCCCTCTGCAGGATGTTCCCTTCTTTACGTCTTTCGAGGAAGGCATGTCTCTTTCTTCTACTTGCTTGTTAGATTGAACTTGAGACTAGCAGTAAGTTATCTAATAAAGACCAGTGGAAGAGGCAGCCCCGGGTCAGCCAGCATGTCATGCCCAAATATGGCTGACTCTGCAGTAGCCCTGGGCGTCTGCATTACCCACAGTGGGGCTGCAGGTCCAGTCAGCATCTCCCCTGCCCTCCAGCATGCTTACTTTGGGGCTGCCTGTCACCCCATTGGTTTTTCCAGTCTGAGGCCCACCTCGTGTGCACTCTTCCCCCTCCTGACCACTTTCAGACACACCTGCACAAAACACACAATGGTGTCTGGGAACTGGGGTGGAAATGGGAGCAGGAGCCATAAAGAGGGAACCCACACGGACCTCTCCCTACACAGGACCCATTCAGGACGAAATGAGATTTCTGGTCCGTCCCCCTGCCCCACTGGAAAGCAAGTTCCCAAGGACAGACAGAATTACGGTAAGAACTGATTTTCTCTTCCCTAAAGTGCCATTGACTGGGTCATCTGTGTTCCTTCAGTAACCTTCAGAAACCAGGGAAACTAAGTCACAGTAACTGATCAGTAGTCAGCCCCAGCAGAAAGGGGGACAGAAGCTGGGTATCCTGGCTTCCAGTCCTAGGCTTTCCCTATTTGGGGGCGACAAGGTAGGTGGGTGTAGAGGGGTTTTGTCCCCAGGAAACATAGTATGGCCACCAGATGGCGCCCCATCCCAAAGCCCCCAGATCGGGCAGTCCTTGGAAACCAAAATCCAGCTCTTTCATATTTTCCCTTATTTGGAGTAGATTCTTGGATGTGAGACACACCCCGCCCCCCACCCCACCCCGGGCCCTCAGACCCCAGGCCGGGCCCTCCTACAGGGGCGCTTCGGCTGGTGAAGAAAGCTGCAAAATGGCACGGTGAGAAGAGACCTGGTCTGGAAGGGCAAGTCCAGGTGCAGCAGGTGAGGACACTGACTTCCTGAGCTCCCACCCTGACCGTGTGGCCTGGAGCACATGCAGGTGGACCCGCCAGTGGACTTCACCTACTTTTCCGGGACCCAGCTGGCAAGGGAATCTGGGGATGTTGCTGCTCCCATCCTGACTGGCGGTGAACATCCAGCTCGGAGCCAACCTGGGACAGGGCCCAGCCGCGGATCTGGCCCATAGGAGGAGCCCCTGCCTTCGGCGCCTGGCCACACCCCTGCCCCAGCCCCCATGGAGCGCGACAGCCCCGGAACCAGCTCCCCGGCGCCCAAGGCAGCGGGTGCCAGCGAGGAACCCACTGTTGCCTTTCCAGGGGCCACACTGGCTGCAAATTGTCCTTCTTCTAGGTGGCCGCTCCCTCTCAGCCCCCACAATGTCCTGCTGTCGGGGGCCCTTCTTCCCCAGACAATAATGCAGTGGCTAGCACACTGAGTGCCCACTTGGCCCATGTCCTGCCAAACACTCAAGACACCCTCTCTCTGAGGGACCCCTGTGGCCTAGGGCTCCCACCACCCTGGGCACAGATACACACTCCCAAGTACACTAGGGAAGGCAGCCCCTGGGCACCGCACTCCCAAGTTCATGAGTCCCAGCTGCTCCTGGCCTGGGCGCGGTTACGCGCCGGCGCCCGTGTTCTTGGCGCCTCTCCGCTCTCCTTCGTCACCCCGGTTCCCGGTCCGCAAGCTGCGCGGTGACCGTCTCGCGCGGAGGCCTCACCTGCTGTCCCTGCGGGCGGCCCGCGACTGCGGGGGTGGCGCCGGATTCGCCTTTGCGCCCGCGCCCGGCGCCTCGGGGTTCCGCTGGCGTCCGCTGAGCGCCGCGCGCCTCCACGCGAATGGGCCACCGCTGCCCGCCTTCTTTTTGGCCGCACCCCCGCCCCGCGCCCGCCCCGCGCCCGCCCCGCGCCCGCCCCGCGCCCGGCCCGGAGAGAAAGCCTTAATTGGTAAAATCGCCCAGGAGCCGGCGGGGGGGGGAGTGGGGGCGCGCCGTGAGCTCAAGCGCCTGGGCCGCCTGGCGACGCCGCCACCCCCCGCCCCCCCACCCCCGATGAGCTCACCGCCCGGCGAGGTCCGCCTGGGGGTGGGGGTGCTCGCCTGAAGCTCCCGCGGGGTCTACGGGGCCCACATCTCAGCGCAGCGGGAAAGGCCACTCCCTCCAGGGAGCCGCCCCCCGTCGCGGCCCCCTGCATCTGCCCCGAGCCTGAGCTGGCCAGGCAAGTCGGATTCTGCCCCGTGGGGTGGCGGGGGCGAGGGGTGGGGGACGGCCAGTAGGCCGCTGCAGGTGTTCCCTGAGCTTCTACCACCGGCAAGGCCACAGTGGGGCAGGGACCCGAGCCCCGCGAAGAGCAAGCATCCTGGCTGCCACCGATTTGGTCCCCGCTCGTGCCAGGCCTGGCCTGGGAGCCCGCAGCCCAAAGATACTGAATGCGCGGGAGCACGACTAGGTGCCGTCGCCAAGTCTGGAAGTGCGCGGTGAGGCGCAGCCACGAAGAGCCGAGGACTGGTGAACGCTCTGCCCCTGCCAGGCTCCCTCTTCCTCTTCTACAGGCCTATTTCGTGGGAGCTCCAGATTCAGCTCAAATGTCACTTCCTTGGGGAAGGTCCCAGAAAGCAGTGCCACTGTAACGCTTTGCCCACAACCCCCAAGGAGAACGACATTTTCTTTCCTGAGCCAGTATTGTGTGCTTGCCGGTGCGAGACGGCTCACGCAGGCAAGCACATATCCACACAAATAACAGAAAGAAACATTTCACCAAATGAAACTTTTCCTTACTACCTGGAAAGCACTCTGATATTTTTTTATTCTGTTCTATTTCATTGGGGCGCCTGGCTGGCTCAGTGGGTTAAGCGGCTGCCTTGGGCTCAGGTCATGATCTCAGGGTCCCGGGACTGAGCCCCGCATCGGGCTCCCTGCTCGGTGGAGAGTCTGCTTCTCCCGCTCCCTCTGTGCTCTCTCTCTCTCTCTCTCTCTCTCTCTCTCTCAGATAAATAAATAAAATCTAAATAAAATAAAATTTATTCTACTTCATTAAAAGAGAAAAAGAGGGGGGCCTGGGGGCTCAGTCGGTTGATCAACGGACTCTTGATGTTGGCTCAGGTCATGATCTCAGGTCCTGGGATGGAGCCCTGGGTTGGGCTCTGCGCTCAGCGGGGAGTCTGCTTGGGATTCTCTCTCCCTCTGCCCCTCCCCCCCACTCTCACACACGCACACTCTCTCTCTCTCAAATAAATAAATCTTTAAAAAAATAAAAAGTAAAAGAAAAAGAAGAGAAGGAAGGGGGGGAATGAAGGCAGGAAAAGAGGGAGGGAGGGAGGGAGAGAGAAGTTGGTAGTCCCTGCTGACTGCATTTGGCTAGCCAGCCACGATGTTAACGCTGACCGCCCTCCAGGCCTCCACGCACTCGCTGCTGCCTTGGCTACCTCTACTGGCAATGACCTTTCCCCCTTGACCCGCAGTGGGATCTCCTAAAAACGCCGGGGTCTCCTGCTGCTCCCTCTGGTGGGAACCGCCCCCACCCCCCCACACACACTGCTGGGGAGGGCAGTGGCTTCTCATCACTTGACAGATGAGCACGGATGAGCAGCATGGATTCAGGCCAGTGAGGTAGCTGTGCTGGAGCTCATGGCCAAGGCTGTCCTTCAAGGATGGAAACCCACCCTACCACACACATTACAATGGAAGCCATTGCCATAGGTGGGGGTCACGAAGGAGGCTATGGCCACATGGCTGGATCCTGGGACCCCCACCTCCATTTGAATCCTTTTTACACTACCGCCTCCCTTCCCCTCCATACACAACCCAGAAAGACAGGCAGCTCTTGATCTCTACTTCTTCCAGGCTTAGGGGAAGCAAAGGTTTGTACAGCACCCACTGTTCTCTGGTGAAGATCAAACTAAATTAGAGACCTTTTCTCCTTGTGTTGAAGGTTCTGGAAAACAACTAGAATCACCTCCATTCTTGCCACCAAGGCAGGCTGAATCTCCACCTGGCCATGCCAATAGTCTGCCCCTACCCCCTCTTGTGCTCTCTCTCTCTCTCTCACATGAATAAACAAAATCTTTTAAAAAAAAAAGATGAACCAATGTGTTCTAGAATTGGAACACAAGGCATTCTCTAAGACACTTTTAGTCAGCTAACCATTCACTGTTTTATATTGATTGTGACAATCTTCCACATATTAATTTTCACAATAGTCATGATCTTATGGCTTTTGTTACTCTCTGAGCAATGTTTCAAAGCATTTGAATATCACCAGGTAAAACCCAAAGGATCTTTAACATTCTTGAAAAGTTTTTTTTTAATTTTCTAAATTTATTTTTTAAAGATTTTATTTATTTGAGAGAAAGAGAGAGCATGAGCGGGGGGAGGGGCAGAGGGAGAGGGAGAAGCGGACTCCCCGCTGAACAGGGAGCCCGATGTGGGGCTCGATCCCAGGACCCCGGGATCATGACCTGAGCTGAAGGCAGACGCTTAATCGACTGAGCCACCCAGGTGCCCGTTAAGTTTTTGTTTGTTTGTTAGTTAATATTTATTTATTTGAGAGAGAGAGAGCATGAGAGGGTGGGGGGAGGGGCAGAGGGAGAAGGAGAGAGAGAATCTCAAGCAGACTCCCTGTTGAGCATGGAGCCCAATTAAGGGCTCGATCCCACGACCCTGAACATGACCTGAGCTGAAATCAAGAGTCCATGAGCCACCCAGGCATGCTGAAAAGTTAAGTTTTGTATCAAACTAAAGTATTAAGAACATTCTGATCGGGTGCCTGGGTGGCTCAGTTGGTTAAGCGACTGCCTTCGGCTCAGGTCATGATCCTGGAGTCCCTGGATCGAGTCCCGCATCGGGCTCCCTGTTCGGCAGGGAGTCTGCTTCTCCCTCTGACCCTCCCGCATCTCATGCTCTATCTCATTCTCTCTCTCAAATAAATAAATAAAACCTTTAAAAAAATAAAATAAATAAAAAAGAACATTCTGATCGTAAAGAAAATGTGAACAGCTCAGTGAACAATCTTCTCCTTGGACATGGATGCTGAGAAATGTATTCGTGTTGATAGCTTTTCTTATAACTTGCAATCCTCCTGGGACTGCAAGTTACACAACGTACTGCTTCGAAGCCATTCCCATCCTTAAAAGAGAAACTGTCCTCTTCTTTTCTTTTTTTTAAATTTTATTTATTTGAGAGAATGAGAGAGAGAGCACACAAGCAGGGAGAGGGGCAGAGGAATCTGATCTGAGATTCCCCCCCGAACTTGGGGCTCCATCCCAGGATCCCAGGATCATGGTCTGAGCCAAAGGCAGACGCTTAACTGACTGAGCCACCCAGGGGCCCCGAGAGAAACCGTCTTCTTATTCTTGACTTGGAATTGGTGGCTTCCTAGTCCTTCTCACCCTGGCTGTAGTTCCAAAAAAATTCCTCTTCTTATTTACCTATGCACACCCTTCCCAGAAAGACTCCGCTGGAGGCCGAAGATTTCCCCCAACAGCCCCTGTGAGGACTCAGAACCCCCACTGGGCCACACTGTCCAGATCATTGCCCTGAGAACTAAAATCTAGCTGTGGGAATGTCCGTGATTGAATTGCTGCACTAAAGGTCCTTAAGAAGTCTCCTCCCTCTCTAAGCCCCCAATTCCTCCTCTAGGTGATGGGGGTGGCACAGAGTGCCTCTTAGTTCCCATAGTCAAGGCGTGCCTGGTTTCTGGAGGTCTGGAACAGGTCTGCACTGCAGCAGGGCTGGGCTTAGGCTACAGGTGCCCACAGGGTGGGCTCAAGGGACCATCACAGTTCAGCCTCCTGGTGCCATCCATGGTGGGACCCCCATAGGGGGGCAATGGGTGGGACATAAAAGACAGAGTGCCGAGGCAGGTGCCAGAGGAGAGGGTGTTCCTTGGGGAGAAGGCAAACCTAGAATTCCTTGACCTCATAAGGAAACAGCTTGGATCCCTACAGGGAGGGGTGGCATGGGGGAGGACTGAGCCTCTGGGACAGGGGCCAGCATTGCAGAAGAAGGCTTGGAGAGGTGCTGGGGAATCTGATCTTGCCAAAACTCAAAATTCCATGAGACAGCCTCTGAGCGCCCAGAGCCCAAATGCCATGCCCTTCCCTGCTCTGAAAGATAAGCAAGCCCCTGTTCTGCCCTGCCCAGGGCTATCCCCCTTTTACTGCCATGCACCTGTCCGGAGGCTCACACACCTCCTCCTCCTATTTCAGGAGACACAGCAGGCTTCGCCTGTAGCCTAAAACTCCTCTGAGGGTCTTTGCGTGTGGTCCCATCAAGGCCACACCTCACCACTCCCTGCGTGGCTACCTCTTCTAGACCCCATGACCCACAGAGAACTAACTGGTCTGTGACCCTCACCAGCTGGACCAGCCAGGCTGGGTTGGACCAGAGACTTCCTCTCTTCTCCCTGTCACCAGCTGTCATCTGATATCAGAGAGAGCACCTCCTCTCTTTCTGCTCCCAGGTCTGGGCCTGCCCGGGGAGGGCCGCTTCAGTGGGACCCACACTCCATGAGTTGGCTTCATTTAGAATATGATTGTCACCTCCTTTCCAATCTCCCCAGGAACAGCTCTTTCCTGACCAAGGCCCTCAACAATTCCTAATGACAGTCCAGGCTCTTCCGCCGGCCTTGGCAGCCTCCCATGGTTCACCCACATCAGTATCCTGGACCCCTGTCCTTCGGGGCCCCCTCTGCACTGCCACGGGTCCTTGAAGCCCACCCAGACCCAAGTACTCAGAGCCCGCCGAGCCTCACTGGAACTCCTGAGCAGGCCCTCTGGGTCTGGAAGCCTCCCTCTCTCCCGCGCCCCCTGCCAGGCTGCCTCCTGGGGCCATTGGGGGAGGCACTGCAACAGGAGAGGAAACCCCCAGCACCCCAGGTGGATGGCATGGCGGGTCAGGCACACACTCGCTGTCTGCACGCCTCACCGGGCCCTCTGCCAGTGCCCACTGGCACGCCCGGCCCCTTGCAGGACCGCTTGCTCCTGGAGTGCCGGCGGCCTCCTGGCCCAGTGCCCCATTTCCTCCCGGCCGGAGCGGGGAGGGAGGCAGGCGGTGGGGACCGGTGGGATGGCGGGCGCCGGCGGGCGCAGGTGCGCAGGCCAGGGCCGTGGAGAGCGGGAAGGCGGGCCTGGCACGGGGGGTCTGAGGCGGCTGCTTCCCCGGCGTGGGGCACGCGCGCAAAGCGCTCGCTCGCGGCGGCGCCTGGCCCGGGAGCCGCGCTCTCCAGGGGCCCGCTCTTGGGGTCGGGTCCCTTCCCGCTGCGGCAGGGGCGGCCGGCCAGGGTGCGGCCGGGGAGCCCCAGGCGCCGGAGCCCGGGGTAGGGAGAGGGCGGCGGGGGCTTGCTGGGGAGGTGGGGGCTCCTGGGGCGGCGGGGCCGGGTCGGAGCCCACGTGACGCAGGGAGCGCGAGCCACGCCCAGCGCGTCAGTCCTGCGCCGCTTTCCTGTCTTGGCCGGTTTTTGCCGGTTCGAGTTGCGTCGGCCCCCCACCTCCTCCCTTCGGACCGGGACGCGCCAGTGGGTGACGCCTCGGTCGCTGGCCCCGCCCCGCTCCCACGTCCCGGCGAGCCCACGCTCGTCCCCCTCCCACGCAGGCCCAGCTCCTCTCTCAAGTCCCGCCCAAACGCGCCAGCACGTGACGCCGCTTGGCTCGCCGCCCCCGCCCCCTTCCCGGGGCACGCAGCCCGCCCCCCCGGCTCCAGCGGCCAGTCGGGTCTGCGCAGTTTTGGCTTCCGCGCTCGCCCCGCCCCTCTTTTGCCTCTAGCCTGTCCCGCCCGTTTGTGACGTGGGGGCCTCGTCTGGCCCGCCCCGCCTGCTCCCACAGCCGGACCGAGCTACGGGGGCCGCTCCTCGCGGCCTGGCCCCGCCCTGCACAGCGCGCGCCGTCCGCAGAGCCCGCGGCCGTGACGCGAGCGTGACGCAGGCGTGACGCGAGTGCTGCCGCTCCCGAGACGCTCGCGCTGCCCCCGCCGTGCTCTGAGGCAGCGGTAGCTCGGCCCGTGTCGCCAGGCCCGGGCCACCCCCAGCTCCCCACCGCCCGCCATGGACGACTACGCGGTCCTGTCGGACGCTGAGCTGGCCGCCGTGCTGCGCCAGTACAACATCCCGCACGGGCCTGTTGTGGGTATGCGGCGGCGAGCGGGCCCCCTCCCCGCGCTGTCCCCGGGTTCCCGGCCCGCGTCCCTGACCGCCTCGCGTCTGTCTGGCCAGGTTCCACTCGCAAGCTCTACGAAAAGAAAATCTTCGAATACGAGACCCAGAGGCGGAGGCTCTCGCCGCCGAACTCGTCCGCATCCTCTTTCTCCTATCGGTTCTCGGGTGAGGCCCCCGCCCCACAGCTCCACCTGGCCTCCCACGGGGACAGGGTTTGGGCGACGGGGAGGACGGCGTCGGGAGGGTGTGGCAGGGGCGCTGGCTGGGAGGGGCATGGGGAAGAGGGAGCGGAGCCATGGGGGCAAATGGTCCTGCCCCCCCCATTCAGACTTAGATTCAGCATCCGTGGACTCGGATATGTATGATCTGCCGAAGAAAGAGGACGCCTTACTTTACCAGAGCAAGGGTAAGGCTGAGTTGGGGTGGGGTGGGCACCCTGCCACCTTTATTCCACTCCCCCAGGGACCCTGGTGTCAGGGAGAGCCTGAGATCTCAATCCCCATCATTCTCAGCAGCCCTAGAGGGGAGAAACCGTGTCACAGGCTTCCAAATGGGATTCAGATTCGGGCCACTGGGCCAGGTGGGGGACACTGCTGTCCCCTTTACTACCGCTGTCTCCCCTTCCCCAGACTATAGTGATGACTACTATGAGGAGAGTTATTTGACCACCAGGACTTATGGGGAACCTGAGCCTGTGGGCACCTCCAAGGGATTCCGCCAGCCCTCAACTTCACTCGCAGATACAGACACCTTTCACCACCAGGTGAGCTGGCTGTTGAGCAGTTGGGTACAACCCATGGGGGGTCATAGCCGGGTTTGGACAAAACAAGGGGGCCGCTGGGTGCAAATGGTAGGTCTTGTGCCTCCAGAGAGGTAGGGTGAGCAGACACCTTCCTGGTCAGGGCCCTCTTCTGGGGGGCTGTCAGAACTGTTAAAACTAGAACACGTGGGACACGCCTTGCACCCTGGTCTGGGATCTAGGCTTGAGCTCTTTCTCAGAACCCTGGGGCACAAAGTAAGGTGCCGGCAGCCAGGACAGTCGTTGAGCAAGTGACAAAGCCCTACAGGCATAAGGCTGGGAACTCTGAAGAGTTTTGGAGGGAACAGGGTCTGGGCCTCTAAGCAATGGTCAGAATAAGCCGGCTGGGTAAGTTTGGACTGAGGGATGGGACAGGCCACACTGACCCTGCCGGCCAGTCCCCTCTCCCTGACTCTTATCTATAGGTGCGCGATGACAGTTTTTTCTCTTCTGAAGAGGAAAGCAAGGAGAGGTAAGTAGCAGGAAGGGCCAGGCACCAGGGCTGATTCTGGGCCCGGGCCCTCCTGGCTCATCTGCTCTCCTCTTTGCCTAAGGGAACGCCCTGCCTATGGCCGGGACAGCGCCTACCAGAACATCGTGCACTACCGCCCTGTTTCCAACGTCTCCAGAAGCTCCCTGGGCCTGTCCTATTATCCCACATCCTCTTCCACCTCTCCCATATCCTCATCTTCATCTTCTCCCACTTCGTGGCTCACCCGTCGTGCTATCCGGCCAGAAAAGCAGGCCCCTGGGGCTGGTCTGGGCCAGGACCGCCAGGTCCCACTCTGGGGCCAGCTGCTCCTATTCCTGGTCTTTGCTGCCTTCCTGCTCTTTGTTTACTACTCCATGCAGGCTGAGGATGGCAATCCCTTCTGGACGGAGCCCTGAGGGTCTGGCTTCATGGCCAGCTGTTCTCTCAGAAGTCCTGGCTGACTGCCTTAGTAGTGTTTGCTGGGGGAGGGGGTGGGGGCTTTTCTGTGTGTTCTAGCTTGGGAGTGCTGGGCTTGGCCCAGGTCAGTGCTTGCTCCCCCTGCCTTGTTCTGCCAGGGAGGCAGTGAGCCCAGGCCCTCCGTGGCATGGTGGGCCCGGGCAGGCCTTCCTCTGGAGTCTCCTGGTCCTGCTTGCCTCTGACCCTTAGGGCCTAGGAAGGCGAGACCCTTCTCCTGGAGAGGAGAATATGGTTGTTGTCATTGCATGCCTCCTGTCTGTTGTCACCTCGTTGGGGGGATTAACTAAGGCCACCCTGACTTTGTTTTCGTGGACACACAATAAAAAGACCATTTATTTTTAATGTGTGGGCTCTTTCTTCTGGATAGGGATCAGGCTCCCCTGGCTCTCCAGGCCTTGGGTCTCCAGGATTGACATCTGGCTTTGTTGGTTCCTTTTTGCTTTGGGATTGGGGTAGGGATCACATGCTACCTATGGACGTGTTTGTGCTTTACTTGCAGGGTTCACTCCCTGACTTGTTACCCAAAGCTGCTATAACTACTTAGGCAAACAACTATGCCCCCACGGGATGTGGAGAGCCCACTTGGAAATGCGGGCGAGGGTGCATGCACAATGCTGGCTACAGCTGTTTTAATGGGGAAGAGCTGACAACCTGCCTCAGTGTCCACGGCAGGGGGATGGGAAGGAAATGAGGCATGTGTTTGGTGGGGTTTCTCCTGGAAAGCTGCTTGTTGAATGGCATGGGAGAAGGTTTGCAGCATTCTGAAATGCCCCATCATTTCTGGGTCTAATCCAGTCCCTCACCTGGCTGTATTGCTTCTCTCCAGGTTTTCTGTGGGGGAAGGGGGTATTTCATAACCTGAAAAGTTTACATACATTTTTTTAAAGTAAGTGCTAAGGAAACCCAGGGTAGCATGCCACGTGAGGCCACACATACTGGTTCTGTTCTGCCAGCAGAGGGTGGGAAAGCACAGAGGGGCTGGACCCCACTCCAAGCACTCAGGTGGGAAGCAGAGGCTCCACGAGGACTTCCCTGATGGGTGGGGCCCTGGCATCACTTCCGTGCCTCTGACCAGCTCCTTGTTCAGGTGGTAGGACTCAGCCAGACCCAGCCTCACTTGGCACAGCACCCATGGGCTCCTGTTTATGGCTACACGGTGAGCTTGGGTCAGGGATGGAACTGGAACCCCACCTACCCCTGGCTCCTGGCCATTTTTTTCCTCCATGCTAGTCTTTCTCTCACGTGTGTGTGTTTTCCTAAAAGTAACACGTGCATTTAGAATATACAGGAAAAAATGAAAGAAATGAATTGCTTCTAATTTTCTCACCACCCCCACAGCTTCAGCCTCCCTTGTTTCCTGCAAGTCACTCCTGCCTGGCTCATCCCCCAGGGCCCAGCCACCTTTGGCATGGATGTCACCAGGCTCCCCGCCTCTGCCCCTCCCCGTGCCAGTACAAGGGCAGAGACCTGGATATTCTGTAGGGGCCGGTGGGCATGGGCACAACACGATGCCTCATTGATGACAAAAGGGTCTGATGGGCAGATCAGTGAACCTGGGTCAGGTCACCAGTGCACCAGGACCTGAGAGAGGCACTAACTAATTCACCCAACTGATCACCAGCTGATCCCAAATCAAGTGTGTTGAGAGGAGGGCCTGACCCTGCCTGGGCGTGCAGCTGCCCCACAAGCACTCAGTACCTGGGCAGGCCATGGGTCTGGGCAGAAAGGCAAGTGGAGCCTAGTGGACCCAACATGGGGCCTGGGGAAGTGGCAAGGTTGACATGGTGACACTCTGGAGTAGCTGGGGCAGAGCGACGGGACAGCATGAGAGGAAGGGGAGCTGAGCTTGGGGCATCCCAAAGAAGGGAGAGAGACGGTATGGCTTCTGGATGGAATGGCCCTCTATAGGCCTCTATCTGTTGCAATAAAGGGGGAGGCGAGGTGTGTTTGGCACCCACTGTGGTTTCTTGCATTAAAGAAGACAGGAAATAGTCCCGCCCATGTGACATAGTCTCCCCCTTTCCATTCATTTATTCCCCAAGGACAACAATCTCCATTCGTCTCCATATGCCCCAATCCAAAGGTTGTCGATAGCTCCATGGGGCTCTGATGGAGCCCCAGGCTTCAGGGTCTCCACCTAGTGCTCTCTAGGACTCTGGGACTACCTCTCTGAAAGCTCCCACAGGCCCCCTTCCCCAAAGCAACCTAGGGCCCACTGGGGCAGCTTGGGCTCCAGCTCTCCCACTCCCAAGGGCTCAGGCCATCCTCCTTCCCCTCCCTCCCCACCGAGGGCTCCTGAGGTGCCCAGGGGCACAGCAGGGGGGCAATAGCAGCCCTTGATCCAGTGGACAGTGGCTCTGCTGGTACCAGGGTGTCAGCCCCACTGGGGCAGAAGCCCCGGCAGCCCAAGGTAGGCTACCGGGTGTGCAGGCTCCGGCCGCCAGAGTGGGCTGAGCAGCACCCCAGGACAGGGAGGCCGAGAGCAGTGCCCTACACACTTGGCAAGGGGTAGAGTCTGGCAGCTGTGCCCCTGACATTCCCAGGGGAAGAGGAGGTCCACACAGGGCAGACCCAGGGGTGCACCTGACTTGGCCCCTTGCTGCACACGAGCCAGCAGCTGCAGCTAGAGAGCATGGCTCAGGGCCGCTGGGTCCTAGCTCGGAGCAGGCCCCCTGCAAAGACTCCAGCTCGAGGGGTGCGCAGTCTGTGGCTCCAGAAAGAGAAAATACCCCAGGCCTTAAGGGCCTCAAGGATAGGAGAGTGGCATCGGGCCCACACTGTTCTTGAACCTGGGTCTGGCCTGCTACCCTAGGCCCCCGGTGGCCAGTCCCAGGAGACACCGTCCCGCTCAAGGCAGGCAGGACACAGGTGAATAAAGTCAGGCCCGCCGCTTCTACCTACCGGGCACGCTGGCCAGGGCCCCCACGGAAGCACAGCTCCAGAGCTGAGCTGAGCCAACCAGGAGTCCCTGTCCCTCCCTGGACACCACATCGTGCCCAGGCAGCTGCGACACACGTGGGGCAGCAAGGGCAGAAGATGCCAGCCTGGGGGAGAACAAGCCCTTGGGGACGGCGCCGGACAGAGGCTACAGGACAGACCAGGCCTGAGCCTGAGGCCCGCGCGGGCAGGGGGCAGGAGGGAGCAAGACTGGGGCGCCATCCCTGCAGAGGGCCCCGGAGTAGGACAGGCAGATGGCACCAGGAAAAGGAGCACCAGGACTCCATCCTGCTAGGGGCAAACCGGCCCGGGACCCTGCCCCACTAAGAAAATCCCTGGAGGACACGCCCCCCCCACCCCCGGCCGGCCCCCCCACCCTCCACCCAGGCTGCTAGGAGGAGACAGGGAGGGGTGCAAGGTCTGGGCCCTCAGCCGGGCTCTACACACAGGTTGTGAAGGCCTGGTGACCCGTCCAGAGCCAGCAGAGGTGGTGGGGGCTCAGCCCCACCAGGCCCCACGCCTGAGCCCTGTTTGCCAGCAGGCGCCCGGAGCAGAGGAGCGGTCCCGGCCACACACCCTCCCCAGGCTGGCCCCATCTCCTCTACTAAGTCTAGGGAGGGGAGCGCTGGTCACCCCAGTCTGGAGCAGCCCCCCGTCCTGCAGGTCCTGTCCGGTCTGAGTCCAGGCAGGGCAAGGCAGGCGGATGGCCCAGCTGACCACCGCCCCCCCCCCACCACAGCCAGCCCCCACCCCTGGCCCAGCCACACCTCTGCACCTGACCCTCCCTGTTGCCTGTCGCCACCACCCACCCCGCCCCCCCCACCAGAGGCTGGAAGGGGACTGGGGTGAGGAAAGGGGAGCACTGGCTCTTCAGGGTGGGTGGGGCTGCCACTCACCCGAGACGGGGAGTCCGTCCCAGCACTTCAACAAGGGGAACATTAGCCTGGGGACCTTTGGGGTTCCCGTGGGGCCACCCGGCACGGGTGGCCTCACCCCACTCCAGAGCACAGGGCCAAGGTGCTCCAGGGCAGCCCCCACCCCCGGAACCCCGACGGAGCCCGTGGGATGAGGATGGGGTGGCCGCTAAGACAGGGTCGGCGAGCATGCAGGGTGACAGGTGCCAGCCACAGGGACCTCAGGTGCGCTCTGCAGCTCTGGACGGCCTCCTCCCACTCCCACTCCGTGGGCCCAACCCAACCGCCGACAGGTCCCCCCCGAGGGCGGGGTCTCCTCCTCCGGTGGCAGGTACTACGTCCAGGGCAGGGCGTTACCCAGCAGGGGGCCCGCGGTCCCGCTGCTCAGAGGTTGGGCTGGCTTGGCCACCTCTTCCCCTCCCCGTGGGGCTGTCTCTGAAGGTGTCCCCGAGGCAGCCATGAGGCCACGGCCAGGGGCCGAGGGCTGAGGAAAGCACCGCACAGTGGGTGGGGTTGGGGGGTTGCCCTTGGGTCAGCACACCTGCCGAGGACAGGCCGGGCAGAGAGCGTGAGGTCCAGGCTTGGGCCCTGAAGGTGGGTGGGCAGGTGGGCGGGGACAGGATCTGGCGGCTGGGGAGTGCGCCCACCCGCAGAGCAGGCCACGAGGGGGAGCCCCTGTGCAGCTGGGTCGGGGGAGACTCTGCACCCATCCAGCCCTCCTGAGCCCTCCTGGGCAGGTGGCCTGTGCGGGAAGACTACAGGGAAGCCGGGCCCTCCTCGCTGTGCCTCCTGCCCAGGGCCGAGGGACAGGAAGGTGGCTCAGCTCAGGCACAGGCCAGGGGGATGGCGAGGACACCGGTCAGAGGGCCCGGGCTACGCGGGGCCTGAGTGTCTGTCTCCAGGGGAGCCGTCTTCAGGACCATGCGGCCCGACACCCCGGCGGAGGAGGGATGTCCCCCAGGAGCCACGACCCCACGGTCCCCGCCGAGGCAAGGCCCAGCAAGCCACGCCCCGGTCTCTCTGCTTCTGCTCCCCGGAGACGCAGAGCCAGGCTCCCCCGAGACCCACTGTCCTGGGGTTCAAACAGCACAGGGCGGCCCCAGACGGTGCCAGGAGCTGCCGCCAAGGGCCCTCCCTGGCATTGCCCAGCAGCGAGAGCCAACGGGGAAAGCACCGCCCCCAGAACCCGTGTGACCAATTCAGAGCTCCCGAGCACTCGAGTCCGAGCGTGTCATCGCGAAGTCATCTCTGAGTCCCAGCCCGGAAGGATGGGGCGGGCACTTCTCCGGGGAAAGGAGATGCCACCGGGCTCCCGTGGCCACAGTGGGGGCTCCTTCGCTGGACCGACAGCTGCGCCTCCACCCGGCCCCCCCGCGCCCCCCCCCCCCCCCCCCGGCACTGGGAGCTGGTGCCTGCCACCACCTGAGCCGCCAGAGCCCAGCACGTGCCTGACACCGTCGGTGACGAAAAGGGGCCTGCCCCTCTCCGCCCCCCGCCCCCACCCACTTGCCAGCTGCACGGAGGAGGCTGGAGGGCAGGGGAGGAGAGGGGAGTGGGGGGCAAGAGCAGGGGCCACACCTGTGCGCACAGAGAGGCGACCCCTACCTGCCTCAGGCAGGGCGAGCTGCCCCCGCCCCCCTCCCCGGGGAAGGAGAGGACACGACGACACGGGGGCAGCACGGAGCCACCGGGCGGGGACGGTGGAGGTCCGGAGCCTCCCGCCTCCCGGGGGCCCGGGTGGGGGCCTCACAGCTCACCGGGCGGTGCTGCTGGGCGGGCTGCTGGGGTGGGAAAGCGCTTGCTGCCCCCGGGGCCAGGACTGCCACCAGGCCTGGCAGCCCCTGTGCAAAGGGCAGAGAGCACACTCCTTGGGCGTTGTGGGCCACACACGAGCTCTGCTGCACATTCTGCTTTCTTACTCTGGCGTTCTGCGTGTTCTGTTTGCAACCCTTCAGAGACGGAAGAGCTGGCTCGGTCGGTTGAGCGTCCCACTCCCGGGTTCGGCTCAGGTCATGATCCCAGGGTCCTGGGATGGAGCTCCGTGTGGGGCTCCGTGCTCAGCGGGGAGTCCGCTCGAGGATTCCCTCTCTCTCCCTCGCCCCCTGCCCCTCCCCCCACGTGCGTGCGCATGCTCCCTCTCTCAAATAAAGCAATCTTAAAAAAAAAAAAAAAAAGGAAAAGCCTGGAAGGTCCGATGACACAAAAACTAAAATTGTCTGCCTGACCAAACACAAGCCCCAAACCACAAAGTCAAGGGACAAGTGACAAAGTGGGGGGGAAAATAGCAGCAAGATGTGACTCAGGGCCCATCTCACGAACATACAGAGAGCTTGAAGCAGTCCACGAGGAAAAGCCCGATGACCCAGTAAGTAAAGGGGGTCGAGGAGGCGAACACGGAAAACGAAAGCCAAAGGCTGCTCCATCCGATCCCACGGCCAGGACTCGCGCAGGGGCTGCGGTCCCAGAGTTGCTCCTTCTGGGGACAAACGGTGGCCAGTGACTGGCCTCGCGCTTCATTCACCTGCCGCTCCGACTAGACAACATGCCACCATGGAACCAAACAAACACCAACCACCAGCAAGGCCGGCCAAAGCGGGAGGGCGGTGGTGTGGGGCATGGAGCAGGTCTGGGAAACATCGGCCAGGAGCCGGGAGACCACCTTGGTGAAGAAAGGCAGCGGCTTCCCACCAGCTAGAGGGCCGACCGCACGCACAGACCAGACAACTGTCAGGGCCGTTCTCGGGCAGACAGCCCCCTGTGCGGTCTCCAAGCTCCCCGCCACTCCCCACCCCCCCAAATCCACGTTCTGGATCTCAGGGCCCATGTTTCTTTCCCATCCCCGAGCCCAGCCTTTGGGTCTTTCCTCTGTCTCATCAGAGAGTTCTTTCCATCCCCACTCCCGGGCCCCGAGCTGGTCTCCACCCCCCTCTCCAGATGTTACCAGCCCCAGTCTGGGAATTCCCGAGCACCTGGACAAAGCTTGACACCTTTCTCCCGCCTGGGCTGTGGGCGGTGCCCTGCAGCCCACCTAGGCAGGAAAGGGTGACTGCCACTCCATGGGAAGTCCCTGATCCCTCGAGGGCTAGCACCCTCCCGGCATCTGCCAGACCCGTGGGGACTCTGCAAAGGAGCCAGCCCCAGGGAGGGCAGGGAGCACACACACACACACACACACACACACCTAGGAGTCTCAGGCCTCCAGAGCACTGCTTCTCACGGCGGGGGCGCGGGGCGTGGGGGGGGGGTGGAGCAGAGGGGACGGTCTCAGACCAGCCGCCAGGAGCTTGTTAGAGGCACGCATTCTCAGGCCCCACCTCAGATCTGCAAGATCAGAGACTCCGGGGTGGAGCCCAGAGTTTGAACAAGCCCTCCAGGTGTTCCCATGCAGCCCTCCAGCGTGAGAACCACCGGGACGGATGGTTCCTGATCGCACCCACTTCTAGAAAGGCTAGGAGCTTTCTCTGCTGGGCTCACCTTGGCTGACCTCCCCAGGTGAGAGGCAGGCAGGCACAGCTGAGGATCCCAACCACAGGTGGTCCTGGAGCAAGGATGTGCTTGAGCAGGACTCCCTCCCAGGGGGCCACACCTGTCGAGTGACATGGGAAAGACTTTGTTACTTTCCCGCTGTCCCCACCCACAGAAGTGGGGACAGATACCTCTGGCGAACACCACCTTCCCGGGTACTGGCCCCAGCTCTGCCCACGTTTTCCTGGATACTAGGCGTGTGTGTGTGTGTGTGTGTGTGTGTGTGTGTGTGTGTGTGTGTTGCTGGGATCTTGGGATCTATGCTTTACAGAGAAACGTCCCATACACGCTCAGGGGCACTGGAACACACAGTGGGCCGGGCAAGGAATGTGTGTGTGTGTTGGGGGGGGGGCTGGAGGGGGGCAGGGTCACAATCTGGGCCCTGGGAGGGTGGAAGTGCCCAGGAGCGCACAGCAAGGCCGCTCTCAGAGGCCAGGACTGGGAGGGGCTGGAGACGGAGTGACGGAGCCCTTTGTCATCCCGGTGGGGTCGCCGCCCTCCCTCCCTCCCTCCCCCATCACTAGGCCCCTGGGGACCCCAATACACTGTCCCTGGCCGTCTAGGGGCCGGACACCCTCAACGGCGTGGGGGCGGCCTGCGGGGAGCAGCGGGAGAGAAGCCCGACGGAGCCCCCCCACCCGCCTCCCGGGGCCTGGACTCGATAGAGGCTCCTCATGGACCTCTCCGCGGAAGAATGGGTAGACCCCCCCCCACCCCCCCCCCCGTCCCCAGGTCTCGGGGAACGGGGCCTCCGGCCCGGTCCTGCACCCGGAGGGGCGGAGGGTGGAGCCCAGGGACGGAGGGCGGTGTCGAGAGGGCTGGGGCGTCGTCTAGGCGTGTTGGGCCCCGCCCTGACCGCCCTCGGGTCCGTCTTCTCACGTCCCTCAGCGCGCCCACCGGAAGCTCCGCCCCGCATGTGGCGGGGCACCGCCTTCCGGCCCCCTTCCGGCTAGCTTCGCCAATGACCAAGCTCGGCTCCTGCCGGGACCCGCCCCCCAGGCCGCCTGAGGAAGCCCAGCCCCTGTGGCCTGACGGACACTTCCTCTGCCCAATCAAAGCAAGCCGGTCGCCTGCGCGCCCCTCTGGGCTCAGCTCCCGCGGGCTTCTCCCCAGCGGCGGGGCCCTGGGAACTGGCGGACGCCTAGGCTGACGTCCCCGGGAGGGGGAGGAGAGTAGGGACTCTGTGCGGAGTCGCGCAGGTCGTCCTGTCTGTCCACGCCAAGCCCTGCTTGTGTGCTTTTGGTTTGAACTTGTCTCTCGAAGTAAAGAAGCTCACGGGTAGTGCCAGAGAGACGCCAGGGCGCCTGCCGCAGTTCCCCTAGGGTCAGCGTGTTGCACGCCTAGTTCAGCTGCACACCAGGAAATGGCATGGGTGCCATCCGAGGGCAGCTCCGTGGGAGTTGCATCCGCGCGCGCGCGCCCAGCTCTGCAGTGTCATCGCGCGTGTAGAGCCACGTGACTCCCACGGGCGTCCGTGTCCGGTTGGTTCCCTCACGAGGACCCCTCCTGTGGACCTGACATAACCACAGCCTCCTCCCATGTCCTCCCAACCCACGGCAAGCAGTATTGTATTCTCGTCTAGAGTTCCGGGTTATTTGAACACTGTTAGGTAGATGGACCCATGCAGTACGCGGAAGGTATCCGTAACCTGGGAGGGGCTTCCCCCCCCACCCCTCCCCTCACATAATGCCCTTGCGATCCACCCAAATCTCTGCATGTATCCATACTTAGTTCTTCCTTCGTGTTGCTAGCTACAGTCCTTGCTGTGGATCCACCAGGCGGCTCAAGCATTCACCTCCTGAAGGACACCTTGCTTGTTCCCAGTTTCAGGCTTCTACAAATACACCTGCTACGACCATTCATGTACAAGTGTTCGTGCGATCCTAAGTTTCTATTTCTTTGGCATAAATGCCCGAGGGAGGGGCGCCTGGGTGGCTCAGTCGCTAGGCGTCCGTCTTCCGCTCGGGGGTCGTGATCCCAGGGTCCTGGGATCACGAGCCCCGTCCTATCGGGCTCCCTGCTTGGTGAGCCTGCTTCTCCCTCTCCCTCTGCCTGTTGCTCCCCCTGCTTGTGCTCTCTCTCTGTCAAATAAATAAATACGATTTTTAAAAATAAATAAATGCCCAAGGGTACAATCGCTGGGTCCTGTGCAGACGGGTGCTTAGCTTTAATGATTTTATCTTTTTTTTTTTTTTTTTTTTTGAGATTTTATTTGCTTATTTGACAGAGAGAGACACAGCGAGAGGGAACACAAGCAGGGGGAGTGGGAGAGGGGGAGAAGCAGGCTTCCCGCTGAGCAGGGAGCCCGACGCGGGGCTCGATCCCAGGACCCTGGGATCATGACCTGAGCCTGAGCCAGAGGCAGACGCTTAACGACGGAGCCACCCAGGCGCCCCCAAAGATTTTTATCTTTTTTAAGGAATCCCTACAGTACCCAACGTGAGGCTCAAACTCACGATCCCGAGATCAAGAGTCCCATGCTCTTCCGACTGAGCCAGCCGGGGGCCCCTGGATGCTTTGCTCTAAAAGGAACTGCCAAATTGCCTCCCACCGCGGCTGTACCATTTTCCATTACCACCCTGCATATTTTTACAGCACATAATTGAAATTTTTTACAAAGCAACATTATTTTAAGACACATTGTTAACAGTTGTTTCTCTCTTCTAACTATATTCTTCTAATGGAATCACCAACATAGTTATTCACAGGTTTACACCCTACACATTTATTTTATTGTATTTATTTATTTTTCCACGTTTCATTGTGACTTTCTTTCCCTTAGCAATCGGTCTTTGAAAAACCTCCCACGTCAGTAAACAAATGCCTAGCTCATTTCTTCTCTGGCCGCGTGGTATTTGATAGCATACGTGTACCGTCATTTACATAACGAGTCCCCAGATGATGGTACTTTTACCTTTTCTCGCTCTCTCTCCGCAATTCAGCTTGGCGCTGCAACTTCCCACTGTGAACGTGTGTCCATCTCCCTCTAGGATAACGACCTCTAAGTGGAATTGCCAGGTTCAAAACCTACGGGCCTTTAAAATGTTGAGAGACACCAAGGAATTGCCTCCCCGAAAAAGGCACACTTGTCCTACACTAGGGCTGTTAGTTCTTTGTTAAGTATGTTGCAAAGCTCTTCCCTCAGTGTGTCTTTTGCCTTGAAAGACTAGGCTTGTTGGTTTGGGCCGTCAAGAAGTTGCACACTTTTTTTAAGATTTTATTTTTAAGTGATCTCTACACCCGACACGGGGCTCGAACTTAACAACCCCGAGATCCAAGAGCCGCATGCTCTACCGACTGAGCCGGCCAGGCGCCCGGAAGTTAGACCTTTTTAGATAACCAAATGTATTAAATTCTCAACTGATGATTTCTGGGTTGCGTATCTTGGGCACAAAGGCCTCCTCCCACGTGTGAGGACCGTGAGGAGACTCGGGACAGAATTGACGAGTCCCTGTTGCCAACTCCTCGGTGACCCAGGCCGGCAGGTTGACCCGCTGGTCCAGTCCCTGTGGCCCTGGACAGTTGGCCGCGGGATCCGGAGCTGCCTGGCTAGGTCCGGGCGGGGGTGGGGGGGTGGGGGTGGGGGCTGGGGGCGGGGCCGCTCTGACACCAGCTGCTGCCGTCCAGGGATGCCAGTCCAGTCTGAGAGAAAGGCAAGGAAATGTGTAATGAGAAAAGGTTAGTTACGCCGTTTCAATGCATAGGTGGCCCGCAGGTAAGCGAGAGACACCCCCGGGGGAAGCAGAGCACATGAGAACAGAGGAGGGAGCAGGGATGCGGCTGGGGCTGTGTGCAGGGGCTGCCGGGTTGGGTTTCCGCGGTGCTAGGAGTAAGGGCTTTCAGAAGGTGAGAGAGCAGAACGGAGATCCCGCCTAAAATCAGTGTTCTTGGGGCGCCTGGGTGGCTCAGTCGGTTGGGTGCCCGCCTTTGGCTCAGGTCATGATCCCGGAGTCCGGGGATCGAGGCTCCCGTGGGGCTCCCTGCTCAGTGGGGACTCTGCTTCTCCCTCTCCCTCAGCCGTCCCCCCCACCCCCCACCCCCTGCTTGTGCTCTCTGGCTCTATCTCTCCGTCAAATAAATAAAATAAAACCTTTAAAATAAATAAGTAAATAAATAAAACCAGTGTTCGTGAAGGGCGACCTCGGCGGGCCGAAGGAAGGACAGGGATATAAAAAGAAGTGGGTCTGAGTGAGCGGGGGAAGAACCCTCCCACGCCAGTCCTAGTATCCACGAACAGGGGCTGCCTTCCCCCGGCTGGCTGCAAGCTGAGGGGCTTCAGTGAACCCCTGGCTGAGAGAGGAACTGCCCCCCTCCACACCCCCACCACCCCCATCGTGGTAGTCCTGCTGGGCTCCTGGCAGAGCAAACCCACCCTCCCCGGAAGAGGATACCTCACCCCAGGCTTCGCTCACCCAGGACTCCACGGGGGGCCCAGCTGAAGATGGGTCAGTGACCTCCAATTGAAGACACCGCCCACGCTCCTGAACAATCCGCAGGTCTGTCAAAGACAGGACTGGCCCTACCGACATTCCCCAGGGTGTGACTCTCAGAGGCCAGAGAACGTAATTTCGGTAACGGCTGTGAGCGTTTGCCGTGGGCCTAGACTCCCCCCATCCCATCCTCCGGGCAGCCCTAGGAGGCTGTTAGCGGTGTCAGCCCCATTGTCCAGGTGAGGAAATGAGGAAAACACCACAGATGGGTTGAGCGGCTTCTTCTGAATCACTTGCTAGCAGGTGGCTGAGGCAGGGTGTGGATCAAGGACGTTGGGCTTCGAGCCTGACCCCTTTTTGTGGGCTGTGCTCTACAGTCTGGCTCGCTCCCTCATTTGGAGATTCCTGGGGCACGTGTGGCACATCAGTATGTCCTGAAGGCATGAGAGGTGAGCCCAGGTGAATCTCCCCCTGGCGGGCCTTGGGTCAGCACACAAAAAAGGGAGGAGGGTGAGAAAGAGAACCACCTTCTGCTCTTGGGCTTCATCGTGGGGGTGGGGGGTGCGGGGGGGGGGACTTCGAAACAGGGACTGGCATTACCTTTGAATTCTCATGAGATCAGAGAGCGGCGCTCTCGGATATTTACGTATCGTTTGCATTGTTGTGACAGAAAGCTACTCCGACTCCCCAAATCTTCCATAGCCTCTGAGATACAACAACATAAAGACACAGGAGAAGCATTCGAGTCCCACACCAGGATGGAGTCCCGCATGAGCTCCCGGCTCAGCGGGGTGTCTGCTTCTCCCTCCGACCCTTCCCTCTCTCGTGCTTTCTCTCTCTCGCTCGCTCTAGCTCTCAAATAAATCAATACCACCTTTATATAATAATAATAATAATAATAAAATAAAAACAAGAAAAGCGTCCAGGCAGGTTTGAAAAAGAACTTTAGAAGTAAAGAAACACCGTCATTGAAATAAAAAATCCCAACAGATGGATTAAATCACAGATAGGTGCCGCTGAAGAAAAGATTAGTGACCTGGAAGATGGTGCCTCCGAAATTACCTCCTGCCCTGTTTCCCCTCCCGGTGGATAATGTGGTTTCCTCCTTCCCTGAGAAATTGCAGCAGCCCCTCCTCAGAGGTCCAGGCTCTGGCTCTTCAAGGCCCCCTCATCCTGGCTTCTAGGCTCCTGGTGACACCAACCTGTTCCCCTTGCTCTAGGGGCGGCAGGTTCCTCCCGTATTATCTCCGTGACTCCAGTCGTCCGATCCCTGAGTGACCGACTGCTCATATTCGATCCCCTCTGTTGAGAAACTTTGTCTGGTTCTTGTAATCCTGACTCATGCCCGACTGATACAGGATCGGAACTGGGAGTGGTCCCAGAAGATGGACCCACAAAGACGGAGTGTGGGGACGGGTCTGGTCATGCCCTTGGGCTGGAGTGCGGGGCTCGGGTCCTCGCCAACGCGCAGTGGGACGTGAGGCGCCCGTGGCCGGCAGGGACCTCGTAATTTGTCAGGCCCTCACCTGCGGTTAACCGGGACGAAGGGCCCATCCTCAGTAAGCACCCCGGGGAGCCGGAGCGGCCGCTGCCCTGGACTGTCATGGCGCTAGGGATGGCTGTAAAGACCGTGGTGTGGGATGATTCCCGAGTGCACCTGAGAGTGCACAGAGAAAAAAGGACAAGTTCAGGTTCCTTACCTCTCAGCTCAAGTCACCGTATGATAACCAGAGAACTTCCAGGACGGCCCTAAAAATTCGCTCACTTCCTCTACCTGCAAGGGTTGACAGGGCTGAAAATCAAACGCAGCATTTAGCTGTGTGGGTTACAGAATCCCAAAGTCAGCTGAATTCCCAGCCTGTGTTTCTCATGTGAAAGGTAGGGCGGTGGTTGGAGGAGTGGGACCCTGAAGCCTGGCATTGGGACATCTGGTTGGCCTCAGTTGAAGCTGAGAATGGGGGTGCCACCAGTTCCTCTGAGGTTCATTTGCGGGTGGAGGTTGCTGCTTTCCCGTGTCTAAAGGACTGGCATTTCCTTGCTTGACAATGTGTCATTACCTCATCTGGGGTAGGTGCCTTGCAAGGGAACTCATGTTGTTTGAGACCCTGTGCAACAGTCCCTTTGACATTCAACCCATAACTACGGTGCAATCACAGTATGATCCATGGGGTGAAAGTCTGAACCATGAGGAAATAGCCCACAGATCAATAAAAATCCCAAGATTTAACTGGTATCTAACAAACGAATCCTATTTGAACATCATGGCAATGGATTCTCAGGCTGTCAGACTGAGGTAAATTGAGATACTCAATGGTGCTGAAGTCACTGATTGCCATGTACTTAGTAGAAGTTCCAGATTGAATGTGGTAGCACATGAGCTGGTGGAAAATCTAGCACTACACTTGGTAGGTTGACTGAAACTTGGACTCACTGGTGTCCTTTATTTGATGGGTTTCAATGCCAGGACTGTCTTGGTATGAGGTAGACAAGGGAATCCTAAGTGTTAGGGGAAATAAAAACATAATGTGTTAGAGAGAGAGAGGAATTTGAGGGTATATTCATCACAGTGGATATGAACACCCCACCTCTAACTATATTCCATGGAATGCCCAGAAGCAGCTCTTTTTTTTTTTTTTTTAAAGATTTTATTTATTTATTTGACAGAGAAAGACAGTGAGAGAGGGAATACAAGGAGGGGGAGTGGGAGAGGGAGAAGCAGGCTTCCCGCGGAGCAGGGAGCCTGACGCAGGGCTCGATCCCAGGACCCTGGGATCATGACCTGAGCTGAAGGCAGACGCTTAACGACTGAGCCACCCAGGCGCCCCCGCAGAAGCAGCTCTTTTTAGTGAAGCTTTGAGAGAACCTTTAGAGTGGAAATGCGTGCATCTTTTAGTTTTTTTCATTTTTTATTTTTTTAAAGATTTTATTTATTTATTTATTTGAGAAAGAGAATGAGATAGAGCATGAGAGAGGGGAGGGTCAGAGGGAGAAGCAGACTCCCTGCTGAGCAGGGAGCCCGATGCGGGACTCGATCCCGGGCCTCCAGGATCATGACCTGAGCCGAAGGCAGTCGCTCAACCAACTGAGCCACCCAGGCGCCCCGCGTGCATCTTTTAATAGCTCTATAAAGATCGCCACGGGGGCGCCCGGTCGGCTCAGTCGGTAAAGCATGAGACTCTTGATCCCTGGGTAGTGAGTTCAAGCCATATGTTGGGTGTGGAGTCTACTTCAAAAAAAAAAAAAAAAAAAAAAAAAAAAAGATCACCACGAATGAAATAATGAGGCAGAGTGCTTCAACATGCTTGATATATATAACCCTAAATGCTCTAGATGGGAACAAATTAACCTGACTTTATTTGCTCCAGTGGAATCACCGGCTCTCACCCAGTTTCCAGAACCAAAGTCCCTTGATGGATGGGGAGCTGGGTGCCCTGGATAACACTCTGCACCATCGCTGTTAAGTGCAAACTACAAAGGGACCTGCAGGCATTTACTCAAGTGACTGCTTGTCCTGGAGAACAGGTGTGCTTGAGCAGGATTCCCGCCTTGGCAGGCCACACCTATCAAGTGACGTGGGAAAGACTTTTGTTACCTTTCTCCTAGCTCCACCTCCAGAAGTGTGGACACTGGCGGTTACTGAGATCGCTGGTCGCTCAAGCACTAATTCTGCCCACCTTTCTGGATACTGTTCTTGTTGGGGAGGGGCGCTTTATATCGAACCATTTCAGAGGCACACTCTCCAGGCGCTGGCACGCAGTGGGAGGGATGGGGGGGCAGGGCCACAATGTGGGCCCTGGGAGGGTGGAAGCGCCCGGGAGCACACAGGATGCCGCTCTCAGAGGCCAGGACTGGGGCGCAGCCAGAGAAGGAATGACAGTGTTCGTTTGCAAACCTGGGTGGGGCCGCCGCCCTCCCTCTCCAAGTCATCCCAGGGAGCATAATGTTTCTCTTCTCTGCCGGATCAGGGTGGGCGGGGCGGGAGCTAAGGTGCACAGGGGGTCTCTCGGGTCCCGGATCATGGGGGAGGCCTCTCCTTGGCCTTTCTCTCGCGAGAGGTCGCAGCCCCGCCCCGTGTCTCCAGTGGGCGCGGGATATGCGCAGAGTTCACAGCACAGCCAGGTCCGGACTCTTCGGTTAGGGCGGGGGAGACGTGGGCGGAGTGAGCCTGCCGCCCCGCCGACAAAGGAACGCGGACCGAGACTCCAGCATGGCTTGTGTCGTGGAGTCCTGGAGCCCAGAGGGAGGCTCGGAGGCCGGGTCTCAGCCTCGTGACCTCCAGGAACACGCACGCAGCCGCCGTAAGCCCCACTCGAGGGTACTTTCCTTCTTTCAATTCCAGGAATATATGTCTTTTGATAGTTGGGGCAAAGCCTCGGGCAAGAGTTCTACACCCAAGATGGCCAGCCGGAAACGGGTTTCGGATGCCGATGTGGCGACGCCAGATTGGCCAGCTGGCCGCCCGTATGTTAACACGCAGTTGTGCCCCCGTTCTGCGCGTGTGCGGAGGCCACGCCTGCACACAGGCGCAGAAAGCCCTGCGTCTATGGTCCGGGAAGTGTGACAGAGCGTCCACCCGCCCTGGCCAGGACTCTATGGTACCCGTGCGCGAAGATAGCCCGCCTATATAAGGCATGCGCAGGCGAGCGAGCGCCTCTTTTCCTTCGGTGAGGTGAGTAGCAGGGACAGTATATCTGTGAGGTGCCCTTGCTGGTTCTCTGGCCTAGCTTGAGGCCTGTCCTCGTCTTCTGTCCCACTTTGTCTGTTTCGTTGCAGCCACTGAAGATCCTGGTGTCGCCATGGGCCGCCGCCCCGCCCGGTGGTGAGTGCCGAATCCGTGCAGTTTGGTAGCTGTGAAAAAGGGAGAACTGTATTTCACGATTAAAAGCAATCCTGGCAGGGAGTCTCTAGTGCCGCTTTCCTGTACTGGAACAGACTCCACGGTTTTCCCAATACCTTCCGGGTCGCTTGGGGGTCTTGGTGTATACTATGTTTCTTTAAAAGTTCATGCTGTTCTTGAGCGTTTCCTCTATTTTGTCGGGGGGGGGGTGGATTTGCTCTCCTGGAGTGCATATGCTCCGCCACTTTCAGGCTGGAAGCGACGTCCGCCTTGCTTCCCCCCTGTCCTGGAAATTCGTCACCTTTTTAGGCTCAATACTCTTTCAGGGCCTTTGTGTGCTATCCCGGTCTTATTTCCGGGCGACATGCCCGTCCCTTCTCGGGCGCCAAGGGCCGCCCTGAAAAGCGGGCTCGGCCGCGTCGTGTGCCCTGCAGGGGGCGTCAGAATCTCTTCACACGTGCTCCGGAGGCGGATTTAATGCCACGTGCCCAAAAGTCGGTGGCTGGCATGAACTGAGTTACTAATAGCAAACTTGGAGTGCTTTGAAGAGAGAGGTTTTTTGTTTGTTTTTCCTGGAAAAGCCCCTTTGGACCGTTTGACCTTATGCGAAGCATGAAACCATAATAAGGGATCAAATGAGATTTTTTTGCTTTTATGTTCTTAGCATGGGTGTTCTCTTAACTTTTGACCACCTTGTTTTGACCATGTCTTGCTTAGAGCTAATGTCCAGGGGTGGAGACAGCTGGGATTAACACATTGTTGTCCTCCCCATTCCCAGCTCTCCTTTGGTCTTAATTTAAGGGATTCCTCAAAGTGTTCCATTGTTGGGTTCACTTGTGAACTGTAACTTTGGGTTTCCCCCCCTCCCCGCAGTTACCGGTATTGTAAGAACAAGCCGTATCCAAAGTCTCGCTTCTGCAGAGGTGTCCCTGGTAAGTAGTGGGAGAGCTCCCAAACTGGTTTTGCTGCACTGACTCAGTTGCCCCCCCCCCCCCCCACTTACCCAAGTTCTTTTCAGATGCCAAGATCCGCATCTTTGACCTGGGGCGGAAGAAGGCAAAAGTGGATGAGTTCCCACTATGTGGCCACATGGTGTCAGATGAATACGAGCAGCTCTCCTCTGAAGGTGAGGCAGGATTCCTTCTTAATCACTCCATCCCTTCTCACCGCCCTGGTTTTATCAGTTAATCGTATCCAGTGGGGAGCCTTTGTCAGTATAGCCGATACAAATGTACTGTGAGAGCCAGGGAGGGTTACACTAAATGCTTCTGTGCTATCTTGTCTCACTCTGCTGCCTCCCCCGTTGCCAACCTAGCCCTGGAGGCTGCCCGTATTTGTGCCAACAAGTACATGGTGAAAAGCTGTGGCAAAGATGGTTTTCACATCCGAGTGCGGCTCCATCCCTTCCATGTCATCCGTATCAACAAGATGTTGTCCTGTGCTGGAGCTGACAGGTGAGCTGGGTCGTGGGTCTCTGCCTTTTCAGGTGTTTTCCCATACCTCGAGGCCCTTGTTTGGTTTGATTTTTTTCATCAGGGCAAAGAAATGGGCCTCACATAAAGAATTTAGCCACCTGTAATAAAGCTAGGTTAAAGGCTACCAGATGGATTTTAATGGACCATTTTCCCCTCATACCACTGCACAGAATTGACTTGCAGAAACAAACATAAAAGGCACCGTGACTAAGATTTAGCCTCTTGATGACAGGTGAAAGGAGGTGCTTCTGAGGGAGTAGCTTTAATCCTGATGACAGTCACCTGCCAGCAAGCAGGTAGCTGAAGCAGTCACAGTTTGGAGGGCTTTCAGACGAGCCCAATGATACCTTGTAGGGACTGGCTAGTCTGTTTTTGAGTTTTCTGTTCTCTGCAGCCAATTAAGCCGACTGTGCTCTTTGTCCATGGGGGCCCAGTGTGCCATGGCTGCAAACAGTAGCCTCCTTGGTAGTGTATGCAGCCTGTTGATTGTATGGGTTGCCCTAAGGGACCTTGGAGACAGCTCTTTCCAGTGGACACTGAGGTCTGACTTCATGCTATCTCCAATCTAGGCTGCAGACAGGTATGCGGGGTGCCTTTGGAAAGCCCCAGGGCACAGTAGCCAGGGTCCACATTGGCCAAGTCATCATGTCCATCCGTACCAAGCTGCAGAACAAGGAGCATGTGATTGAGGCCCTACGGAGGGCCAAGTTCAAGTTCCCTGGCCGCCAGAAGGTGAGTTGTGCTGAAACCACTGTCCTGCCTGTGCTTGCCCTAGTGTCCAGGCTTCTTCATGCCATTCTCTTTCTCTCTCCCTAGATCCACATCTCCAAGAAGTGGGGCTTTACTAAGTTTAATGCGGATGAATTTGAAGACATGGTGGCTGAAAAGCGGCTTATCCCAGATGGCTGTGGGGTCAAATACATCCCTAATCGTGGCCCCTTGGACAAATGGAGGGCTCTGCACTCCTGAGAATCTCGGCACTGCCCCCTCCCGACTCATGCCCACCAATAAAACCTACTTCCTGTCTGTCTGTGCATCTGGATTCATGGAGGGTTGGGGCTCTTTGGAAACTCTCAAGTCATGGTCCTTTATTTTGAGAAGAAGGCTGACAAGTTGGCCAGGACCAGCATCCTCTCAGTTGTCTAGTTAGGACATTGACTTGGACGTACCTAGATCAGATGTTGTCTGTTCAAAATTTCCCTTTGCAAGTCCAGTCTGTGATGAGTCCATAGGCATTGAGTGCTCCTTTAGTAAAGTGCCCTGCCCCCGCGATTAAAAAGGGCTTGTGGCCTAAGGCTGACTTGTGGCTGCTGTAGAAGCTCTCCCTGAGGATCCCAGACCAGCAACATAACTGCAAATGGGGAGAAGTGAAGACTAGGCATGGTTCCAGCCATGTTTCAACCAGCACTCTAGGAGATGGGCCCTCCGGTTAGCCCTTGAATAGTTTCTTGTGTTAGGTTGTAAGGCAGCTTTGACCCACACTCACCACCTACCACCCCTTCTGGGGCCTCCTCTCCACGTGCTTGACCACTTTGGCTAGTGTCCGACCTGACCTCAAGCTCCCCCCACCTGAAATGGCCCATAGGCAAGACAACCTTTTGGCAAGTAGTGTGCAGCTCCCCTTGGTCTGGGGATTCTGTGTTGTCTGGCACGGTTGTGTACCAGGGTTCCAAAAGCATTAGTTGGGCTCAGTATCACGGGGCAGCAAAAACAAGCCCCCGAGAATCCCTACTAGGCCTGATGGCTTGTGGTTCTCCAGCCAGAAGCAGGTCCTAAAGAGAGATGGTTCCAGAGTGGGCCACAGTGGTCACTGAGCGCCTCTGCCGCTTCCCCAGGCTGGGCTGGGTTGCATTGAATCCACTGGCCTTTTGTAATCATTACTTAACAGACATTTCTAAGGTTGAAAATTACTTTTATTTTTGACCTTGAGATGATTCTAAACCATAAATAGTGTTTAAATGGCCCTGATAATCCTGCTAGCTGGTTTTACTGAGCTCTGTCTCTGGAAAATGAAGCTGGGGAAGGGAGGGTTCTACGATACCAACACCCTAAATAAGATCATTGGTAACATTTTGCTAAGTGTCCTGTAGTCCCTTTACCTGCACGAGCACGTACTCATACAGTTGCTGTTAGTTACATAAGTGGTGCATCTCTCTATGTGCCTGTAGCCTTGGTACCCAGCCCGAGCCACGCCTCGTACACGTGCCCCCAGTGTGGACTGACCATACCCTGGGTGGGGCGAGGTTGGGCTGCACCATGGTTGTGAACATGGGCTTGACAGCAGGCAGCAGGGCTGTTTGAAGCTATTTTCATGTATGGGATTACAACAAGCTTCATTTTCTGTTCGCTAGTTACTGTGTGTGTGTAAACTGCTTATCGATCCTTGTGTCTGCTAGAATCTTAATATTGATTCATACGGATCCTGTGTGCAATAAAAACGGCCCTCTGGCACATCTGCTCCACGTATGTAATATCCCTCAATTTAGCTTTTTGTTCTCAGCGTGTAAGTTTCCTTTTTGTCCTATAATAAAATCTTTTGTTCTGCTGTGATTCCCTTTTCTGAGCCCTGCAGTTGAGCCAAAATCACCTGAGCCCCCTTTTCTCCCCCAGCCCTGGAGCCTGCTCTATCCGCACTCTTGACACTAGCTGGGGGCAGAGTGGCATGGGTCTAGCCTCAGGGCCCATGCCTCCCTCTACATCCTAATGCCAGGCAGGGGCCCAACCAAAGAGCAAGCCAAACCAAAGAAAAGGCAGATGGAGAAGGGTTGCAGTCCAGTGGGGTAGAGCTATAATCAGATGGAGGAGGGCTGCAGTGGAAGCTTCTCAGGAGTCTCTCCGGCTCTAGAGCAGTCGGGGAGCACACCGGAGAGAGCAGGATTTGAGTCCTGAGGGCAGCACAGTCCTCACATCTGTGGGCAGCAGGCTCGGGGCTGGTTCAGGCCACCAGGCCCAGCGGGGGGAGCAGGAGTAGCAGCAACAGAAGGGCCAGGCCGAGAGGCTGGACCCTGGGTGCTGCCTGGTTCAGCTCCACTTCCACGGGGTAGTGGTCGCTGATGTTGAGGGCCTGGGGGTAGGCAGCAGGACAGAGGATCAGTGCCGGGGCGGAGGGACTTCCCTGGGACCCCGTCCCGGCCTCCCCGCCTCACCTCCTCCTCGGTGAGCTGGAAGCTGCTGGGGAAGTTGAAGGCAGCCGCAGAGCGCAGCCGACTCCGGCAGTGCTCCCCGTGCAGCACTATGCGGTCATAAGCGCAGTGGGTGCTGGCCCGCACTGTGGTGTCCTCGTCGTCGTCAATCGCCCAGTGGAAGCCTGCCTCAGTCCGCAGCACCAGCTCACCCAGGCGCTTTTTGGTCAGGAAGGCACAGTCAGCGTTGAAGTCCCCGAGCAGGATCATGTCCTGGAGGCGGGGTCGGGGTGGGCGGCAGCAGTCAGACCTGGCCACCCAACCCTCCTGTCCCCAGCCCTCCTGTGCCATCTGCCCAACCCTACCCTGTTCTGCCAGCGCTGGGAGACATCCAGAAAGACGTCATACAGGGCATTCAGCTCTTGCTCTACGGCCTTCGGAGTGGTGTGCAGCGGGACCAGCACCAGGCTGCGAAGGACTGCAAGCCCCAGGAATGGAGGACTCCCACCCACTCCTGGGCACCCCCACCCAGCCTCTTCCCAGTAACCAGGCCCTCGGTACAGCCAGCCAGACCCTCCTTCCTGCTCCCACATAGCAGGGCCACCCTTCTTCCCTTCCTACCCTTGCTGGGAAAAGTGAACTGGGCCACAAAGGGCTCCCGGGCAAATAGATCATCCTTGTCCTTGTACACGTAGGAATCCAGGACCTGTGTCTTGTGTGACCTGGGGGACCAAGGGATGAGAAGCAGTGGCCCCACATCACTGATTTGGTTTGCGAGGGGCCCTCCACTACCAGCCCTATTTCATGTGACCGCAGCCTCCTAGCTGCTTTTCTAGAACTTGTTTCTTATTGAGATATAATTCACATACCATGGAATTCACCTGTTTAAAACGCACAATTCAATGGTATTGAGCAGCCCCACAGAGGGGCTGCTCAAGAAACTGTAGGGCCCGGACTCATCAAATCTGCCAGGATAGGGAAACCCAGGGTCAGGGGCCCCGAGGCTCCGGAGGGGGCCAGATTAGACCCACAGAAGAATTAGGACATTCACAGGGTTGTGAAACCATTGCCACATTCAGTTTTGGAAACTACTTATGGCCCGAAAAAGCCATGTACCCATGAGCAGTGGCTCCCCATTCCCCTCCTCTGCCGCTGGCGGCCACTGATCTGTTTTCTGTCTCTGTAGATTTGCCTGTTCTGGACACTTTGTGTGAAGGGAATCAAAGTCATATGTGGTGTTTTGTGTCTGGCTCCTTTCCCTTAGCACACAGGTTTTCAAGGTCCATCCACGCCACAGCACGGCTCAAGCTTCTTCATCCCTTCTTGTGGCCAGGTAACATTCCAGTGTATAAAGAGCTGATGGACACTCGGACTGCTGTTTCCAATCTGGGGCTGTTATGAGCATTTCCATGTGGATGTGTTTCTGTACCCCCCACCTCATTATTTTGGAGTGAATTCTAGACATATGATTTCATCTGTATAAACAGGTCTCCTTACCTGACCACCCCCCTTGCCCTCTCCATCCTGACCCCCGAGGGCTCCTCTGCCCCAGGCTATCCCAAGGACTTAGGGCTATCTCTGGAAACTGGGTCTGCCCAAAGTCCACAACAAGCCCCCACAGTGGCTTCCACAGGTGAGAGGCAAAGAAGCCCCACACCTGTGCGCGCAAAACGAAGGCCTCCTGCTGTAGGGACACATGGGCATCAAAGCTGGCTAGGGTAGAGGGGGGTAAGATCCCCAAAGAAACCCACTGAGGAGAAAAAGTGCAATGAGAAGGTGAGGGCCACCCCAGGAGGAAGGAGCCCGTAGTCGTTGGGACTGCAGAGGCACCTCGCACTGGGCCAAGTGCCAAGCCCGGCCCGGCCACCATCTGTGCTTACCGGTACACGTACACGTACTTCTCCATGTATGTGCTGCGCCCCAGAGAGGGGCTGCTCAAGAAACTGTAGGGCCCGGAGTCATCAAATCTGCCAGGATAGGGAAACCCAGGGTCAGGGGCCCCGAGGCTCCGGGGGGGGGGGTGCAGATTAGACCCACAGAACCCTCCTCACCGATTGAGTTCTCGAAGCAGGAGGGACATAGCACTGCCAGAAGCGTCCACCACCTCCTGCAGCAGCATGATGTCGCAGCGAGCCAGGATCTGCAGGACAGCAGAAGGGCTGGCCCCACTCAGTGCCAGCGACCCCAGGAGGAAGGTGGGGTCCCTGGGGAACTAGCACCGGTGTGGCCAAGAGTGATACGGCTCTCTGGCTGAGGCCCACAGAGAGCACTGGGACCAGCAAGGACTTGGGAGAAGGCCGAGTGCCACCCCAGCCACACTGCATCCACGTTACAGAGGAGGAGACTGAGGCCAATGACAGGGAAGGAATGTGCTCCACATCTCCACACCCACGCCTCTTGATGTCCCCTCTTCTCTGGGAAGTGCCCCTGGCCAGGCAGGGCAGGGGGATTTGGGTCGCGGGCACAGCTTTCCCTCAGTGATGAACCTACCCGGACGAAGGTGTCCATCACATGCTCTCTGGCTGCCTTGGAAAGCGTCAGCCGCTGGGCATTGAAGGCACAGATGCGAAAGGCCTCAGCCCCACCAGGCAGGAGAAGCAGGAGCACGGCTGGGCAGTGCATGGCTCTGTGGGGGTTGCTGGGACCCTCTGGAGGAATCCAGGCCGTCCCGGGGTGCGGTCCCAGCTAGGCTCAGTTCTGCTTCTGAAAGGACATGGCAGCGTGGGACAGAGGAAGTGATGTTCATCCTGCTGCCCAGCACCAGCCTCCCAGAATGGCCAGCATCGCAGATTTCCTGCCTTTCTCCCTGTGGACAACTTCCAACATCAGCACATAGGGCTAGACTTCATTCTTTTTTCCTCTGAATGATTTTAAGTGGGGCGCCTGGGTGGCACAGTTGGTTGGACGTCTGACTCTTGATTTTGTCTCAGGTCACGATCCCGGAGTCCCGGGATCAAGCCCCCGCATCAGTGGGCTCCCTGCTCAGTGGGGAGTCTGCTTCTTCCTCTCCCTCTGCCTCCTCCCCCTTGTTCATGCTCTGTCTCTCTCTCTCAAATAAATAAATAAAATCTTTTATTTTATTTATTTTTTTTAAAGATTTTATTTATTTATTTGAGAGAGAGAGACACAGCGAGAGAGGGAACACAAGCAGGGGGAGTGGGAGAGGGAGAAGCAGGCTTCCCACCGAGCAGGGAGCCCGATGTGGGGCTCGATCCCAGGACCCCGGGATCATGACCTGAGCTGAAGGCAGACGCTTAACGACTGAGCCACCCAGGCGCCCCTTAACCATTTTAAAGTATACAGCTCAGTAGCATTAAGCACATTCACACTGTTGTGCAACCATCACCACCATCCATCGCCAGAATTTTTCCAACTTCCCAAACTGAAACCCTGTCCCCATTAACACTCGTTCCCTATCCCCCTCCCCCCAGCCCCTGGCGCCCACTGTCCTACTTTCTGTCTCTATGAATCTGACTACTCTCGGCACCTCATAGGAGAGAAATCATACAGTATCTGTCTATTTGTGACTGGCTGATTTCACTCAGCATAATGTCCTCAAACCTTATCTATGTTGTAGCATATGTCAGAATTTCTGTCGTTTTTAAGGCCAAATAGTATTCAACTAACTGTGTGGATAAACCACACGGATTTCAACTGTATGGATTAAATATTCGACTGTATGGATAAACCCGGGTTTACTTTTTTACATTCCCACCAACAGGTCACAAGAGTTCGACCTCACAACTAATTCCAACTTTTCACCACCATTAGCAACAGGAGGATCACCTTCAACATCTCTCTCTGCTTGTGAGATGCTATCTTTAAGACGAACGCATTTTGCTCCCTCTTTCTCTTGGTTTATCTTTGTTTCAGATGCACCCAAACTTTGTCCTGTTATTTGGGTTCAGCCCCTTGCTTGCTCCCTATCTGTGTCATTCTCACTTAAGCAATGTAAGTCCCTCTACTTCTGTCTGCCTGCTTTTCTCTGTCACCTTTGTAACCAAACTCAAGGGGTTCACCACTTGAGGTGCACCAAATTGAACACAACCCAAGGAAGTGTTGAAAGCAAAGAGGTTTTTAGTTCCTGTTATAAGTAAGGAGACAGGGGGCGCCTGGGTGGCTCAGTCGTTAAGCGTCTGCCTTCAGCTCAGGTCATGATCCCAGGGTCCTGGGATCGAGCCCCACATCGGGCTCCCTGCTCCGCGGGAAGCCTGCTTCTCCCTCTCCCACTCCCCCTGCTTGTGTTCCCTCTCTCGCTGTGTCTCTCTCTGTCAAATAAATAAATAAAATCTTTAAAAAAAAAAAAAAAGTAAGGAGACAGGGAGATGACTCTCAAAGCACTGTCTCCCCATGAGGTTAATAATAGGAAGCTTTTATCCAGTGTATTAGGGGGTCGGGGCAGGGAGCTTACACAGGCAGTTTGGGTTCAATTGTGCATGCCTAGCATGTCAACATGTTAGTGCATACAACGTATGTTCAAAAAAGGGTGGACAGGGGTGCCTGGGTGGCTCAGTCGGTTAAGCGGCTGCCTTTGGCTCAGGTCCTGATTGAGCCCCACGTCGGGCTCTCTGCTCAATGGAGAGCCTGCTTCTCCCTCTCCCTCTGCCTGCCTCTCTGGCTACTTGTGCTCTCTTTCTCTCTGTCAAATAAATAAATAAAATCTTTAAAAAAATTTTTTTAAAAAAATTTTAAAAAAAGGGTGGAAAACTCTGCCTATAGGAGAAGATTTTAGTATTATAATGAGCTAAAGGTAGTTACTTTAGGACAACGGGGTGGGGGGGGTTCCATGCTCAGCTCCAATCCAGCTCAAACTGGCTCACATAAGCAGCTATCAGGCAAGACACACCTAGCAAGGGGCGATCAGGTGAAACACCTAGTTAGTTGGGTGTCTCCTTGGCTGGAACTGTTGGTTCTGCAAAATAAGCCATATTCCTTCTCTGCTTTTGTCCCTTCCTCCCTCCCTTCTACTGATAGCTCTCAGCCCTCTTATTTTTTTTAAGATTTTATTTATTTGGGGGGTGGGAGAGAGAGAGAGAAAATGAGCAGAAGGGAGAGGGAGAGAGAGAATCTGGAGCAGACTCCACACTGAGCACAGAGCCCCACACGGAGCTCCATTTCACGACCCTGAGATCACCACCTGAGCCGAAACCGAGTAGGACGCTTAACCGACGGAGCCACCCAGGCGCCCCTTTCAGCCCTCTTAAGCCCTCTTATTTGAGTAATTTCCCACTGCATCCCAGGTAACATTTTGTCACCTCCCTCTCTGCCTTCCTCTGTCTTTCTCGCCCTCTCTTCTCTGTTTTCCCCTCTTTGTCATCTAGTCTCTGCATCTCTTTCATACTCCTGGCTGGGCTGAATGCCTGTCTCTCCCTGGCCACCTGCTCTGTCACTCAGGCTGGCTTGGGTGCCCTGCCCTGGTTACTATTCTGGGATGTATGTGGACACTTGAGCAGCCCAGGGCTGTCAAGGGAAGGCTCGGAGGCTCTGGGGTCAGGGGCCCGCAGAAGGGCCAAGGTCAAGAAGAACCACAGTGACTGTTCCTGGCCTCAGCCCAAAGCCTAGCCCAGGCTCCCAAGGCCAACCCTTGGCCCCAGGGGTTCCCTTCCCCTCTCACCCCTGTCCTCAGGCCGGGGCGGGGGGGGGGTAACTTTCTCCCTCCCTCTGCTCAGAGGGCTCCCATACCTACTCAGACCCTCAGACCAGCTCGTATCCACGCCTGCCGGAGCTGTAAGCGGATCGCAACACCTCTACGGAATCGCAGCAGCCGTCTGGGCAGGAACCGTAGGGGAGAAAAGAGGAAGAGGCTGTCTTCCCGACCCACCCGTCAGGCCAGGCCGGTCGCCCCACCCTTCTTGGCGCTGAGGCTCTGCCCCCCAGGGCCGAGCGCTGGACTCCACCTTCCCTGGCCCACGTGGAAAGCAGGCGCCGGCGGAGGCCTGGAGCTGGGGGCAGATGACAGACCTGTGAGTCACAGAGAGTAATCGAGCCTCAGCATTCCCATAATGAGTAGCTGCCTGTGCCAAGGGTGCGCGGGGAGGAGGAGCCGGCGCGCAAATGCAGACCCGGAGCTGTGCTCTCCCAGGCCCGGCCCTCAGTCCCCGACACGGGCTGCCTCTAGGCAGCATCTGGTACGGAAGACACAGGAGCCCGAGCTTGTGCCCGTCGTAGGGGAGCCCTGCGGCGAGCCTGGGGGCTCCCCCGAGGACAAGAGCCTCCTCTCCATGTCCTCAGGCCCGTTGCCAGTGTGGCTGCACACTCCTACGCCCTCTGGAGACCCCAAGTGAGCCAGCCAGGCGCCCCTATTTATTATTTTTGAAGCACAGTTGTATCGATTAAAAAAAAAAAAATTTGTTTCTAGGGTCGCCTGGCTGGCTCAGTCAGTAGGGCATGCGACCCTTGAATTCAGGATTCTGAGTTCAAGCCCCACGTTGGGCGTAGAAATTACTTAAATAAAAAAGAAGGAGGAGGAGGAGGAGAAGGATAAGAAGAAAAATAAACAGACTGCTTAGCCGATACAAGGCTTTCTTCCGCGGTGATAAACATGTTTTGGGGAAACAGAGGTGGTGGTTGAGAACACTGGAAATGTACTAAATGACGGAAAATACTATATTATACATAGTATCTTTTTATTATTTGGCATATGTTGCTACATATGTATTACATCACATATTACATGTTACATATAGATACACATATTGTACGTATCTGTAATATTGTAACAAATTGTGTGCAGAAATTACATAAAAATTACATAATGTAACATATAACAGGTTATATACGTAAAATACGGTATAGAATATAAAATGCTACAAAATATTACAAAACGGTTAATTCCGTTTTATGAATTTTGCCTCAATAAAAAACAAAGGGGAAAAAAAACCTAAATAAAAGTGCCCCGGGGACGCCTGGGTGGCTCAGTCGTTAAGCGCCTGCCTTCGGCTCAGGTCATGATCTCAGGGTCCTGGGATCGAGCCCCGCATCGGGCTCCCTGCTCGGCGGGAAGCCTGCTTCTCCCTCTCCCACTCCCCCTGCTTGTGTTCTCTCTCTCGCGGGGTCTCTCTCCGTCAAATAAATAAATAAATCTTTAAAAAAATAAAAAAATAAAAATAAAAATAAATAAAAAATAAAAAATAAAAGTGCCCCGTCAGCTCCAACCTTTAGTGGTGTCAGGTAATTGTTCGCCTAGCCCAAGTTACCTATGGAGACTTTTCTGGGCACGAACTAAGGAGCTACAAAGGACGCGCAGCCGCCAGCGACCGGGAACCCGCTTCTGCGCGGGAGCGGGGCGGGACGGGCGGGGCGGGGCGGGGCGGGGCGGGGCCACACCGCCCAAGGGCCCGCCCCTGCTGCCGTCAAGCGGCCTGAGAGCATTTTGCGACAGGCCGCTGGGAGCCGGCCGCCGTCGCTGGCTCGGTTTCCGGCGGGGGCCCGGGGCCCCTGGCTGCCACCGCCGGCCCCTCTCGCTTCTCACTGCGAACCCCGACTCCTGACCTCGGTGGCGGCTCGTCTGTGGCGAGAGAGCGGGGGCCGGCCCGGCTCTGGCCTGACCTGCGAGGTGACCTTGGTCGAGTCCCCTGTCGAGCGGAGCCCGTCTGTGGCGCGGGCCTGCCGGGGACCCAGTTCTCCAGCGGTTGAGGACACAAGCCTAGAGCGGCCCCACAGGCTGCCCCGTGGCAGGGGAAGCGCCGGGCTGCCTGGGGGGAGCGGGGGAGCTCGGTCTGGGCGGGGGAGATGCCCCTGCGTGTGAAATGGCCGTTCCCCGCCGTGCCGCCGTTCACCTGGACTCTGGCCAGCAGCGTCGTCATGGGCCTCGTGGGCACCTACAGCTGCTTCTGGACCAGTGAGTGGGCCCGAAGCCGAGGCAGGGTCGGCCACGGCTCTCCACGCCCAGCCAGAGTTGGGATTTGGGGTTGTGGGCGTGGGTAGGGGCTAGTTTGGCTGGGGGGAGCCCTGGGACCCAGGGAGAATGAGGCCAAGACCTCTCCCCACAGTCCGTCTCTCGCCCCAGAGTACATGAACCACCTCACCGTCCACAACAAGGAGGTGCTGTACGAGCTCATCGAGAACCGAGGCCCGGCCACGCCCCTCATCACTGTCTCCAATCACCAGTCCTGCATGGATGACCCTCATCTCTGGGGTACCTGGCACCAGGGTTATGGGCACAGGGAGGCATGGAGAGAACCCGGGAGGGGGCCAGACAGAAGTAGAACAAACTGACTTCTCACTGGGCTCTCTACAAATCCCTGGCACTCCTGTTTCTGGGGTGTCCTGCCCCAAGGATTAAAATAGGATTTGTGGCCCCTTCAGTATCCTCTCAGAAAATAACTTGGCAAGGGCCTCAGAAATTTGGAGGGACCGAGGGAGTGAGGAAACAGCTGCAGGGCAAAGTCTGATTGATGGCTGCTTTACTTTGATGCATCAGGCCTGTGGAACCCTCCATTCTCTAAACTGTTGAAGGTCCCACAGAGTATTGAAACAGATCCGAGAACCAAAGGGTATCTTGTCAAGGAAGGTCTGGGCTAGAGGCTGGGAGACGTGTGTCCTGGTTCCAGGTTTGCCCCAGGCTGAGTTTGTACCCTTTAACCAGCCTCATTTGGGAGCCCACTTCACCACCTAGAAGTTCCTGCTCTGCTGACTTCACAGGGAGTTGCTTGGCTCCAGTAACCCAGATGGCGGGGTGGAGGGGTGCCCAGGGCTTTTATTGATGAATTCAGGAGGTTAGACTGTGGTAGAGCTCATGGGAAGCCAGTTGGTCAAATCGGAGCCTTTTAGAGCCCACCCTGGCCACTGGGCAGAGAAGGGCCTGTAGAGTACCACAGGCAGATACCAGGAGGCCAGGAAGGAGCTTTTAGAGCCATTCAGTAACCTGGACTGGGGTGGGGGCAGTAACACTGGAGGGACAGGTGTAGAAGGATAGGCAGTGGCAAAAGGTATCAGGGAGGTAGGCAGGCCAGATGTGGGGACCAATACGATATGGGTGGGGATGGGAGAGAGGGAGAAGCCAGGGACAACATGGGGTCCAGCCGAAGGGACTGGAAGATGCTACTTTTAGCCATAGGGAAATGGTAGTGCTGCTGCCCCCGCTCCTCATTCCCTGAAACTGGGTGACAGAAAAAGATGCTCCCTAGGGACCAGGCAAGCTGGGGCATGAAGCGTTTCCTTCTCTAGGGATCCTGAAACTCCGCCACATCTGGAACCTGAAGTTGATGCGTTGGTGAGGAGGAATGGGCCCCTCGCAGTGGGCCTGGCAGGCCTCACCCGTCTCTGCCCAGATTTGCCCTCCTCCTGCTCTGCCCAGGAGGCGGCGTCCAGCAGTACAGGCAGGGCACGGGGTGGGGTTCCACAGGCCCTCCTGTGCCTCCTTTCCACATTGCCGACAGTGTCAGGCATCATGTTGCGGGGAGGGCAGGGAATTAGGGTGCAGGGGAGGCAGGGATGACTGCATCTGTCCCTACTTCAGGACCCCTGCGGCTGCAGACATCTGCTTCACCAAAGAGCTGCACTCCCGCTTTTTCAGCTTGGGCAAGTGTGTGCCCGTGTGCCGAGGTGAGCTGATCCTCCAAGAAGGGGCTCGTGGGCGAGTGAACGCAGGGAGGCACTTCTGGGGCCTTCTCTGGTTTTCTTCGGAGCGGGAACTGGTGGCTAGTGCTTCTGGCTGAGCAGCACTGGGAGTGGAGGGACCAGGTGGGACATGGAGCCTGGGCACAAAGGGAGCCAGGGGCCACTGCCCCAGCGGTGTGTGTCCCAGTTGCATGGCATGGCTGCGCAGGTGGCGCTGGCGGCTGGGGGAGTGAGGGCCTCGCGGAGAGCACTCAGTTCCTGGGACTGCCTGAAGGCTGTGTGAACCTGGGACTTCTGCATTAGAAGTCAAGGAGGCATTGTCCACAGCTAAGAGACTCACTGATGGCGGTGTGGTGTCGTTGGTCTGTGGTGGTGGTGGCATGTGCTGGAAGCTGCAGAGTTTGGGAAAACAGGCTTGTGGGGTGAGGGTGTGACACTGGGTGACTACTCAGCACCTCTCGAGAGCCTCAGGAGGTAGGGACCATTTTGATCCCCATTCTCCAGATAAAGGGGATTGGAGGAACTAAGCCACTGGTCCAAGGTCATGGGGTGAGAGGTGGCAAAGCCAGGATTTGAATCCAGGTTGCTCTTTCCTCTGGGGAAGTACAATATTTTCTAGGCGGAGTACGAAAGGAAAGGCATTCGAGACACAGGAACCCCATGCCAGGCACTGAAGAGGTAAGCGATAAAGGTAGACAATGTAGGTTGCAGGCCAAATGTGAAGGTTCTCGAATAATCATGGTAAGAACTGTGGACTCTGTTCTCTCATCAGGGCAGTGATGTGCTTCCGTCTGTGGTTCAGAGAGAGAGAGCTTCCTGGCTGCAGCATGGCTGGTGGATGGGAGCAGAGCCCAGTGGAGGCAGGGAGCCCAGTTAGGGGCTGTCTCAGTAATTCTGGCAGCAGAGGATTGTAGCTGGGCCTCTGGAGGCCGCTGTGGGGAGCTGGAGAAGTCCTGCAACAACAGGACTTGTTGGTAGATTGGGTATGGGAAGGGGTAAGGAAAAGATAGCTTGAAGATGACACTAGGTGACATCTGATGACACTGAGCCACTGTGAGGATGAGATGAAGGGAAAGCAGTGTGGGGGTTGGGAGGGGAGGTGAATTCTGTTTTGCACATGTTTCATCTGAGGAGCCTGTCACCTGAGGAGGGGAGCAGTCCCAGAGGCAGTGGGATGTGCAGTTCTGGAACTCAAAAGAGCAGTCAGGAATATATTAGGGACTCAACCACTAACAAAGTCACAGAAGTAGAGGTAAGATTGCAGAGAGGGAGAGTGGATGGAGAGCAGGAGCCAGGACAGCACCTCAGGGCGGAAACACAGACGCAGGCCACCAAGGCAGCAGGAAGCAACGGCCAGAGAGGAAGGAAGCAAAGCAGGGCCCCTTGGCGCCGGAGAAGCCGTTTCTGTGAAGTGGCAGCCGCAGGAGGTGTCGGGCAGGAGGGAGAGGGGATAGCAGGGACGTCCACTCCTCCCAGAAGTTCAGCTGTGAGGAGGGAGAGAGAGGAGGAGGTAATCAAAGGGTGTCAGAGGTCAAGGGAGAGGTTCTTATTCTACGTGGTCAAAGTAAAACATGATGAAATGTAATAAAGTAACCTCAAAAAATGAAGGGCTTTTAATGAAAAGCTGCAGTGCCTACCCCTCCAGATCCTCAGATCTCCTCCTTGGAGACAACAGCCTTGAGTGCTTTCACTTCTTGCTGCATTTGAAGGCTATTTCATTTCTCTAAAACATAAGCAGAAGCTACAAGTGTTGTGGCTAGTGACTGTGGCATTGTTTATCACACCCCACTCTGAGAGATGGGGACTCTGCTCAGGTTCCTGAGTCTCAGTTCCTCCCTTCTGCAACCTCACACAGAGGCCTTCCATGTCCACTTCTTTTTTTTTTTTTTAAGTTTTTTAAATTTATTTTTAAAGTTTATTTATTTTTTTAGTGGGGTGTCAAACTCATGACCCCGAGATCGAGTCACATGTTCCTCCGACTGAGCCACCCTCCCTGTCAACTTTTTGTCTTGTTCTTCTTTTTGATCTGCATCTAAGTTTTACTGTACAGTTAAAAACAGAAAACAAGGGGCGCCTGGGTGGCTCAGTTGGTTAGGCGTCTGCCTTTGGCTCAGGTCATGATCCCGGGGTCCTGGGATCTAGTCCTGCATCGGGCTCCTTGCTCGGTGGGGAGCCTGCTTCTCCCTCTGCCTGCCGCTCCCCCTGCTTGTGTTCCCTCTCTGACAAATAAATAAAATATTTAAAAAACAAAACAAAACAAAATCTTAATTCTAAGCACCTTCAGTGAGAGAAAGTGGGCAGGGAAAAGCTATTTATCAACATACATGACGTGCAGCAAAGATCTAACAACGTGTTAAAGGAAGTATCTGACATACTTGGCTTCTATGTTCCAAAATATTCCATTTCCCCCCCAAGGGTAGGCCTTACGATACGACATGAAGTATCAAAGTGATCTTGTACAAACTATACAAGTCAGTAGAAATACCGTTTGCAAAAGCTAAATATGCATGTGTTGTTCCAAAATCATGGTAGTAGTATTTTTTCCCTTTTTTTTCTTAAGATTTTATTTATTTATTTGACAGAGAGACACACAGCGAGAGCGGGAACACGAGCAGGGGGAGTGGGAGAGGGAGAAGCAGGCTTCCCGCCGAGCAGGGAACCCGACGCGGGGCTCGATCCCAGGACCCCGGGATCATGACCTGAGCCGAAGGCAGACGCTCAACGACTTAGCCACCCAGGCGCCCCACTTTTTTTTTTTTTTTTTTAATTAAAGTACAGTTGGCACACGAAGTTGCATTAGTTTCAGGTGCACAACATAGTGATTGACAACTCTGTATGTTATGCTGTGCTCAGCACAGGTGCAGCTGCCATCTGTCACTGTACAGCACTGTATTCCCTATGCTGCACTTTCCATCCACGTGACATATTCATTCCATAACTGGGAGCCTGTATGTCCCACTCTCCTTCACCCATTTTGCCCATCCCCAAACCCCTGCCGCTCTGGCAGCCATCAATTTGTTCTCTGTATTTGTGGGTCTATTTCTGTTACTTGTTTTGATTTTGATATTCCACATATAAGTGAAATCATATGGTATTTGTTTTTCTCTGATTTATTTCACCTAGCATAATACCCTGTAGGTCCATCCATGTTGTTGCAGATGGCAATATCTCAATTCTTTTTTCACTTTTTTTAAGGTGGAGAGGGCCAGAGGGAGAGAGAGAATCTCTTGGAGCTCTCTGCTCAGTGGGGAGTCTGCTTCTCTCTCTGCCCCTCTCCCTGCTTGTGCTCCCTCTCTCTCTTTCTCAAATAAAATTTATTTTATTTTATTTATTTGTGAGAGACAGAGCACGCACACACAAATGGGGGAGCGGCAGACAGAGGAAGCAGGCTCTCTGCTGAGCAGGGAGCCCCATGTGGAGCTCGATCCCAGGACCCTGGGATCGTGACCTGAGCCGAAGGCAGACGCTTAATGACTGAGCCACCCAGATACCCCTTATTTATTTATTTATTTATTTATTAAAGATTTTATTTATTTATCTGAGAATGAGAGAATACGAGAAGAGAGAGGGTCAGAAGCAGAAGCAGTCTCCCCGCTGAGCAGGGAGCCCGATGGGGGACTCGATCCTGGGACCCTGGGATCATGACCTGAGCCGAAGGCAGATGCTTAATGACTGAGCCACCCAGATACCCCTTATTTATTTATTTATTTATTTATTAAAGATTTTATTTATTTATCTGAGAATGAGAGAATACGAGAAGAGAGAGGGTCAGAAGCAGAAGCAGTCTCCCCGCTGAGCAGGGAGCCCGATGGGGGACTCGATCCCAGGACTCCAGGATCATGACCTGAACCGAAGGCAGTCGCTTAACCAACAGAGCCACCCAGGTGCCCCTATTTATTTATTTATTTATTTATTTTTTACGTAGGCTCCATGCTTGGACTCAAAACCTGAGATCAAGAGTTGCATGCTCTACTGACTGAGTCAGCCGGGCGCCCCTAAGATCTCATCCTTTTTAATAGCTGAGTAATTTTCCGTGTGTGTATGTGTGTATACACCACATCTTTATTCATTCATCTATCGAGGGACACATGGCTTGGTTCCATATCTTGGCTATTGTAAAGCTGCAATAAACATACGGGTGCATATATCTTTTTTTTTAAAAAAAAAGAATTTATTTGAGAGAGAGAACAAGCACGGGCATAGGCAGAGGGAGAGGGAGAAGCAGACTTCCCACTGAGCATGGAGCCTGATGTGGGGCTCAATCCCAGGACCCCAGGATTATGACCTGAGCTGAAGGCAGATGCTGAACTAACTGAGCCACCCAGACACCCCTGCATATATCTTTTTGAATTAGTGTTTTTGTTTTCTTTGGGTAAATACCCAGTAATGGAATTATTGGATCATATGCTATTTTTATTTTTAATTTTTTGGGCAACCTCCATACTATTTTCCACATTGGCTACACTAGTTTACATTCCCACCAACAGTGTACAAGCGTTCCTTTTTCTCCACATGCTTGCTAACATTTGTTATTTCCTGTCTTTTTGATACTAGCCATTCTGAGAGGTGGGAGGTGATATGTCATGGTGGTTTTGATTTGCATTTCCCTGATGGTGAGTGATGTTGAGCATCTTTTCATGTGTCTATTAGCCATCTATATGTCTTCTTTGGAGAAAGTCTGTTTAGGTTTTTTAATTGGATTATTTGGGCTTTTGGTGTTGAGTTGTATAAGTTCTTTATATAGTTTGGATATTTGGATATTAACCCTTGATTGGAAATATCATTTGCAAATATCTTCTCCCATTCAGTAGGTTGCCTGTTTGTTTTGTTGATGTTTTCCTTTGCTGTGCTGTGCAAAAAGCTTTTTATTTTGATGAGTCCCAATATTTATTTTTGCTTTTGTTTCCTTTGCCTGAGGAGACATATCTAGAAAAATGTTGCTAAGGCCAATGTCAAAGAGATTACTGCCTATGTTTTCTTCTAGGAGTTTTATGGTTTCAGGCCTCACATTTAGGTCTTTCATCCATTTTGAGTTTATTTTTGTGATGGTGATAGAAAGTGGTCCAGTTTCATTCTTTTGCATGTGGCTGTCCAGGTTTCCCAGCACTGTTTGTTGAAGAGACTGTCTTTTCCCCATTGAATATTCTTGCCTTCTTTGTTGTAGATTAATTGATCATAGAAGTGTGGATTGATTTCTGGGTTCTCTATTCTGTTCCATTGATCCGTGTGTCTTTTTGTGCCAGTACCATACTGCTCTGATTACTACAGCTTTGCAGTATCTCTTGAAATTTGGGATTGTGATACCTCCAGCTTTGTTCTTCCTTTTCAAGATTACTTTGGCTGTTTGGTGTCTTTTGTGGTTTCATACAAATTTTAGGATTATTTGCTCTAGTTCTGTGAAAAATGCCGTTGGTACTTTGATAGGGATTGCATTGAATCTGTAGATTGCTTTGGGTCATGTGCATGTTTTAACAATATTAATTCTTCCAGTCCATGAACATGGAATATCTCTCCATTTGTTTGTGTCATCATCAATTTCTCTCATCAGTGTTTTATAGTTTTCAGAGTGCAGGTCTTTCATCTCCTTGGTTAAGTTTATTCCTAGGTGTTTTGTTCTTTTTGGTGCAATTGTAAATGGAAATTGTTTTCTTAATTTCTCTTTTTGCTGTTTTGTTATTAGTGTATAGAAATGCAACAGATTCTATATGTTAATTTTTTATTTTATTTTTTTAAAGATTTTATTTATTTGACAGAGAGAGACACAGTGAGAGAGGGAACACAAGCAGGGGGAGTGGGAGAGGGAGAAGCAGGCTTCCCGCTGAGCAAGGAGCCCAATGCAGGGCTCGATCCCAGGACCCTGGGATCATGACCTGAGCTGAAGGCAGACGGTTATTGACTGAGCCACCCAGGCGCCCCTATATGTTAATTTTTTTAAAGATTTTATTTATTTATTTGAGAGAGAAGGAGAGAGAGCACGAGAAAGTGGTGAGCAGAGCCAGGGGTCTGTGAGGGTGCATACTGCAGGTGTCCATGGCTCAGTGGATGAGGCTAGAGGGGAGGGGCAGAGGCAGAGGGAGAGGGAGAAGCAGACTCCTCACTGAGCAGGGAGCCTGATGTGGGGCTCGATCCCAGGACCCTGAGATCATGACCTGAGCTGAAGGCAGATGCTTAACCAACTGAGCCACTCAGGCACCCCATCTGTATGTTAATTTTGTATCCTGCAATGTTATTGAATTCATTTATTACTTCTAATAGCTTTTTGGTGGAGTCTTCAGAGTTTTCCATGCATAGTATCATGTCATCTGCAAATAGAGACAGCTTAACTCCTGCCTCACCAACATGGATACCTCTTATTTCTTTTTCTTTTTTTTAAGATTTTATTTATTTATTTGAAAGAGAGAGGGAAAGCACAGAGGGAGAGTGAGAGGGAGAAGCAGACTCCCCGCTGAGCAGAGAGCCTGACGTGGGGCTTGATCCCAGGACCCTGAGATCATGACCTGAGCCAAAGGCAGATGCTTAACTGACTGAGCCACCCAGGCCCCCCTCTTTTTTCTTTTTCTTGTCTGATTGCTGTGGCTAGGATTTCCAGTATGATGTTGAATAAAAATGGCAAGAGTGGACAGTTGTTCCTAATCTTGTTCATCTTGTTCCTCATCTTGTTCCTAATCTTAGAGGAAAATCTCTCAGTTTTTCACCTTTGAGCATGATGTTAGCTGTGGTTTGTCATATATGGCCTTTATTATGTTGAGTTATGTTCTCTCTAAACCCATTTTGTTGGGAGTTTTTATCATGAACAGATGTTGAATTTTGTCAAATGCTTTTTCTGCATCTATTGAGATGACTGTATGATTGTTATCCTTCATTTTGTTAATGGGGTCTATAGCATTGATTGATTTGTAGGTATTGAACCATCCTTGCATCCCTTGAATAAATCCCACTCAATTGTGGTGAATGATCCTTTTAACGTGTTGTTGAATTCAGTTTGGTAATATTTTGTTGAGGGTTTTTACGTCTGTGTTCATTGGGGATATTGGCCTTGTTCTCTTTTTTGTAATGTCTTTGACTGGTTTTGGTATCAGGGTAATGATGGCCTCATAGAATATATTTGGAAGCTTTCCTTCCTCTTCTATTTTTTGGAATAGTTTGAGAAGAATAAGTATTAACTCTTCTTTAAATGTTTGACAGAATTCACCTGTGAATCCGTCTGGTCCTGGACTTTTGTTTGTTGGGAGTTTTTTGATTACCGATTCAAATAATCATTTACTAGTAGCCTATTCAGCTTTTCTATTTCTTCCTGATTCTGTTTTGAACATGTATCTATTTCTTTTAGGTTGTCCAATTTGTTGTTGTATACTTTTTCATGGGACTCTTTTATAATCCTTTGTGTATCTGTGGTATCAGTTCTTTCTCCTCTTTCATTTCTGATTTTATTTGGGTCCTCTCTTTTTCTTGATGAGTTTAGCTACAGGTTTATCAATTTTGTTTATCTTTTCAAAGAACCAGCTCTTGGTGTCATTGATTTTTTTAAGTCTATTTCATGTATTTCCACTCTGATCTAATTATTATTTCCTTCTTTCTACTAACTTCAGGCTTTGTTCTTTTTCTAGTTCTTTTAGGTGTGAGGTTAGATTGTTTATTTGAGATTTTTCATGTTTCTTGAGGTAGGCCTGTATCACTATAAATTTCCTTCTTAGAACTGCTCGGGGCACCTGGGTGGCTCAGTTGGTTAAGCGACTGCCTTCGGCTCAGGTCATGATCCTGGAGTCCCAGGATCGAGTCCCGCATCGGGCTCCCTGCTCGGCAGGGAGCCTGATTCTCCCTCTGACCCTCCCCCCCTCATGCTCTCTCTCTCTATCTCATTCTCTCTCTCAAATAAATAAATAAATAAAATCTTAAAAAAAAAAAAAAAAAAGAACTGCTTTTGCTGTGTCCCAAAGAATTAGGAGCATTGTAGTTTAGTATAATTTTGATTTCAAGGCGGATGGCTCAGTTGCATTAGCAGGGTTTAGCAGAGCTGGAGACAACCCCTCTGAAGCCCCCCTCCTACCGGGTAATGCTATCCCAGGTAGGGAAGCCCCCGCTCTCATGATACCCTGAGAAACTGTGGTGACTGCTTGCTCCTTAACTGTAGCCCCTGAGGGAGCTGCTGGGCCAGGGCCCCATTGGGTTGGCTTGGGTTGAGACTCCTGGATGCCCCACTAGCACCTTCTAAACACTCGGCCTTGCAGAGAACAGGTTAAAAGTCCATTTCTTGGTGCACTGACCTGAGATAGTCCCAATGTGTGTCTCCTCCTCTTTATGATAGGTGTCCCCTAGTTGATAAGTCCGTCTGTCACAGCCCACTATGTGGACAAGGTTGAGGAGATTCTTACTGCCTGTAGTCACAGATTGTCTCCACAGGACTCCCAGTTGAAAGGCAGCACGTAGCATTAGGCATTCTGTATCTGTGTTGTTGCTAGCTGCCAGGCCACCTGGGCCCAGTGTCATGGCCTCCAGGTGCCTCCAAGGTGAGTGTTAGCCTTGGGGGCAATGCATCCCCCCTTTTTTCAGCCTAGCAAGTTTGAGTTTTTCCCAACTCTCAGTGACTCCATGTATTGCATCAAATGTTCTCCCTTTCCCAAGAGGCTTAGATAATGAGAGTCTAGTTTCAGGGGGAGCCCCGTGAGGGGCGAAGCGGTCGGCAGGAGGGAGGGATGGTGGAGGCTGAGGGCTCAGGCAGGGCTGGGAGGCCTGTGAGGAATGGCTGTGGGGACTGGCCTAGCTGAGACCTCAGGAAAGGGCTGCTGTCGAGGATCTGGGGCCCAGGTGCGGGCTGGAGATCATGAATAGATGTGGTTTGCTCCAGCAGTGCCCTCTGGGCCAGGGGCAGCAGATGGTAGGCTCGCCCCAGGGGCGGTGCATCTGCATCCCAAGGAGAAGGAAGGCTCCAAGAGCTGAAGAGGAAGGGAGGGCAAGGAAAGTGGTGAGCAGAGCCAGGGGTCTGCGAGGGTGCGTACTGCAGGTGTCCGTGGCTCGGCGGGTGAGGTGGTGGCGGGACCGACAGGCAGAAGGTGGGGCTGGAGGCTGGTGGACGAATTGCCAGTTCAGAATTTTAGTTCGAGACAGTTGGAGACAATGATGCTGCCTTGCACACGACGGGTACTTGGAGGTTTAGAGGTTATTACTGAACAAAGGATGTCGAGGGCCACAGTACAGCCAGAGTCCCCAGAGACAGTGATTGGAGGGTGTCCACGTGGCCGGTGCAGTGGGGGATGAGGTTGTCCTTGAGCTGTTGCAAGCAGGGAGCCCTGGGAGAACGGGGACTGATGGTGCAGGCCTTTTCTCGGCAGGAGATGGCGTCTACCAGAAGGGAATGGACTTCATTTTGGAAAAGCTCAACCACGGGGACTGGGTGCACATCTTCCCAGAAGGTCAGTGGAGTTGGCAGGGTTGCACACCCCCCCAGCTCCCAAGCCTCACCTCTGTCCTCTCTCTCAACAGGGAAAGTGAACATGAGCTCTGAGTTCCTACGCTTTAAGTGGGGTAGGCACTGCCGCCTGGCGGGGGGCGCTGCTGGTGGTAGCAGGACGGAGGCAGGCGCCGACCAAGGGCTTGCCTTGCGGGGCTGGACCGGGGCAGTTGGTCTGAATTGGAAGCGGGCAGGGCTGGCTTTGCTATAGGCTGGCACTGGAGCTCTGCTCGTGCCAACATTGCCGCCTCTCCCTGGGCAGGAATCGGACGCCTCATTGCCGAGTGTCATCTCAACCCCATCATTCTGCCACTGTGGCACGTCGGTGAGCATCCTTCTTGGGCCAGGTCTGCAGCCTGGGGATGGGGGCGGGGCGGGGGGGCTTCCCTAGCTTTGGGAGGGTTTCCACTGGGTGGCAGGGAGAGGGCACCTGGGGTGGCGGGGGCTGGGGCTTCATCTTTTCCCAGGCTGCCCTGCTCCACCCCATGCCTGCTTCCTGGCCTCTGTCCATTGTGCTGCAGGAATGAATGATGTCCTTCCTAACAGCCCGCCCTACTTCCCCCGCTTTGGACAGGTGGGTAGGAGCTGCTGACCCTCCTCTGTCTGTCTTGTCTGCCATCTGCCTCGTGTCCCCCACTCAGCACTACTGAGGCCAGATTCAGGAGGAGCTGAGCTTGAAGCTGCAACAGGGGGACTGAGTGGAACAGAGAGAGGGACTTCCTGGCACCAAGGCCGGTAGAAGGAGAACAAAAGAAATCAGGCTGGGTGGGGGTGAGCCGTGGGGTTTGAGCAGAACAGAACATCTAGAGCATGGACTGCAGGACTTGAATGTCACTGAGCCTGACCACCTCGTTTTAAAGAGGGAGCGTGGCCATGAGGGAGCACGCAGCAAATTAGGGGCAGGACTTGGCTTCTGGCTCTCTGGGGTGGTTGGACCGTGGCTGTGGGCACTCTCCCTGTTTCTGTCACCTGATGGTGGCTGGTCTCCCTACAGAAAATCACCGTGCTGATCGGGAAGCCCTTCAGTGCTCTGCCTGTGCTCGAACGGCTCCGGGCGGAGAACAAGTCGGCTGTGAGTTGTCTTTCTCCCCCGCGCCACTCTTTTCCCCGCTTCCCTGGGCTGCCCTGTAGCTGTCTTAGCCTTTCCCGGCACCCTCAGCCTCCCAGGGCCCCTGGGCCAAGCTCCCCAAGGGCTGCAGGCCAGCCCCAGTCCTTCCCCTCAGGTGGAGATGCGCAAAGCTCTGACTGACTTCATTCAGGAAGAATTCCAGCGCCTGAAGATCCAGGCGGAGCAGCTCCACAGCCACCTGCAGCCCGGGAGATAGGCATCACCCCACCCAGATCCTGCCCTCGCTTCCTCTTGGAAGGGGGCGGCTGGCCGCCAGGCCCAGGAAAGAGGCAGCTCCAACCCAAGCCCCAGGCGCCTGCTCTCAGTGCTGCCCTTGGGTTCTTGCCCAGCACAGCTGAACTGGGGGATGGACTGATGTTTTGAGGTCAGATACATTTTTTTAGACAGATTTGTGCATAACCCCTAATGGGTATCCTGTCCTAGTTGGTGAGCATTCCCTCTGCTCAGCTTCTTCAGTTGAAGGAGGGGTTTCAGCTGCTCCTCCCACTTGGCCACGAAAGGAAGAAGAAATTTTGGCAGGGGCCTCCTCCTTTCTTGCCTTCAGGTGTTCTCTTCCAGGGCTGGCATCAGGATGGAGGGTACTTGAAGGGGGGCAGGTGGCCAGGCCAGAACTTTGGGTAGGGGTCTGTGAGGCCCTTGGCCTGGCATTCACCCACCTGCTCCAACCTGGGAGCTGCTCACCACCTCCTCAGGGATGGCCATCAGCCACCTCTTCCTTCTGCCCACACTTCCCACAGGCCTGGGGTCCTCAGGCAGGGCCCAACCCTGGGCTGCACGCAGAAGAGCAGCCTTTTGCCACAAGTGGAACCCAGCTGAACGGAGCCTGCACGGGCCGGGGCTCACCACCTGCTCTGTCTTTTCCACCTCCCTGGCATCACTTGAGTCCCATGGGGCCTGGGTTTTCATGTTTTGTAACCAGTAAAGCATTTGTGTTGTGTTTGACCTCTGGCTTCCTCATAGGGGTAGGGATGGGAGGTGGCTGCTGGACAGGAATGCTGGGCCCTTAAGAGCAGATGGGCGTCAAGCTCTCACTCAAAACTTCGGTCATTCTCGGGGCGCCTGGGTGGCTTAGTTGGTTAAGTGTCCAACACTTTTTTTTTTTTTTAAGATTTATTTATTTGACAGAGAGAGAGAGCGAGAGAGCACACAAGCAGGGGGAGCAGCAGAGGGAGAGAGAGAAGCAGACTCTCCGCTGAGCAGGGAGCCTGAGATCATGATCTGAGCCAAAGGCAGATGCTTCACTGACTGAGCCACCCAGGCGCCCCTAAGTGTCCAACTCTTGATCACAGTTCAGGTCTTAATCTCAGGGTTGTGAGTTCAAGCCCTGTGTTGGGCTCCATGCTGGGCTTGGAGCCTACTTAAAAAACAAAACAAAACAAACCTTCAGTCATTATCTGTAATCCCCATAACAAACCAGCAAAAGTAGGGATTAATCTTATTTCGCAAAGGAGGCAGAGTGAGGCTAATGCACTTGCTTCAAAACTCAAATCTAGTAAGGTAGGGAGAAGCAAATAGCAATTCAATCCTCCCCAGGCTGGTTCCCGGGAGGGACAAGGTCTCTAAAGGGCCCAGCAAGCCACCATGAGCAACAAGCGCTGTGATGCCAGGTGAGAGGGGGGACACCTTGATTGAGCTTCAGACCCTTGGTAGGAGCAGAGGCTGGGGTGGTGGTGCTCCTGGTAGAAGCAAAAGCAAAATCCTATAGAGAAAAGTGAGCTCAGTTTAGGTCTCCAGCCCATCCATAAGTTAAGATCAACCCAAAACACTTCACAAAGATCGCCAGACATAAGGAAACGAAGCATCAACAGGAACAACAGGCTGAGACCTGTAGGAGCTTCTGACATTGACAGGGTCGGACAGATCATGGAGAGTAACAGAAATGTGGAAAGAAAGGATGGAACCACAAGAGTGAGCCAGCGGGAATAGAAGATTCAAAGATGATCAGGACTGTAACTGTGTGTGAATCTGTAATTATTTCCAAATACAAGGTTTTTAAAAATAACCAGAAGGGGAGGGGCGCCTGGGTGGCACAGTCGTTAAGCATCTGCCTTCAGCTCAGGTCATGGTCCCAGGGTCCTGGGATCGAGCCCCACATCGGGCTCCCTGCTCCGCGGGGAGCCTGCTTCTCCCTCTCCCACTCCCCCTGCTTGTGTCCCCTCTCTTGCTCTCTCTCTCTCTGTCAAATAAATAAATAAAATCTTTAAAAAAAAAAAAACAGAAGGGGAAAAAAATCACTCGGGCAGGGGGAACACAGACTGTTGGCCAATTTGCATTTGCAGGTCCAAATACAATATCACTTTTCCCACATATATCCATTTAAACAAACAACTACAGATATTTACTGTATAGATGCTGCAATTTGATTTTTTCATATAGACAATTTTTTTAGAGTGGTTTTATTTATTAAAAATTTTATTTATTTTTAATCGACTCCCCCTGCTTGTGCTCTCTCTCTCTCTGTCAAATAAAAAATAATGCACAGCGGATGATCCCAGGGTCCTGGGATTGAGCCCCATGTCAGGCTCCACACTCTCCCTCTCCCTCTGCTCCTCCCCCCACTTGTGCTCTCTTACTCACTCTCTCTCAAATAACTAAATAAAATCTTAAAATATAAATATATAGACTAAATTCCAATCAAAAGCTAATCAGAGTCCAAGCAGATATTTGTACACCAGTGTTAAAAGCAGCATTAATCACAATAGCCAAAAGGTGGAAACAACTAAAGTGTCCATGGACAGATGAATGGATAAACAAAATGTGGCCACACAGTGGAGTAGTATTCAGCTACAAAAAGGAAAGAAATTTTTTTTTTTTAAGATTTGATTTATTTATTTGACAGAGAGAGAGACAGTGAGAGAGGGAACACAAGCAGGGGGGAGTGGGAGAGGGAGAAGCAGGCTTCCTGCCAAGCAGGGAGCCCGATGTGGGGCTCGATCCCAGGACAAGGCAGACGCTTAACGACTGAGCCACCCAGGCGCCCCAAGGAAAGAAATTCTGACATGTGTTACAGTGTGACTAAATCTTGAAAATATTATGCTGAGCGAAATAAGCTAAACATAAAAGCCACATACTTTATGATTTGTTTCACTTGTTTGAGGTCCTTAGAGTAGTCTAAGTTATAGAGACAGAAAATAAAACGGTGGGTGCCAGGGGCTGGGGGAAGGGGGAGATGGGGAGGAAGTGTTTAGTTGGGACAGACTTTGAGTTTGGGATGATGACAATGTTCTGCTAATGGATTGTGGTGATGGTTGCCCAACAATATGAATGTATTTAATGTCACTGAACTGTACACTTAAAAATGGATAAAATGGTGGGGCGCTTGGGTGGCTCAGTCAGTTAAGTGTTTGTTGATCTCAGCTCAGGTCTGGATCTCAGGGTCATGAGTTCAAGCCCCGTGTTGGGCACGGAGCCTACTTAAAAAAAAATGGGTAAAATGGTAAATTTAATATTATGGATATTTTACAAGAAAAAAACTTAAAAAATTGGCTAAGATGGCAAACTTTATACTTCACTACAATTTTAAACAATCAAGATTTTAGAAATCATCTAATCAATCTGACAAGTTGATTCTAAAATTTATATGGAAGCACAATAGCCCAAGAAGAGCCTGTTGAAAAAGAACAGGTGGGAGAACTTGCCTTACCAGGCATCAGTTTATTATGAAGCTATAGTAATTGGGGCAGTGTGGTGTTGGATAGACAAACTGACCAGGGGAATGAAATAGAGAGCCCCAAGACTGATCCACAGCTATATGGACACTTAGTATACAACAAAAGTAGCATTTCCAGACAGTGGGTAAAAGGATGTTCATCTTAATAGACGGTACTGGGACAACTGCAGATCTCTATGGAAAAAAAGAAAGTTGACCCTACCCCTCACACCATCCATAAAAGTGTGAAAAACAGAACAACTTCTAAAAGATAATGTAAGAGAATATTTCCATACTCTTGGAGGCAGGGAGAGGTTTCTTAAAAAGGACATAAAAATATTAATCATAAAGGAAAAAATGGTAAATTTGACTATACTAAAATTAAGAAGTTGTGTTCATCAGAAAACCTCATTAAGAGAGTGAAAAGGAGGGGCGCCTGACTGGCTCCGTCGGTGGAGCGCGCAACTCCTGATCTTGGGGTCGTGGGTTTGAGCCCCATGTTGGGCCTGGAGCCAACTTAAGAAAAAATGGGAAGAGGGGCGCCTGGGTGGCTCAGTCGTTAAGCGTCTGCCTTCGGCTCAGGTCATGATCCCGGGGTCCTGGGATCGAGCCCCGCATCGGGCTCCCTGCTCGGCGGGAAGCCTGCTTCTCCCTCTCCCACTGCCCCTGCTTGCGTTCCCTCTCTCGCTGTGTCTCTCTCTGTCAAATAAATAAATAAAATCTTTAAAAATAAAAAAATAAAAAAAAAGAAAGAAAAAATGGGAAGATTGATAGGAGCAGGCATTTCACAGAAGAGGAATGACAAATGGTAGAGCTGAAAGAAAATATATACACCTTGTGAGTTTCCTGCGGCTGCAGTAACCAAGTACCACAAACTGGGAGGTTTAAAGCAACAGCCATTTCTTCTCTCCCAGTTCTGGAGGCCAGAAGCCTGAGGTCAAGGTGTGGGCAAGGTTGGTTCCTTCTGAGGGCTCTGAGGGTGAATGTGTTCCCTGCCTCTCTCCTGGCTTCTGGTGGTGGCCAGTAACCCTTTGGCTTAATTCTTTGGCTTGTAGACAAGTACCCCTGATCTCTGCCTTCCCCTCCACATCACTTTCTCCTCTTTGTGTCTGTGTCTTTTCTTCTTCTTCCTCTTCTTCTAAGATTTTATTTATTTATTTGACAAAGAGAGACACAGTGAGAGAGGGAACACAAGCAAGGGGGTGGGGCAGAGGGAGAGGGAGAAGCAGGTTCCCCGCTGAGCACAGAGCCCGATGCGGGGCTTGAATACACGGCCTGGAGATCATGACCTGAGCCGAAGGCAGATGCTTAACGACTGAGCCACCCAGGCACCCCTCTTTTTCTCTTTCTTTTTTTTTAAAGATTTTATTTATTTATTTGAGAGAGAGAGAATGAGAGACAGACAGCATGAGAGGGAGGAGGGTCAGAGGGAGAAGCCGACTCCCTGCAGGGAGCCCGATGCGGGACTCGATCCCGGGACTCCAGGATCATGACCTGAGTCGAAGGCAGTCGCTTATCCAACTGAGCCACCCAGGCACCCCTCTTTTTCTCTTTCTTAAAAAGGCACCAGCCAGGGCACCTGAGTGGCGCAGTCGGTTGAGCGTCAGACTCTTGGTTTTGGCTCAGGTCCTGATCTTAGGGGCCTGAGATCGAGCCCCACGTCAGGCTCTGTGCTCAGCGCAGAGTCTGCTTGAAGCTCTTCTCTCTCTCTCCTTCTGCCCCTCTGCCCCCTGCCCCGTGCTCTCTCAAATAAATACATCTTTAAAAAATAAAAATAAATAAAAAGGCACCTGTCATTGGATTAGGGCTTGCTCTCTCGAATCCAGCATGACCTCATCTTAACTAATTACATTTGCCAAGACCCTATTTCCAAATAAGGTCACATTCTGAGGTTTCAGGTGGGCATGAATTTTCTGGGACATTATTCAACCCAGTACATGTACCCTAGGACCTAGCAATTCCCCAGCTAGGTATATGCCCATTGAAAAGCACATATATATGCACACAAGACGTATACACAATTGTTGGCAGCACTGTTAGCTCTACTGACCAAAGTGGGAAACCACTCAAATGGGAAACCTCCTCACCGGTGGAGGAGCTCAGTGGCTGGCAGAATATTTATCTAGGGGAATGCCAAGCAGCAATATTGCTATTAAGCGATGACTGGCATTAACCACCCATTCTTGAGCAGAGAATCTAGACGCAAAATCTAATACTGAATAATTCCATGTATAGAAAGTCCCCAGATAGACACAACAAAGCCATCATATTTAGAGATGCATGCTTAACCGCTGCTATGGTCTGAATGTTTGTGTCCACCCCCACCCCCACCAAATTCATGTGTTGAAACCTAATGCCCTGATGGTATTAAGAGGTGGGGCCTGTGGGAGGTGCTTAAGTCTTGAGGGTGGAGCCCTCATCATTGGGATTAGTGCTTCCTGACAGGCCCCCGAGAGCTCCCCTGCCCCTTCCACCAAGTGAGGGTACAATGCAAGATCTGCAGCCTGGAAGGGGGTCCTCACCCACCCTGCCAGCACCCTGATCTCGGACTTCCAGCCTCAAGCGCTATGAGCAATAAATTTCTTTTTCTTTTTTTTCCCCTCTTTTTTCTTTTTACTATTATGTTTTAAATTTCTGCTGTTGATAAGCCACGCAGTCTGTGGTATTTTGTTAAAACAGCTGGAACAAATTAATGCAATTGGTAAAATCCTAAGAACCAAAGTGCGGATCATACAAGTCAGGTTCACGGTCACTTTGGCGGAAGTGAGAGGGAGGCGATTAGAGAGGAATGATAGGGGATTTGGGGGTATAGACATTCGAGTTCTTGGACTGGACGATGCCAAGGGAGTGTTTGCTTTGATATGTCATTGCACTGGATATCTTTGTTTTGTGCTTTTGTCCTTTTCCATCTTTGTGGTCAGCATGTGGGTCAGGCCAGCGTGCAGGCAAGGCGAGCCTGGGAAGGGCGGCGCCGTGGTCAGGGTGAGTGGGCCCTGGGTGTGGATTCCATCCTGCTGGGGGCCCGCACTTGGGGTGATTGGGAATCTGGGAGTGAGGTGGCGGCCCCCTTCCTCTCATCCTCACAGCAAACTCAGCATGGGGCTCTGGGTTTGCACAGCAATCCTCCAGGGGGTTGAAAGGCTCCCACTTAGCCACGGTGTCTTCTGATCCCTGGATCACAGCGATGGTGGGGGCATCCTTAAATCTGGCACCTCCAGGTCCTCTCCTGCCTGGCAGTGGGCAAGGAGAATTGCTCTTACAGGGAAGGAGAAGGCTGAATAATTGTGAACGGTGATGCCGTCTCCCAGGGCACCTGAGACATCTGGCATTCGTAGGTCATGAAGGGCCTCACGGCAAAAAAAAAAAAAAATGGGAGCAACAGGAAGCACCCCCGGTGTCAGCCCCTGAGAGAATGAAGCCATCCGTTGTGGAAGGCAGGACGGTGCCATTTCATCGAGCTCCAGTACAAGGAGACTAAGCATTAGACTGTTTATGGGCACATACATAAGTGGTCAACCTGCTAAGAAAAACCAGAGAAAGGCAAACACCAAATTCAGGCTAGCAATGACTTCTGGGGGGAGGCAGAAAAATGAGATTTGGGAGACACAGATGCCTGGCCAAGGAATTGGCAGTGGCCTGTTGAAGTCCGGGGCAGGTTTATGAGGATTCCTTTTATTGCATACTTCACATACAGGTAATTAGATTACACGTATACATGTAACACGTCTGTAATCTGTGTAGCACATAGATATTATACATATTTTGGTATACGTCCAATATTATATTAAAGCAATTTAAGAAGACACGGGGGTGATGAGGGCCCAGAAGGGTTTTAATGAATTCCTGAAGCTTTTACCCTAAAGATGAAGCCCACAGACAGAAGGTCCTCATCGGTACTGTCAACAATCGGTGTGAGTCACTCAGCTTAGATGTCACCTCCTGGTCAGACCAGCCTCAAGCGGGTGCCCCTCTCTGTGCCTCCCTCCGGGCCCTCTCTCCCCCTTTTCAACATCCATCACCCTGTGTTGTGACCTACTGTCCTGCATCTCCTCTAGGTCAGATTGTGAACTTTGGGGGGGTGGTCCAAGTCTGACTCAGTGCCTGGCCCAGAGCAAGCGTTTAGGAAGCCTCGAGGGTCGCCACTCCAAGGACCTCTGACAACTGAGAGAGGAATAAAAGCAGCAACAGGTGAGCTCCCCCACTGAGGATGAGAGCATTTCGACCACACTGCCGGCCAGCAAGATCACATTTGTGAGAAAGCCTTTGCTTCAAAACTTGATTTAAACAGTGCTTATTGTGTTCTTCAGTTTGGCTCCTGTCATTCTGTGTCACCTTCTCCTGGTCCCCAGGGCGTCCATCCCTGCCCTTGACCTCTTCTACTCCTTCCTGTGGCACTGTCATAGAACTTTCCTCCCAAACTGTGTGACTTGCTGGGTCTGTCCTGGGCCTGGAGGACTTCACCTACACTGGGATGCCATTTAGGGTTCTTGTTTCTTTCCCCACTGGGCACCAGCCCAGGCAGATTCTCCGGGACTTCGGTGAGTGACTGAATGAGGGAGTGCAACTGAGCCCCAGGGTCGTGCGGTGGGCTGGTCCCTCCTTTCCCCACCGCTGGCTGCCCCAGCTCTGGTTCTGGCTCCAACTTCTCAGTTCAGTTGCTCCCAGGGCCCCTGCCCCCATCCTGCCATCATGCCACTTGGTCAAACCTCAGTCCCAGACCAATGGCGAGGAACCAGCCTCTGGTTTCTCTAGCCTTCTCTCTGCCCCTCCATCACTCTGGCCAAGCTCCTGTCATCCTGTCATCTCTCTCCCAGAGAGGCGACAGCCTCCTACTGGTCTCTGCTAGCATTCTTACCCCCTCCAGTCTGCTCTGCTTACCACAGCCAGATCAGCCCTTTAAAATAAAAATCAGATAATGGCAGCAGGGCTTCAAAGCCCTCTGGGGATAGAATAAGCTCCAGTGCAAACCCCTCCCTGCAGCTGGCCTGGACACTGCCATTGCCACTTGGGGGCCCCACAACACCCTAAATTTAACTGTTCCCAACTGGCTTTACCTCTCAGTCCCCAACTCAGAGAGACCCAAGAGCCACCTTCGGACACTGTTTTCCTCGACCATGTCCTGTCAAGCTCACCTCTTCTCCCCAGGCAGAACTGCCACTGTCCCAGGCTGAGCCACACTTGTGACAACCACAACCACAAGCTCTTTCAAGCAGTTTCTCTGACAAGCAGAGGCAGTCAGTGAGCTGTCAGCCGCTGTACACTGGGAGCTGGCTCCCGGCACCCAGCCCTCCCGCGGGATCCCGCACTGTACCAAGGGCTCTGCGTGCAAGCCGAATTCTGCTAACGAGAGGCACGGCCCTGCGCGTGGTGCTTTTCTTCAGCAGCCTCCTGGCTTAAGTCACAAATGTCCTGGTGTTTGAGCGGCAGGGGCGGCAGCCGCAGCGGCTGGGTGTAGCGTCCCGGTGTCAGTCATGAGCACCCAGCTTAACTGCAGCCACATACAGTACCGCAGTGGACCTCCCTGTGGATGCACCTTGTGCTCAGCTGAGTATTTCCGTTGACTGGATCCGGAAAAGGGAAACTGCTTGGTTAAAGGTCATACACATTTTGCAGTTTGTTAGATGCTGCCAAATCATCCCCCCAAAATGTTCTACTAATTGATCCTCTTACCACTGTGTAAGTGAGACTCTACTTCCCAACATCCTTGCCGACAATGGGCATTATCATACTTTCTTCTCTCTATATTTTTATTATGAAAATGCCAAACATACAGTGTATTGGTTTCCTTGGGCTGTTGTAACAGATTACCACAAACCAGCTGGCTTAAGACAAGAGAAATCTCTTCTCTCCCAGTTCTGGAGGCTAGAAGTCCAAAATCAAGGTAGGTGCACACTCCCTCCGAAAGCCCTAGGGAAGACTCCCACCTCTTCCAGCTTCTGGCAGGTCCAGGGGTTTCTTGGCTTGGGGCTGCAACACTCTGTCTCCATTGTCACGTGGCCTTCTTCCCTGCGTCCAAATCTTCCTCTTCTAATAAGGACACCAGTTACGGGGTTTAGGGCCCACCTGAATCCAGCATGACCTTATCTTGATCACATCTGCAAAGATCCTATTTCCAAATAAGGTCACACTTACAGAATGGATAATGAATTCCAGGGGGTCACCGTTAAATCCAGTACATATAGCAAGGTCAAAAAAAGCTTACAGTGCCCACCCATAGATCCACCCCCTAGGTTCTGCCATTAACGTTTTACTATTGTTGCTTTCTCACAAACCTATCTGTAGTCACACTTCCCTCCATTTTATTTTTGGTGCATTTCAAACTAAGTTGCGGGCATCAGTTCACCTCCTCCTAAATCAATCAGTGTACATATCCTTAACAGGAGTTCAATATTTGATTATAGTTACCCGCTTTTTGTTTCTAATAGTCACCAATCTGAGAAATCAAAAATGGCCCAGAAAAAGATAAAAAGTCTTCCAATTCGTTTGAGGCGGTGTCTCCCACCTTCTGACTCTAGCTGTCACTCTCTTTCCTCTCTTTAAAGCAAACTTCGAGAAAAGACAATCTACAACCATGTCTCCTTCCTCCCATTGACATCGCTCTTGCCAAAGTCTCCAGAAACAGTTTTCTGTCCTCATCTCACCTGCTTCCTGGCAGCAGTTGACACTGACATTGTCAATCTTGGTGTCCTTGAAACCACACTTGTCCCTGGCTCTTCCCCTCCTCCTTGATGCTCCTGTTCTGATCTCTCTTCTAGACCCTCCTCCTCCCTGCCCATTTTCAGTGCTGGACGTTCCTCTGGACATTCTCTCCTCACCTGTCTCAGGGAGAGTCCATCTGTAGGAAATTTTAAGCGGAAGGAAGATTAAAGCAGGGAGACGCGAACCCCGCGGGGGGAGACCGAGGGAGCGCACCAGTCCCAGCCCCGCCCCACTCCCGTCTGGAGCCCGCGGTGTCAGCGGCGCGCGGTGGGAGCCGGCGGAGCTCCGCCCTGCCTCCTTTCCCACTTGGAGCGTGCGCGCCTGGAGACACGTACAGCCAATCCGTGAAAAGGAGCGGCCGTGAGTGGCGTGATCTTAGCCCAATCATTTGTGGACCTGGCGAGCAGGCCTGCGCCCGAGCCAATGGTGGCGCGGGGCGGAGCTCGGGCGGGGGCGATGGTCACCTGATGTGCGGCGGCAGCGGCGGCCCAGGCAGGGGAGGCCGAGGCTGTGATGGCGGCGATGGCGGCGTCTCGGGTGCAGGCGGGGACGCGGCAGGCCCCAGCGCTCTGGCAGATGCGGTGGCTGCCGCTGTTGCTGATGGCGGTGGCGGCGGCGGAGCAGCAGGTGCCGCTGGTGCTGTGGTCGAGTGACCGGTGAGCGTGGCGGGCCGGGCCGGGGCAGGCTGCGCTGCGCGCCGCGGCGGCTGCGGTGCCCTCGCCCGGCTCCAGGGCTGTCCTCAGCGAGCGGCGGCCGAGGGGGGCAGGGGGCAGCTGTCCCTTCCTCGGCGGCCCGTAGCGAGCCAGCCGGGCCAGGACTCGGGGCCCCACGCATCACGACGGGAGCCCGTGAGCTTCAGACCCCAAGCCGTGCGCCCCCACTTGACAGCAGCTCTTCTGTCCCCTGCCAGGGACTTGTGGGGTCCTGCGGCCACCACCCACGAGGGCCACATCACCAGCGACATGCAGCTGTCTACCTACTTAGACCCCGCCCTGGAGCTGGGCCCCCGGAATGTGCTGCTGTTCCTGCAGGACAAGGTGCGCCCGCCCCGGCCCTCTCTCCCTCGGTCATCGGGAAGCAGTCAGGCCCCTCCGCCCAGGACACTGAGGCCCATTCCCCACGGGAAGCCTCAGTGACCTTGTCCCAACTGTAGGGACGTGTGGCTCTTCTCTTGGGAAGGCCTGCAGGAGACGGTTCCGTGGGAACGGGGAGGGCCTTGAAATGGCACTGACTTAATCGGGTTGAAGCCCCGGGGTCAGAGGCCAGATGCCTACTGAGTACCAAGCGCTTATCTGAGCTACTCTGTGTGGTGGGGATTATCAGCCCTCTTTACAGATGGGAAGACTTACGTGCAAGGACGGTAAATGACTTGCCTAGGGTCACACAGCTAATGGGTGACAGAGTTGTGATTCTAACTTTAATGATCATAATAGAGATAATCGAAAAATGATCATTTATCGAGTGCTTCATATGCACTGTGCTAAGCTGATGCCATTAGCTTGGTTTTACTGCCAAGGAAACTAAGGCTGGTAGAGGTGCAGCCATTGGCTGATGGTCCGTGGCTTATGCACACCACAGTTGGCTCCAGCCTGAGTCTGTGAGGCAGCCCCCCGCTTGTGCTCTGGCACACAGTTTCCCTGCCATGCAGGTCTCTGCCTCCAAAGCAAGCATATGGACCACGAGCAGATTCTAGGGCAGTGTAGCATTGGCGTTTGGGAGGTTATCGAGCCTCTGCTTATTCCTTCCTCAGTGGTGGCCTGTGTGGCTCCTTCCTCTTGTGGTCTTGCTCTGTTGCTCTGTGGGCGGATAGTGCTGTAGTCCTTCCACGAGGTGGTGAATAATGTAGCTAGACTGGACCTCAGTGCTCGTTCTACTAGTTACCAGCCTTTGGACGTCTGAGATGATCTGTGAATGCCAGTTTCCTCACCTGTAAAGTGAAGATACCACCTGTATCAGAAGACTGAGGAGCAATTCTTACAGTCCTTGTAAAACATCTCTCCGGGGTCCCCTTATGGCATTCATCCATTCATTCATTTGCCAAATATGGACTGCCCACTATGTACCAGGCATTAGGTGTTGGGGACATAGCAGTGAGCAGAATAACCCAAGCCCCTACCTGGAGGAAGCTGACATTCTTGTGAGGGCAACAGGTAAATGCTAAGTTGGTGTATGACATAATGTCAATGCTATAGTTCTCAGAGAAGAAGGAAGCAGGCCAAGGGAACAGAATGATTGATTGGCTGTTGAAGATAAGGATGATCAGGCAAGGGCTCACTGAGGAAGGATATCTGAACAGATACCTAAATGGAGGGAGGGACAGAGCCATGTGGGTATGGCTGGAAGAGCGTTCCTGGCAGAGGGAACAGTAGGTGCAAAGGCCCTGGGCAAGGAGTGCTCTTGGTGAGCCCATGAAAGAGCTGGTGTGGCTGGAGTGTAGTGAGGGAGAGAAAGGGGTAGGGGATGGTTAGCCAGGTAGCCAGGCGATGAGGGGGAGAAGGGTGGTTGCAGTCTAAATGTGGCAGGAGGCTTTAGGCAGTCTTGAGCAAGGAGTACCGAGAGGACACAGTGGTTCCTGGGCTTTCAGAATGAGAACCCAGGCAGCCCAACAGCATTAGGATTCCTGTCTAGAAGGGAGAGGAGGCTGGGCAAGTGTGTATACTAAACAGAATGAGGTTAGGGAAACTAAGATTGCCTCTGGGCCTAGCTGGGAAAAGCCAGAGGAAGCTGGGAGTCGGGGTGGAGGGGCAGGAGTTGAAGGACATCTCTAGGTTGTAGAGGAAAAGGAATGTGGTCATGGTTACTGTGGTCTGCAGTGCTCAGAAGACTTCAGTGCTTTCTCCAGCATATTCCAACATCTTCACCTCTCTCCCCACTTCCACCAAAACCAGGCAGGGAAGGAACTTCTTGCTCTCTTTTAAAAAGGATCTTGTCCAGACTGGACATAGGCAGTGCTAGCCATTGCAACTGGCCTGCACGTTCCCCTTTTTTCTGACTTCCGCCCTGGGGGTGGGATGGGACGGTGGCGGGGCGGGAGGGGCCTGCAGTGACTGTTCCTCGCTGCCCCCAACCCCTCCCCCAGCTTCCCTATTCCCTACCCAGTTCCTCATCTGAAGGCAGGTGGCTGACTCTTAATCCTGAGGTTACCACAAGTCAGCTGCCCGCAGATTTCCTCCCAACCCCATGACTACCTTCCATGTTTTCTCACCCTACCAGGAGGATGCTGAAAGACAAAAAGAGAACCTTCCATTCCTCCACTCCCTACCCCCAAACGTGCCTTTTTTCAATCTTTTGACCAGAACCTATCTGATTGTAAATGAGATTTTGCTGTCCCTGCAAATGGGCGGGGAAGGTGTCTGCCCCTGCCCGGGCCCCGCCTCCTGAGGCGTCTTCTCTGCTTCCCTACTAGCTGAGCATTGAGGACTTCACAGCCTATGGTGGCGTCTTTGGAAACAAGCAGGATAGTGCCTTTGCTAACCTGGAGGTAAGAGTCCTCTCTCAGCCAAGGGCCATGGGGGCTGCCGTGCACTCCCTCCCCCAACACAATAAATACTGTCCCCTTAGGAACCAGAGGTGCTGGCTTTGGGGGTAGAAAGGCCTGAGGTGTCAGGGGCCAGGAATGTGGGGTGTCTTCTTCCTGACCTCGAATAAGACCCTGGTGTGGGTATGGGTGTGCCTTGCCAGAGAGGGCTGCCAGAGAGGTTTGGGGGCTGGCCCAGGCCCACTGGTCCCTTGCTAACTCATCCTTCTGCCTCTCCCTGGCCCCCAGAATGCCCTGGACCTGGCCCCTTCCTCTCTGGTGCTTCCTGCTGTCGACTGGTATGCGGTCAGCACTCTGACCACTTACCTGCAGGAGAAGCTCGGCGCCAGCCCCCTGCATGTGGACCTGGCCACCCTGCGGGAGCTGAAACTCAATGCCAGCCTCCCGGCCTTGCTGCTCATCCGCCTGCCCTACACATCCAGGTATGTCCCAGCCTCGGAGCCCAGAGAGCGGTGAGCGCAACTCAGCCAGAGGCAACAGTCCTCCTGTTCAGTACCTTGAAGCCGTATCAGGACGTGCCTTGTATGTCCAGAAGAGGCGGGAAGGGCCTCTGGTCAGCGGTGAATCAGGCGTTAGTGCCTGGTACTGAGTGAGGCCGACGTGGGCCCTGCTGGTGGGGGGCTAACTCCCCTAGCTGGGACGCGTCCACAGAGTGGCTGGCAGGGCCTGAGTGCGACCGTGAAGCTGGGGCAGAAGGGGCAAGGGCAGGGCCATGTAGTGAGCGGAGGTGCAGAGGGAGGAGTGAGCGTGGCTTCCAGAGCCCCCCAACTAGAGTGCGCTGCTGAATGGGGCTAGTAGGGAAGGACGGTGGCCTGGAGGAGGGGAGGGGAGGTGTCCCAAGGCGGTGGGGAGCTGTTTGGACTGCGGGGCTCTAATGCGCTGCCTCCCTTCCGCAGCTCAGGTCTGATGGCACCGAGGGAAGTTCTCACAGGCAACGGTGAGTGGGGCCAGGGAGGGCACACATCTTCTAGCCTCATCTAGCCGTTGGCTGCAGAGAGCTGCCTCAGAGCTCCTGAGTCCCTCTCCACTCCCAGGGTGGCCCTCCTGCTTCTCAGAACAACTGGCAGCTGAGCAGAGAAATGCAGACCCCCCCCCCCCCAGGCCTCACCCCTCTTCAGCTGGGGCCTTCCGTGTGAGAGCCCGTGGAGTCAGTCTCCACTCCAGCAGTGCGAATCTTAGTGTTTGGGGTTTAATAGACCAGCAGTGTTTCAAAAACCAGTGCTGAGGACTGCTCTTCTGCTATAAAGGACAGTCATTCCCCAGGGAAAGGTCATTGAAAACCTATAAGTGAATTTGGAGTTTTCTAGATCTCTCGGTCTTTTCTCATTTAATTTAGTTAGGGCTTGGCATTAAGGAGCAGTCTACTGAGGCCGTAGGTATCCCGGGGGGGGGGGGGGGGCTGGGGGCGGGTGGGGTAAGAAGTAGCTGCTCTTAGGGATCCTTGATGGAAACTGAAAACACCAGTGAAGGTTGATGGGAGCCAGCTCTGTGAAGGTCTCAGTGTCCCACCACAGAGGACATGTCAGTTGCCAGGGGTGGGAGACTTGACAGTGCAGACATCTGGTGGTCCCTACCTCAACGAGGTGATCCCACTAAACAGCATCAAGAGAGGCCACTAATGTGGCACATGGAAGGGCACAGCCTCATGTCTGCTGTCTCGTGCTGTGGGACGGCCGGACGGTGTCCAGCAGGCGTTGCGATGTTACTGTAAGTAGCTGCCCGTGACCTGGTTCTCTGCTCTCCCCATTGCTCCTCAGATGAGGTCATTGGGCAGGTGCTGAGCACGCTCCGGTCTGAAGACGTCCCATACACAGCGGCCCTCACAGCGGTGCGCCCTTCCAGGGTATGTAATGTACCCTTTGGCAGGGCTCTGGGAGGTGTGGGCAGAGGCCACATGGTGAGTGGGCTTGGAGGGTGTGTGGCTCAGAGTGGAGGGCCTTAGGGGGGCTGGTTTCTTCCCTGGGCCTGTGTGGGGGGACGAGGATGAACCGGGAAGTCATGCTTCCTCCTTCCAGGCTGCAGCTTTCCATCTTGCCCAGTGGGCCTTATGGGCTGGCGTATTCGGACAATACATCCCAAGTTTTCCTAATTTGGAGAGACTAGGAAGATCTCAGCGGCTTAGGGGTCAGCCAGGAAGAGCTTCCTGGAGGAAGGGCCTCTGAGTATGAGTAGTAGGACTGCAGCTGCTGGAGAGGGTGCCCGGTGGGGACAGTGAGGGCAGGTGGCTTGGTTCTGGGCCGTGCTCTCAGGGCCGCTGAAAGAAGGCTTGTGGGTTTTCTGTGCAGGTGGCCCGTGATGTAGCCATGGTGGCCGGGGGGCTAGGTCGTCAGCTGCTGCAGAAACAGTCAGTGGCAGCTGTGGTCCATCCCCCTGTGAGTTACAATGACACTGCCCCTCGGATCCTGTTCTGGGCCCAGAACTTCTCGGTGGCATACAGGGACCATTGGGAGGACCTGACCTCCCTCACCTTTGGGGTCCAGGAGCTCAACCTGACGGGCTCCTTCTGGAATGACTCCTTTGCCAGGTAAGGGCAAGTACCTGTCACTGCAGGTGGGTGTGTGTGCTGGGGGGTCGTTCACTGTGGGAAGCAGGTGGGATCGTGGGGTGGGGCTGGTGGAGGGCTCTTGGGATGGGGCTTGCTCAGAGTTTTGTCTCTCCATGCCTTCTAGTCCTTGCCTGGAACCTTGGTTGTTAACACTTCCCAATCACTGGGGAACCTGATACTCCTCTCTCCCACCCCACCCTTGAACCGCCTCAGGGTGACTGCCCAAGGGTGTCTACCAGGCCTGAGTTAGTTCTTCGAGGGCTTCTGTACCCTCCCTGTGTGGCGAGAGAGACCACCTTTATCCCCAAAGTCCAATCTATGCTTCTCAGCAATCCCAAGGGGGAGTTGAAAGGAGGGGCAGTGGGCTCAGGGAAACCAGAGGAAGGTGCTTTTAGCTGGAGGTAGGGAACCTGGGTGCTGGTTTCTGACCTCGATGTGATGGGGCCTCAGTTTTGCCATTTGTCAGGTGAGGACACTGCCTCTTCAAGGTGGCTCTGAGGTAGAGTAGACCTGAGGGACTTGCTCTGCTGCTAGATGCTAAAGGCCCTCCCAGAGCCTGACAGCTCACCTCTTACTCTGGTCCTGCAGGCTTTCACTGACCTATGAACAACTCTTTGGTACCACAGTGACATTCAGGTGAGTCTGAGGGGCGGTTGACATGTGGGCAGGCCGGCATGGCTCCAGCCTGCCCAGCTGCCTGACACCCCACATGGCCTCCCTCAGGTTCATTCTGGCCAACCGCTTCTACCCAGTGTCTGCCCGGCACTGGTTTACCATGGAGCGCCTTGAAATCCACAGCAACGGCTCTGTTGCCAAGTTCAATGCCTCCCAGGTCACGGGGCCCAGTGTCTACTCCTTTCACTGCGAGTATGTCAGCAGCCTTAGCAAGAATGGCAATCTCCTCGTGCCCCACTTGCAGCCCTCTCTCTGGCAGATGACTCTTCAGGACTTCCAGGTAGGGAACGTGGGGCCCAGACTGGAGATAGCAGGAGGGAGGGAGCAGAGACCGGATGAGTCTGAGCATCTCTGGGTCTGGGCTTGGGCTTGGGCTTGGGCTTGGGCATGGGGGATGGGAATGTAGTTGAGACGTCTGTCCCCGCAGTGCTCTCATCCCACGAGATTTGGACTACCCACTAACTTGGGAACCCCAGCCCTCACTGGGTCTCCCTCTGTGTGGGGCCACACGGTCCTTTGCATCCCCTAACAGATCCAAGCCTTCAACGTGACCGGCGAGCAGTTCTCCTACGCCAGCGACTGTGCGGGCTTCTTCTCCCCAGGCATCTGGATGGGGCTGCTCACTTCCCTGTTCATGCTCTTCATCTTCACCTATGGCTTACACATGATCCTCAGTCTCAAGACCATGGACCGCTTTGACGACCACAAGGGCCCCACTATCTCTTTGACCCAGATTGTGTGACCCTGTTCCTGTGGGGGGGTTGCAGGCGTGATGGTGTCCAAGTTGTTGCTTTCCCACCTCGAGGCACACTGGACTGAAGGGCTTCCCCTCTTCCTACCATAGCATGAACCCCACTTCCCCTCAGCCTGTCTTGTTCCCTGTTCAACCCACTGAGGGGCTTCCCACCCCCCATCTCTACCAACAAGGTGTACATATTCTTCATAGATAGTAGACAAATCCCCCAGGCCCAGTCATCATAGGGGGGAGAGGACATGAGTTCTAGGGCCCCCCACCTCCCCCTTATTTATTCTCATCTCTGCATCTTCACCCCTTGCTGTTTATAGTGCTTTTGTGTAGCAAATGCTCCCTCCCCAGGCTTCGTGGGGCTCCCTGTAGCAGCTAGAAGCTGGAGTTCGGGGGGGCGGAAGTACTGTTTAACTGTCCTGCGTGGCTGGTGTCATTGTCCTTTGCTGATGTTGTGCTAATAGTAAGCAGTACACTGGGGTTTCTCTCTGTGGCCTGAGAAGGAAGGGACCTCCGCAGCAGCTGGCCTGGGTGTGATCACTGGTTTTCTGGCATGTTCCAGCCAGGTGCTTGGCAGGAGCCTGGGTTTCTCGGTGGTTTCCTTCTTAATGAAATAAAGACAGGTTGCCATGCTTAGAACTCTTGTCACTCATTTCTGCACTGGGCACGAGGGGATGCGCTTGGCTAAGGGCTGCAGGAGGAGGCGCCCGGATGTAACGGAGCCAGGCCAAAGGGAAGGCCGGAGGGTCCTCGTTAAGCTGGGTCCCTAACTGGCGAGGGTACGGAGGCGCTGCGGCGGCCGGTGCCTGGGGGCGGGGGGAGACCGTCGTGACAATAGCCGGCTTCCCACCCCGAGGGGGCCGCCCCCGGCTGCCGCAGCGGCGCGCGCCCGCCGCGCCCAGCCTCCTGGGGGGCGGGGCGGGCGGGTCGCGCGCGGCTCCCGCGCACGGATCCCTCGCGGGGCGCAGCACCGGCCGCCCCGCCCGGCCCGCCCCACTCCAGTCCCCTCAGGGCCCTCGGCGAGCGGCGCCGCCTGCGGAACCGCGCTGGTGCTGGGGCCCAGGCCCGGGCTGCGCCTCCTGGGAGGCGAGGCGGGGAGGCGGTGGCCCCTGCTGGCGCGGCGGGACGCGGGGAGGGGCTGGGACTCTTTGACGCGGCGGAGGGGTCAAGCGGCGTCGGTCGCCGCCATCTTTGGTCCAGTGCGGCGGCGGCAGCGGCGGCGGCTGCTGTGGTGAAGGAGGAGGAGGAGGAGCGACGCGCGCTGGCAGCTAGGCCTGACCATGGACGAGGAATACGATGTGATCGTGCTGGGGACCGGCCTCACCGTAAGTGCGGCCTCGTTCTCCCGGGACCCCGCATCGCCCCCTCCTCCCCGCGGCGCTGCCGCCCCCGGCCGCCGACTCCATCCTCCCGTCACTGCCGGCCGCGGCGCTGCCTCCCCGGAGCTCGGGTCCCCAGAAAGACAGCCCCGTGCCCAACGTCCCCCCCACCTCCCCCGCCCGCGACATCGTCTTTCTCCGCCGTGGCCCCGTCTCCGAGAAGCACCCCTCTACCTAGCTGCCCCCTCGACTCCCCGGGCCCGACCCCCCCAGTCCCTCCCTCCCTCCCTCTCTCTCAAGGCCTCCTGGGCCCGAAGACGCACCCCAAGTCGGCCTGAGGTTCCCCCCCCCGTGCCCCCGACCCCGCCCACCCGGCCCCCACCCATCACTCGCACCCAGCATCCCTCCCCCCCCCCCCATCCTGCGCTAATTCTGGTGGGGATGAAGTACAAGGACCCTGGGTAAGGGGGTCTCGCCCGGTTGGGCCCTCATCTTGCGTTCCTGGCTTTTTATGGGGCCCGAGGACCCAGGGAATGTTCCAGAAGGAGGAGCAGTGGGGCCAGTGAGCACATTCCCGCTACCCCACCACGGTTTCCCATGGAGATTACAGGCTGGGTAGTATTTGCAGCCTTTGTCCTTGGCCTGCTGACAGTAACTGGTGAGGGTGTTTATCTTCCCTCTTCCCCAGACCCTGTTGGACCACTCCCCTGGAGAGACTCCTCTTCCTCAGTCAGGATGCAGAAGCCCCTCCCGAGGCTGGGCAGGCACAGGGTCAGAGGCTCCCGTCCTTTGAGGAAAGAGCAGCCCAGGGTGGGGCCTGAGATTGCAGGACAGTGTTCAGCCTTTCTTCACTTCCCTTTCTGGTGCCCTTGGCTGTTCAGCTGGATCTCCTGTGTGGCTCATTGTGTCTTTTCTGCCTTTTAGCATGGCCCTACGTAGGTAGATGACTTTCTTGGCATGGTAGTTGCGAGACCATCCCTGTGTCTGGTGGACACTCTCTTTTTCTCAGCACCTTCGTTATTTCTCCTCTGTCGTTCAACCCTTTGGTCAGCAAAGTTATGAAAGAGACTAGTCAGATGAAACTGTCATCCCTGATTTTAGGCCAGGCGGCCAGCCAGGGGTGGAAGGAGCTTTCACTGGAGCCGAGTCTCTAGCTTTGCTCTCCTCTCAGGTTTAGGGTGGGGAACAAATCAGGGCTGCTGGTGGGAATGTGGGCAGGTGGGAGTGCAGTGAGTGTTGCCCTCTTCCCCAGGAATGTATCCTGTCGGGCATCATGTCCGTGAACGGCAAGAAAGTGCTGCATATGGACCGGAACCCCTACTATGGGGGTGAGAGCTCCTCCATCACACCCCTGGAGGAGGTGAGGCTGCTGGGCCTGGGCCCATCCTCCATTAACCTCTCACATAGGGTGTCAGGGTAGCTCCCCAGGTTTTCTGGGAAGGGGGGCAGGGGCAGGAGGGGGTGGTCCTTGAGGTGCCTCTCTTTCTCTTTCTCCTGCTTGCAGCTGTATAAGCGTTTTCAATTGCTGGAGGGGCCCCCTGAGGCGATGGGCAGGGGACGAGACTGGAACGTTGACCTGATCCCCAAATTCCTCATGGCCAATGGTGAGAGAGATGAAAGAGGTATTGTGGGGGGTGAGTAGGAGGACCAGAGTAGGATCAGGCTCCAGAAAAGGGGCAGCCATACCAGCTAGGGAACTTCGGGGGGGGGGGGCCTGTGCTGATGTTGTTTTCACCCCACCACCCCACAGGGCAGCTGGTAAAGATGCTGCTGTATACAGAGGTGACGCGCTACCTGGACTTCAAGGTGGTGGAGGGCAGCTTTGTCTACAAAGGGGGAAAGATCTATAAAGTGCCATCCACCGAGACTGAAGCCTTGGCTTCCAGTGAGTACATGTTCCCTGAGCCAGAGAATCATGGCGAGGGGCAGAGCAGGGTGCCCCTTGCCCAAGGTCACATTCCCCATGTACCATAAGCCCCCTTGGTCTGTCCTCCTTCGACTGCCCTGAGCCTCACAGTGGATGCCAGGAGGGAAGTCCACACGCAAAGAGGGTGCACGGGTGGTTGCTCTTTCTTAAAAGACTTCAGCCTTTTGACAGGGGTTGCACTTGACCGGTGAAACGTCCCCAGGTGTTGGAGCTGGGAGGATCCTCAGAGCTTGTCCAGTCCAATCCCCTCTTCGTACAGATGGGGAAATTGAGGCCAAGAAGGGCAGAGGGGTTAATTTAAGGTTACACGGTGCTCAGCAACAAAACTCAGCTGGGAGTTGGGTGTCTGCTTTCTTGGTCTGCCTTGTGGGAAGGAGAGGTTCATGTTCTGTGGTGTGAAGGTTCTTCTCACATTGCCTCTACAGATCTGATGGGCATGTTTGAGAAACGGCGTTTCCGCAAGTTCCTGGTGTTTGTGGCAAACTTTGATGAAAATGACCCCAAGACCTTCGAGGGTGTTGACCCCCAGAGCACCAGCATGCGTGACGTCTACCGGAAGTTTGACTTGGGCCAGGATGTCATCGACTTCACTGGCCATGCCCTGGCCCTCTACCGCACTGATGAGTGAGAGGAAGCTGGCATGGCAGACTGCCCCTCGTCTGGCCTGCACCCTGCCCTCCCCGTTCCTGCGTGCTGCTCCCTTGACCCAGCCTGCACATTTCTTGCACTCAGCCACATGCTTATCCACTGTCTTTTTCGTTTTTTCTGTGCATTTATTTGACCCATAGTCTTTCCCAGGCCATAGAGGGTGGTGGGAAGGCTGGCCTGGTGCTTGGGTGGGGGTGAGCTGGGCGTGCTGCTGCCGGAGCCTCTTCTTTTGACCCCGTCCCCCCAGCTACCTGGACCAGCCCTGTCTTGAGACCATCAACCGCATCAAATTGTACAGTGAGTCCCTGGCTCGGTATGGAAAGAGTCCTTATTTATACCCACTTTACGGCCTTGGTGAGCTGCCCCAGGGCTTTGCAAGGTGAGAACGTGGTTTTTTTCTGTTGACAGTACTAAATAAGACGAAAGCCAAGAATGGAAATGGCACCCTTGAGCATTTCTGTAGCATTCGAACTTTCCCACTGTGGTCTAATTTACTTCGTACCGTGCTTGGGCGACAGGGTGGGGGCGGTGTGCTGCGGCAGGCAGCTGAGGTGCAGGGTTGAAGAACCAGGCCTTCACCACCCGGGCTCGCTTGGCTCCCAGCCCGAGTCAGGCAGCACCAGGGCTGGGCCTGGGCCTTTGAACCTTGAGTCAGAGGGCTTCTCCAGAGCCCTTTGTTCTGTTCCCCAGACCGTTCCCCTGAGGAGCTAGCTGTACCTTCATGCCACCCTCGTACTAGCCCTTTGCAGAATATTCTAGGCTGAAGCTCCAGAGAGGAAGGAGCACTCCAGGTTCAGTCCTGCGTCTGTGGCAGTGACAGAGCTGGGAAGAACCAGCAGGTCTCCTGAGCTCTGCCTGCCTAGGGCAGCCTTCTCTGTACCCCAGTGCTGGCAGGGGGAGGGCACAGTGGCACCAGTCCCTGTCTTCCTCCTGGGACGGGGACTCCACCATCGTTCTCCCCACCACAGATTGAGTGCCATCTATGGAGGGACATACATGCTGAACAAACCTGTGGATGACATCATCATGGAGAATGGCAAGGTGGTGGGTGTGAAGTCTGAGGGAGAGGTAAGCCTTCACCACAGTGCAAGCATGATGGTCTGGGTGGGGCTTGGCCTTCTTAGAGGCCGTCTTCCCAGTGACTCTGGCTCTGCTGGGTCTGCTGCTAATCAGGTCTAAGAGCCTTGGGCTGGGGACCAGAGCTCCAGAGTCCACAGAGCCGTTTCTGTTGGTGAGAGGTATCTCAAACCCACGTGCTGTGTCAGAGGTCCGGGGAGTGTTCTCGAGCACAGTGTCTCAGCAGAAGGGTTTTCCCAGCCCTGCATATGGGGGCCCACGTCCCTGAGGGACAGGATGAAGCTATATGCTACAGCTCAGAGGAGTGCGGTGCCAGCCCTCAGCGTGGACTCAGCCCCACAGCCACCTAGGGGAGTGTTTGGATAGGTCTTCTGGTGTCTTCGCAGGTGGCCCGCTGCAAGCAGCTGATCTGTGACCCCAGCTACATTCCGGACCGAGTGCGGAAGGCCGGCCAGGTTATCCGCATCATCTGCATCCTCAGCCACCCCATCAAGAACACCAATGACGCCAACTCCTGCCAAATCATCATCCCCCAGAACCAAGTTAACAGGAAGTCAGGTAGGTTGAGTCCCAGGTGACTTCCTCCAGTGTGTTCTCTTTGGGGTGACTCTGCCTCTCCCCATCATTCTTGGGGCTGTCTGCCTGATTCCTGCATGGAAGAATGGGGACCTACATAGCAATCCCCACGGCTGGAGGCCCTAGCGATTGGGTAGCTTGGACTCTCCTCCTCTGTGAGAGTGGGTTTGGATGCTGCTTGCTGTGCAGGGCTGGGGAGGAGTGGGTAGGCAGGCCTGAATTGGGCCGAGCCTCCAGGGGCCCTCTGTGCCCATGCTAACGGAGCCCCTTCTTGTGGGCAGACATCTACGTGTGCATGATCTCCTACGCACACAACGTGGCTGCACAGGGCAAGTACATCGCCATCGCCAGCACCACGGTGGAGACTACAGAGCCGGAAAAGGAAGTTGAACCTGCCCTGGAGCTGCTGGAGCCCATTGACCAGAAGTGAGGGGCTGAAGGGCTGGGGCCTCACGGGGGGGAAGGAAGGGAGCCAAGGAGCTGGGGGGGGGAAGCAGAGACCAGGGAGAGTAAGGCTTGTTGTGAGGTCTTTCCCTTCCCTTCTCTCTGCTCCTCAGGTTTGTGGCCATCAGTGACTTATATGAGCCCATTGACGATGGTTCCGAGAGCCAGGTAAGCAGGCCATCTTGGCCCCGGCTCCTAGCTGCCCACCCAGGGCCCCTGCCCGACTCATCCTGGCCCTGGGCTCTGGATATTTCCAGGTGTTCTGTTCCTGCTCCTATGATGCCACCACACACTTCGAGACAACCTGCAATGACATCAAAGACATCTACAAGCGCATGGCAGGCTCCGCTTTTGATTTTGAGAACATGAAGCGCAAACAGAATGACGTCTTTGGAGAAGCTGACCAGTGATTGACAACCCCCCTCCCCGCACACACCCCAGCCCTTGGTGCCCTCTCCCCTGACCTAAGTCTGTTCTCCTTGAGGGCTGGGGAGATGGGTGTGGCTGGGCACCCCGGTTTCCAGCATTCTCTGCTTCCCCCACCACATTCTACATTCCTGTCACCCACCTCATTGATTCACTGACCAAATCCTTAACCTTAGCGATGGTCTGGGAGACGGGGGGTTGGATAGCATCCTCTTTCTTGGCCCTTCCTTATTCTGGGAAAAGAGGGTTCATTTCCTTGTGTGTGTCTCTCCCCCCTCCACTCCTAACTCTTCTGCTCTGTTTGGGAAGAACGTGGAGGAAAAGCTGACTTCTGTCCCCACTGCTCTTACCCCCACTGTAGTGGCCTTTGGAGATGCCCCCTGCCTCCCCCCACCAACTCTCTTGTGTGTTGGAGAGAAGGGGCCCTCCCAGCACAAAGTTGCATTCCTCCCCCCCCCTCGTTAATTTATTCTAATTTATTAACTTTGGCCCACCCGATCTGAGAAGGGAGCACTGTGCCTCTCACCCGCAGCCTTCTGGTGCGGCCTGGGAGGGGAGAGGGCTTGGGTGCGGCCCAGTTGGAGGTTGATCTTGCTGTTTTTGTTTCTTGTTCTTGTGTTTGTGTTCTCTGGCATTTGCTGAGAGAGAAAAAAAAAATGTGAGCAAAGCAGAAGGAGGTGGGAAAATGGATCCAAACCCCAGTATGCCCTGCCCCACCCCACAACCTTTCCCTTAGTGGTGGGAAACCCTTACCTTGCAAAGTGAATGTGTCCCCTTCCCCAACCTCTAGTGTATTTCACAGAAAACCTCCCAATAAAACTGTGTTGAAACCTGGGCCCAGATCTTTTGTTTTGCTTCCCAAAAAACTGGGCAGTGGGCGGGGCCTCGGCTCCTTGGGCTGTTCGTCGTATCGGTTCCAGTCTGTGGGTTAGCTTTGCTGGGGATGGGTGTGAAAGGTGATCACCTTCATCAGGGAATTAGCTCCCGAGCCAAAAGGACCTGTATGGAGGAAGTAGGTCACGTTGACTTGCCCAAGGCCACCCGGCAAATTAGTGCTGGCACCGGGACTGCAACCCCTTGGGGTCAGTGTGGCGGAAATCGGGAGAAGGGGGTCTGGCCTAGGGCGCAGGGGTGGAAGTGGAGAGGGCAGGGTCCTTGTGTCCAGGTCAAGGAGGAGGCAGAGGGCACCCAGGCCCAGCTTCACGTCCCTGCCTGGGGAAACAGGAGACTGGGGCCCAGTCTTGGGTGGGGGAGTGAAAGAAAGGAGTGGGAGCCAGGGTGGCCTCAGGCAGGGAGGCTGCAAGGGCACTGGAGTGGGGTGTGGATCTGGCCTTGGGCTGGGCTCAACATTAAGGAAGTGGAGGGTCTTGGGGGCCCAGGCTTGGGGTCAGCGGGATGAAGGAGGACCGGGGACCCAGTCTCGGACCAGGAGTTAATGTCGAGGAATTGATGGGGAACCAAGGAAGCCAGGGACGGGTCCAGCCTCCGGAGGCCAGCGGGGCGGGGCGGGGGCGGGCCGGCCGGAGGGGCGGGGCGGCCGCGCGGCCCCTGGTGCCCGACGTCACCGCGCGGGAGTCAGCTGACTGCACGGCTGCTACCGTCTGCAGTCGCTAAGACTCCACCAGGCCGTTGTCGCCGCTGCCGCTGCCGCCGCCGCCGCCGCCGCCGCCGCCGCCGCCGCCGCCGCCGCCGCCATGGCTCAGTACAAGGGCGCCGCGAGCGAAGCGGGCCGCGCCATGCACCTGATGAAGAAGAGGGAGAAGCAGCGCGAGCAGATGGAGCAGATGAAGCAGCGGATCGCGGAGGTGCGGGCCAGGCCGGGGCGTCTCGGAGCACGCGCGCCGCCCGCCGCCCCGGCCCTCTGGGGCCCCGCGAAACCCGGGGTGGGGGGGGGCGGGCGGACGCAGAGCCCCGATGGCGAGGCGGGGCGGGACCCTTGCTCGCTCACCTCCAGCAAAGGGCAGAAGCGGTCCGGCGACAGTCTGCTCATCTGTAAAATGTGCCCAGAAGGCTGAGACGAGCTAAGCTTGTGACAAGCCTCCAACTGGGCGGAGCCATAGTCAGTGGTCCCATTGGTGGAATTTGGGCTCCCCTCGTGTACCTGGCCCCTCGGCCCTGAGAACGAGGCCTCTGGATGCCAGGAAAGTCAGGCCCCACGGGCCCTGGCCAATCCACTGGCCACTGAGCCTCATTCCAGAGCCCTTTGCACGGGGACAAAGACAGAGTTCAGTGTCTGGGGTGCGAGCGGTTCACTAAGGGCTTTAGTCAGTGGCCAGTGGTGGTGGGCTGTCAGGAAGAAAGGATTCCTCTGCTGGGGCCTTTTGGGGAGACTTGTCCGAAGAGCAGGCTACCTTAGGTACTGTGGAAGCCAGGCCCAAGGAAGCAGCCGCATGCCAAGGCCTGGCTCGACCTTACTTCCCGCTGGTGCCCCAGCCCTGCTGTCCCAGTGTGAACTGTTTGGCCCGCTGGAGTTGCATTTCTCTGCTGGCTCCCTCCTTTGGAGGCCACCAGCCAGAGAGGGACCTGTGTGGTACCAAGTGGGATGGGGCTGGGCTGGAGTGAGGTCTCGTGGGAAGCTGTTGGCAACATCTAGGGCCAAGAGGGAGCAACACTGCTCAGGGGGGGACTAGGCCCCTTGACCACTCTTCACTCTCTCCTGTCACCCCTTGGCTTGGGTCTCCACCTTCAGCTTAAAGGCTAGGTATGAAAAACACCAAAGGCAGGTAGAGCCTGTGACCCCAGGCCACTGAGGGAACTCTGGTCCCCAGCAGGAGACATGGAGGGGCCAGAACAGCATGGAGGTCGCCAAAAAACCCACCTCATTTGGCATCCTCAGCACTGGGAGGGCCCCTCATAGACCTATGGAACCTTCCTTTGACAAAGGAAAGAGGACACGTTTTTCCCAAGGTCACATCATCGTGAGTCCAGAGGCAGACCTGGGACTGGAACCCAGGTCCCCACTTCCACAGTGGGGTGGTGGGCGGCCCTCACTGCTCCTCTCCCTTCCCAACAGGAGAACATCATGAAGTCTAACATTGACAAGAAGTTCTCGGCACACTATGACGCCGTGGAGGCGGAGCTCAAGTCCAGCACCGTCGGTGAGTGAAGCTCGCGCGTGCCCCCCTCTCCTGGACCGGAGGCCTGCCGCTTCGCTGACTCCGGGTGACCGGCCCCTGCTCCCATCTCTCCTCACTTCACAGGTCTTGTGACCCTGAATGATATGAAGGCCAAGCAGGAGGCGCTGGTGAAGGAGAGGGAGAAGCAGTTGGCCAAGAAAGAGCAGTCGAAGGAGCTGCAGCTGTGGGTCCCTGTCATTTCGGCCGGCAGTCCTCCCCTCGAGATGCAGCTAGTGCTCGGGGCAGGCCAGGCTGTTCTTGCCCCTCGAGAGCGGGCCTGCCCATGAGCTTGAAGTGCCCCAGGCTGGGAGGACCGCTCCGGGCCTGTGCCACGCGGGCCCCACACTGAGCACACGGGCAGCTGTGGGTCAGGGAAGGAGCCTCAGGGTGGGGACGTGGTGCGTGATGGTGCCTGTGCCTTGGTAGGAAGCTGGAGAAGCTACGAGAGAAGGAGCGCAAGAAGGAGGCCAAGCGGAAGATCTCCAGCCTGTCCTTCACCCTGGAGGAAGAGGAGGAGGCAGGGGATGAGGAGGAGGACGCGGCCGTATACGAGGAGGAGCTGGAGAGGGAAGGTAAAGGCCGGTCCTAGGGACCAGGCTCTAGCACGGGGACGCGTAGCCACCGCCCAGCCTTGCGGGCCCACCCCGTGCGTGGTCCCGAATCTCCTCGGGCAGGACGGGGAGGGCCGAGTCTGCACCGCGTGCTGAGCTCCGGGGGGTGGGGCTTACCCCCAGGGGCCGAGGGAGTCAGAGGCAGGCGTGTGGCCTCTCGGCAGGGGCCTGGGGTCTTCAGTGTAGGAGGCTGCCAGAGGGAGGCTGCTGCCCAATCAAGAAGCCCGCAGAAGCTGCCCTTCGTAAGCGCCACGAAGGATGGGCTTGCGGTGATCCTGAAGTTGTGTCTGTGCTGCCAGGTGGCCCCCGGGCACGTAGCTTGTGTGGCTGGGACACCGAATCGTTAATTCTGTTTGATTCATTTCAGGGTAAATTGATACAGCCACAGACATTCAGGGGCAACATAACTGGACAGTAGAGTTCTCGGCCGAGGGACAAAGGGGTGACAGGGACAATTCGGGAAGGCTGGGTAGCAAGGGGGAAACCAGCATGGGGCCCCCGTGTGCCAGCAGCGAGGCAGACAGAGGCAGGGCCTTCGAGTCCCATCGGTCGGTATGTGCCCTGCTGAAGGGTCCGGGGCCAGCTCGGGGCCAGGGAAAACATCCTGTGGTGGGGACAGTTGAGATGGGCCTTTAGGGTGAGGAGAATTTCATGAGCAACCAGAGGGATGGGGGCGGCGGGTGGAGAAATGTAGAGTCAAGCGGTGAGTGTGCCCAGAAGCCGAGCCGGCAGGAGGGGACACATGTGAAGACCTGGGGGGCTGTGACGGCGGGCCTGGGCTGGTTTAGAAAGCGTGGTGGCCAGGGAACTGAGGCAGGGGATGGTGGTGCATGCTGCGGCCGCAGGCCCGGTCTGGTGGCCTCAAGGGGAGCGGCTGACGCCGTCAGGAGGAAGAGCCTGTGCCTCCTGGGGTCTTGTGTGGTCCCAGAGCCGAAACAGGTGACGTGCACTTCAGTACTATGTAGCAATATTCAGTGTTTAGTAGTAGTTAGTAGCATCCCATGAGCAATGCGTCTGTGTGGCGGGGACCACTGTTTTGGACAGCATGGACCTGGGGGACGGCTGTTAACGTCCTTGTGGGTCACTAGGGCTTCGTGAGTGCTTCCTCCCCCCTGCTGTGGTTTCGTTTTGGGGGCCCTGCGATGGGGCACTGGTGTGGGAGTTTTCTCTGGGTGATTCTAACGCGCAGGCAGGCCCTGGAGCGTAGGCTTGGCTCCTAGGTCCCCAGTTTTCAAAAAGCGCTCTTAGGAGTCTGTAAGACCCTTTCGGGGGGTCTGCAAGCTCCAAAACACTTTCATAATCGTGCGAAAACATTCTGGGCCTTTGGCATCGAAGTCTCTCTTGAGCTTGCAGCGTGATGATGTCACCGTCCCAACAGCTAGCAGAGCGTGTGCCTTCGTTGGTCCTGAGTCTTCGGTGTTTCTCCGGCTTAATCTCAAATTTGGTGACTATCGGTAGCCACCGCCCCCGTAGACAAGGGCTCTCTGGGGTCCTCAGTAACCTGTAAGAGTGTCCGCGGGTCCTGAAGACCCAACGTGCGAGTTCGTTCACATCCAAACTGCAGAAACCAAGTCAGAGTCCCTGATGGGCCGAGCCTGGCCCGAGCCCTCGTCCGCTTCTCCCTTCCCTCCTCCCCTCTGGCTCCAGTGTTGGCACCTGGGGGACTTTGGGAGCGGGGAGCGCCGTGCTGCTCTGGCGCTGTCGTGACGACTCGGTGGCACGTCAGATGTGCAAGCATGCTGAGCACAGCTCCTGGCAGGGGGGTCCTGCCCGAGCGTCAGCCTCCTGGGGATGCCCTGTTCCTCCCGTGCAGAGGAGCCGTGGCGCCGTCGGAGGCTGGCACTGATGCCTTAAGTCCCCCAAGGCACTTCGGGTCCCAGCTGACGGGGTAAGAACAGTCCCCGATCCCGTGTCCAGCTGCTGGCGGCGGAGACCGAGGTCAGGGCCTCTTGGCAAAGGCTGGGTCTCCGGAGCGCCGCGAAGAGCACACTCAGGCTGCTGTGGCCCGGAGCGGATGCTTCGGGAAGCCTCCAAGGAGGTGGCGTCGGAGCTCAGGCTTGAGAAACAAAGGTTCAGGGTGCCCTGGCGGTGGGGCCCGTGATGCAGCTGAGCCCTGTGTTGCCTTTTGCTCCAGAGGTCACCACGAAGAAGAGGAAATTGGGGAAGAACCCCGATGTGGACACCAGCTTCCTGCCCGACCGGGACCGCGAGGTAACAGCCGCCCGGCCCGGGCTCCGGCAGAGGCCTGGGCTCCGGGCGAGCAGTGCCACGCGCCCCCCGCAGCCCCGGGCCTCCGTCCTTGACCCATTTCCTCTCCCAGGAAGAGGAGAACCGGCTCCGCGAAGAGCTGCGGCAGGAGTGGGAGGCCAAGCAGGAGAAGATCAAGAGTGAGTGCCCGCTGAGCGGCCTGCCCCGGGGGAGCCGGCGCCGCTGCCCGCGGGGTTCAGGGGCAACTGTGCTTCGTAGGTGAGGAGATCGAAATCACCTTCAGTTACTGGGATGGCTCTGGGCACCGGCGGACAGTGAAGGTAGGCGGCGTGCAGCGCGCCCCGCTCCCCGGGCCACCGCGGCGGCCCCCCGAGCTCCTTGGGAAGACCCCAGAAGCTCACAGGTCCTTCCCTGTGGGCGCTCCCCCGGGGGTCCTGGGGGGAGCAGGCAAGAGGGCCTGGCCCCTTGGGGGGTGGGGGGGCCAGGGGCTGCGGGGTCCCCGCCCGGGGCCTCCACGCTGCCGCGTTCTGTTTCCCGGCGCTCGGGCCGCCGCCGCAGATGAAAAAGGGCAACACGATGCAGCAGTTCCTGCAGAAGGCGCTGGAAATCCTGCGCAAGGACTTCAGCGAGCTCAGGTCAGGGCGCGGGGTGGGCGGCTCTGGGACTGAGAGCCCGAGGGGGCGGGCGCTGCCCGGGGCGCCCAGGCCGACGGCCCCGGTGGCGGGGTGGCAGGGTGGCAGGGCGACACGGCGGCGCTGCGCTCCGCGGGGGGGGCGCCCGCTTCTGTCCTTTGCCCGGAGGCGGAGGGGCCCGGGGCGGCCTGGCGCGTCCACGCCTTCCTGCCTTTCCTCCGTCAGGTCGGCGGGGGTGGAGCAGCTCATGTACATCAAGGAGGACTTAATCATCCCCCACGTGAGCCCCTTCTCGTCCTTGCAGCCTGGGCGGGGCGGCCGCGCGACGGCCGGTGGGCTCCGGGTGCGCTCGTCCCCGCCCGGGTCTCTGGCTTGGGCCGGTGGGGCCGCCGGGGGTCGCTGTGCCTGCGGCGGGCGGCGGGCGGCGGGCGGCGGGCGGCGGGCGGGAGCAGCCGAGGTGGGTCCTCAGCCACCGCTTTCCTGCCCTCTGCGCCTAGCACCACAGCTTCTATGACTTCATTGTCACCAAGGCCCGAGGGAAGAGCGGTGAGTGCCCCGGCCGGCCCCTCCCGTGCCCCGGGACCTAGTCCCCAGCCCCGGGCGGCGGGGCGGCGGGCCGTGTCCGAGGGCTGCTTTCTCCGTGCAGGGCCGCTCTTCAACTTCGACGTCCACGACGACGTGCGGCTGCTGAGTGATGCCACCGTGGAGAAGGATGAGGTGCGGGGCTGCGGGGCGCGCGGAGGGAAGGGGAGCTCAGAGCCGTGCCGTCCGTGGCCGGTGGCCGTGAGCTGCAGGGCCTGGCCGTGTCCCCCCGCAGTCCCACGCAGGCAAGGTGGTGCTGCGCAGCTGGTACGAGAAGAACAAGCACATCTTTCCCGCCAGTCGCTGGGAGCCCTATGACCCTGAGAAGAAGTGGGACAAGTACACGGTGAGCAGCCTCCCCCCGCCCCCCCCAGGGGACCCTGGCACTGCGCTGGGTAGCTTGCGCTGGGGGGAGGGGAGCCGGCCTGCCCCCCCACTCGGCTCCACTTGCCTCCTCTGTCCTCTTGTTCTCACACCAGATCCGGTGAACGTGGAGGCTCCCCCGGCTCCCTCTGTCCTCTGCCCCGTCCCGGGGTCTCCAGGACTCCAGGCGCCGCAACCGCCCCCCGCCCTGTGCCCACTTCCCTCAGCTCCGACTTGACAGGGGTGAGGGAGGAGGGGGCTGGCCACCTCCTACCCCTGGTGGTGTCACTTACCACTGCTTTCTTTGATGATAAATAAATGCACACATCAGAGTGGGAGCACCTGCATTGTGCTTTGTTTTGAACATTTTTTTGAGACAAAATTCACCATTTTGATCATTTGAAAGTGTACAGTTCAGGCGTATTTACACATTACAGTGTTGTACAACCATCATGTCTGTCTACTTCCAGAACGTTTCTGTTGCCCCACAAGGAGACCCCGTGCCCATTAGCCGTGTCTCCTCCAGCCCCTGGTACCCCCCTACTTTCCGTCTGTATGGATTTGCCTGTTCTGGATGTTTCACATAAATGAAATCATACAGTATTTCTGGTCTTTGTATCTGGTGAAAAAGTGTGTGTTTGGTGGGGGCGGGAGGGTGGAAGAGTAACGTGAGTCTGTGCGGCCAACCTGCACGCCCCAGGGCACCTACGTGGCATTGTGGTTCTTTATGGTGAGTGGGAGGGGTGCTCCCCCTCCCCCAGGCCTTTGGGCTCCTCGTCCGGCTCCTAGCTGCCCAGTCCGTAGGGGACATGGCTGTCCCATGGCTCCCAGATACCCGACATCCCTACCACAGCTATGGAAACCCACCTTTGCCCTCCTGGTGCTGCACCCTTCCCAGCATCTCTTCCCAGTCCCAAGGGGGGAAATCTGGCTTGGGGGTGGGTGCTCCTGCTCCTTGCCCTCTTGCATCAGTAGCCACATCCCCCAGTTCCCTTTGGGTAAGCTGAGGCAGGCAGGTCCTGTTCTAGAATGCTGAGGAAGACAACCTGACCGCTCCCTGCTTCCATTCTTCGCCTGGCCTGAGGCAGAGCAGAGGGAACAGGGGCAACCCCTGGCTGGCAGAGAGCATCCCAGCTCTGCGTCTCGTCCCACCTCCTTGGCAAATACACAGACCTGACAGTGGGGGACTCCGCTGGGTGCGGAAGCTCCTGTGCCCTCCTCCCCCGACTGTCCCGTTCAGACGCGGCATGGGGGATGCTGGCTGGCAGCTAGGAGCTCTCACTTGGCCTTCCCGGCCCGGTGTCTGGGGCAGAGCCATCTGGGGCCATTTGGAGGAGGGAGGGAGGTAGCCTAAGTAGAGCACCTTGGGGGCACAGCAGGGAGTGGGTGGCCAAGCCTGACCCTAGGTCCTGGATGTGGGGGGACAAGTCTGGGGACCTCAATGGGGCCTTTTGTTTGGCACTGGGAACCCTGGAGAGGGGATCATCTGGCCTTCTGCACCAACCCATCCTGCCCTCTTTGAAAAGCCACCAGAAGAGTAGGCTTCTCGAGGAAAGGGAGCCCCTCTCAGACAGCTCACCCAATTGAAACGGTTTCCAAGGAAACTGCCTTCGGGCCCCACAGTTTCTGGAAAGCAGGCGCCTTAAGGCCCAATCTTGGGTCCTGGCAGGGAAGGACCTGGTTCGGAAGCACCACTAAATCTATGGGAGGTTGTGGGGGGGCAGGGAGGGAGTCTTTTGGGGGTCAGGATCCAGGGGCAGGGGGGCACTGTAAGGGAAGGAGACCCACTTCCTTACAGCCAGGGAAGGGACGTAGCCATGGTGGGGGTGGGGTCCGAGAGAGGAGCCCCTCAGCCTAAGTAGGGGCGGCAGGTGTTCTTCCTGGCTGCTGGCGCCGGGCAGCTGGCCTCACTCTTGGCTGGCACAGGCCAGAGAGCCCGTGAGGAGGGGGCTGTCTAGCTCCGGGAACCCTCTGGGGACCTTGGACCCATATGAACGTGGAGCTCGGAGAAGGTGGGCTGCAGACAGAAGTTGGGAAGCTGTCAGACTCGGGAACTACATGAAGTCACCAAGCTCAGTGAACGGCCACTGATATTTCCAGGGAGCAGCGTGTGCCAGGGTTGGGCTAGGTCCTGAGGACACGACCGAGAGAGAAAGGCCGGCCCTCCCTCGCTTGCCCAGGCCTCATTCCTGGTCTGTGGCGGGGGTGGAGGGGGGTGAGTGTGCATGTGGGTGGATATAAACAACAAACGGAAACAAAAAAATGAACAAGCAAGATAAAGAGGACTTTCTGGGGTCATGACCTGGTAGCTGACAAGGATGACAAGAAGTCAGCCATGCCAAAATGGAGAACGGGGTGTTCCAGGTGGAGGGGACAGTGAGTATGAAGATACTGGCAGGCAGATCGGAGGTGAACAGGGCTGGAATGGACGGAAGGTGGGAGGGGAAGGAGAGGGAGGGAGGACAGGTCAGAGAGGTAGAGCCCGGGATATGAGCCAGACGGGTGGATGCTGATCTTTTCCTGCTTACCTTGAAGTTCTGCAGAGGCCGGGTTTTCACCTGGTTCACACATCAGCAAAGAAGGGTGGACATGGAGGGACGCCTGGGGGGCTCAGTTGGTTAAGCGTCTGCCTTCAGCTCAGGTCATGATCCCGGGGGCCTGGGATCGAGCCCCGCATCGGACTCCTTGCTCAGCGGGGAGCCTGCTTCTCCCTCTGCCTGCCGCTCCCCCTGCTTGTGCTTTCTCTCTCTCTCTGACAAATAAATAAAATCTTAAAGAAGAAGAAGAAGAAGAAGAAGAAGAAGAAGAAGAAGAAGAAGAAGAAGAAGAAGAAGAAGAAGAAGAAGAAGAAGAAGAAGAAGAAGAAGGGTGGACATGGAGATGCCCTGCCTCCTGCCCAGCCCTCCCTGCCCAGTTCCCACAATGCCCCCAGCAGAGAAGCGCTTGCTTTGGTCACTTGCCAACACATCTGAGTATCCTATGCGTCTCTCCATGTCTGTGCATGCAGAGCCTCCTCATTCTTTTCTTCTAAAGCAGCATGATTAATTTTCCAGACATTGGCAAATTCCTCTCCAGAGGGCCTGTCCCATTTTGCAGCAACCCCCCCAGCAGATGAGAGTGTCCTGCCCCCAGGGTACCGCCACTCCCCACCAGGGGACATACGCAACCTGAGATAGAACATGTGTTCTCTCAGTATAGGGTTTTATTTCATTTTTAAAGATATTCTAGAGAGAGAGAGAGCATGCAAGAGGTGGGGAAGGGGAGAGGGAGAGGGAGAATCCTCAAGCAGACTCCCTGCTGAGCGCAGAGCCCAACTCGGGGATTGATCCCAGGACCCTGAGATCATTACCAGAGCCGAAATCAAAAGTCAGATGCTTAACCGACTGAGCCACCCTGGCGCCCCTTATTTAATTTTTTAAAAAAATTTTCAACTGAGAAAAAATTCACATAACAAAAATAACCACTAACCATTTAAAAACGTACATTTCAAAGTGGCATTTACTATGTTCACAGTGTTGTGCAACTGTCACCCTTATCTGGTCCCAGAACCTTCCCATCACCTCAAAGGGAGACCCTGTGCCCATTCAACAGTCTCCCCTCATCCCCTCCCCAGCTCCTGACAACCACTCATCCACTCTCTGTTTATGTGGAGTTGCCTCTTCTGGAAATTTCACATAAATGGAATCGAACACTTAAAGATCTATGTAGATGGAAAGACATTTCATGCTCACAGACTGGCAGACTCAGTAGTCGGGGCGTGTGTGTTACGTTTCTGCTGCCTGGTAACATCAGTGAGAACTCAGGGGCTTCAAACAACGCTGGGCGCTTACCTGACACTTTCTGCGGCTCACAAGTCCAGGCGTGACATCACTGCATCCTTTGCTCAGGATCTCACGAGGTTGCCATGAAGGTTGGCTAGGCTACCTTCTCACTGGAGACTTGGGGTCCTCTCCCCAGCTCACATTGTTCTTGTAGAGGTCAGTTTCCCGTGATTGTAGGACTGAGGTCCCTGTTTTCTCATTGGCTGTCGGCCAGGGAATGCTCTCAGCTCCCAGAGACCACTTGAGATTCCTTGCCACCTGGTGCCCTCCATAGCCCTGTTCATGCTTGGAATCTCTACTTTCAGGAAGGGTCCCTTCTTAGGTAAGGGCTCACCTGATTAGGCCAGGCCCACCCAGACACTCCCCCTTTTGAGGAACTCAAAGTCAGCTGATTAGTAACCTAGCCACGGGAACAATGTCCCACCATGTGCAGAGGTTCTATGCTAGGAGGTGGGAAGCTTGGGGCCTTCTTAGAATTGTGCCCCATGATGACAACTTTCCCTGGTGATCTATGAATTCAATTCAATCCCTGTCCAAAACCCCAGCATACTTTTTTGTAAAAACTGACAAGCTCACCCTCAAAGTATATAGACATGTGAAGGACTGAGAAATCCAAAAACAATTTTGAAAAAGAAGAGCAGAGTTGGAGGGCTCACATTACCTCATTTCAAAACTTACTGTGAAGCCACAGTAATCAAGGCAATGTGGTATAAGCACTAGGGTAGGAGCCTAGGAGGATGGCACAGAATTAGGAGTCCAGAAATAAGTCCTTACATTTATGGTTAAGAAATGATGCTGGAGCAGTCAGGTATCTGTATGGAAAAAGTAAACTTAAGCCCTGATGTCATGGGTTTAACTGTGTCCCTAGAAAGAAATGTTGCAGTACTCCCCCAGTACCCTTGAGTGTGACCTGGTTTGGAGACAGGGTTTTTACAGATGGAATCAAGTTAAGATGAGGTTGTACTGGAGGAGAATGGGCCCTAATCCAAGATGACTGGTGTCCTAAGAAGAGAGCAGACAGACAGACATAGGCAGGGAGAAGGCCACGGGACGACAGAGACAGGGGTGGTGCGGCTACCAGCCAAGGAAGGCCAAGGACGCCGGCCGCACCAGCAGCTGGGAGGGCCAAGGACGGAGCGGCCCCTAGAGCCTTCGGAGGGAGCGCCGCCCTGCCGACACCTGGATTCCTGCCTTCCGGCCTCCGGAGCGAGGGGGGGCGGATAAATATCTCTTGTTTTAAACCCCTCAGTATGTGGGACTTTCTTAGGGCAGCCCCAAGACACTCACCTTGTTTTGACCATACAGAGAAATGAACTTGACATGAGTTATAGATCGAAAAGTAAAAGCCCAAATTGAAAAAAAAAATCTAATTAAAACACGGGAGAAAATTTTTGTGACCTTGGGCTAAGCAAAGTTTGGGCAGGATAAAAAAACATTAATCATAAAAGGAAAAATTAATAAATTGGACTTTATAAAAACGTAAACTTTTGCTCTTTAAAAGATACTATTATGAAAATAAAAAGACAAGCCACTGGGGGCGCCTGGGTGGCTCAGTCGTTAAGCGTCTGCCTTCAGCTCAGGTCATGGTCCCAGGGTCCTGGGATCGAGCCCCGCATCGGGCTCCCTGCTCAGTGGGGAGCCTGCTTCTCCTTCTCCCACTCCCCCCCTGCTTGTGTTCCCTCTCTCGCTATGTCTCTATCTGTCAAATAAATAAATAAAATCTTTTAAAAAAAAAAAAGACAAGCCACTGGCTTGGAGACAAAAAGAGAAATATCTTATGACAAAGGCCTTATCTCCAGAATATAGAATGTATATATAAACTCTTGCAAGTCAATAAAAATGAGAAAGACATCCTACTTTTTAAAAAATGGGCAAAAGATTTGAATAGACATGTCACACAAGATGATATAACAATGGCAAAAGCAGGGCGTCTGGGTGGTTCAGTCGGTTTAACCTCTGCCTCCAGCTCAGGTCATGATCTTGGGATGTCCTGGGATCAAGCCCTGTGGCCGGTGTGCTCCCTGCTCAGCGAGGAGTCTGCTTCTCCCTCCGCCCTTCCCCCTGCTCATGCTTGCTCTTTCCCTCTCTCTCTCTCTCTCTCAAATAAATAAATAAAAAAAAAAAAAAAAAAAAGAATGGCAAAAGCATATGAGAAGATGTTCACCATCGTCACGGGGACGGAGACCATGTCAGTAGCCACGTAGGGATGGGGCCACTGGATGTAGAGGGAATTCGGAGGGGCCTCTGGGCTGATGGGAACAGTCTATATCTTGACCCGACGGTGGTTACACAGAGGTGTACATACATTTGTTAAAACTCATTGAACTGTACACTTAAAATGTGGTCATTTTATTGTCTGCAAATTATACCCCAGTAAAGTTCATTTTAAAGGGAAAAAAGAAAACAGAGGCAATTAATGAAATTGGTTACCTACAGGAGGGTGGGGAGGGCACCAGGTGGTAGGGGTGCAGGCAGGAGGGTGTATCTTCTTGTGTAGTTCTGACTTCCGGACACGAGTTGCTACTTTATATACCAGAAGAATAAAAACAGAATGGGGGGGGAAGCTAAAACTGAATACAAACAGAAATGATCGCAAGAGTATTTCACATGAAAAACATGACCATATTAAAGGGAAATGTAAAAAAAAAAGTCTAGCCAAGCAAATTTAAATACAGCATTCTTACATTATAGTTCTGTCTTAAGACTAGACAGAAGACACCAAACAACAAAATCTTGCAAATAAATCCTAAACTCCACTTAGTAGGTTTATTTGTCCTGGGGATATGGGTGCAGCTATTGTGAAAGTTCTGTCCATGGAGGGTCAAGCAAATGAGTCAATATACTGATGCTGTTGGGAGCTAGGTCTCTGTCTCCCACTAATGGAGAAGGGAGATACGAATATAGATTGGAGAAAGGGTAAGAACTTTTATTGTGGAATTGGAATGAGAAGTATCCGTATGTCCTCCAGATTTATATAGATGTACATATAGATACATTATATGTAATACAAAGTATACACACACACATATATATATACATATATATATAGAGAGACAAACAGACATCCTAGCTCTGCCTACTGAAAGTGCCTAAGAGCATGACACCCCAATGGCAATGAGCACACTTCATCCCCATATCTTGGTTTCTAAATGTTATTCTCCTTAAAGGAACCAGGGCTCCTTGGAAGAATGGCTCATTCCAGGATTAGGGTGAGGAAAGGCCAAGAAGCCAAAAGTACTAAAGTACTTAAAGAATGAAGGGCACAGGAGCCAGCTTGAAGAAGGCACCAAAGCTGGCACAATTTGAGCATCGAAATGAATTAACAATAATGGATTATAATCCATTGAATAAAATCAAGATCCACGAGTCCATACTGCTGATGAAGACATAGATAAACAGAGGGCAGAATGCCAACAAATAAACGTAGGAGGGATCATGGAGGAAGAAAATCACTCTTGCAGCCATAAGAGTAACCGGTGATGCAGGAAGAATTATCAATGACTGGGTGACATTTTGATGAGGAACAGAATATTCACCTAGTTTCAAACTGTCTTCCTACAAACTACTTTTTTTCTAAGTAAGCTCTACACCCTAACGTGGGGCTTGAACTCATGACCCCAAGACCAAGAGTTGCATGTTCTACTGACTGAGCCAGCCAGGTGCCCCCCTACAAACTACTTTTTTATTACAGAGGGAAATAGTAACCGTCCACTTGAGAAACTGGCAGTCCACCACCTTAACCAAGCGCTCAGAGTGAACATTACAGTGAAGGGACAAAGCAAAGAGGCACGGAGAGGGCCCAACCTCATGGGGGAGGGAGCATGGTTCTCCTCACAACAGCCGGAATCTCATCATGAGAAAACATCAGAAAACACCCAAACTGAAGGACATTCTACCAAATACCTGGCCTGCACTCCTCAAGAATGTCCATGTCGTGAAAGGCCAGGGAAAGCAGAGGAATGTTCCAGATTAAAGGGGACTAAAGAGAAGTGACGACTAAATGCGATGCGGGAACCTAGCCTGGGTCCTGGATCAGAAAAACCATTGATGTTTCTGCCTCAGTGTAAGAAGGTGCAGGAATTACATTGTAATTTTACTGTGATAAAATACAAAGTGAAATAGCTAGCGGTAAAGGGGCAAGCTGTATGCAACTTACTTTGATACAATTCAGAAATATATTATTTTTATGTAAAAGAAGTGTTGCGGGCGCCTGGGTGGCTCAGTTGGTTAAGTAACTGCCTTCGGCTCAGGTCATGATCCTGGAGTCCCAGGATCGAGTCCCACATTGGGCTCCCTGCAGGGAGTCTGCTTCTCCCTCTGACCCTCCTCCCTCTCATGCTCTCTGCCTCTCATTCTCTATCAAATAAATAAATAAAATCTTTAAAAAAAAAAAAAGAAGTGTTGCATATACTATATACATATGCACATCTAGGAGAGAGGTGGGGGAGGGCAGGAGCGAATGAGCGAGAAAAGCAAATGGGGCAAAATATGAACTCTGGGCAAATCTGGGTCAAGGGCGCATGACAGCTCTCTAAACTGTTCTTACAACTTTTCTGCAAGTCTGAAATAATTCCAAATTATAAAATTAAAAGGAAAGACACCACTCCCAGCCAACATTTGACTGAAGGGTCTAGCCATGACAGGCAACAAAAGAAAACAAAAGGCATCCAGATTGGAAAGGAAGAAGTAAAACTATATTTTCAGATGACATAATCTCATATCTGCAAAATCCCAAGAAATCCCCTAAAAACCTATTAGAGGTAACAAACGAGTTCAGCAAAGTTGCAGGACAAAAGATCATGACAAAAATCAAGTGTATTTCTATATCCTAGCAATAAGCAATCCAAACTGAAATTAAGAAAATAATTAATTCCATTTATGAATAGCATCAGGAAGAATAAAACACTTAGGAATAAATTTAACAAAAGAAGTACAAGGCTTGTACACTGAAAACTACAAAATATGATTGAAAGAAATTAAAGAAGACCTAAATAAACAGAAAAACATCTGTTTAGTCAGGGTTCTTCAGAGAAACATAGCAGGACACACACACAGAGGATCTATTTTGAGGAATTAGCTCATGTAATTGTGGGGGCTGGCAATTTGGCAAGTCCAAAATTTGCAGGGCAGGCAAGCAGGCTGGAGACTCAGGCAGGATTTCTATGTTACAATCTTGAGGCAGAATTTCTACTTCTCCAGGAAACCTTTATTTTTGCTTTTAAGGCCTTCAGTTAGTGAACGAGACCCACACAAACTACAGAGGGCATTCTTTACTTAAGGTCAATCAATTGTAGATGTTGACCACATATACAAAATAGCTTCACAACAACACCTAGATGAGTGTTTGATTAAATAACTGGGGACTACAGCCTAGCCAAGCTGAAATCAATAAACATCTAAAAGTAATCAACATCCCATGTTCATGGATGGAAACACTTAATCTTATTAAGACGGCAACACTCCCCAAATTGATCTGCAGATTCAATTTCATCACTATTGAACTCCCACTGGATTTTTTTTTTTTTTTTTTTTTTGCAGAAACTGACGAGCTTATCCTAAAATTCCTATGGAAGTGTAAGGGACACTGAATAGTCGAAACAGTCTTGGAAAAGAACAAATTCGGAGGATTAATAGTTCCCAGTTTCAAAACTTACTACAGAACTACAGTGATCAAGACAGTGTGATATCAGCATAAAGACAGACATATAGATGAACAGAACAGAATTGAAAGAGCCCAGAAATAAGCCCATATATCTATTGTCAATTGATTTTTGATCAGGGGGCCAAGACCATTCAATGGGGAAAGAGTAGCTTCTTCAACAAAGGGCATAGCAGCCACAGGCAAAAGAATGAAGTTGGACCACAACCTCACATTATATGCAAAAAGGAACCCAAAATGGACCAGAGACCTAAATTTTTAAAAAAGATTTTATTTGACAGAGAGAGAGCACAGGCAGGGGGAGCTGCAGGCAGAGGGAGAGGGAGAAGCAGGCTCCCCGCTGAGCAGGGAGCCTGATGTGGGGTCCGATCCCAGGACCCTGGGATCACGACCTGAGCCGAAGGCAGACACTTAACTGACTGAGCCACCCAGGTACCCCTGGAGACCTTAATGTAAGAGCGAAAACTATAAAACTCTTAGAACAAAGCATAGGGGTAAATCTTTCTGACCTTGGATTAAACAACAATTCCTTAGATATGACAATAAAGCACAAGCAACAAATGAAAGACAAATTAGATGTCATCAAATTTTAAAACTTTTGTGCATCTAAGGACACTATCAAGAGAATGAAAAGAGAACCCACAGAATGAGAGAAAATATTTGCAAATCATAAGGGATTAATATCCAGAATATATATGGAACTCCTACAACTTGACAACAACACAGCAAAAACCCAACTAAAAAATGGGCAAAGAACTTGAATAGACGTTTCAGATTGCTTTGTATATCACAGAAGATCTACAAATGGCCAACAAACTCATGAAAAGATGCTCGACATCATTAGTCATCAGGGAAATGAGAATCCAAATGAGGTATCATTTCACACCCACTAGGATGGCTAGAAACAAAAAAATCACATAGTAAGGGTTGGCCAGAATGTGGAGAAATTGGAACCCTCATACACCACTGATGGGAATGTAAAAATGGTGCAGCTACTTTGGAAAGCTCTTTGGCCATTTTTCCCAACATGTTAAAAATAGAGTTATTATGTGACCCAGAAATCCCACTCCTAGGTGGAAAGGAAATGAAAATGTGTTCACATAAAAATCTGTACACAAATATTCCTAACAGCATTATTCACAATTGCCAAAAGGTAGAAACGACCCAGGTGCCCACCAATTGATGAATGGATAAATAAAATGTGATATATCCATGTAATGGAATATTATTTGGCCCTAAAAAGAAAGGAAGTCTTGATCCATGCTACAACATGGATGAACTTTGAAAACATTATGGCAAAGTGAAAGAACCCAGATACAAAAGACACATGAGTATTGTATGAATCCATTCATATGAGATGTCCATATTCAGAAAGCAGATTGGTGGTTGCCAGGGGCTGGGGGAGGGGGACGGTGGGGGGTGACTGTTTAGGGGTATGGGGGTTTCTTTTGGGAGGCGACGAAATGTCCTGGAACTTGATAGTGCAGATGGCTGCCCAACTTTGTGAGTACACTACAAGTCATTGAGTGTTACACTTTAAAGGAGTGACTTATGTGATAGGTGCGTTCTATCTCAATGAAGCTGTTTAAAAAGAAAAGGAAAAAGAAAGCTGGGGAACGAAGCCCCCGGACTCAGGGCCGCGGTGGTCGGCTGGGTGAGGGGCCAGGAGTAAACGGCTGACAGCCTCCAGTCCTTGTGCTGGGCACTTGCCTGGTATTAGCCGCGGGCCCTCCGGGTTAGGGACCTCGAGGGCGAGAGTGTCCTGAGCAAGGACCGCGCCGTCCTCCCCCGGTGCGCGCCTGGCAGGTCGGCACAGGGGCGGCTGCGCCCCGGCAGCAGGTGGCCCTGGACGCGCCTCTGAGCGCCCGGGCGGGGCGGGGCTTGTGCGCCGGCGCCGCCGCGCGCCGGGCCCGAGGGGGGTGTGGCGCGGGCGCGCGCGGGTCCCAAGGTTGCGGGAGGCGGCGGGCGGGGAGGAGGGGGAGAGGCGCGTCCCGCGGACGCGGCCATTGTGCGAGGCGGGGGGGGGGGTCCGCTCGCTGGGCGGGGACCCAGGTGGCTCCTGGGGTTCGGGGCGGCGCGCTGGCCTCCATGCGGCCCCGGGGCGGGAGCGGCCCCCGCCCGCGCGCCCGGCCACCCGGCTCTCCCTGGGCGCCCCCGCCCGGCGCGGTGGTACGGTCCGGGTTTAAAAGGCCCCGGCGGCCGCGGGCCTGCCCAGTGTGTGGGCGCGGCGGGGGCGCGCACGGGGCGCGGCGGCGGGGCCGCGCGAGTGGGGCCGGTGTGGGGCTCGGGGGCGCGTCCACGTGGCTGGCAGGCGGCCACCCGGAGCCAGCGGCAGCGGAGGGACAGGTAGGTAGGTGGCCTCCGTAGCCCGCCGGCCGTGCGGAGCCAGGCGGCTCGGCGGCCCGGGGCTCGGCCAGCTCGGGGATCGGGCTCGGCCTTGAGGGGGTCGGGCCCTGCCTCTGTGTTGCATCTCGGGCGCCGGCCCGACTGGTCCTTCGTGCCCAGCGCCAGCAAGGACCGCCGGTCTGAGCCCAGCTCCCCTGCCCTATGGGGACCCTTTGTGGCTGAGGAGCGGCCCCTCCAAGGACTGCTGCGGCGTCTCCATCCACTAGGTACTCGTGGGTCGGCCGAGCGGTGCCCCTGGTGGGAGCAGGGCGAGCCAGGCCATCCGCACGGTGGGGGGCATTGGGGAGTGGGGCGCTGGAGGCGCATCTCTGTGAGGGACTGTCCCTTTCGTCGGGCTCTCTGCTGGCAGCTGGGTGTGCCTGTGATGCTTGCGGCTCCCACTTACAGGTGGAGGTTGGGATGGGGGCTTGGGTTGCGCATCCTGCCTTTCCAGGTCTCTCTCCCAACCCGTCTCCGTCTCCATTCCTAGGCTTGTATTCCTGCGGGGTGTGGAGGAGGTTAGGGTGGGATGTGCCCCCCCCTTCTCTTCTGCCTCCCTTTCTTCTCTGGCTGTTGCATTAGGGGTCCAGGATGCAGACCTGACAAAAGAGCCCCCGAGAGATGATCAGTCTGAGCTGAAACTCTGCTATTTCAAGCAGGGCCTGTTCCTTGTTCTAGCAAATGCATTTTTTCCTTTCTATCTTATATGCCTTCTTACTTTGGTTCCCTGCTCGCCCCAAGCTGGGTACCTTGTGTCCCCCCTTGGGGCTGGGGTACAGAGACTCTGCTTTGCGGCCTGGAGCTGGCCGGGAACCTGGGTGTGGCCTGGGGGCGAAGACCTGGCCAAGCTGGGCACTGTCCCTACGGCCCCCGCCCCGTCTCCCCGAGGCCTTGCTGTATTTGGGGACATTGCTTCCTTTCCATTGGGCTCCTTGTGCCCCCCACACACCTCCCCTTCCCCAGCTAACCTCTGGATTTGGAGGGAGAGCTGCACAGGGCTGCCTGGACCATCTGTCTGGCTGTGCCCGAGCAGAGCCTGACTTATGTCTGTCTTGGCGCGTGGCTGTGGGGGCAGGCACAACTCGGCTTTGTGTTGCAGTGGGTAGGCCAGACAGCAGGCTCCTGGACAGCTAGCTGAGGGAGGCCCTCGGGGCGAGGAGGCAGCTGGGGCCAGGACTGGGGATGTGATGGCGCCGGGTCCATTCTCAGACCTTAATGCCTCCGACGTCTCACCTGGGTCTCCTGGTGGCAGTGCCACTCTGGAGTGGAGTCCTCCCCCCTCCCCAACACACACACTTGTGATTGTTCACTCTCTGCCTTTCCCCATCCCCCGACTTGGGCGTGGGGTGTCTGTGTGGCCTGGGGCTTGCCTACAGTCCCTCTTGTATGTGGCTGGCCACCCTCAGCTCCGGGATCCGGTGTTTGGGATCTCATTCTGGGAGGGCCTCCCGCCTTGCCTTTCCCAGCATCTGGCTCTGCTGCCCCCTCTTGGGTGTGGCCCAGTTGAGGGGAGGCCTCCTGGCTCCTTTCCAGCAGGGCTTGGGGGATGATTGATGGCCCTCCAGCCTGCCTGTGCCGGTGCTCACTCATGCGCCCTGGTGGAGGCCACGGTCACCATCTGCGACTCTGGTCTGGGGGTGGCTGAGTGGCCTCCACCGTCTGTGGCACGGGGCTCAGCCCGCTGGGGGCCCTAGGCCAGGTGGGGCAGGAGGAAGGCCGGCAGCCTGGGCCAGGGCCTCTGATTCGCACTTGCTTTCTCCCCTCAGGCCTGTGCCCGGGCGCAGCTGCTGGCCATGCCCGCTGTCTGCCTCCTCCTGCTGGTCCTCCCTGCCCTGGCGGGGGCCGTGGGCAGCAGCAGGCCCTTCCCGGCCTTCTTGGTGACAGACACTACGCTCACGCACCTGGCCGTGCACCGGGTGACTGGGGAGGTGTTTGTGGGTGCAGTGAACCGCATCTTCAAGCTGGCCCCCAACCTGACCGAGCTGCGGGCCCACGTCACGGGGCCCGTCGAGGACAATGCTCGCTGCTACCCGCCCCCCAGCATGCGAGTGTGTGCCCACCGCCTGGCACCTGTAGACAACGTGAACAAGCTGCTGCTCATAGACTACGCGGCCCGCCGCCTGGTGGCCTGTGGCAGCATCTGGCAGGGCATCTGCCAGTTCCTGCGCCTGGACGACCTCTTCAAGCTGGGTGAGCCCCACCACCGCAAGGAGCACTACCTGTCAGGGGCTCAGGAGCCTGACTCCATGGCCGGCGTCATTGTGGAGCAGGGGCAGGGGCCCAGCAAGCTGTTCGTGGGCACCGCTGTGGATGGCAAGTCCGAGTACTTCCCCACCCTCAGCTCCCGCAAGCTCATCAGCGACGAGGACAGTGCCGACATGTTCAGTCTGGTGGGTGAGCCCACTCGCCGGTTCACCTTCTCGGGCCGGCGGCCAGGCCCTCTTCCCCTGGTGTGTCCTCTCAGCCCTCTCGAGAGCCGGCTCCCGTTGCCCTCCTTGCCTTCACCCTGTCCTGACCCGAGAGGAGACGAGTGGCTGAGGCCGGGAGGCCGGGCTAGGGCACAGGATGGGGCCGCTCGCCCTGCCCTCTGTGGCCTTTCTGGCCTGGGCTCCTAGGACCATATGGGCAGGGTGGGGGCATGACGGAAGCCCGGGGCGGCGGGGGGGCCTGAAGTGGGGCTGTGGGAGCCTCGTCCCACGCTCCCCTCAACCTGCTCCCCAGGTGTACCAGGACGAGTTTGTCTCCTCGCAAATCAAGATCCCCTCAGACACGCTGTCCTTGTACCCCGCCTTTGACATCTACTACATCTACGGCTTTGTGAGCGCCTCCTTCGTGTACTTCCTGACGCTGCAGCTGGACACCCAGCAGACGCTGCTGGACGCGGCGGGCGAGAAGTTCTTCACGTCCAAGATCGTGCGCATGTGCGCCGGGGACTCGGAGTTCTACTCGTATGTGGAGTTCCCCATCGGCTGCTCCTGGCGAGGCGTCGAATACCGCCTGGTGCAGAGTGCCCACCTGGCCAAGCCCGGCCTGCTGCTGGCCCAGGCCCTGGGCGTGCCGCCCGACGAGGACGTCCTCTTCACCGTCTTCTCTCAGGGCCAGAAGAACCGCGCCAGCCCGCCACGGCAGACCGTCCTCTGCCTCTTCACCCTCAGCAACATCAATGCCCACATCCGGCGCCGCATCCAGTCCTGCTACCGCGGGGAGGGCACGCTGGCCCTGCCCTGGCTGCTCAACAAGGAGCTGCCTTGCATCAACACCGTGAGCGCTGCCCCCGCTCCCGGCCGGGCCCCCGCGCGCTGCCGTGCCGTCCATCGCAGGCTGGCCTAGGCGCTCCCTACCTCTGCTCCCCTCTGCCTCCCCGGGCCTGCCTTCTTGCTGTTGACGGCTGCCCTCTGTTCGTGGGATACCCTTTCTCCCCCTGTGCCTGCCCTAGCCGGCTGCTCCGTGCTCCATCTCCTGGGCAGCCCCATCGTGCAGGCCTCGGAGGTGTGCCTGGGGCCACCTGCTGCCTCGTCCTCCTCGTCCTCCTCAGCCCCTGACTTCCTGGTGGGGGTGGGGGTGGTCCCAAGGCCAGCAGTTGGGCTTGGCTGGTGGGGAGCCGGTTCCAGATCCTGCTTCCTTCCAGAATATGGGGTCTTGTGCCCCCAAGCTCTGACTCTCACTGCCCCCCTCCTGTTTCACCAGCCCATGCAGATAAACGGGAACTTCTGCGGGCTGGTGTTGAACCAGCCCCTGGGGGGCCTGCACGTGATCGAGGGGCTGCCCCTGCTGGCTGACAGCAGCGACGGCATGGCCAGTGTGGCCGCCTACACCTACCGCCAGCACTCTGTGGTCTTCGTCGGCACTCGGACTGGCACTCTGAAGAAGGTAGGATGAGGGGCTCTGAGGCCTCGGACAGGGCACGGCCCCTGGGGGAAGGCGGACTTCCCAGGCTGGGCCCTAGGAACCTGGTCGCGCTCCACCCTCACCAACAGTAGTGCCCGCTGTGGCCCGAACGGCTGGCTCGTGTGACGGAGCCCAGGCCCGTCTCAGGGCCTCCCTGCTAGGAGAGCAGGGCCCCGGCTGAGCCGTCACTGCCAAGTCCTCTGCTGAATGAACGAGGAAGAAATGTGGGTGTAACGCCCCCCTCCCTCGTGCCCTCTTGTCCCTTCGTGGGCACTGGGGCTGCTTCCATTCCGGGACGGGGGTAGTGGGACAGGGGGAGATGGACTCTGGGAGCCGCAGTGTGCTCTGAAGGGGTAGGAGTCAGGATGACCACCACGGGCTGCCCCCAGGAGGTCTGTAAAGAGAGCCTGCTGAGTTTTGGGGGGCCTGGTCTGCTCCTCTCCTGGGCCCTCATTCGCATCTGTAACCGCGTCGGGGAGGCATCATTCCCAAACCACACCGTGCCTCCCTCTAAGGTGTACTTCTCAGCAAGTTTGCCGAGCTGTGCAAGCATCACCACGCTCTTCTGCTGGGACGGTGGCAGCCCCCCAAAACGCCCTCCCCCCAGAGTTCTCCCCCCCGCCCCATCTCCTCCCAGCCTAGACACCATGAATCTCTGCATCTCTAGTTCTTGGAGGCCTTTTGGACTGGTTGAGTCACCCCCAGTGGCTTCCAGGGATGGCCTTTGAACCCTCCTTCCTCTGCCTGTGGCGGCCTGGGGGGTGGGGCGGGCAGGTGAGCGCCGAGCCCGGCCAGGCCCTGGCTTCAGCTTGATAAGAGGATGTCCTGCGTGCGTGCGGGGCCGCTATGGCATCAGGCTGGCTTGTCTCGGGGCCCAGGTCCGAGTCGATGGCTCCCAGTACGCACACCTCTACGAGACCGTGCCTGTGGTGGATGGCAGCCCCATACTCCGAGACCTGCTCTTCAGCCCTGACCACCGGCACATCTACCTCCTGAGTGAGAAGCAGGTGGGCCCGAGGCGGGCGGCGGCGGGCGGCGGGGTGGGGGCAGGGCGGGTACTGACGCGGCTGTCCCCAGGTGAGCCAGCTCCCGGTGGAGACGTGCGAGCAGTACGTGAGCTGCGCGGCCTGCCTTGGCTCGGGGGACCCCCACTGTGGTTGGTGTGTGCTGCAGCACAGGTGAGGACGGCCGTGGGGGGCCCTGCTCCGCGGAGGGGCCAGCCGGGCCTGCTGTTGATTGCCCACACGCCCGTTTCTCCCGCTCACGCCCTCGTGGCCTCATCCTCCGTCCCCTTCTACTTCATCCAACTAACGAGCAGAACCTCTATCCCCAGGGACGCCCCTTGGGCCGCAGGGGACGAGGCCAAAGCACACTGTTGCCTGGCACTGTGGGCCGGGCCGGCTGGCCCCTCTTCCCTGCAGGCCTCCACGGCTCCCCTGGCCCGGGCCCCCCGGGGCAGCTGCGTAACGGGCTGTGGCCTGATCCCACGCAGATGCTGCCGCCAAGGGGCCTGCCCGGGTGCCTCAGCCCCACACGGCTTCGCTGAGGAACTGAGCAAATGTGTCCAGGTGCGGGTCCGGCCCAACAATGTTTCGGTGACCTCGGCCGGTGTGCAGGTGAGTGGCGTGGTGGGTGCGGCTGTGCGGGCCGGTGCGTGCGCGCGGGCGCGGGGTGAGGCGGGGGCGGCGGCGGGGGGGGCCCCTCCTGCTCTGACTCCTCTGCCTCCCCCAGCTGACGGTGGCCATGCGCAACGTGCCGGACCTCAGCGCTGGTGTGAGCTGTGCCTTTGAGGAGGTGACGGAGAGCGCGGCCGTCGTGCTGCCCTCCGGGGAGCTGCACTGCCCCTCGCCCTCCCTCCAGGAGCTCCGGGCTCTCACCCGGGGGCATGGTCAGTGGGCTGGGGCTCTCCGGGCTGGGGGCACTGGCCGGCCCGGGCTTGCTCACGGCCACCCCTGGGCTCGCTGCAGGGGCCACGCGCACCGTGCGGCTGCAGCTGCTCTCCAGGGAGACGGGGGTGAAGTTCGCCGGGGTGGACTTCGTCTTCTACAACTGCAGCGCGCTCCAGTCGTGAGTCCTGGCCTTTCTGACGTCCGTCCCCGCATCTCTTCGTCCCTTGCTGTGTCGTGCGGGCCTCAGGCGGGCCCTCGCGCCCCCTTCCTTCCGTTTCCCGCACGGCCTCTAGGAGGGTGGTCGGAGGGGCAGGCCCGGTCCTCTGCGACCTCTGAAGCGTCTCCCCACCAGGTGCATGTCCTGCGTCGGCAGCCCTTACCCCTGCCACTGGTGTAAGTACCGCCACGTGTGTACCAGCCACCCCCACGAGTGCTCCTTCCAGGAGGGCAGGGTCCACAGCCCTGAGGTGAGGCGGGTGCCGGGCGCGGGGGGGCTGGGCTCCCCGTGGGCTGGCCCCTGGCTTCTCTGCCTTTGCTCTCCTGGGTTTCTCGGAGCCTCTTCGGTTCGGGCCTAGCCCAGCTGGGCCCCGGGGCGGCCGCCGCCGCGCGTGTTTGCCTGATGGGCCTTCTCCCCTCAGGGCTGCCCCGAGATCCTGCCCGGCGGGGACCTCTTGATCCCAGTGGGCGTCATGCAGCCTCTGACCCTGCGGGCCAAGAACCTGCCGCAGCCGCAGTCGGGCCAGAAGAACTACGAGTGCGTGGTCCGGGTGCAGGGGCGCCAGCAGCGGGTGCCGGCCGTGCGCTTCAACAGCAGCAGCGTGCAGTGCCAGAACGCCTCGGTGCGCGCCCCCGGGGCTGCGCGGGCTGCGCGGGCTGCGCGGGGCTGCGCGGGGCTGCGCGCGCTCTGGGCTCACGCGGCTCCCTCTCTCCCAGTACTCCTATGAAGGCGACGAGTCCGGCGACGCCGAGCTGGACTTCTCTGTGGTCTGGGATGGGGACTTCCCCATCGACAAGCCTGCCACCTTCCGAGGTGAGGGGCGGGGTGGGGCCGAGGAGCCCGCCTCCTGGGGCGCCGTGGCCGTGAGCTGCCCCCCCCAGCGGTGCCCTCTGCCCGCAGCTCTCCTGTATAAGTGCTGGGCGCAGCGGCCCAGCTGCGGCCTCTGCCTCAAGGCTGACCCTCGCTTCAACTGTGGCTGGTGCGTCTCGGAGCACAGGTGCCAGCTGCGGGCGCACTGCCCAGCCCCCAAGACCAACTGGATGCACCCGAGCCAGAAGGGCACCCGCTGCAGCCACCCCCGCATTGCCCAGGTGGGCCTCCCCCCGCCTTCGGTCGGTCGGGCACCCGACGCGAGCCTGGGCTCACCCTGTCGCCTCTCCTCCTGCTCTGCAGATCCACCCCCTCATGGGGCCCAAGGAGGGAGGCACCCGGGTCACCATCGTGGGCGAGAACCTGGGCCTCAGCTACCGAGAGGTGGGCCTGCGGGTCGCGGGCGTGCGCTGCAACTCCATCCCCTCCGAGTACGTCAGCGCCGAGAGGTGAGTGCGGCTGTGCGGGTGCCGGGGCCCTGGGCCCTCCGCCGCGGGCCCTGACCTTCTGGGACCCCTAGGATCGTGTGTGAGATGGAGGAGTCGCTGGTGCCCAGCCCGCCGCCAGGGCCTGCGGAGCTCTGTGTGGGCGACTGTTCCGCTGACTTCCGCACGCAGTCCAAGCAGCTCTACAGCTTTGTGGTGCGTGGGCTGCCTGCCCTTTCCCCTCCCACCCCTTCTGAAGCCTGCCCCCCCCCCCCGGCTGCCTCCTCCCTCCCCTCAAGGCTGCTTCTTGCACAGACGCCAGCATTTGACCGCGTGAGTCCCAGTCGGGGCCCGGCGTCCGGGGGCACACGGCTCACCATCTCCGGGAGCTCTCTGGACGCCGGCAGCAGGGTCACCGTGACTGTGAGGGACGGCGAGTGCCAGTTTGTGAGGTGGGCAGGGCCCTGTCAGCCTCAGCCTGGGCGCTGCATACGGGGCCCCAAGGGCACGTGGGTCATGGCCCTGGGCTGCCTGCCCTGAGCGCCCTCCCTGCTTGCCAACGTAGGAGAGATGCTGAGGCAATTGTGTGTATCTCACCCGTATCGACCCTGGGCCCCAGCCAGGCCCCCATCACCCTGGCCATCGACCGCGCCAACATCTCCAGTCCTGGAGTCTTCTACACCTACACCCAGGACCCCACTGTCACTCGCCTTGAGCCCACCTGGAGCATAATCAAGTAAGACCCTAGGAAAAATGGGGAGCCTGGCCAGCAAAGCCTGGGGCCTTGCCTGGTGACTGGAGCCTTGGGCATCAAGTTACACATCCTGCGAGCCCGAGCCCTCATAGGCACAGGGGGCAGTGTCCTCCCAACAACACAGCCCCTGGCATTCACCTGGTGCCCCCAGGCCCAGGAGGCCCTGGGCTCCCCAGCAGCCTGGATAGCTCTCCAGGGCCAGGCTGGGGGCAGTGGGGGAGGGAGCCTGAGGCCCCTCCCCCACTGCCCCCAGTGGAAGCACTGCCATCACTGTGAGCGGGACCCACCTACTGACAGTCCAGGAGCCCCGGGTCCGGGCCAAGTACCGAGGCATCGAGACCACCAATGTGAGCACACCAGCTGCCGTCGCCCCGCCCCCTGCCCCTGCCCCCTGAGGCCTCACGTGCCAGGCTGCCCTCCTTTGTCCCCACAGACGTGCCAGGTGATCAACGACACCGCCATGCTATGTAAGGCCCCCGGCATCTTCCTGGGACGGCCCCAGCCCCAGGCCCAGGGTGAACACCCCGACGAGTTCGGCTTCGTGCTGGATCATGTGCAGACGGCCCGCTCCCTCAACCGGTCCTCCTTTACCTACTACCCTGACCCCAGCTTTGAGCCACTTGGGCCCTCTGGTGTCCTGGATGTCAAACCTGGCTCCCACGTGGTGCTGAAGGTATGGGTGGGGCACAGGGACGGGGAGAGGCAGGGGGGCGGGGAGCCCCGGCTGTGACCGTGTCCTCCACCCACAGGGCAAGAATCTGATCCCCGCAGCGGCTGGCAGCTCCCGCCTCAACTACACGGTGCTGATCGGGGGCCAGCCATGCGCCCTCACGGTCTCCGACACGCAGCTGCTGTGTGACTCACCCAGCCAGACGGGCCGGCAGCCTGTCATGGTGTGTGGGGGGTGGGGAGGCCGCCAGGGGCGAGCGCGGTGGGCGGGGCTGCGAGCTCAGGGCGGGCTTGTCCCCGCAGGTGCTGGTGGGCGGCCTGGAGTTCTGGCTGGGTACCCTGCACATCACGGCTGAGCGGGCGCTGACCCTGCCGGCCGTGGTGGGCCTGGCGGCAGGCGGTGGCCTCTTACTGCTGGCCATCACCGCCGTGCTGGTGGCCTATAAGCGCAAGACCCAGGATGCCGACCGCACGCTCAAGCGGCTTCAGCTGCAGATGGACAACTTGGAGTCCCGCGTGGCTCTGGAATGCAAGGAAGGTGCCTGGGCCGGGGGTGTGCTGTAGGGCGGGGGGGGGGGGGGGCTCTTCCCTGCTCCGCTCACTCTCCCCCCCCCCCCCCACAGCCTTTGCTGAGCTGCAGACAGACATCAATGAGCTGACCAATCACATGGACGGCGTGCAGATCCCGTTCCTGGACTACCGGACCTACGCCGTGCGCGTGCTCTTCCCGGGCATCGAGGCCCACCCGGTGCTCAAGGAGCTGGATGTGAGTCCCTGCCTCGCCTGCCCACTCCTCATCCCCTCCGGGCCACCCCGCTCTCTGAGACTCCCTGTCCCTCCCAGACCCCCCCCAATGTCGAGAAGGCCCTGCGCCTCTTTGGGCAGCTGCTCCACAGCCGCGCCTTCGTGCTCACCTTCATCCACACGCTGGAGGCCCAGAGCAGCTTCTCCATGCGAGACCGGGGCACCGTGGCCTCGCTCACCATGGTGGTCCTGCAGAGCCGCCTCGATTACGCCACGGGGCTGCTCAAGCAACTGCTGGCGGACCTCATAGAGAAAAACCTGGAGAGCAAGAACCACCCGAAGCTGCTGCTGCGCAGGTACTACGAGGCCCCAGCCCCGCCCTCTGCCAGCCCCACCCCTGCCAGAGCAGGTCCTGCCTGGGCCGCCCTCTGCCCGCTGGCCCAGCACCCCTTATGCCCTAGGACCGAGTCGGTGGCTGAGAAGATGCTTACCAACTGGTTCACGTTCCTGCTGCACAAGTTTCTGAAGGTGCGCTGGGGGGGGGGGGGCGGGCGGCGGGCAGGCGGGTGGCCGGACGTGATGGGGGGGCGAGAAGCAGCTAACTGTCCGGCAGGCGGCAAGCCATGTGCCCGACCCTGGCCGCAGGAGTGTGCCGGGGAGCCGCTTTTCTTGCTCTACTGCGCCATCAAGCAGCAGATGGAGAAGGGCCCCATTGACGCCATCACGGGCGAGGCACGCTACTCCCTGAGTGAGGACAAGCTCATTCGGCAGCAGATTGACTATAAGACGCTGGTGAGCTGGGGGCCGCGTGGACAGGGCTTTGGGCACGAGGGGAAGAAGCCTCACTCAGGCCCCACCTTGTCCTCGCCCTCACCCTCAGACCCTGCACTGTGTGTTCCCGGAGGGCGAGGGCAGCGCTCAGGTCCCAGTGAAGGTTCTCAACTGTGACAGCATCACCCAAGCCAAAGATAAGCTGCTGGATGCTGTGTACAAGGGCATCCCATACTCCCAGCGCCCCAAAGCTGAGGACATGGACCTAGGTGACCTGCCCTTTCCTTTCCTCCTGGCCCCCACCCTGTGGCCACATTACATTGGCTGGCATTCACACCCCCACTTGGGCTCTGTCCTCTGAGGGGAGCGGGTCCAGGGACTGGGGGGCTCCGAGCAGGACCTCAACGGCTGTCTGTGGCCTGCAGAATGGCGTCAGGGCCGCATGGCCCGCATCATCCTCCAGGATGAAGATGTCACCACCAAGATCGAGTGTGACTGGAAGAGGGTCAACTCACTGGCCCACTACCAGGTGAGGGGCTGGGGGCCTCCTCACCCCCAGGGCCACCGAGGAGCCACGGCCCTGCCCTGAGGACACAGGAGCCGGGGCGCTTTGCCCCTGCGTTCACGGTCCCTCCTCAGGGTCGGGGTTGGCGGTGGCTCCGGCCCCTCGGCTCCTCGGCCCCCTCTTGCACTGCTGCCCTCTGCCTCCGGGGTTTCCAGGTGACAGATGGCTCCTTGGTGGCCCTGGTGCCCAAACAAGTGTCCGCCTACAACATGGCCAACTCCTTCACCTTCACTCGCTCCCTCAGCCGCTACGGTAGGTGCCTTCAGTGTGGTGGCCTCTGCCCCGGGGAGGCCTCCGGTCCCGTAGAGCCTAGAGGTGGGGGTGGGCTGGTGCGAGCAGGCAGGCCCCCCCCCGGCCTGCTGGGCTCCTGGAACAGAGCGGGGCAAGAGCCGGGGTGATGGCCTGAGGGGCACACCTGTCCTCGGCCCCAGAGAGCTTGCTGCGCACGACCAGCAGCCCCGACAGCCTCCGTTCTCGGGCGCCCATGATCACGCCCGACCAGGACACTGGCACCAAGCTGTGGCACCTGGTGAAGAACCACGACCACGCCGACCACCGTGAGGGGGACCGTGGCAGCAAGATGGTCTCAGAGATCTACCTGACGCGACTGCTGGCCACCAAGGTGTGCGGCTGCCCTGAGCCACTCTGGCCTCAGCACAGACACCTTCTAGCCTGGCCTGGGCCCTGTGGTGGGCCTGGCCTGCCGTGGGGGGAGGCCGCGGGATCGTTCACATCCAGCGGGCCTTTCTCAAGGCCTTTGCTTCAGGAACTCCCAGCCTGAGGCTGAGGCTGACGCTGGGCCTGTGGTGGGCGAGGTCCCTGCAGGGAAGCCCTGCCCATTGCCTATCCCCCGTCCCCCTGTCGTGCTGCGGGGCCGTCCCGGCCTGGCCCCCTCACGGCCTGTGCTCTTGCCGAGCCCCCACAGGGCACGCTGCAGAAGTTCGTGGACGACCTCTTTGAGACGGTGTTCAGCACGGCCCACCGGGGATCAGCCCTGCCCCTGGCCATCAAGTACATGTTTGACTTCCTGGACGAGCAGGCCGACCAGCGCCAGATCAGTGACCCCGACGTACGCCACACCTGGAAGAGCAACTGGTACCGCCTGGTGCTGGGGCCGGGTGCACGGAGGGGGCCGCGCGCGGAGGGCAACGGATGGGGGCTGCACCATGGCCACCGAGTGGGGGGGGCTGGGGGCGAGCGTGTGTCCGGACATGGGCTCTGCTGGGCGTGTGGGACGCTGGTCGCGGGGCCGCCATGCAGCACAGATGCGGTGAGGACTCGTATTTCTCACTACATGAAGGCTGGCAGAAAGTTAAAGAAAATACCATTAAGCTCAGTATGTCACCCCGGCTGTCTTTGGGCGAGATGTGCACAGGCCGGACGGGGAGCAGAGAAGGGAGCAGGGGGGAGCCTCAGGTGCCCGTTCCTCTGTCCAGTCTGCCCCTGCGCTTCTGGGTGAACGTGATCAAGAACCCACAGTTTGTGTTCGACATCCACAAGAGCAGCATCACGGACGCCTGCCTGTCAGTGGTGGCCCAGACTTTCATGGACTCCTGCTCCACGTCTGAGCATCGCCTGGGCAAGGACTCGCCGTCCAACAAGCTGCTCTATGCCAAGGACATCCCCAACTACAAGAGCTGGGTGGAGAGGTGGGCCCTGCCCTGCTGCCCCACGCTGGGTTGGGGGGCGGGAAGCCAGGTGTGCAGCCCAGGGAGCCTGCTTTCCTCCACCCCGTCCCCCCGCCCACCCTGGCCGTGTCAGCTTTAGGAAAAAGGCCCAGAGAATGGCCTGAGAGCCGGGGCAGGGGTTTTGGTGGCACCTGCCTTTATGACCGACTCAGAGTTCCAACAGGTACTACCGGGACATTGCAAAGATGGCGTCCATTAGCGACCAGGACATGGATGCCTACCTGGTGGAGCAGTCCCGTCTCCACGCCAGTGACTTCAACATCTCAAGCGCGCTCAGTGAGCTCTACTTCTATGTCACCAAGTACCGCCAGGAGGTGCGTGCCAGTCCCACAGGCCCCCGGTTGTTAGGCCCTGACCATGCACTCGGCGGCAAAGGCAGGGGGCTCAGTGAGGGCGAAGGGTGCTCCAGGGTGCCGGAGGGGACAGAGGAGGCATAGGGCCTATCTCTTGAGATTGCTCATGATGCCTCGCCTAAGCAGCTGCCAGGCTAGCACAGGTGATACTTTCTGGAGATGTTGGGATATGAGGGACCTAGGAGAGAAGCCACGGGCCAGAGAACAAAGTTCTGGTTGGGCAAAAGTAAATGCCCAGGGAAGGGATGGGCTGGGGGGGCTGGATTGGGGGAGATTGGGGGGGTGGGGCCCAGAGGGGTGAGGCCAGAAGGTAGGCAGGGCTAGTGCCTTATAGGGCCCATGGCATTTGTGACTCCAGCCTCAGGAGGTTGGGAACATGGAGGTATGGACTTGAGGATGTATTATTGCTGGAAATAAGAACCTGTGAGCCAGGACACGGCCCTGAAAGCCCTGAGCCTGCACGAGCTCACCGAGGGCGGCCGAGAGCGGCGGCCCACGCACCGAGCCCTGGGGCCCTGGGACACTCGGAGGTGGCAGAGAAGAGAGGGAGCCGGCAGCGGAGACTGAGGAGGGGCGGCCAGGGGTCTGGGAGGGACCCCGAGAGTGCAGGTGCACGGTGATCTCCCGGTACGGGAATGAGCCGTGCCCACGCGCGCACACACGCACACACCCAGGGAGGGGTGGTCAGGGAGGAGGGGGTGATGCACCCCGCCGGGGGCTGCTGACGGTCACGGTGGGGGGAGGTCCCAGCAGGCTCGCTGCGCTTGGCAACGGGCTCCTGGAGACCTGCACAAGAGAGGTTCGGGGTGGGTGCGGGTGGCGGGGGTTCGGAGGGGATGGGGACCTCGGGGACAGCCAGTCCGAGCCGCTCTCGGGAGGGGTTTCCCTCTGGCCCCGGAGAGGAGGGAGCGAAGTTCTGCAGCGGGAGGGGCTTCAGGGTGGAGGAGAAGCTGCCCCCCCACCCCCCCCCCGTGTTCCCAGGGGAGGGATGGCGGCTCCTCCCCGCACGTGCCCGGGGGTGGGGGGGGCGGCCAGACAGGAAGGGGTGCGCCGAGGCGCGAGGGAGGGAAGAGCTCCGGCTGGGGGGGAGGGCTCTGCCCCGAAGGCACCGGCCCCTCCTCGCCAGCCCAGCTCGGGGGGGACCCTCCTCCCCCAGGTTCTCAGCGCTCTGGAGCGAGATGCCTCTTGTCGGAAGCATAAGTTGCGACAGAAACTGGAACAGATCATCAGCCTCGTGTCCAGCAACCCCTAAGGGTGGCGGAACCGGTGAGGAGGAGGGGGCGTCTCAGTCCTGAGCTGTCCTCTGGGCTGAGCCCCGGATCCGGGGGGCAGGGGGGCGGGGGCCGGGGGGGTCACCGGGCCGATATGCCCCCGGCACACCTGGGCCCCATTCATTAGTGCCTTCCTCTGGGCCCTGCGTGGGGGCAGGGGTGACAGGACCAAGCCCCTGACCCCGGCAGCAGCAATACCCCTGCCCTCCTGCCCTCCCTCCTGCCCCCCTGCCCCCTGCCCTCCCCCCTGCCCCCCTGCCCTCCTGCCCTCCCCCCTGCCCCCCTGCCCTCCTGCCCTCCCTCCTGCCCCCCTGCCCCCTGCCCCCCCTGCCCTCCTGCCCCCCCGTCCCCCTGCCCCCCTGCCCTCCCTCCTGCCCCCCCGCCCCCCTGCCCCCCCTGCCCTCCTGCCCCCCCGTCCCCCTGCCCCCCTGCCCTCCCTCCTGCCCCCCTGCCCCCTGCCCCCCCTGCCCTCCTGCCCCCCCGTCCCCCTGCCCCCCTGCCCTCCCTCCTGCCCCCCCGCCCCCCTGCCCCCCTGCCCTCCTACCCCCTGCCCCCCTGCCCAGGCGTGGTGGCAGCCCCTGCCCTCCTTGCTATTTATACCCCCAAGCACCTATTTATTTAATTTATCTCCACCTCGCCATCTCCATCTGTAACTGTGTGTCCCTTCTCCGGGATGCTGTCGACCTCGCGCACCTTCTGTCCTTGAGTCGTCCTGGCTCCTCTGTGACAACGGCAGCCTTGGCCTAGCCTCTGGCACCTGCCCCCCCCCCGCCCCCCGGCCATGGCTGGCCCCGCCCCTTCCGAGCAGGGGGGTGTCGGCACCGACAGCACTTGGGGGTGGGGGTGGGGGTGGGTGGAGGGAGGGCGACGCCCCCGAAGCCGCCCTCGGCCTGTGGCTGTGCCCAGGGCTGTCCCCGCAGCTGGGCCCCGGCATCCCCTCCGACCGTCTGGGGAGTCGCACTGTACCTTCTCCCAGGGCCCCGGCCTGAGCACCTGGACGCCTATAGCCAGGCTTGGGCCGGGGCCTGAGCTGGGCCTGGGGACTCTGGAACTCTCCTTCTCCCGGCCCTACTGCCAAACTTCCTCAGTGTTGTCTGCACTTGGCCCCGGACCCCTGGCCCCTCAGCTGCCCTGCCCTGCGCCTGCCCCGAGTGGCCTGGCCGAGGCGGCCGTGCCTTACTCCTCGGTTCTTCTTCTTCCTCCTCTGAGGGATCCGGCCCCGGCTCGGGGTCCTGAAAACCCACTTCTCTCCCCTTTTTGGGCATGAGCTTTTTGTTGTTGTTGTTGTTGATGTCATCTTTTTTCCTCATTAAATGTTGGGAAAGTGGAGTCGGGCTGTGGCTTTGTCCTTGGGGCAGGTGGGTGGTGGGTGAGCAGGGAAGCAGGTGGGGAGGCTGTCGGACTCTGGAGGAGCGGGAGGGAGGGTAACTCATTGCAGGGGTCCTGAGGATCTGAGGAGGGCCGGGGCCACGTCCAATCCATCACCAGCCAGCCCTGGTGGCTGCACCTTCAAGATACAATCGAATCTGCTCCCTTCTCCCCACCTCCACTGCCCCCAGCCCGGTCCCAGCTACCCCCGGCTCCTGCCGGGATGCCAGTCTCCCCGCTTCTGTCCCGCCTGCCCTCATCCTATTCTCAACGCAGCAAGCACTGGGAACCTGAGAAGCTGAAGGGTGGATCTTGTCCCACTCTGGGCAGAGCTCCCCAGTGTCATCATAGCACCCAAACGCCTTCCTATCTGACCACTCTTTACTGCCCCAGCTGCATCTCCGTCCTGATGCGCCCACCTACTTCTTTCCCACCCCCACGCCCCCGAAAACACACACACACCTGTTAGAGTCATGCAGGTGGGGAGGAAGTGGGATGCAATTTCAAAGAGAGTGGCCAGGAATGATATTTGAGTGAGCCAGCTGGAACGCGGGGGGAAGAGAGTTCCAGACGGGGAAAGAGCCAGTGCAAGGGCCCTGAGGCAGGTGTGGGCCTGGCGTGTTTCAGAGAGGGGAGGAGGCCAGTGTGGCTGGATGGGAGGGAGCAGGGTGGAGAGGAGAGGGGAGGAGGCCAGAGAAGATGGCGGGGGGGCAGGGCGGGGGTGCCCGAGTCACATCCGACTTTGTGGCCACTGTAAAGGGCTCTGTCTTTGTCTCTGAGCGAGAGGGGAGCCCAGGGAGGGTTTGGGATAGAGGAGTTTTGTGACCTGACTTGGGTGTTAGCGCCGCCCAGCAGCTTCAGCAGTCCATCTGCGGGGCCAAGGCGGTGGACTGTGGTGGTGGTTACAAAACTATGCATTTGTCAAAACTCCTAGACCTGTACATCTAAAAAGGGGGAGGTTTACAGGATGGAAATTAGACCTCACTAAACCCGACTTCAAACACAAGTAAACAAAAAGGAGAGGTAAAGAGGAAAGAGAAAGCTGCTAGTTCCAGGCTAAGGCTTCAAGCCCAGACAAAGGGAAGTGCGGGGATGGCAGCTGTGCAGGCAGGGGGAAGAGCGCGGAGGCCAAGGAAGATGGTTTTAGAACATTACCATTGGGAGGTTACAGAAACTAAGCCAATGAAAGACTAAACACTGCAATTTTTAACCTTGGGGGAAAAAGAAACCCCAAGTGAACAGACTAGAACCATTTTGGGAGAATGAAGAGGGGAAGCAAAATGGATAGTGGTGTAAAAGAGCTAAAGTCTCAATCTATCAATTAAAAAAGTCTTGAAAATGATTTTTGAGGGGCGCCTGGGTGGCTCAGTCAGTTGAGCATCCGATGCTTGGTTTCGGCTCAGGTTTGATCTCCGGATCCAGAGATCAAGCACCACGTTGGGCCCCGCGATCAGTGCAGAATCTGCTTGAGATTCTCCCTCTCCCTCTGCTCCCCCGTACTTGTGCGCGCATTCTCTTTCTCTAAAATAAAATCTTTAAAAAAAAGTGATTTTTAAAAAGGAAGAAATAGACCCTTGCTGTAGCCACTACAGCTGCTGCCCGTCAGGCGAGTCTTCATTGTCATCGTCATCACGACCGCCACCACCATCCCCAGTGACAGTGTCTCTCTCCCCACAGCGCGCACCATGAGCAGGCTCCACGTGCTGCAATGGCAGACTTTCTGTTCATGCATATGGAGTAACAGGGAACGGATTTACCCTACCACTTACTTGAAAGAACCCCCCAAACCAGACAGAATAGATGAAACACACACCGGAAAGAAAGCAGGTATCGGGGGCGCCTGGGTGGCTCAGTCGTTAAGCGTCTGCCTTCGGCTCAGGTCATGGTCCCAGGGTCCTGGGATCGAGCCCCGCATCGGGCTCCCCGCTCAGCGGGAAGCCTGCTTCTCCCTCTCCCGCTCCCCCTGCTTGTGTTCCCTCTCTCGCTGTGTCTCTCTGTCAAATAAATAAAATCTTTTAAAAATCTGTCAGAGAGCCAGTGGTGACAAGAGGGCTCATATTCTGGAGAGTAATTTTGCACCTTTTTTAAAGATTTTATTTATTTGTCAGAGAGAGAGAGCGCGTGCGAGAGCGCACAGCAGGGGGAGCGGTGGGCAGAGGGAGAAGCAGGCTCCCCGCTGAGCAAGGAGCCCGATGCAGACTCGATCCCAAGACTCTGGGATCATGACCTGAACCGAAGACTCAACCAACTGAGCCACCCAGGTGTCCCTAATTTTGCACTCTCGAGTGAGAGTTTTAAAGAACAGTAGGGCTCCTGAGTGGCTCAGTTGTTAAGCATCTGACTATTGATTTCGGCCTGGGGCATGATCTCAAGGTTGTGGGGTGGAGCCCTGAGTTGGGCTCCATGTTCAGCAGGGAGTCTGCTTGAGATTTTGTCTCTCCCTCTGACCCTTCCCCCCAACTCTCTCTCTAATAAAAATATTTATTTTTTTAAAAATAATAATCTTTAGAAAAATAGTAAATATTTGGGCGCTCTCCTTTGGCCTATCTCCCTCACTTGTGCTCTCTTAAATAAATAAAATCTTAAAAAAAAAAAGTAAAGGGCGCCTGGGTGGCTCAGTTGGTTAAGCGACTGCCTTCGGCTCAGGTCATGATCCTGGAGTCCCAGGATCGAGTCCCGCATCGGGCTCCCTGCTCGGCAGGGAGTCTGCTTCTCCCTCTGACCCTCCCCCGTCTCATGCTCTCTCTCTATCTCTATCTCATTCTCTCTCAAATAAATAAATAAAATCTTTAAAAAAAAAAAAAAAAAAAGTAAATAGGGACGCCAGGGTGGCTCAGTTAGTTAAGTGTCTGCCTTTGGCTCAGGTCATGATCCCAGGGCCCTGGGATCGAGTCCTGCATCGGGCTCCTTGCTCAGTGGGGAGCTTCTCCCTCTACCTGCCTCTCCTCCTGCTTGTGCTCTTTGACAAGTAAAATCTATAGAAAAAATAAAAAAATAGTAAATATTTAACCAAGTAAATTCTACCTCTTTTAACTTATTGTAAGGAAACATCATTCATGCAAAGATTTATACGCAAGAGTTCCGCTGAATCACTACCTCTAATCTGGCAAAGTTGAAGAGAATTTAAATGTTCAGTAATTACATCATAATGCGTCTTTCATGCATCCATTCGAGAATGTTTTTAAAGAGGAAAAGTTCACATTCGATGGGGGAAAATATCAGGAGACATGCGAAACATGCAAAATATTACCTCTTATTTTATTATCCATTTAGCATATAAACACAAGGATAAAACTGAGGACACATTCCAACGTGTGGAGAGCCGCTGATAGTGAAGGGCAGACCTGCGTTCTTCCATTTCCTAACCTGTCTTCAGTCACCTTTCCCGCCTCAAGTACCCGCATCCCAGAGCCTCCCCTGCCACCTGAGGACAAAGGGAAGACCCTCCGGAGGCGGCGCCACAGAGCAAAAGAAACTTAGACACGGAAGAGCAAAGCTGTTTTATTTTCTGCAGGAACAAACATCTAAGCAGCAAACAAAACAAATGGACTCTGAGTGCCCTAGGGCCAGCAGCGGCAGAAGATCAGGCCCCCCCAACACCAGAAGCTCAGGCCCCCCTAACACCAGATCAGGCCCCCCTAACACCAGAAGCTCAGGCCCCCCTAACACCAGATCAGGCCCCCCTAACACCAGAAGCTCAGGCCCCCCTAACACCAGATCAGGCCCCCCTAACACCAGAAGCTCAGGCCCCCCCAACACCAGATCAGGCCCCCCTAACACCAGCTCAGGCCCTAACACCAGATCAGGCCCCCCTAACACCAGAAGCTCAGGCCCCCCTAACACCAGATCAGGCCCCCCTAACACCAGAAGCTCAGGCCCCCCTAACACCAGATCAGGCCCCCCTAACACCAGAAGCTCAGGCCCCCCTAACACCAGATCAGGCCCCCCTAACACCAGAAGCTCAGGCCCCCCTAACACCAGATCAGGCCCCCCTAACACCAGAAGCTCAGGCCCCCCTAACACCAGATCAGGACCCCCTAACACCAGAAGATCAGGCCCCCCTAACACCAGCTCAGGCCCCCCTAACACCAGCTCAGGCCCCCCTAACACCAGAAGCTCAGGCCCCCCTAACACCAGCTCAGGCCCCCCTAACACCAGAAGCTCAGGCCCCCCTAACACCAGATCAGGCCCCCCTAACACCGTTGCAGCTACCACTACAGGGATGACTGCCCCAGGGAAGGACGCAGTGCCTTGGGAAGGGACAAGAGGCTAGGCCTTAGCCCCCTCTCCCCAGCCCAGGCTTAGCGGGAAACGGGGGGCCCAAAGCGCCGCATGGTCTGCATCACCAGGGAAAGCTGATCAAGAAAGGTCATGATGGAAATCCGGAGGAGGCGAGGATCTTTAGCTCTCCAGCGGCTGAAAGGGAGCAGAAAAGACAAGCAAACTGGAGGTGGAAGCTTCTCCCCTTCCTTGCTCTGCCGCCCCCCCAAATCCAGTACACGAACCCTGACATCCCCATGAACGCCCCCCTCCCTGTACCCCAGTCCAGGCTGCAGGGAGACTGCAACCCCGCCACCCCGCCCCGTCCCTGGAAGTAACCCTTTATGGAGGATCTCTGTGTGTCCCGCAGAGCGCCCAGCAGAGTGGAGACCGGGCCTGCCACCTGCTGCCACTCCCAGCCGGCCCCTTCCAGAACTTACACGGCCATGACGCTGCCGCTCACTGTGAGCTGCTTCTCAACAGCCCCTCCGTGGGGTTCGGCATCTGGGGCCAGGGACCCACAGGCGATCTCCGCCTCCAAGCTGGACGGGAAAGGCACGCAGAGGGCACTGGAGGAGATTCGCTTAAGGCACCATCCAAACGACTTTGTGCCTGGGCCCCGCTTCCCAGGCCACCCTGACTGGCTCCGTCCCCTTCGGGACAGCTCCCACCCCCTCCCGGCCCTAATCACGCCCAGTCACCCCGAGACCTAAGCTCCGCTCTCATTTCTCAGCCTCCCCGTCCCCCGCCCCGTGACGCCAAGCCTGGCCCATCCCGCCCCCCGCCCCCGGCAACCGGGCCATGCCCCTGCTCTCCCTCCTTCCTCCCCCGACCCATCCCTCTGAAGCCACCCCGTGCGCACCCCGCTCCCCTCTGTGCTTGCTTCTCTCCCTCCAACCAGCCCGGGCCGGCCCCCCCAGCCGCCCCCGGTTACCGCTGCCCCTCTCCCTGTCCGCCCCCAGGCTGCCCCGACCCTTCCGTCCCTCTGCAGCCCGTGGCGCCCACAGCCAGCCCCCGGCCCAGGCCCCCCCGCCCGCCGTCCGTTCGCGTAGGATACAATACGTGTATTCGGCTTTCCAGCCTTGGGATCTTGGAAGCAGCGTCCCCGCCTGGCCCCGGGACGTGCCGTGGGCGCGAGACAGGCCGGGCCCTGCCAGCCGCAGGTCGCCCCCGCGCCACCGGGAAAGCCGGGGCCGCCGCGGCCACCGAGGCAGTCATGGCCGTCCCGGCCGCTGTCCACACCTCCCGCCCCGCCGCCTGCGCCTGCGCCTGCGCCTGCGCCTGCCGCCTGCACGGCCGCCCCGCCCCGCCTCTCGGGAACCCCGCCCTCCAAGGCGACCTTAGGGCTCCCGCGCAATCGGGCTCCTAGTGGGGCCGCCGGCCATGGGGTCGCTTTCCGCCCTTGGGCCCTGGGAGACCCCCCGGCTGCCCAGCCAATGAGCGCTTCCTCACAAAGCTCAGCGCCTTCGCCCGCAATGCAACCCGGGCTCCCCGGAGCGCCCGCGCCGTTCCCCCCTCGTGCCCTCCCCGGTGATTCTGCAGGGCTCCTGCCAGTCCCCCTCTCGCTCAGTCAGCTCTGCCGTGAGCTCCTGGAGGCCCCGCCCCGTGGCTGCCTAGCCAATGAGCGCTCTCCACGAAGCCCCGCCCCTCAGGACTCGGTGTGATGCCCAGGGCGCCTGCGCAAAACGACCCTGCCCTTGGGAGGCTGCCGGGACTATGCTCGGTTGTACCGCGTCGACCCGGCGGCCCGTGGCTTCCGGGGGGCCCCTCATGGCTGCGTGGCCAGTGAGCGCTCCTCCGCGAAACACTGCCCCGTAGAGTGACGTGTGACCCCGTCGCACCTCCGCAAACCCGTTGTGCCTCAGCTCGACCCCCACCCCTGTCCAAGACCTCGTGTGAGGCCACCAGACTCGTGGCCTGTTGCCCGCCCCGTCTCTTCCTCGGGTTCAATGTCCCCACGACATGCGGCCCGACGTCCTTGCAGCGATTCGTGGATGGGAGATGGGAGAGAGCCCCCGACGGACACCGGGCCGCCCCCCGCCCCCATCGCCGGTACGGGTGGAGAACCCAAAGTGGCCTTCAGAGGGGGCGACCCCTGAGATGAGCGGATCAGAGAACCCAAAGTGGCCTTCAGAGGGGGCGACCCCTGAGATGAGCGGATCAGATCTGCGTTTTGGAAAGATCACTAAGTGGCTCCTGTGGGAGGGCAAGCCTGCCAGCGGGCAGAGCCACGCGGAGGCGAGGAGAGACATGGTGGTCCCTGGAACTCAAGTAGTGGCCGTGGAAAACGACTCATGTCCTAGAGGCAAAACCAGAATGCAAAGCGGAAATCACTGAAATCCCAACTTAGTAAACTACGGTATAGATAGATGCACAGAAAGCCTGGAACAATACCCCCAAGTGTAAATACCCATTATCTCCGTGTGGTGGCATTGTGGGGGATTTCGAGTTCCTTTTGGGGTTTTTCTTCCCCCCCAAAAGGCCAACAGTGATTTTACATGACATTTCTTTCTTTTCATTTTCTCTTTTATTTATTTTTATTTTTATTTTTTGTTTAAAGATTTTATTTATTTATTTGAGAGAGAGACACAGCAAAAGAGGGAACACAAGCAGAGGGAGAGGGAGAAGCAGACTCCCCGCCGAGCAGGGAGCCCCATGCGGGGCTCGATCCCAGGACCCTGGGACCATGACCTGAGCTGGAGGCAGACGCTTAACGACTGAGCCACCCAGGCGCCCTCTTTTATTTTTTTTAAGTAGTCTCTACACCTGACGTGGGGCAAAAAACTCATGTCCCCCAGACCAAGAGTCGCATGCTCTACTGACTGAACCAGCCGGCCGGGCACCCCCATAATCAAAAAGGTGTTTTTAATGTGACATGAGATTCCACTGTGGAATGTTGTGTTACTTTTCTGTGTTCCTCCTTTGGTAATCATAGGGAATTACATAAAACTGAACTATATCATCAAATCCTGCTGGATCTCCCCTCAAAACAGACCCCAAGTCAGACCACTTCCCTCCCTCTCCATTGCTAGTCCCGAGTGGAAGCCACCATCCGTCCAACTCCTTCACCAGCTTCCTGACTGGTTTTCTACTATACTTTTGCTCCTCTACAGCCTGTTCTCCACACAACAGAATTACCTCTTAATTTTTAAAATAAGTCACATCACGGGGCGCCTGGGTGGCTCAGTCGTTAAGCGTCTGCCTTCGGCTCAGGTCATGATCCCAGGGTCCTGGGATCGAGTCCTGCATCAGGCTCCCTGCTCCGCGGGAAGCCTGCTTCTCCCTCTCCCACTCCCCCTGCTTGTGTTCCTGCTCTCGCTCTCTCTCTCTCTGTCAAATAAATAAATAAAACCTTTAAAAAAAAAAAACAGTCACATCACATTGCATCCCTGTTTAAAATCCTAAAATGATTTTCCATTGCCCTTGGAATCGTATCTAAACTCCTTGATGTAGCTTATAAAAACTCTGTGTGGGGGCGCCTGGGTGGCTCAGTCGGTTAAGTGGCCAACTCTCGGTTTCAGCTCAGGTCATGATCTCAGGGCCGTGAGATCTAGCCCAGCATTGGGCTCCATGCTCAGCAGGAAGTCTGCTTGAGATTCTCTGATTGTCTCTCTCTCTGCCCCTTCCCCCTCTCAAAATCGAATAAATAAATCTTCAAAAAAACTCAACTGTGTGTGACCTGAGCTCCCAGCTCGTCCATCCATACCCTCACCTGTCTGCTCCTGCATTCTCTGTAGCCTGTGGGGCCTTCTCTTTGCTCCTGACCAAGGGTGACCTGCCCCTACCCCTTTGCATTTCTTCTTCTATTTGGAAGACTCTGTCCACAAACCTTCCCATGGTTGGCTCCTCCTTGTCATTAGGATCTTGGCTCCAGTGTCACCTTTGAAGGGCCGTCTGGGTCACCGATCGAACATACTCCCCCCAGGCACCATTCATCACATTTGCCCATTTCAGTCTACTGCATTGCATTTATCATAATCTGAAATGACAATCTTGTTTTCTTTACTTTTATATCGTTCGTATATCTCTCTGGTACCTTTTTGTTGTTGTTCTGTGCAGTTTCTTTTTAAAGATTTATTTATTTATTTTAGAGAGGCCATGAGCAGGGGGAGGCACAGAGGGAGAGAGAGAGAAGCAGACTCCCTGCTGAGCAGGGAGCCCAACACGGGGCTGGATGTCAAGACCCTGAGATCATGACTGGAGCGGAAATCAAGAATATCAAGAATCAGATGCTTGACCGACTAAGCCACCCAGGCACCCCCATCAGTGCAGTTTCTGGAGTACGAGGTTTGCTGCTTGTTTAATGAAAGAGAGTATTAAATACAAAAGTCATCACTGTCTGGACCCAGCAATCCCACATATAGGCAGTTACTTCACAAATATGGAACAACATATGCACAAAATCACTAACTGTAAGATAATTGGTCCTAGAAAACTATTGGACACCATATACATGCCCATCAGCAGGGAACTGGTGAAATCAACTATGGTACATTCATACAATAGTCCTGAGCAGCCGTAAGAAAAAGAAGGAAAATCCCTAGTGAAAAATGAAATGATTTCCAGGATATATTGTTGTGTAAAAAAAAAGCAAAGTGCAAAGGACACACACACACTCTCTCTCACAGACACACATGCTTATTAGAAAAAAAAAAAAGGAAGGAGAAACCTGAAACTAATGAAAATAGTCACCCACAGGGAGGTGAGATGGTGTGGGATTTCTTGGATCATACCATTTTGTGTAGTTTTGACTTTGAACAAAAAGTACATTTGGGAAATCTAAAAAAATCAAATGTGAAAATTGAATAAAACCAAAAACAAATGAAAACAAATAAAACAAAACAAATGAGCCTAACTGCATATCCAAATGATAACAAAACCACACAGAGAAAATAATTCAGGTGACTTTTAAATCAGTTTTCTGCTTGTATATCCCTGCACGGGATATATTCTAAGGACAAAAGAACTGACCTTATTCTTAGTATGTTTGCTCTCAGCAATGGTAGTGATGAGATTACAGTGAAGCCATTTTGGGTGTACTTCAAGATAGACTACCAGGTGGATCAAATGAATCAATATATTGATGTTGTCAGGAACCAGAATTCTCACTGTTGCATGAGGGAAGGTGGGAAAGGACTGTGATGTTGGATTGGAATTGAGGACTGCAGTATGAACTTAAATAATACGGTTTCCTAGTTTTGTCTGGTAGAAGAGCCTAGAAGCAATGACCACACCTTACATCCAAACCTTGGTTTCTCACTACCATTCTCTGCTAAAAGGAACCAGAGCTTCTTGGAGAAATGGCTGCTTCTAGAGCTGGGGCAGGAAAAAATACAAGATAAGCCTGGAGCACTTTGTAGTGCCAAAAAGTAAGTAAGGGCTTGAAACACAAAAGGATGAGGCATGGCCAAGGGACACGGGAGCCAAGCAGAAAGAACCACAGCTAGAACAATGTGATCATCTGAAAGGATATTAGACCTTTCGGAGAGGAGTATGACTGGGAAGGGAGCACCAAGGATGGTGCTGGAGTGCCGGCAATGTTCTATATCTGGATATTGAGGGGACAGATACATGGGTGTATTTACTTTAAAAATCCATCGAGCCGTACACTGATGAATAATGCATGTTACTGTATGCATGCTATAGTCCAATAAAAATTACCCCCCAAAACAATATTCTTGGATTCTAAGTCATTGAATAAAAAAACCCCGATGCATCTACCATGATAATCAAGAAAAGAGAGCAGGGAAAAAGGAAAGCTCTTTCAAGAGAAATGCTGCCAACTGAGAATTGTAGACAGCAAGCAAGCATCGGCAAACCACCATCGTGAAGCCACCACTTCATTCCGGCCAGGATCCTACTCGTACGACGGTAAAACCAGCAGACAGAGGTTGTCGGGGAAGATCGTCACATGGTCACAAGGTATTACCCCAGACTACTTGTGCTTTAGGAAAGGAAGATGCAACTTTGTGAGGCATGTCAGACACGACCTTGACCATGTGACCAAACTGAGCCTCCCCAACAGTGGGACAGCCTGACCCCAATGCCTCTTGAAGCTGTTGGACGGGGGAGGGGAAAGGACATAGCAACTTCTCAAAGCACTTAAGCTGAATCTAATGAGGAAGGTGTCAGGAAAATCTAGACTCTGGAACATTCTACAAGGCAAGTGCTCTGGATTCTTTCAAAAATATTGTTGCTTGGGACGCCTGGGTGGCTCAGTGAGTGACGCGTCTGCCTTCGGCTCAGGTCATGGTCCCGGGGTCCTGGGATCGAGCCCCACATCGGGCTCCCTGCTCAGCGGGGAGCCTACTTCTCCCTCTCCCTCTGCCACTCCCCCTGCTTGTGCGCTCTCTCTCTCTCTCAACAAGTAAATAAATTTAAAAAATATTGTTGCCTGATTGCCTATGGAGGAGGGAGAGTTTTGAGGGACACAGGTGGCCTCCGGCTAAGTGCTACTGCCATTCACTGAGGCAGGCTGTGAAGAAACTGTGCTCGCTGAGGGGCTGATGAAGTGCGACGAGGGAAGGAGCTGTGCCTTCCAGTGCTGGCGTTGCCAGCATTTGGGACATGGTGGGTGCTCAGTGAATGTGCACTGAAGGAACGAATGAGCTATCTGCAGGAGGGCCAGGAGCTGTCTCAGTCGCTCTAGAGATGTGGCCTGGAGTCAGGAAAGCGGGCCAGGAGTGAAGCACAGAAATGGGAATGAAGGTGGACAAGCTCCCTTGGGAAGTGATAGAGAGAGAGAGGAGTGGTCTGGGGACAGGGCCCTGGAGCTCCCCACATTAAGAGGTAGAGTTTGTCGGGGGAAAGAACCAGCAAAGGAGCTAGAGAAGGAGTGAACACCTGAGAGGGGCATGCAGAGAGGGCGGTTCCCCAGGAGCCCCGGAGGGGGGCAAGGGTGGTTGTCTCTCCGGCAGGCTTTTCAGGGCCCCGAGGTCTGGAGCTGGCTACAGCTGTCATATCTGCTCCCGGGACAGCCTGGCCTGGCTAAGCTGTACCCCTGTTGAACCTATCAGAGCTGGCAAGGCCCAGTTTTAGCCAGGCCTGTGCAGGAAGCCTGAAGGTGCCAGCGAATTGTGGGGCCAGCCTAGTTGCTTGGGTACCTCCAACTCAATGAGCCCCACCCTAAAGCAAATGCTGCTCTCCTGAGTCTGTCCCTCCTCCTGCGTGCCCTTGGGAAATGGCACCACAGGCATCTCATTCCAGGTGCCAGACCATTTCTGTCTGAGAGGCCCCTTCAGCTGGGCCCTTCACTCATCCTGTTGTCTCCTGGTATCATTGCAATTCATAGCAGGGCCCGTACGGTGCACTGTGTCCCCGGGGGTAGGGGCTGTCCCGAGGCCCCTCCCCAAGGGGCAGGCAGGGGGCCTCAGGGATCCACAGTGGCCAGGGCACAAAGGGTAGCAGGTGGGTCAGTACCCACCTCCTGGGTGGACACAGTGCTGGCCCTGTTGAAGAATCACAGCATTCAGAGCCCGCAGGTGTACACGGGGCCACCCCTAGACTCTAGGGGCAAAGGCAGGGTGCGGCCTATGGCCTATGGTCTCCTCCCCTGACAGCACAGGCCCCTTCCCCCTGGGCCTCCCACTCCCCGCCCTGCAGCATCCTTTCCCCTCCTATCTTCCCTCCTTTGCCTGCCCAGCCACAGCTACACACTTGTGCACAGACAAGCTTCCAGAATGTGGGGTCCCCAGTCACTGTCACCACCTTCTCCCCTCCCCACCGTGCAGCCACTTCTTGCTCCCCAACATCACCAATGACTTTCTCGTTACTAATGCCTCTTGGCAGTACCAGACTACACCCCACTTTCTGGAAGGGTGTTCTTGGCTTCTCATACCGACCTTTCCTTGTGGCCTACTGTCAGGAAGCTCCTTGGCCTTTACCATGTCTCCAGTTGGTAAAATGCCTCAAGGCCCAATCCTCTCTTCTCTTTTCATGCTACACTCTCTGGGAAGCCACCTCATCTGTCCTCAGAGACCCTAGGACATCCTATCCACACCTAATTCCTGATCGTCATTGTAGAAGGCTGCACAGGGCTCTGGAACTGGACTGGGCCGGGGTCCCAGTCAACTCCTCCATCAGGGTCCCACCATACACCCTGAAGATCTCATTCCTGCCTCCATGTCCATCCTGGTCCCCCGGCTGAGTTCCTGACCCCCACGTCCAAGTGTCCAGTGGATGGTTCCTAATCACCAGAGGGTTCTTGTCACTCCTGAGCCAGGAGAGCACTGGCACAAGGGACTCAACGACCATCTCTAGGGTCTGGTTGAAGTGCACATCTCTGTCACTCCCCTGCAGCGGACAGTTGCTGCTTGGGGCCACCATTTAGCCCTGGCTTTCGTAGAGAATCCCCCTCTCCCTCCCACCCATGCGTATCCAGGGGGCTGGCCTCCCACCACCCATCCCACCGCTTGCCAAAATGACTGGAGCATGACCTGATTCTGACCAATACAAGGACAGCGTTTATTTGCTGGGGGCATCGGAGAAAGAAGGTACACTACAGGGCGAGAAGGTGCTCCTTGCTGGCTGTGAACAAGACTCAGTGGAAACTGCAAGCAGCCGTCTTTTGCTCCTGAGGCAACGGCCTGGGATGGAGCAGACACTTCAGGGTGCAGAGGGGAGGTAGGAAGAAACTGGGTATTTGGTGAAATTGTCCATCTGCTGCCAATACCCCTGGACTTCTCAGTTTGGTAAACCAATGTTTCCTTTATTGTTTAAACCAATTTCTTCCATGATTAGACCAATTATTGGAAACCAAAAGCAGCCTGGCTAATATAGTTCCTTTTGGGTAAGAGTCAGTCTCACGTTCACCTTTAGTGGGATTCAAAATTTCAACAAAAATTTCCGGACTCAAAATAAAATGAGAGCACTGGTAAGTATCACATGAGCTGCCAGACCACACCAGTTCCTGAGCGGGCCCTGCTGTTTGATATTCCCAGCTCTCGGGGGGAGCCAGGGACTTTCTTCTGCTCTTCAAAGCCTTCGCCCATTGGGCCTCTGTCTTCCCAGCCTGGGGACCCAGCATTCACCCCATGCGGCCCAGGCAGGAGGGCAGCTTCCTTCCAGTCTTGACAGCCCTAGGTATCCTCTGCCAAGGAGCAGGTGCCTAGTGACCTCTGGTGCCCATACACCAGGCAAGGTGGGAGGATCAGCGCCACCAGCCCAGGCTTCTACCCCCTCCCCGGCACTCTGAGGGTTCCTCTTAGGCAGTGAGGCGTGTGCAGAGTGAAAGGCCCTGTATCCATGCGGCAGGGGAAGGGTCCACTTCCACACTGTGGGTGAATGCAGGGTGTGGGAGCCTGGCCAAGGCTGAGTGACCTCAAGTCAGTCACCTGTCATCCCTCAGAGATGAGAAATGCTCACGTCCAGGAGGAGACAAGCAGAGAGAGTACCCAAAGAGCTGTGACGTGAAGGGCCGGGACATCGCATCTCTGGGCCATGCTTGGCCATTGCTCGGTTTTTGGCCTGTCTATGGAGTACAGGAGGAGGGCTGCAGACCTCTCCCCCCGGGGCTGGGTAAGGATGAAGGACAAGGAGCTTTCAAGAGTGGCCCCCATTGTGCAGAGTTAACAACTAGGGACCGACGTGGCACAGGGACTTGCCTGAGGTCATACCGCAGAGGTCCCCGACTCCCCGACCTGCTTTTCCTTGTCGAGTGCTCACTGGCTGCAGCGGCTGAGGGGGCCCCGGGGCTCGCTGTCACTTGGCCTCCTGCCAATGTCCCGAACCTGTCTGAGGTCAGGTGACGGGACTGGGCAGCAGGGGCCAGCTGCTTCCCCTTTCAGGCCTGAAGAAGAGTTTCTGGAGGGTGTATTCTCAGTGGGCTAAACATGATAGGCCAAAGCCCATCCCTTGGAACCCGTCCAAACAGCCCCTTTGTTCCTTTGCACCCTGGGGCATTTCTAGAAGCTGGCTGCACTCAGATGCTGGCTCCCCCACTTCACTGCTAGGTGCCTCGTTGTCTTACCTTTTGTGTGAGGTGTGGGAGCAAACCCACATCAAGTGCTGTGAGCTCTGGCTGGCACCTAGCAAGAACCAGGTATGGGTACCCCGGTACCTGCCGGCGACGATGATGATGATGATGATGATGATGATGATGATGATGATGATGGTGATTATGAGCCAAATTGCAACAGGAGAACACATTTAATGCTACATGCAGCTTGTAGCCTGGCCGGGCTCCTCCCCACACTCTGAGAATCCTATTTGGAGAACCCCTTCTCCATAGCTTCAGTCACTTCGGGGTGCAGAAAGCGGTTAGCCAAGCGTTCGATGTCATCCAGCGTCAGGCGGTTCAGGGACCTCTCATAATCCTGAGGAGAGAAGGCCAGAAGGATTCAGGGGGTGCCGGTTGGGGGTACCCTATGACCGAGGCAGGGGATGGGTACAGCTGGGCGGGGAGTGGATGTCCTGGGCCGCCCTTCTCACCCTCTGTAGTTGATCCAGAACTCTGTTGGCATCTGCAGCGCTGAAGTGGCGGGCCAGGACTTTGGAGATCAGCTGCCAGGCTGGTGTGGGCGGTGGTGGGACCTCGGCCAGTCTCCGGGCGGTGCTTTCTTCCAGTAACACCTTCTCCAGAGGTTTGACCACTAGGTTGAGCTTGGAATTGGGCCCAACGCTGTAATCGGAGAGTCTTTTCCCATCTGCCAAAGAGAGATTGACGGAGTCGTTACCCACGGCGAAGCTCGGCAGCATCTGTCTGAGGAGGGTCCAGTCACCTCCCTGAGGGCAGAGCGGCCAGCACCCCATCCATCACACTCCTTCCCGGGCTCGGCCTACACACCCCGTCCCCTGAATTCCTGCGGGGCTCCCTGGGCGTCTCCTCTTCCCGGGTACCTGCCAGGGCCTTGCCCTTGAACAGCAGCCGCTGCTGGCGCACGGGGACGTTGAGCTTCTCAGAGACCAGATGTTTCAGCGCGGACACCGGCTCGTCCTCCGACACCTGGCCGGGCCGAGGGTGCGAGGCAGGGGTTGAGTCCGCGGCCCCCGTCGAGGGAGGCTCTCCCGGCCTCCCCATCCCCGCCCTCGGCCCGGCCCAGCCCCGCGCCCAGGGGTGGTGAGTGCGCGAGCCGGCACGGCGCCGGGGCCCGGTGACGCTACCTGCAGGCTGCACTCGCGGCCCTGGAGCGCTTTCACTGTCAGCTGCATGGCGGCCGCGGCGGCGTCCACTGCGGCGGGCGCGCACCCCAGCCGCCCCCCGCTGCGCGCCGCCGCCCCGGGCGCGCGCCGGAACCGCCCGCCGCCGCCGGAAGAAGCGCGGGGGGCGCGCCCAGGCCCCGCCCCCTTCCCGCCCCGCCCCGCGCGGCCCGGCCCGGCCCGGCCCTGGCGGCCCGGGAGGAGTCACCTTGGAGTCCCGCCTCGTGAACGCCCAGGGACCGCTGCGGCGACGGTGCCTGGAAGCCCGCCACGAGAGGGAGGAGGAGCGAGCTGGGCCAGGTTGGCTTCCCGTGGGAGCTGGGGCGTGGGGAGGACGGAGGGAGGGAGGAGGGAGGGCCAGGAGTACCGTCGCCCCCAGCGGACTGGTGGGGCGAGTCGTGCCAACCCTGCTTCTCTGGCTCAGGAGTCCACGTAACGGCCCAGTGCCCCACTGCCCGAGGGCCTTCTGCCTCCTCTCTTCTGGCCTGGCTGCAGAAAATCAGCTGAGCTTGGGAGCTGGCTGGGGTGCCGGGCCTCTGCCCTCATCCTCCCACGCTCATTCTAGAACAGTAGGGAGCACGTCTAACAGGGGATGCATGGGGAAGGAGGGTTGAGAGAGTCTGTGCAGAGGTCACCATCGTCACACAAGCCAGCCCTCCAACCTGGCCCACATCTACCCAGCCACACCCTTCCTACCCCAGCCCACCCCCAGGCCCCTAAGGGCAAAGACTGGAAGGCACCCAAGCTTGCTTCTCTCTTTTATTGAAATATATTTTCTGAGCAGTGCCCACCTACCTAACTCAGCATGGCCTCTTTGGCACTGAAAGCTGGAGAATAAAAAACCAGTAAAAAAAATAAGCCTGGATTTTTTTTCTGAGTGCATAGTGCATGAGAGCTGAAGGCCTTTGGTACACAAGAACTGTGGGTACGGTGGGTGGAGGGTGGGGGCGAAGGGTGGTGAAAGCTTGACCCAGGGGCCTCAGGGGACTGGGCACAGGTTGCTATAGATGAAGTGGCCAATGACCAAGGCCAGCATTTCTGAGGTGCCGCTTAGTGCTACAATGAAGGGGGCCTGGGAGGCGTAGTCTGCTTGAAGGCGACGGAGGGACAACTGCAGCATGGCCAAGGCCAGCAGGCTGTTCTGTACCCCTACCTCAATGCTGACCGTCCGCCGCTGGGCCACTGGCAGCTTCAGGCATGTGGCCAGGCAGTAGCCCACCAGGAGGCCAACCAGGGGCACTGTGAGGCCCACCAGCACGATGGGCAGCCTGACGCCTGCCAGGATGAAGACCCCCATGCGGTAGGCCAGGAAGAGGCCACCCAGGAGAAGCACAAAGCTGAAGGGCTTGATGACCTGCAGCAGCAACTGGGAGAACTTGGGGAGCTTGGACTTGATCACCACGCCTGCTGCTATGGGGATGGCGATGAACAGCAGGGTCCCCAGGATCTTGGAGATGGGCACGTGGAGTGTTTCATGGATGCTGAGCAGGCGGCTGTAGATGGCTGAGGACAATGGCAGGAAACCGGTGGCAGCCACTGTTGAGATGAAAGTCATGGAAATGGCCAGGGTGACGTCCCCTCCAAGGAGGAGGCTGAAGAGGTAGCTCCCCCCGCCGCCGGGCGCCGAGCAGGTGATGATGAGGCCTAGAGCCAGGGCCTTGGGCAGCATGAAGACCTTGGCCATCAGGAAAGCATAGAAGGGCATGACCAGGAACTGGCCTAGGAGGCCCAGCAGCATGGGCTGGGGGCTCTGCAGGAGCCCCTTCAGAACCTCGAGTTCTACTTTGCACCCAAATGAACACTTGTTGACAAAGATAAGAGGCAGGAGCAAGTAGAGGATTGGGTTCTCTGAGAAGTGGACCAAGTCGGTGCCAAGGGTGGTGGGGGGGTCTTCAGCAGGTGAGACCTTGATGCAGAAATCTCTCCGTTCCTCAATTAGCATGGGTGGGGCCTCGTGGGGGTCCATGAGCTGGATGTGGAGTGGGGCCAGCCCAGGCAGGCCCGAGTGGATGCTCACCACAAAGCCGCCCCCCCTGCCCCAGGTTATGGCACTCACATTCTTGATGGTCAGCACCTCTGTGTCCAAGGAGGTGACCCTCAGCATGGGGCCAGGCCCTGTCCTGTTGCCCTGGCCTGGGTACTGGCTCGAGATCACAATGATGCCCTCGCTCTCCTCTGGGAACTCAAACTCCATCACAGAGCCATCCCCGATGCTCAAGTACTGGCCCCCTGTCAGTGGCACAGTATGGCCCAGAGCTGTGCTGAGGTTGGCCCTGGCTAGTCCCTGGGCTCCCAAAGGCAGGCTGACAAGTAGCAAGAAAGCCCTGAACATGCCTAGGGGGCCAGGGCAACCTCCCCCCCGTCCCAGTCCAGGCCACCACTGGGAGTTGCCCCTGCCCCTCCGAAACACCATGGCTCCTCCCAGAGGACCGTGTGCCCAGGCCCTCTGTGGCTCAGGAGAGCAGCCCCACTGGTGCCGTCGCGTTGTCTGGAGAAGGGTCCATGGGCCGGGCCTGGCCCTGTGCTGTGTTCTTTGATGGCAGCGCTCTTCCTGAGGAGAGAAGGGACACAGGAAGGTGGCTGGTAAGGGCGAGCAGCTGTGAGTCCAGGAGCAAGGGGATCTGGAAGCCCACTACCGGGAGACCTAGCAGAGCCCCTAGCACCAAATCCAGGAACAGAAAGGCAATGCCCCGTGCTGGCCCTTGAGTGCCATTTGGCTGTCCCCTTCCCCAGCATACCTGCCTCAAGTTTCCCATCCCTCACCCAGAGGGGCCATCTACAGAGAGGAGTTCCCTTCCAGACTGCTGCTACCTGCTGCTTTCCCTGGCCTTTTCTAGCACAGTGAACATGCAGAAATGTCCTGATACCAAGGGATCTGGGAGAGCCACCCCCAACCGTGTCACCACTAGCCTGTTCCCCACGGGCTTCGACTGACACAGACACAGAGGGGCCACAGGGATGCCGCACCCAGGATGAAATCTCTGAAAGGCTGCATGGGGATGGCAGACCAGCCTGCTGAGAGCTGGGTGCTGAAACACCGGCTCGGGCCACATCTGAGAGGCCATCAGGGTGTTTGAGCGTCGTTGGCCAGGCCGAAAGCAGCCGGCAAAGTGGCGTGTGCGGTGAGTGGGTAACCATCTGGCCGAAGGCCTCGGGGGCTGACATCTACCACGACATGCAGTTGTGAATGGTGCTGCTGTGGCCACCTGGTCTCCCCTACCTGCTGACAGTGGTGGGGTGGGGGTCCTGGGGCAGACAGCAGGTCCTCTCTCCCCAAGGAAACTGCTAGAAGGGGAAGCAGGAGGGGGTCAGACAGGACCACTGTGTTTGCTGGGTGCTTTTCTTCCTCCTGTCAGAGCTCCCACTCCTCTGGCAGTCCCCAGAATTTGAGCTCCTAGAAGCACTGTGTCACATCTGAGAGGCTCTGTCTGGAGTCCAGGGGCTCCTTCCCATGCCCACATGAGGCCCTACCAAAGCCTAGAACTTCCAGTGGGATTGTAAGTGTTTCTGGGTGGGGGGAGGGTGCCTCAGGAGGAAAGGTTTGTCTGCTTCCACTTCTCAGTCTGGGCAGCCGGCATCACCTGCTGGAACTGGGGCAACCAGGGCAGGGACACAGTGGTTTAGCCTCACTACTGTCGGTTGCCTCACAGTGCCTCACCGCAGTGTCTCAGTCCTGGAAGAGGCCCTTGCCTCTCCAGATCTATCAATCTTTGGCCCTGTTCCCCCTCATCTGAGACTGGGGAGCTGGAGAAGTAGGGGGTGAAGGGCAGGTTAAGCAAAAAGCTCATCCCTGGGAAAGTTCCCCCACCCCTGCATGCCATGGCCTCTGCTGGTTTGGAGTTTGGGTCACTTACCCTGGAGGCCTTGGTCCAGCTTTGCATCCCACCGCGGAAGAGGGAGGCAGGAAAACCAGAGGGAGTATGAGAAGCAAAGCGGAAGGGAGTCACAGGGAAAAGATGACAGCACCCGGGACTGAAGCCACTGGGGTGGTGTGAATCAGTTCAGAAGGGAGAGGAGGCTAAGGGCCATCCACCCTGTCCTTCCAGTACGGCTGGCGGCTTTGAGTCACTGCAAGAGGGTTCTGGCCCAGAGCCCACACCATTTCTGCTTGAGGGACTGGAACAGTTTGAGCAGATGCACCCCAAGGCAGGGGAGGGAACCCTGGGCCGACCGCTTTTTCCACACCGGCCGTGGGTTCGCTGTTCGGACGGCTGGCGTTGCCGACGCGGGGCTCCTCCCTACCCGGGAGTCCGGAAGTCGCCGGGTTAGGCACAGAGCTCGAGTGCGAGCCAAGCAGGGAGCGGCGCCCCGCCGCCGCCGCGCTCGCGCCGCCGTCCTGCAGTCGGCAGGCGGGTGAGCCGCCGGGCGGTCCCCGGATCGCGCTAGTGGCCTTCACGCCACTCCCAGGCCCTGCGGCCGCGCGCGTCCCTGGCCGGGCCCGGCCGCCGGAGCGAGCGAGCGAGCACGGAGCCGGGCCGGGGCCGGGGCCGGGGGCCGCCTTCCGCCCGCCCTTTCCGGCCCAAAGCTCTCACCTGCCGCCGAGGCCCGGGAGCTCGGCGCCGGGGCAGCGCCTGCCCGGCCGGCGGACGCCTGCGAGCTGGGCCCGCTGGGGGCCCGCCTCGCTCGCTGGCGCCCCGGCCCCGCCCCGCCCCGGCCCCGCCCCGCCGAGGCCCCGCCCCCACCCCCCGCGGCGGCCGCTGCCTCACCTCCGGCGACCGGGGCCGGTTCCGAGCGGATATGACGCATCCGGGAGCGACGAGCTGGCGCGGGCGCGCGGCCCTGGATGCCTTCCGGGGCGTGGCTGGGCCGCTGCTCCGAGTGGTCTGTAGTTGGCGACCGGGCGACAGGTGCCGGCTCTCGGGCCAGTGGAACACAGGGCTCGCTCGGCCCGCGGGGCTGTGGTGGTGGCGGGAGTCCAGGGTCGGGCTGCGCCTAGTTCCACCCTCCCTCGTTCGAGCAATGACCGAGTGTCTGCTTCCAAACTGTGCGACACCAGTGGGCTTGTCCGCCTTTCCAAACTATTTGGCGCCACTAGCAGGGTCTGAAGGCTTCACGGAAAAGGAATGCAAACAGATGGCCTAAGTTGGGCAAAGAGGTGGTGAGGGCGTAGAAAGGACACGGGGAGACGATAAGCGAGTGCTGAGGCCAAGGGGACCTGCATGTTCGGAAAGGCTGCTGGGCCACTGCAGTCAGTCCGCCCGTGGCACGGTGGCCCCCCACTGCTCGGGAAGGACTTGTCACAGCCGTGATGGAGGCTAGTGGTCCTGAGTCACAGGTCCTTGCCCACAGCAGGTGCTGAAGACACATCGCGGAGAATGGCAACAAAACAAACCAGCATCTGTATTTTATTTTTTTCAGGCACATAGTGACTTTAATAATAAAACTATTAGTTTAAACTTAAATACATTTTACTTATTTAAAAATTGTGTTTCATAAAGTTCAGATGGGTAGTATATGTGATATGTAAACAGATAAACACATGGTGGGGTGTATGCTCAAGAGGGTTTGATTGATGTCAGCGATCAAAAACATTCAGAGGCCCTAGCTCTAGGCTGTTCTCTAGCCTCAGACGACCAGTAAGGCATAAGCCATTGGTGTGTGTGTACTCTGTGTCTCAGAACATCCTCCATACCATCCCTCTCAAATGAGGGTGAGGGGGTCCTGACGGAAGCAGCCTGGCACGGGTGAGAGGCCGGCGTTGGGCACAGCGCTGCAACGAAGAGGCAGTTTGCAAAAGGGCAGTGGGGGTGGGGCTGTCTGAGGGCGGGTATTACCGGCCAGATGGAGAAGGGGAATGGGTCAGCCAGAAGAGCTGGGGAAGGAAAACCTAAAAGACTTGTCCTCCCTGGAGGAAACCTGTGTTTTAATAATCCAACTACATGGAAATTGGTGCCCGGGCTCAGGGGGGAGTAAATGGAGTTAGAAGGCTGCTCCCCATTACTGTCAATCACTTCAGCCCTCCCTGAAAAGCCAGAGTGGGCTGGTGGGGTGTCTGGCATGAGGGAATTGGGAGGCCTCTACAGGACAAAAGGACGGCTAATTAAAGGCAAGAGAATGTTCATAGTTGGTTTAGGGGATTAATAATTTACCCCAGGAGAGGAGGAAGGGCTCTACAAATCAATCAAAGATATCTAGTCCCAAAAGATAAGTCATCTGGACTGAGAGAACATATAGAACAAACGATAGTGACAGCCAAAACATAAATGCAGTTCAGATGGGAGACCTGCCACTGTACTATGTAATAGGGGCACAATGGCGACTCTGAGAGGTATGCTTTCCTCCTGGTCTCCGGGCAGCTGTCTCCAGGAATACTATGTGATAGATAAGCATGCATGGAAGACATGTTCTCTACAAGCACAAGTATGGCATGCATTTGGTATTTACAGGGAAGTGGTGGCAACTCTCATTTTTGCCTGCCCAGCATCAGGTAACAGCACCTCAATTTTCTTTGTGGGAGCTGTCCCTCCTCCACACTTGGTACACAAGGTCTGGATGTGGGTCACTCCAACACTGGCTTCTGTGGTGGGCACATGCCTAGGCGCAGCCAATTGGAGCCAGACAGACTGACACAAGGATAAGCCCATAATCTGATCTGGACCAACGAGAGCTAGTTCCCAGGGATTTGTACTACAAGTATTGGGACGGTGGGAGCTTTTTGGCTGGGATTGCTAAACTGGGACCTCTATTACTGCTCCCCCTATGTGGGGGAGACAGCATGTTTGAAAATGAAGCAAATACAGAGAAAAGTAGAGCCAAGAAATGGAGGGAGCTCATGTCCTGATAACGTGATAGGGGCTAGAATCACCTGTGGGCATTGGGGTCCAATATGGGAACACTAAGTGCCCCAGCCCCTGTCATCACTTATTTTTGCTTATGTCAGTTTGAGTTGGGATCCTGGCACTTATAACAAAGATGACCTAACTACTAAAGGGTAGGTGGGGGGAGGGGCACCACCCTGGTGCCCGGGTGGAGGAGGACTGAAGGATAAAGCTTTACCTCCACTTTGGAAATTCGGGCAGGCTGTGCTCCATGCCATCATCAGCTTCCTAGCCTGGGTTGGGCCAAGTGGACGATAAAGGGGCTTGCTGTTTCCATCTGTGTGATTCTGGCGACTCCCAGTGAGGACACAGCCCCCTGAGGAGTAAGGGACCATCACTGGGGCTCACTCCTACATTCCCAGATGTAACCCAGTCCAGGGCAGGCCCTTGGTGGATGTTTGGGGAAGGTCAGGCAATTACAGCAGTTGTATGAGAGGCACAGTGGGGCCCACATGCCTCCCGGCCTCAAGTGTGGACTTTCAGTGAGGTTCTGTTTCATTTGGGAACAAGCTACCAACCTTGGGGAGCCCCACTTACCTGGCTTCTAACCTCCCGGCTCCAGTGAAATTTTCCTGAACTCACCAGGGACTTTTCTCTCTCCTGTAAATGGGGACGATAGTCGTTTCTCGCTAGGGTTGTCATGAGGCCCATGCGGGTAGTATGTGTATAACCGGAATGCCAATGGGGTGAGGGGTGCAGATGGAACACTGGCCACATGGTGATCAATGTGGCAGCCCAGTGGGTACACAGGGCTTCGTGATACTGTTCTCCTTCAGGGGACGTCTGAAATTGTCTAGAATAAGAGGTTGAGAAGTGAATACTTGTATGATACTACGAGTCGTAGATACATGTCATTACCCATCTGCCAAACCCACAGACTGTAGAACACCAAGAGGGAACCCTAATGTCCACTCGGGTTTGGGTGATGATGACATGTCAGTGTAGGTTGGGGATGTGGGAACTCTCTGTACTTTCTGCTCAACTTTGCTGCGAACCTAAGACTGTTCTAAAAAAGAAAGTGTATAAATAATGAATGCACATAAAGCACTTGGCTCAGGGTCAGGCTGGGAGTGGACTTCTATGATCAGCATCTGGGCCCTCCTTGCGTCTCCACTTCCCTGACCTTTGAGGTCCTGGCATCACAACTGCAGCCTCTCCTCTGGGTGGTCCCTGGGCCCCTCACTCCTCTTCTGCCTGCTCCTTAAATACTTTCCTTTCTTGACACTCTGTTCACATTCTGGTAGCAATGAATTCCTAGGAGGTGAGGGCTCGGGAAGCCCGTCTCCACAGCAGGACTCGTGAAGTCCTTCGCCCCTGCCTCAGCCCCCTCAAGGTTGCCTGGCTGGCTCCTGGATTCCCCAAATCTAGGAAGTTCAAACTGCCTTTTCTCCTTTTTCTGACCTCAGACCGCTTCTTTGCCCCCGGATGTGCCATTCCAGCAATACTCCTTATAGTTTCTTGCTGGTTCTCACTTAATGCTCATTAAAGGGAAACAGAACTGCCATCTTCAAGAAATGCCAAATAGCTCACATGACTTGGGCTTCGAAGTCCTGATCTCAAAGGCATCCAAAGTCAAGTGCTGCAGGTAGACACCCTAGCTCTTGAGGGAGGCTGTGGGGAGTGAGGAGGCACCTGGCTGGTTTTAATCCTCATCCCTGTCTCTACCGGCCTTGGAGGTGTCTGAGGAAGTTGGTGGGTTTCCTGCATCCCCAGAGGGCAGAATCATCTCTCCTGGGCAGGGCTATGGGGACGCCAGTTGGGGAGCTGCCTGTCAGTGGCAGGAGCCCTGAAAACAAAGGCTGCGGGAACAGGTCCCTCCCCGCAAGGACAACGCCACCCGACTCCCCACTGAATGCACTTGATTCCGTTGGGGGCCACTAATTTATTAAGAGGTCATCTAGGAGGCTGGCCCCCTGACAAACTGCAGGAGGCATCTGCTGCGCTAAGGATGGTGGTCAGGTGCCCCTTTAGCGCCCCTGCCAGCCTGGCTCCAAGGAGGCCCCTTCCTGCAGAGAGCAAGGCAGGAGGCGGCCAGCGTCCTGAAGCGGCCACCAGGTGTGGCTCCTCGGAAGGACTCATGCTGGAAACAGAGGATTAGCCCAAAGAGCAGCAAGTGGCTCTGGGGTGGAGAGATTCTGGAAGATGCCCAGCCCCTGCAGGGCTGCTACCACATTTGTGCAGTGAGGGGGCGGGCACACCCCGCGGCCCTTGTAGCTGCAGGTGCTTGGGGATCAGGTTGGGGCTCCCCAGGGGAGGCAGCTTTAGAAAAAGGAGATGGGTACCTGACTTCCCCCGTCCAAGTGAGCCGCGGCTGGGCCCTGCAGCCCCCCCACCAGTCACACTTGGGCCCCGGTCACTGCCTTGGAGCCCCGACGTGTTGGGGCAAGAGCGCTCCCGGCTGGGCGCGGGCTCAGGCGTCAGCCCCGCCCTCGCGCCACCACTGCCTCCTCCCGGCCGGGCACACGCAGCCGCCCTCAGCCTGGTCCTTGCGCTCGGCCGGCTAGCTGGCCGCGGTCCTCCTCGGGATGCAGCCTTCCATCTCCAGCGCCTCAGGCCAGCCTTCGTACTTATTGGTGTGCTTACTGTTCTTCACGTGCTGTGGGGTTTGGGGAGCAGGAAGTCATGGCCTCAGCCCTCAGGCATAAGGGACAGACAGAGCTTTCAGTCCCCTTGTGCTGGTGTCAACCAACCGTGCATGCTCAGGGCACTCACGCCCCCATCCCCCGATTTTCTCATCTACGAAATGGCAATAGCTGCACAGGCCTGCTTCCCTCAGGTGGAGTGTGGGGGAGCCAACTGCTCTGCACGTGTGGGGGCCTGGAACACACAGGGAAGGTAAGGGGGGAACATGATGTACGTTCCCACCCTCACCTGGCCCGCAGGGAGCTGCTGGAAGCTTCAGGAAGAACAAAGCCAGAGGGCGCATTTCTTCTCGGGGTGCTGAGTTGCTCTTTTCTGGCAGCCAGAGCCTTCCAGAAACCACTGAACAGCGTGTTTGCCTTGTCCTGCTGTGTGTGTGTGGGGGGGGCAGGACTGGGGGGCACTGTGGCTTGCACCAGGCTAGGAGCCTCCCACAGATGAGGATGGTGCCTGGGGCTTGCACGTGTGGCTCTGGAGGAGCAGTCGACCAGAGGGCAGCAGGGGCCGGTGGGAGCACGAAGTGCGGTGTGAACCAGGGCACTGGGTCGCAGCAGGATGGGACCAGCCTGAGCATCTTGAAGATGTTTGGGAGAAAGATTTCTTAATTGTGAGTCTTGCCATTGTGAAAGCTTTGCCATTTAAAGACCCTGGAGGGGTCAAAGTTACTGGCCTTCCCCACGCCGACGGCGAGGGGTCTGGAAGCACCCTGAATTCAGGGAAGCCTGGGGCGTGGACTGAAGGCACACTGGCGGGACGGAGGCAGAAGGGGTGGGCACACTGCTCTGGGCTCTGCACCCGTACCTGCTCAAAGGGGCTCTTGTTCTGCACGCCCTTGGCCCCCACAAACACCCAGCTGTCCCGAAAGGCCAGATCCTTCACGTTCTTGCTGCCCAGATCGCTGAAAAGCTTCCTGGTCTCTTCATTCATCCTGCCACACAGAAGGAAGAGATATAAGCGGTCGCCGTGGGAGGGTGAGGCTGAGGCTGGCCTCGGCAGTCACTTACTTGGTGGCTGGGTCGTCGTAGGATGCCACAAATACCAGGGTGCCTTCATGCAGTGGCCGAATAAACTTCAGCAGGTCGTTGACATCTGGGGTGACAGGTCCCATGAAACATGGAGCATCAGGCACCACGGAGTGCCCATTCCCCACCGACCCCTGTTCTCCAAACAAGGAAACTCAAGTAGGGATCAGGCCAGGGACACGCCCACCAAGGGTCGCCAAGTAAGTGAAGGGACAAACTGGTATAAGAAGCCAGGGCCACCCCTATGACCATACACCTGCCTTTTCCAAACCCAAGGAAGTGCTCAAGAAGCTGCAGTGAATGGACAGAGGGCGGCACTTCGGGGAAAAGATGCCCAGTCATTTTGCTGCACATGGTGACCACTCACCTCCTGCCCACATGTCGAAGGCCCGGGCCTCGATGAGCTCACCACTGACCCCTGGGTTGAGAGGGAGGGAGGGGGTCCTGCTGGGTGAGCCGTCAGGGCAACTCCACCCTACCACCTCAGCCCCCCTAGACAAGGCTAAGGACACGGCACTGGGCACTGAGTGCAGACCTTCTGGAAGCTTTTCAAACATTCCCTCATATTCATGCCCACTGTGCCCCCTTGTTCAGACAGCTGCAGCCCATCCGAGGCTGTGGAGGTTCTGTCTGCCATTTGAGGCTCTCCAGGGGCTTCCTAGGAAATCCCCTCCAACTTCCTGGAAACTTCTGGTTCTTTACTGCTACTGTGCTTTTGTTTATTGGGTCACTTCTTCTGTGGAAAATTCAGCTTGCACAGACCCCTTCCCAGGCCTCCCTGGGAATTCCCAGAGGGAAGGGGAGGGGAGGTGAGGGCCAAGGCCAATATCCAGATGCCTCCTCATGGGGAGGGCACAGGGAAGGAGGGTGGCAGGTCATGACATGGCTTCTCCGATCTCAACTCTGACCCCACATCACAGGCACTCACCATTCACCAGGGCGATGTTCAGTCCACGGCCCACGTTGTCCTTGACACTGCTCATGAGCCTAGCGGGGTGGGGGTGGCAGGGCCCTCAAATGGCACATTTGCTCCACTTCCCTCCACAGATCCAGCTTCCAGTCTCCTATGCCCCCCCACCGTCCACCCCAAGGAGCTCACATTTTATCTTCGAGGCAGATCTTTGGTCCGATGACATTGGCAGCCCCGCTGACCATGCGGAAGGCCAGGTGCTCCTCAGGACACGGCTGGGGCAGGCCGCATTTGTACTTCCTGGCTCGTGGCTCTGAGCAGGGACAGCAGGAGTGACCCACAGGCCTGGCCCTGGGGTCACCTGAGATCTGAGAGGGGAAGGTCAGGACCAGCCCACAGGGAGGCATGAGTGGCCACAGAACAGGGGACCAACAGGGGATGGAGAGGACATGGCTCAGGCCAAGGCCAGGGACACTTCCACAGACACTCTGCGTCCTACTGGGGCTGGCCTCAGGGCAAGGTGACAGGGACCTCGGGGAGGCTTTTCTGCCCCCGGTGGGAGAAGAGAAAAGATGTAGGAGGGCTGGCCTTGGCTGTGGCCCTGCCGGGAACAGAGCACAGGTGGGGAGGACAGGAGCAGGGCGGCCTCCATTACAGGTTAAATTGTGACCCACAAAAGACGTGTTGAAGTCCTAACTCCCAGCACCTTCGAATATGACCCTATTTGAAAATAGGCTCACTGAAGACATGATTTGTTAAAATGAGCTCATCGCGGAGTAGGGTGGCCCTAAATCCAATGACAAGTGTCCTTATAAGACACAGAAGACAAGACAGATACAGAGGAGAAGGCCGTGTGCAGACAGAGGCAGAGACAGGAGGGACGTGGCCACAAGTCAAGGAACACCCGGGGCCCCTGGAAGCCCGAAGAGGCAGGAAGGACCCTCCTCTGGAGCCTGCAGAGGGGCTGTAGCCCTCCAACAGCTAGATTTCGGACTTCCGGCTTCCCGAACATTCCTGAGAGAAGAAATGTCTGTCATTTAATCCATCCAGCTTGTGGTATTTTATTGCAGCTGCCCCGGGGAAACTGATAGCAGGAGGCGGGGGGTGGGGTGCAGCTATTACAAGTCCCCCACAAACTGGAAACGGCCTCGGAACTGGGTAATGAAGGGAGGCTGTAGAATTCTGAGGTGCAGCTAGACAAGGCCTAGACTGCCTCATGGGAGTGCTGGTAGAAATAAGGACGTCAGAGGCGCTTCTGGTGGGAGCGAGACGGAAGGGCGCGGAGAGAGAGCACACGGGGCCCGGAGCGCTGCCGCCGATGGGCGCCTTAGAGACGCTTCTGACGTCGTCTCGGGTGGAAATGGGGAACATGGTACTGGACACTGGAGGAAAGGGGGTCCTCGTCATAAAGTGGCAAAGAACTTGGCCAAATCTGGTTCTAATGTTTTGTGGAGAGGAGAACTTGTAAAACACTGAGCTGGGATACTTAGCTGAGGAGATCTCCAAACACAGCGCTGGAGAGCACAGCCTGGTTTCTCCTTGCTGCTCACAGTAAGATGTGAGGAGAGAAAGAGAAGTTGAAAATGGAATTGTTAAGTACGAAGGAACCAGAATGTGTAAATTTGGAAAATACTCAGTCTAATCATATTGCAGAATATGAGAAAGCAGGCTCTGGATAGAACACCAAGGCTGTGGTCGGAGGGCCATTTACTAAAGAGCTGAGGCGTGTGACTTGTGGCTCCACTCAATCCTGTCAGCAGAAGCCAGGAATCGAGACCTGCGGGGCCCTCCTGTCTCCGACCTCAGAGTCTCATGAATTGCACAAGACACCAACAAGGTTTTTGAGACACCGCCATCCTGGGCTGAAAGGGACAGAAAAAGGACAGAAGGAAGTAAGGACGGCTCTGGGGGCAGAGATGGCACAGGCCCAGAGGGTAGGACTGCCCCCACCAGAGGGTGCCCCCCCCCCCTCCAGTGGGGCCAGAGGACAGAGGATTCTTCTCAGGCCTTGAATCCTGATGGCATTTGCCCTGCTGGGTTTCAACTTGCTGGGACTGCTGACCCCTTTATTCCTTCCAGTTTCTCCCTTTTGAAATGGGGATGTCTATTCTACGCTTGTCTCACCAGTGTATTCTGGAAGCAGGTAACTGGTTTTCTAGGTTCACAGCATGCAAGCAGCTAGTTTGGGGAGGGATGGCTGGAGAACAGAGACCCTGGAGGACTGGAGGCAGGCCGTGCTCTGAGGGCTGGGTACGGGGGAGGGGTGGGGAGGTGATGGAGCCTTACCTGTGGTCACTGAGTTCTCTGGGCCTGTGGGTACAGAGAGTTGTTTGTGTTAGGGTGGAGGCCTCCAGGGGCCGGCAGCAGGGCGCCCTGGCCCTATACCATGAACTCAAGGTGGAGGGTCAGTCAGGCTCAGGGGCCAGGGGCTAAGCCAGATGCAAGCCCCCTGCTCTGGGAAAAGGGTAAATGACAACTGTAAACAGTACTTGGGGGAAGGGCTACTAATAACAAGGTATAGAGTGCCCTCCCCATCCCAGAGGCCAGGATAGAGCCTGCAGGGAGCAGCTGGCATATTGTCCCCAACGTTCAGCAGAATCCCCCTGCCCCTCACTGACTCCGCTGACTCCAACAGGCCACAGAGTTCTAATTAGCAGGGACTGGAGTTCCCAGCTGAAGCAATTGGGTGGTAGGGGGAGGACTGTGCTGGGTGCCAGGAGAAAACCCGAGGGCAGCTAGAGGTGGCCTGCCAGGAAGAGACCGAAACCCCAGGCCGCCCCCACCCGCCCCGAGCCTCTGCCCACACGCCCAGAGTGCCCCCCAGAGCGGCCTCCACAGCAGAGTGAAGAAGTGTCCCACACTTACTGGTGAAGAGTTGCTGGATGCGAGGAAAGCCACTGCCAGGCCCACCCAGGAGGATGCTGACCACGATCCAGGTAAGGCCCACGGTGACAACCAGGGCCACAATGCGGAGGGGGCCTGGAGGCAGGACAGACAGGGGCAAGGCCACCTTGGTTGCCAGTGAGCTCCCGAATGACCCTGGGGCCTCTCAGTACTGAATCTCCCTGCCACTTGGGAAGAAGTGAGCAGAGGACAGGAAGGTGGGGACCTGCTGCCATCTGCCAGGCCTGAGAGGGGGACCTGAGCTCCTGGTAGGTAGAAGGAGGACCCTGAATCCAGGGCTTTCAGCTTGGTTCTCTGTGGCACGTGTGGAGGAGCCTAGCAGACCTTACTGCTCAAGAGGCTCCAAGCCTCCCTCAGGAGCCCCCTAACTTTCTGCCTCTGAGGCTACCAACATATTTATATCCCATCTGTCCTGTCCTCTTTTTCTCCTGTCATGATGGAGGGGAGGGTCCGTACTCCTTTTGAAGACCACTTCCTGCAGCTGTTGTGAGCTGGACCCTAAGCTCTCCTCTCAATGACTGTCATCCTCTCTCACTCTCCTCGACCTGCAACACCTCCCATTGTGAGAAAGCACAGGAGAGGCCCTCCTTCAAATCACATCCAGCCACTGACTTCTCCCCCCTCCCTTCGTCTTCCCCAGTCTCACCATCCACTCTCTTCCAACCTACTCCAGTGTGGCCTTATCTCCATCACCCCAGCGAAACAGCTTGTGGCCAAGGCCATGTATCACCTTCTTGGAGTCAACTTCCTGGGTCACCCGTTGGCCCCAATCTTCCTGACCTCTCAGTTGGCTGCCCGGTCCTCCTGCTGGAAACACTTCCCCAGTGGCTTCTGTGACAGCACATCCTAACCCCATCTGGATGCTCCTCATCCTCCCTACTTAGATTGTCCTCCTCCACTCTCCCCTGAAACGCTGGACGTGCCCAGCTTCTGTCCCAGGCTGCGTTCTCTGCGTACAGTATCCTCTCCTCAACTCCCCGCCTCGAATTAACCCACAGAGCAGGGACTATTTTTTGCTCCAGCCCTCGCTGATCTTGAGGCCACACCCTCCCAGCCAGTTCCTCACCAGCCAGCTCTACTGCGATACGTTTACAAGGCTGCAACCTTTAGCAGTTCTGAACTCCAATTCTTGAGTTCTGCTCGCCACCGCCCACCCTCGTCTGTTCCTCCCCCAGCCAAGCCATCTACCTCAGTCGTCAGGCCGAGGGCAGCTTTGGCACCGGTTCCTACCCAGCCCCATCGCCACTCCGGGCAGTTCCCACTCTAAGACCACGCGTCTCCGCTCCTGCACCCCGCCCCCTCCCCACCTAGCCGCCATGCTCCCTGCAGCAGCCTCTCCCACAGCTCGTTTTTTCAGACAGCGGCCAGTTATCCGAGTTGGGAGGAATCGACTACCCTGATCCTCCTTTCACAGCTCTTGAAGTCCTGGGAGGTGAAAGGATTTACTCAAGGTCACAGAATGAGTGTTTGTGCGGTGCCCTTCGTTGCCAAAACCACACTCAGTGGTCTACTCGGGCCCCTCCAGGCAGACCTTCGGACACCTGGGCCTCCAGTCCGGTCCCCTTTCCAACTGCCACCCGTTCACTGTGGAAGCCACCCACCTGCCAACCTCATGTCCACTTCTACCGCTGGGTTGGGGCCGCCGGCAGGTGCACTGTTTGGGGACCGTGCGCTCTGGGGACAATAAAGCAGAAGAGCAGGTTTGGGTGGGACTCAAGGATGAGCCTGGGCTTGGCCCCTGTTGCTAGGAGGTCGCGATCGGTGCACCGGGTTGTTCGTCCAACCAGCTGGTCAGGCTTCTCGCGCATGCGGAGAGAAGCCCTGCCAGGGCAGGAGGGTCCTCCGGAACTCGTCGGCTCACGATCGTGCCCACGCGAGCCTCTGGGGCCGCGGAGTAAAGGTGGTTCTCCTGGACAGAGGCCTCCTCCGCTGGAGGCCCTGAGCTCAGGCCGCCCCCCTCCGCCCCAACGCTGGGGGCGGACGACACGGGCCAGGCTGGTGGAGACTTGCCTGGCCGTGGGGGAGATGCGAGCCGGGTCGGGGGCAGCCTGCTCAGGCCGGCCGCTCGGCTCCGCTCCGCGACGGGAGGCGAGGGAGGTGCGCAGCTCTGCCCGACAGGCCCGGCAATGGCGGCCCGGGGCGGGGCCACGGCCCGCAGGCACCACCCCTGCCGTCCGCTCGGGCCCTGCCGCCGGGCGCTCAAACGGGAGGCGGCTGCGGAGTCCCCACCCCGGGCTCCGCGCACCCCCGCCCACAGGCCCGCCTCCACCGTGCGGCCTGCGCGCCGGGTGGGAGGGGCCCGCGCCGGCCCCGCCTCCGAGTGCGCTTCGCCGGGGCCGCCGGCCGCCGCAGGGGAGGAGCCGGGTGGCCTCCGCGCGGATCCCGCGGCGGCTTCGAAGCGCACGTCTCCCCTCAGGCTCCTCCAAGGTGGGGACCCAGCCTTCCTAGGCTGCGAGGGCTGGGGTTGAGCTCGTGGCCTGCAGTCGGATTCCTGAAGCCTGGACGAAGCGGATGGATCTGGGGGCGCAATTAGAAATTGTTTGAAAATCGAGATGTGTGTCTTTCAGAGCTGGAGGCGCAGAAGAGGACACGGGGGAAACAGGAGAGCGCGACGAGCCCGGGGCCAAAGCGATGCCTTTCCTCGCACTCTGTTCTCCAGGCGGAAGCACGTCCACACGGTGTCGCGTATCGCCGACGGCGGCGAGCTCCTGCCCGCGCCCCTCCTGCCCTCCTGAGGCTGGAAGGCAGCCGGGACACCGGCCCACGCACCGGCAGAGCTGCAGCCCGGCGGCCTGAGAGCCCAGGAAACATCTGTGCCCTCTGACCCAATCATCCCACTTACGGGAACCTTCCTAAGGAAAGAATCCAAAATAGATAAAGCTTGTAGTGCCAGGCAGTGACAGCTCTGGCTAGAATCCAGTAGCTTCTCCGCTGGTATACACAACACACAAGATCAAGGTAGTCAGTTTCAGGCCCCTGCTGCTGCAGTCGGGGATTAGTATTTTTTTTTTTTCTTTTTCGTGAACTTGGGATCAGAGATAATGCTGACCATCCGTCAAACGTACAGATCTGCGAGTAGGGAACCCTGGGTACGACGGGTCTTTCCTGCAATGCTTGTAGTCGCGGTGCCCAGTAGAGGGAGCGCCTGGCTACCCACACTCTTGGGCGGCCAGCCAGGCATGGGGAACCTGCCAGACTGGTAGCTCAGAGACAAGTGTTTACATCTTGCTCAGAGCAGGCATTTCGGAAAGTTTGGTTTAATGAGTCCCCCTGAGGGTCCAGAGGCTCATCCACCACCCCCACAGGCACCACATAAGTGATGGGATCCAATTCCAGATCTTCTGGGCCTTCTGGGGCAACCTTGCACAACTCCCTTGTTTTCTCTGGGACTGCTTTTCAGTCAGGACATAGAGAGGATTACACTCTCATGTCCTAGGCCCTCATGTCTCCTCCTGCCCCAGTGCAGGCAAGGGGCGTGACATAGCACAGAATGTCTCCTCTGGGTGCTCTGACCTGTGCCCGTGTAGTCCCCATAGCTGAGGTGCCACTGGAGGTCCTCAACAGCTCTCTCATTTGCTTCTCTCAGTGTAGACGCTGAAGCCGCGTTATCAGTTGATGGCAATCATATGGGCCTGCGTGCTTCTACCCCTGAGTCGGTCTCCTCACCTGGGACCTCTTGCCTCGAGTCTAGATTAGGCGATCAGATCTCAGGTGACAATTGATTGCTCCCACCTGGTCCGTCCTGCCTCTGCCGGTCTCCAATAACCCAACAGCTTAAGGGCCAGTGGAATATGGCCTCAATGGCCCCTCCTTCCACTTTCCAGAACAGGCAGCAAGATTTGCACATGACTGTCCTCATCTGGGCTCTCACATCTCTACCTAGTGCCTCATTCTCCTTTCTTGCACGGGGGTCAAGACCTGGGCTTGCACTGGAATGCCGTCACCTGGGCCCTCACATCTCAGGCTGCTGTAGCCACACTGATGGGGCTCGGGTCCCTGCCCCAGCAGAGCTCGCACCAGCTCACACGGCCGCAGCGCTCCGTGGGCATCGTGTCTTAGGTTCTCGCTCTCCGTCTCAGGGTAGGGATCCAGATCCGAGCTAACAGTCAAATGACCTCACCTGTCCCTCATTCCTCCACCCGAGGTTGGGCACCAGGAGCTGAGGGGAAAGGGGACTCTCCACTCCTGACCCTTAAGCCTTGCCTCAGTGTCAGCATCCAGAAGTTAAAGGTTAGTTGAACGTTGAAACTTGGGCCCACCCAGAGCTGAGGGGACTGTTGGCTGTCCTCACATGGGCCCTCCTGTTCTGTCCCCACGTAGAGATCTAGAGCCAGCTGAAAGCCCTTATACCTCAGCACCCATGTTGCCACCCGGACCTGAGGTGACAGATGGGTCTCCTCATTGGGTCTATCGTCTCTCTTCCCCATTGTAGGGCTCCAGAAATGAGGTGACACTTGTCTTAGTTCAGCAAGGCCCTAACTACTGTGTCAGATCGTATTCACTCAGAGCTGAGGTGACAGCTTAATGTCCTTACTTGGGACCTCATGCCTCTTCCCCACTGCAGGTTCCTAGAGCTGAGATGACAGTTGACTGTCTTCATCAGGTCCCTCTCTCTTTGTTCCTCAGTCATCCGGGGTCAGGTGACAGTTGAGTGTCATTACCAGGGCCCTTATGTGTATGCCCCAGTGTAGCACCCAGATCTGGGGTGTCAGTTGACTGCCCTCACCTGGGCCCTTGTGCCTGTCACAGTAGAGACGGAGCAGGAGGAGATCAGGAGGTCCCAACACTCTGCCCTCCCCACTCACACACGGTCATCATGTGTTGGGGGCCCCAGAGGAGCTGGGTCCCTCTTCTACTTTGGGCTCCTGCTGCTGCCCTTATGTGGATCTTCCCACACTTCCAGAAGCATCCTCCTTGGTGATGCCAGGCCAGCAGGTTCCCCAGCGGGCCTGGGAAGCCAAGAGGATTATCCCCGGAACACAGCTCTGCTGGGTCCCCCAGAGTCTATGAATGTCTGTGGGGCTCTGCAAAGGACTCTGAGCTTGAAGACCTCTCCTAGGGTCAGGAAGCACTCCCACATGTTCATTTATTTGGCTTCTCCCTGACCCCCAAGGGTTTGAAGTTATCCTCAGGTCTGTATCTTGAGGATTAGAGGTTCCAGGGTGGTTGGTGGGCCTTAGTGGCTGGGAACTTAAGAGTAGGCAGGACAGCGCCCTCTGGTGGCAAGCGGGGGAAGGCGCGGCCACATCTTCAGGGACCCATTCTGCCCCATTCCTGGCCACCATCCCTTGTGTGTCACCCCAGCTCATCTGCCCATCCCAGGCATGAGGCTGCACCACAGTCAAGGGCAAGACCCTCTGTGGCTACGTGGGAGCCAAAGGGTTACAGGGGAGCCCAGGAGTTCCTAGGCTGGCCCCCACTAGCTCCTGGGGAGGCCTTTGCCACGGCCCCCTCTCCAGGAGGCCACAGGCACCAGAAGGACCAAGGCCCCTGCCTGCTGGCTGAAGCCTGGCCTCCAATCCTGTCCATATGGAGGCTTCTCAGCTGCTCTGCATGACCTGGGCTAGGAGGGATCCTGAGGTCCAGATCCCACCGAGGAAAATCACCACTTAAAGGTCTGTGATCTGTCCTAACCCCATGAAGCTCCTTCCTTCCCTGTTTAGGTGACCTTGGTGATCTCCCTCCTTCCTTAACCTGAAGGCACCACCTCCCTGGTTACAGGAGGGGACGGGGAGAGTGCTTGTGTGTACAGGGGTGACACGCTAGCCTCGCTTATGGGACGAGAAAAGCCCACCATTACAGTTTCTTCTTTATTTATGTATTGTCCCCAGGTGGGAACCTTGGCCCATCCCCCACAGCCAGCACTCTGCCTGTCAGGCTGTGCCCCTGTCTTCCTCACCCTCACCAGGCCTCGCACCTGTTGCCATCCCAGCCCAGGGGGACCATGCAGGAGGGAGCCCAGCTGGTTCTCAGTGGGAGGACCAGGAGAGGCCCAGATGGTTAGAGCAAAAAAAGCTCCGGGCAATTGCCTCCCAAGCAGGGTGGGGGACAGAGGGGCCAAACCCTGACAACCACAGCGCCCTGGGCTAGGTCTTCACCTGGCCGGGAGCAGAGCATCCCTCCTGATTTTCTGGGCTGCTTGTTCCCTCCATAAAATGTACCACCATCGCATCATTTTGTCCTTTTGTTCCTGCTTGGTTGCATCTCCCAGAGCCCAGGCTGAGGAGAGCTGGTGGAGAGGGCAGGACGGACACTCGGGCTGCCGCCTTTGTGAGGAGTGTACTGGGATGAGCAGTGTCCCCCCAATCTGTGTCCACCTGGATCCTTGGAATGTGGCCTTGTTTGGAAATGGGAGTGTTTACAGAGAGAATCAAGGTAAGTTAGGCTGAGGTCATGGAATGGAGTGGGCCCCTAATCTGATATGACTGGCGTCCTTCTAAGAAGAGAAACCAGGAGGAGACGCACACGCACAGACACAAGGCAGTGCGTAGAGACAGGGGGCAGACACTGGGGTGGCGCGGCTACCAGCCAAGGAAGGCCAAGGACGCCGGCCGCACCAGCAGCTGGGAGGGGCAAGGAAGGCCCCCAGGGCCTTCGGAGGGAGCGCCGCCCTGCCGACACCAGCATTTCTGACTTCTGGCCTCGGGAGCTGTGGGAGGATGGATGTCTGCTGTCCTAAGCTCCCCCTCTCCGGCTGTGCTGCCATACCCCCACCCCGGCATCCGGGGTCAGTCACAAAAGCCCATTGCCTCTCCTTCCTAAGTACTTCTTGCCTCCGTAGACTGGCAATGCATGTAAACGGCCCTCAGTGATTCTGTGACGTGACCTCGCTGTGGCAGGGACAAGGTCAGGGCGGAGGCGGCCCATGTGGGCAGCACGTGCAGTGGACGCATTCACTGGAAGGTGAAAATGAATGTGACCCAATCTCGTACCCCTACGCGGTCTGGTGATGAAATTCCGTGGAGTGGGGCAGGGTGAAGAGCACAGATGGGGGGGGGAGCTCTCAGGAGGCAGCTGGGCTCAGTCATGACTAGACATGGGGTCAGGGGTGAACAAGGTCCAGACTGCCAAGCCCACGCTGGGGAGGGACGTGGGTGACAAGAACCAGGTGAGGGATGGGTCCACTGGCAGGAAGGAAACAAGCAGGGAGCAGGCGGGTGTGTTTGTGGATTTAATGGCAGGGGCTGAGATGGGGTGCACCACTGGCTGTTTCTGCTTTTCCAGTGGCAAGGGGGCCCCCTGTAGGTGCACTGAAGTGGGTGGGCCATGGAGTGCAGAACTGGGGTAGTGGGGAGAGCTGAGGGGGGCAGAGGGGCATTCAGGGGGCCCAAGACACCGGGGACTGCTGGGCAGCAGGGAGGTCCCTTCCAGCGGGTGACCAGGAATGTCGAGTGGCACTGAGACTGGTGTGAAAACACTTGACCCCTTCCCCCCAGTTCCAAGGACCTTGCTCACAGCCAGCAGGAGTGTGGGGTGGCCACTGGCCCACGGATGCCCGCCCACTGTCCCCTCCATCATCCCTCACTCCTGTCCTAGGTGGAGGAGCCCAGGACAGGTGGAAAAGCCACTCTGCTTCCTTCTGCTGGGGCTCAGTCCAGTGGACAGAAGCTGGCTCAGGAAGGGCCAGTGGCAGCTAGAGATGGTCACAGCGCGAGTCTCGAGTGCTTGGTGGTTGCGGAATGTAGCTAGGCCCGGGGTGGCTGGGGGCCAGGAATGTGAGGCTAAGGCCTATGGTCCTGAAGCCCTCCCGATGTGAGGCTGGGGGGGCAGGGAAGTGGGAGGAACGAAGACAGACAGGGCCAAGGTGGGTGGGGTGGAGACCTGGGGCTCAGGGCTCAGAGCTTGTGGGGATTCACCCACTTGTAGGTGCCCTCGTACTGGAAGCCCACTCTCTTCATCAGCTCATCTGCCTCCGCGGGGCCTCGGCTGGGAGAGTGATAGGCAGAGGGGAGATGTGAGGGAGCCCCTGGGCTCCTGTGCCCCAACCCCCCAGTCCCACCCTTCCCTCCCTGCCCGGCCCCTCACCTGCCATAAACATAAGGGATGGGCTGGAGCTTCTCGCGCTCAATCTTGTGCAACAACGGCGTAAAGATCCGCCAGGCTTCCCGGAGCTCGTCACTGAGGGGGCACAGTATGGCTTTGGGGGGTGTTCGTGGGGGCAGGGAGGGGGTAAGGGAGGGAGAAGGCTGCCGCATCACCTGGAGCCCAGCTCAGCCCCAGCACACACAGGGGGCACAGGGGACCCCTCACCTGCGCACGAAGTGCATCTGGTTCCCACAGAAGACGTCCAGGATGAGGCGCTCGTACGCGTCGGGGAGCTTCACGTTCTACAAGGAGGAGGGTCCCTGCTGAGGCCGCCTGCCCACGCACAGCCCCCCAGCCACCCCCCACCCCGGGCCACGTGTCCACCTTGTATCTGTTGCCGTAGGTCAGGTCCAGCTCGGACTCCTCGGGGTTGAAGAACATGCCGGGCTTCTTGGTCATCATCTTGGTGTACACGGCCTCGTTGGGCTGCACGCGGATCACCAGCTCGTTGCGCTTGCACTGCTGCTGGAAGATGTCGCCGGCCACGTCGCGGAACTGCAGACGCACTTCAGCCTTGCGCTCGTTGAGCGCTTTGCCGCAGCGCAGGATGAACGGCACCCCTGGTCGGGGCACAGCTGCCTTCAGGACCCGCCCTGCCGGCGGCCCAGGCGGGAGGGAGCGGGGCTCCCCGGGGCTCCCCGGGGCTCCGGCGGCCCGCCTACCAGGCCCGGAGGCGTCACCTACCGTTCCACCTCTCGTTCTCCACGTAAAGGACAACGGCTGCAAAGGTCGCAGTGGTGGACCCGCGGGGCACTGTGGGGTCATCCAAGTACCCTTTGGTGGACTCCCCCTCTCCGCTGGGGTTCCCGACATACTGGCCCAGGACCACGTTGTCTGCTTGCACCTCTGAGATACATTTTAACACCTTGACCTGGGAGAGAGCCGGGAGAGAGGGGCTCCTTGGGTAAGGGGATGGAGCAGCCATGTGGGGGACAGAGGACAGTAGGCCTGAGGAAGCCAGGGGACCTCGCAGGGTGGGCTTCCCGGCGGAGTGACTGGTCAGCACAGACAGGAGGACACGCATCGCCCTGCTGAGGCCATGGCCGTGGCTCTCCTACCCAAGGGCTCCCTGGGACCACCTGGACCCGCCCCCATCTTCTTCTGAAGGAGAGGCGATGGGTCTGCCCGGGGGACATGACAGTCACTGCCAGTCCTGGCAAAAGGGACCGGGAGGGGGCACCTCCACCCACCTTCTCGTCACGGACGTCATCTGAGTCCGTGGAGGCAGGCTTCTCCATGGCCACCAGACACAGCATCTGCAGGAGGTGGTTCTGCATCACGTCCCTGCAGAGGGAGAAGCAGGTGCAACTTGGCTCGGGGGGCATTTGGGCGGGGAGGAAGGAGCAAGGGGGGGGCCCGCCTCCGCCCCCTCCCTGTCAGCCAGGTTCCGGGGACTCAGCACCTCAAATAGGGCTTTCTAGCAACAGGCTATGAGACTTGCTTCCTGAGCTCACATCTACCATTGAGGGCCCCTTAGGCAAGGGAAGAGACAGTGACCCCTCCCTTCACAGCCACCACTGACCACTCAAGACACCCACTTGTGAATCTGAATTTTGGGGTGGGAGGAGCTCCCCAGAACAGGGAGGGGTGACCCTGCAGAATGGCAGGATTGCACCCCTTGCCTGTGCTGACCTCCCAGGAAAGGAGACAGGCTCTCACCGGATGATCCCAAATTCATCAAAGTAGCCCCCACGGCCCTCAGTGCCAAAGGGCTCCTTGAAAGTGAGGATGATGCAGGCGATGTTGTCCCGGTTCCAGATGGGGCCAAAGATCCTGTTGGCAAACCTGCAGGAGGGGCAGCGTGAAGAGTGCCGCTGTATCCTTGGGGGCAACAGCAGGATGGGCTGGGCCCCACGAGCGCCCAGCCCAGACCCAGTCCCCCTCCACCCTGTCGCCCGGGCCTGGCCCTGGCCACACCTCAGCACCATGAGGTTCTGGACCATCTCCTTGCCCAGGTAGTGGTCGATGCGGTAGATCTGGTCCTCGCGGAACAAGGAGGAGATATGGTTGGACAGCCTGTCGGAGCTCTGCAGGTCCCTCCCGAAGGGCTTCTCCACAATGACACGGTTCCAGCCTCTGTGGGAGCCCAGAGCTGTGTCACCCCACACCCTCCCTGGGCAGCAGGGGCCAGAACCTCACCTTCCCCCAGGTCTCCCTCCCTGAGAAGAGGCAGAGCCTTCCCTCCCCGTTTGCATTCTTAGGTGACTGGCAAAGCTCTGCTGGGTGGGCCCTTCTGCCCCACCTTGGCAGAGTCCCCAGACCTGAGGACACCTCCTGTCCTCCCCAGCCCTCAATGCCACACTGAGAACTTCCTCAGAAGCCTTCCTGCCCGACCCGCTGGTCACGAGGATAAGTGGGAGCAGGTGGGGGAGCAGGGGGAGGGGATGTCAAGGGCACAGCTGCCTCTGCGGATTTAAAATGGCCAAAGGTCCCTTTCTTTGCTATTCCCCATGAACAGCTAACGTGAAACTTTGCGTTCAAAACCAGAACAAAGTGAAACAGATGACTGTGTCTTTGAGAGAAAAACGGACTGGCAGAACCAGCGCTCAAGAGAAAGCAAAATTCTTGTGGAGCAGTACCGCCACCTTGTGGTCATGAGGGGGACCTGGGGAAGCACCGAAAAACCAGAGAATAAGCGACCGGCAGCAGGAGTTTCATGGAGCAACACCGCCACCTTGTGGTCATGAGGGGGACCTGGGGAAGCACCGAAAAACCAGGGAATAAGCGACCGGCAGCAGGAGTTTCATGGAGCAACACCGCCACCTTGTGGTCATGAGGGGGACCTGGGGAAGCACTGAAAAACCAGGGAATAAGCGACCGGCAGCAGGAGTTTCATGGAGCAACACCGCCACCTTGTGGTCATGAGGGGGACCTGGGGAAGCACTGAAAAACCAGAGAATAAGCGACCGGCAGCAGGAGTTTCATGGAGCAACACCGCCACCTTGTGGTCATGAGGGGGACCTGGGGAAGCACCGAAAAACCAGAGAATAAGCGACCGGCAGCAGGAGTTTCATGGAGCAACACCGCCACCTTGTGGTCATGAGGGGGACCTGGGGAAGCACCGAAAAACCAGGGAATAAGCGACCGGCAGCAGGAGTTTCATGGAGCAACACCGCCACCTTGTGGTCATGAGGGGGACCTGGGGAAGCACCGAAAAACCAGAGAATAAGCGACCGGCAGCAGGAGTTTCATGGAGCAACACCGCCACCTTGTGGTCATGAGGGGGACCTGGGGAAGCACTGAAAAACCAGAGAATAAGCGACCGGCAGCAGGAGTTTCATGGAGCAACACCGCCACCTTGTGGTCATGAGGGGGACCTGGGGAAGCACTGAAAAACCAGGGAATAAGCGACCGGCAGCAGGAGTTTCATGGAGCAACACCGCCACCTTGTGGTCATGAGGGGGACCTGGGGAAGCACTGAAAAACCAGAGAATAAGCGACCGGCAGCAGGAGTTTCATGGAGCAACACCGCCACCTTGTGGTCATGAGGGGGACCTGGGGAAGCACCGAAAAACCAGAGAATAAGCGACCGGCAGCAGGAGTTTCATGGAGCAACACCGCCACCTTGTGGTCATGAGGGGGACCTGGGGAAGCACCGAAAAACCAGGGAATAAGCGACCGGCAGCAGGAGTTTCATGGAGCAACACCGCCACCTTGTGGTCATGAGGGGGACCTGGGGAAGCACCGAAAAACCAGAGAATAAGCGACCGGCAGCAGGAGTTTCATGGAGCAACACCGCCACCTTGTGGTCATGAGGGGGACCTGGGGAAGCACTGAAAAACCAGAGAATAAGCGACCGGCAGCAGGAGTTTCATGGAGCAACACCGCCACCTTGTGGTCATGAGGGGGACCTGGGGAAGCACTGAAAAACCAGGGAATAAGCGACCGGCAGCAGGAGTTTCATGGAGCAACACCGCCACCTTGTGGTCATGAGGGGGACCTGGGGAAGCACTGAAAAACCAGGGAATAAGCGACCGGCAGCAGGAGTTTCATGGAGCAACACCGCCACCTTGTGGTCATGAGGGGGACCTGGGGAAGCACTGAAAAACCAGGGAATAAGCGACCGGCAGCAGGAGTTTCATGGAGCAACACCGCCACCTTGTGGTCATGAGGGGGACCTGGGGAAGCACTGAAAAACCAGGGAATAAGCGACCGGCAGCAGGAGTTTCATGGAGCAACACCGCCACCTTGTGGTCATGAGGGGGACCTGGGGAAGCACTGAAAAACCAGAGAATAAGCGACCGGCAGCAGGAGTTTCATGGAGCAACACCGCCACCTTGTGGTCATGAGGGGGACCTGGGGAAGCACTGAAAAACCAGAGAATAAGCGACCGGCAGCAGGAGTTTCATGGAGCAACACCGCCACCTTGTGGTCATGAGGGGGACCTGGGGAAGCACTGAAAAACCAGGGAATAAGCGACCGGCAGCAGGAGTTTCATGGAGCAACACCGCCACCTTGTGGTCATGAGGGGGACCTGGGGAAGCACTGAAAAACCAGGGAATAAGCGACCGGCAGCAGGAGTTTCATGGAGCAACACCGCCACCTTGTGGTCATGAGGGGGACCTGGGGAAGCACTGAAAAACCAGGGAATAAGCGACCGGCAGCAGGAGTTTCATGGAGCAACACCGCCACCTTGTGGTCATGAGGGGGACCTGGGGAAGCACTGAAAAACCAGGGAATAAGCGACCGGCAGCAGGAGTTTCATGGAGCAACACCGCCACCTTGTGGTCATGAGGGGGACCTGGGGAAGCACTGAAAAACCAGGGAATAAGCGACCGGCAGCAGGAGTTTCATGGAGCAACACCGCCACCTTGTGGTCATGAGGGGGACCTGGGGAAGCACTGAAAAACCAGGGAATAAGCGACCGGCAGCAGGAGTTTCATGGAGCAACACCGCCACCTTGTGGTCATGAGGGGGACCTGGGGAAGCACTGAAAAACCAGAGAATAAGCGACGGCAGCAAGAGTTTCATGGAGCAACACTGCCACCTTGTGGTCCTCGCAGGAACAGCGGCCAGGGAAAGTTGGATTTCTAGCAAGATGGGCCAAGGAGGGTCATCAGCAAGATTTTCAAGGTACGTAAGTGCGGTAGCATTCTCGGTAAATGCTATTAGAAAGCCCCTGTATTCATACCCTATTCTCTTCTTTGGAGAGCTAACTCATGTAGAGAACAAACAGGGGTCACCATCTTTTTCAGACTTGGTAGACTAGTTTGCCCCAGGGACTCTGGACAACTGCCAGACCAGGACAGGGCACACCTAGGAAGCAGGAAAGGCAAAAGACAAGCCTTACGTCTGGCTCATGCAGGTCTCGTGGATGTTCTTGGTGACTGCCTCGTAGACTGTGGGGGGCAAGGCCAGGTAAAAGAGGCGGTTGGCCTGGGGCCCCTGGTGGAGGGCATTCATGTGGCTGTTGAGGCGCTCGTAGGAGGCCGTGTCGTCATACTGGCCAGCCACATAGGAGTTGCGGGCAAAGAACTCCTCCAGCTTGGGCTTCTCCTCCGGTGTGGCCTGAGAAAGACGGATACAGGGACACTGGCCCCTCCCTGGCCCTCCCTCTCCGCCAGCAGTCAGTCACCCTAACTCCACACCGGGTTCAGCCCCATCTCGTCAGCTATGCCCACCTACAGGGGGAGGCCTCGGGCCCTGACACAGAAGTTACATTTCAGGAAGCTGTGACCTGGCAGAGCTCTCTCCGAAGTCAGGACACCAAACTCTGGTGTGTTGGGAAAAGGCAGATGTGTAAGATTTCTGTGCTGAAGACACTGCTTCAGCTCCTGGCCCGGGCGGTGGGGATGGCGGCGGCGTGGGAGGCACAGCAGGGAGGACCCGGTGTGTCCAGGTCAGAGGGGAGCTGGAAACAGGGGTCTCAGGCCGGAAGGGTCCCTGCACCTCGCCCTACGCTACTTCTGTCATCTAAGAAGTGGCAAGAGCGGGTGACCGCTCTGGGGAAGGCAATGGGGAGAAGTGCTAGGGCAGGAGAGGCTCCAAGGAGGTTTCCTAACGTGGCCCTGCCCCTCCGCCATGGCTGGGGAGAAGGGGGCCTGTCCCAGGGAAGAAGCAGCAGAGGGCAGGAGTGGGAGGAAGGAAAGGCCTCCTTGGGTGGGATGGGAGGGGGGCTGTCCCTCCTGGAGACCCCTGGAAGCCACTCACTTTGAAGAAGGGCTCGCTCTGTTTCCGGATGTCGGCCACTGTGAGGCGGGAGCGGGCGTAGCCCACGATGAAGGTGTCTTCGGGCAGAAGGCCATCCCGGAACAGCCACCTGAGGGCACGCCATGGCTGTGGCCGGGATGGGGAGGGCGGGGAACGCTGGGGACAGTGGGACGGTGGGGGGACATGCTTACCAGATGGTGGGGTAGATCTTCTTCTTGGCCAGGTCGCCCTGTGGCAGAGGGAATAGGCATGGTTAGGAGACGCTGGGGGCATGACCTAGATGGTCTCCTCCCTTTCGACCTGGGCACCTGCTCAGGGTCACCACTCAGCCACAAGCATATCTGTCTCAAGTGGGAGACTGTGCTAGCTCTTGACCCTGACCCTGAGCTGCCTGCCCTGCAATCACACAGACCACAGTCTCTGGTCACAGTGCAAGCAAGCGGAGCCACACCCAGGCCAAAGAGCCTGCTGCTAAACAGCCCACAGGCTAAAGAAGAAAACCTGAAAACTCTAGAACCAAATGGCAACAGAAGTAGCACATAGCAAAACCTATGGGATGTGGCCTCAGATGCTGCCTTTAGCTCGGAACTAATGAGCTCAGGGCCTGATTTAAGAAGTCAGACAAAACAGTAGAATTTTAAAGCCAAACAAATTACAAGGCAGGAAATAATGAAAAATAAGAATTAATAAAATAGAAAATAAGCCAAAAGAAAATATCAAGAAAGCCAAAAGCTAGTGTTTGAAAAGGACTAATAAAAACAGACAACCCTCTGGGAAGACTACTTTTTTAAAAGGCACCAAGAATTAGGAGTGAGGGGCGCCTGGGTGGCTCAGTCGTTAGGCGTCTGCCTTCGGCTCAGGTCATGGTCCCAGGGTCCTGGGATCGAGCCCCACGTCGGGCTCCCTGCTCGGCGGGAAGCCTGCTTCTCCCTCTCCCACTCCCCCTGCTTGTGTTCCCTCTCTCGCTATGTCTCTGTCAAATAAATAAATAAAACCTTAAATAAAAAAAAGAATTATGAGTGCAACAGGACAAAAGTACAATCAGGAAAACACGGAAGGGGATTATTGTGAACAACCTTATGCCATGTCTGACAACTTAGATGAAATGGACAAATTTCTATAAAAATGCAGTCTACCAAAACAGAGACAGGGACCTGAGTGGGGAGTGGTCATTAAGGAAACTGGATCGTGGCCATAAACTTTTCCACCAAGGCATCTCCAACACTGACCCTGGTGCTGGAACACTTCACTGGTGGATTCTACCAAAATGCCAGAAACAGGGAAGTCCATTCTGAGGCAGACTCTGCCTATAATCCAGAATATATAACCTACTCCTACACCATAATAAGGAAACAACCCAATGAAAAAGTGAGCAGATACCTCACAAGGAAGAGAAATGAAGAGCTAACAAACACACGAGAAACTGCTCAAGATCATCGGTTGTCAGGAAAACGCAAATGAAGCCACTAGATGCTGTTTCACGTCCATTAGAACAGCTGTAATCCAGAAGACTGACAACACCAAGCGTTAGAGAGGATGTTCACAGCAGCCTCAACTCACAACAGCCCTGCGCTGGAGACAGCCCAGAGGCTCAATCACCAGGTAGATGGACAAGCTGAGAATGAAGCTCTAGGATAGGCAAAACTAATCAACTGTGGTAGAAATTACATCGCTGGTTGTTTGGGGTGGATTGACCGGGATGGCCATCTAAGAACTTTCAGGAGAGATGGCAAGAAAGGCCCTATATTTTTTTCTGTTTTGTTTTTAATTACTTATTTGAGAGAGACAGAGAGAGAAAGAGAGAGAGAGAGAGAGAGAGCATGAAAATGGAGGGAGGGGCAAAGGGAGAAGGAGGAGGAGAATCTCCAGCAGACTCCCTGCTGAGCATGGAGCCCAACTTGTGGCTCGATCCCAGGACTCCGAGATCATGACCTGAGCCGAAATCAAGAGTCAGATGCTCAACCGACTGAGCCGCTCAGGCGCCCCTCATCACACTACTGTGTAGACTTTGTGGATGTGCGAAATTTTCCACAATAAAAAAAAAGGTGTGAACACATGGCAACTTCAAGCAACAATATGGCAGATCCCAGAAATTCCACAGAGGACTCCCTAGAAAGAATCACAGAGTTCCTTCTCCCCAGGCTCCAGTTCGGTCACTGCAGCCATCCCAATATGCTTTAATTTTGTGACCTGACAAAGGAATTGTCTACTTCAGATGGAAGAGGAAGGGGCAAGAATGGCCACAGGCTCCTGAAGAACAGAAGAGCAGAGCACCCTTTCATCTGCCTACCCTGTAATTAGAGCGGGGGATGGGCCTGGGCTGTGAACCCACGCTCCACCGAGCATTGCCGAGCAGTGGGGAGAGAATAAGGCAAGCTGGGGTGCACTGGACTTGCCGTAGTCAGAAAAACGAACTCCAGGATAAGGACCTGAATAGTCAATGCAAAATTACCTTTTAGTAGCCATGTAACCACTGGATAAGCTCATTTCTATGAACTTATGAACCCACAAAATGGAAGCCACATGATCAGAAGCAAAGTAATGCCAACCTGGTTCAATCCCCACCAGGGATAAGCAGTTAGGAGGGCACCCGGGGGGCTCTGGGGGGAAATCCCTGCTCTGGGTGGGGGCGGGTGCAGGCTCGGGGCGCCTTGTGCCTCGAACGCTCGAGTTTCCTCCTGTTCTTTGCTCTACCTCAAGTCTCCTGGGGTGACCTGATGTCCCCCCAGGGCTTTAGGTGAGGACCTGCATGTGGACCCCTCCACGTGTGTATCCCTGCCCAGACTTTAGTGAGCACTGAACCCACACAGTCAAGTGTCTACTGGTCATCTCCAGGCTCCACTGGAACCCCAAACTCCCAAACCGGGTGTTTCCCGAAGCAGGGTTCCCTGTGTTGGTGCCCCTGCTCACATCTGCTAACTGTTCACCACTCATCTCCCGAGCAATCTGGAGTGGGTCCCTGTTGTAACGGCCACCTTCACGATGGCTGCTGTCACTGGTCCTTCATGGTCCGACTCCAGCCGCCAGCCCGGGAAGCTAGCTCCCTGCCCATGTCCCTCATTGCCCAGGGGCCCCCACTATGGCACCCTCACAGCAAATCGGCAGTGGCCGCCTCTGGCTTCTCCCATCAGCGGCACTGGAGGGATACTCTGCTCAGGTCACCTCAGCCCTGCATGCTCCGGGAGAAACAATCAGAAGCACAGCCCGCAAACGCCTCCCAACCTTCCTTGTGGCAGGTGATGTTTGCTTATGATCAAATTCCAGCGGGCTGAGAGGACTCGGGATAGGCTGCGGGCAGTGGACTGGTAGCGGGGGACTAGTCTCCTGTCTGCTGAGTCACAGTGCCCAACACCCCAAGCTCTTTGTTCCTGCGGCTCCCCTTGGGATTAACTACCGACTGAACCTGCTTGCCTTGTTCAGCTCAGCCCCAGCAACCAGAGGCCTGCTGGGCTCCAAGTCATGCGAGGAAGAAGCGAGAGACGGCCCAGGACAGCGGTAGGGGTCCTGCTCCTCCTCATGGGAAGTGCGGTGGCCGGCCCTCCCCGCCAGCCCCAACCAGACGCCTTTGCAAGACTGAACACGGGAAGACCTCGACCAAACTTAGGCACACTGTGTGTGGGGGTGGGGGAGATCACAGGGTCTCTTGGTGAAATGCGCCTCGGAGGCCTCCTGTCTTCCCAACCCCTGTCATTTTTGTCTGAGGACCACAGCAGGGAAAGAGCTGCCCGGGGACAGGTGGTGACTTTAGCAGGAGCAGCAGGACCTCATTAAGATCTCCAGCTACCAATATCTGTCCCAGTTGGGGCAAAGGGACTTGGGCCACCGCTTGCCTGTTGCCACCTAGGTTGGACCTCAGCTTCTAGTTTTAAAAGCCCAAACCACCGCTGACATCTCTGTTTGAGGATTTGAGGGCGGAGGGCGCAGCACAGAGCTTCAGAGGCCGCCCGCCAGCTGGAGGCATGGGAGGGGTGGGCCATCCCTGGCCCCCGAGGGTCACCCGGGTCAAGGATCTGTCTGGCCTTATGGGGTGGAGTCTGGGCCCTGGCTGGGGCCCAGCTGGCTCCTGGGAACCGGGGAGAGAGAACCTGGGGGCTGTTGAGGTAGGCTCCCTCCTCCACCCTGGGGCTCATGAATCATCAGGCCTTTGGGGAAGTGCCAAGGTCATCATGACACAGCAAGAATCTTATCGACCCAAGGGGGAAAAGCAGCCCAGAAACATCCCCAAAAGAGAGGGGGGCCAGGACTACCAGGTCACCCCTCGCCTAGGCACACATTGGGATGAGGCCTGAACACCCATCAAGTCCATGGTCCTTACGGTCCAGGTGGGGAGACTGAGGTCCAGAGAGGAGAGGGGCTTGCTGAGAACCCTGCAGTGAGCCAATCCTGCCCATGCAGACTCCCAGTCCTGTTCTCTCCCTGCTCCTCCATTCCCTGTCGGGGAGAGTCCTCTAGCCTGTCCGAGGTCCTATCAGATGGGGGAGGACATGATTTGCCAGGCCCAAGGTCCCCCTCTCCCCAACACTGGTCTCTAAGGAGAAACTGGTTTCTTTCATTCCAGAGCTTTCCAGACAGGGAGCGCAGGTATCTCCACGCCCTTCCTGGCTGGGGGTGGGAGTTCTGAGAAGTGGTTAAGTGGCCACATGGGAGGAACAGAGAGCAGCTCAAAGCCTATTGGGTAACTGTGAGCCAGCATGAGGAAGGAAGCTGGGTGTGAGAGCAAGGCAGGTAAGGAAGGGGCAGGGGACAGCCATGTGGGCCACTGGGGGCTCTGCGTGTGCTCTTCTCTTGGCATGGAACTTTCCCTGAACCTGCAGGCCCTCTGCCTGGGACTTGTGGGCTGGAGGTGGCTGGGGACGCAAGGGCCCATCTGTGTTTTCGGTCACATGTGCCACTAGGAGCTCTGATTGGGCTACTAACTCCCCTTGGGTCCCTTCCCCCCAGCACAGAGATCACACAGGGAAGGCAGCTCACTATACCGCAGAGAAGGCACTTGATCACTTTGTTGGGTGAATGAGCAGTGAACTTGCTGGTTTCCCAGAAGAGCAGGTTCTGGGAGAGTGTGCCCTCAGCACCACTCTGCCTACCCCTTACTGGAGAGTGGGAGCTGTTCTAGATGCTGCCTGAGCATGGGAGGCCCCCCCACCTGGCTCCAGTCCCCTTGAGCAAACAACTCAGGACAAGGGGTGCCCCCCCACCTCACTCTGCTGTAATAGCACTTCCCATTTCTGCTCTGGAAGCGTCTGGTTGTCACTCTCGGAGCAGAGGAGAGCAAAGGGGAACCCTACCAATCGCAAAGAAAAGTTGCTCAACCCCAAGCTGGCCACAGGCGAAGGCAGTGAGCTAGTCACAGAATCAGCTCAGCCCGAGGTCCCTTGACATTTGTTTCAAAAGCCCTCATTTGCTCTGCAGAAACACTAGAGGTGCAGAGAAGGAAAGACACTTGCCAGTCATACAGCAAGCTCGGGTGCTCTCAACAAAGCATCTAAGAGTTGAGAGCCTGGAGTCCTAAGCCATTTCTTATGGCCTGGGATCCTCTGGTGGAGCTTCCTATGACAGCCCGGTATGGGGGTGGGGGAAGGAGGAGGAATAATCCTGAGTAACTTTCTCCTCCAACCTGTTTCTTGGACCAAGGGCCTAATGGTCAGAGTCCTAGGTGTGAGACTTTGTGGCCAACACAGGTTTGCCTCCTCTAAGGAGAACATGCTGGGGCAGGGTAGAGACTAAGCCTGCTCTCCCCCACCCCATGTCCCTGGGTCCCCCTACCCTAGGAGTTACGGAGTCAGAGGACAATGCTTGGGGTGGCCCACCTGCCTTCCCTCCCTTCATCCCTCTGGCAGAGCCCTACCCCCACCCCCAGCACTGCTGACTTCTGATTAGAATCACAAAAGCTGGCGGGGAGCAGGCCCTGCAAAGGGCAGTGGCACCTTATGATACATGAACAAAGAACCAAGAGGTCCATCTTCTAGAACAAAATGGCAGTTCCACAGGCTAAACAACAGGGTGGGGAGGGACAGGTCATAGCTCGTCAGCAGGCCTTGGAAGTTGGGGTAATGACATGGTGTTCAAAGGAAGGTCGAGTGTTTGTTCCCAGGGAACTTGCGGTAGAGACAGACCAGGGGGAGCTCAGGCCTCAGATCCTGCCTTTGGAACGGACTGTGACATCTACCAAGTCACAAACAGCTTTGAAAAAAGATACAGAATGAATAGCCTGCCCTGTTTGCAGAACCAAGTTCTGCCAGAGCTAAGGGGACCTTGACATGGAAGGGCACAGAAAGACAATGCCTACTCTGTCAAGAGCTAGCTAGTCTGGGTGGGATTCTTGCATAAGATTATACAAAAAGTTACTGGCAGAAATGGTCACAGGATGGTTAGCAGGTTCTTCGTCATGCCTAGGGTGAAAACGAAGAGAGATCGCTTTTACTTGGAGACAAAAGCCCGGCAGCTCATCTTGCCACCCAGCAGATCTTGTTTCCACGTGGCACACCGACACGGTGCTTTAGTCTGGGGGTCACGGCTCCACTAGGACCCACCCTCCCTCTGCTATCCCCCCTCCATCACGTATGGTCCTCTGCCTTTGCTTCTACCCTTTGATCTTCTAGAACAAAATGGCAGTTCCACAGGCTAAACAACAGGGTGGGGAGGGACAGGTCATAGCTCCTCAGCAGGCCTTGGAAGTTGGGGTAATGACATGGTGTTCAAAGGAAGGTCGAGTGTTTGTTCCCAAGGAACTTGCGGTAGAGACAGACAAGGTGGAGCTCAGGCCTCAGATCCTGCCTTTGGAATGGACTGTGACATCTACCAAGTCACAAACAGCTTTGAAAAAAGATACAGAATGAACAGCCTGCCCTGTTTGCAGTTTTCCCCGTGGAGGAAGAAGTCCAACGAGACAGTTTTTAAAGTCCTCCCGGCTCCAGGACACGGGTCTATGGTCAATGGCCGCGCACAGATTTCAGAACAGCCTGGCAGTGCACCTATGCTGGGTGGTACTGGGATGAGAGTGGCGCACAGGCAGGACCGAGAGAGAGAGCCCAACTGAGCAGAGCCCCTGGGGCCCCAAGACAATCAGCTGCGAAAGCCCAGGCACCCAGCAGGAAGGGACCCGAGGCAACGTCACACTCTACGCTTGGTTTTTAAGGTGTGGGGCCTGGGGGAGACTCACCGATGCACCCATGATGATGAAGATATGTGTATCAGATTGATGGAAGGCATTGCCCTGGTACAGCTCTTCCCGCAGGATTCCGCACACCTGGGTCCGGCTCAGGGCCACCTGTTCTGCCATGATGCTCTCTGGTTAAAGAAAGGCTCGTTGACAAAGCAGAAGAACAGAAGAGCATGGGGAAGTTGGCCACTTTCTGGAGGGGTCCTTTGAGGTCTCACCCCATGACGCCTGATTACTGAAACCACTCACTGAATGGCTGGGGGCTTAGAAAACCGCAGGCTCTGGGCTCCCACCATACTCTCCAGGCGGTTTTATTTCACGGCGTACTTTACAGAATTACTCAAAGCACTAGCGGATTCCAGCTAGAGCCTCAACTCTGCGGGACCAAGTAAAACTTGCCCAGGACCATCTCACCCCGGACTCAAGCGAAAACTCCACAATGAGCTGGAGCACGTTAGACCGTGCCCACGACGGAGTGCAACTCCAGCGCTCCTCCTGCCCAGCTGGGAGACGCCGGCGGGTCGCCGCCCCTCTCAGGGTCCCAATGGAGGGATGCAGGGGACACTGGGATCGGTTAAACCCTCTCGATTTTGCCCCGCTCCCAAGCGTGGCAAATCAAAGGGCCTCGCGGCACAGCACGTTCGTCCGCTGGCGTGGCGCCTAGCCACTACGTTACCTGCGCCTCGCCGCCCTCGAACGCCGAGCTCAAAGCCTCGGAATCCCCGGCCGTTTCCGGGGGCTGCGCCCAGCCGGCTCATTTAACCAGCGGGGGCGGGCGCCTGGGCTGAGCTGACCGGCCTCAGGCGAGGCGCGCGGGCGGGGCCGCAGTGGCCCCTCCCCCCGTGGGCGGGGCGGAGCCAGGGCACGAGAGGTGCGCGCGCATCCCGCGCTGGGCCCCCGCCCTCCAGCCGCGTAAGGCTCCCACCCTTGGCCCGCCCCGCCCCTTGGGCACCTGCGCGGGCAGCCCGGCTGCCGGGCGCCTTCTCTCCCCACCGCCGCTGCGCTGCGTTCTCGGTGCCTCGCGAGTCCGCGTACAGCTTTGCACCGTCCGCCCGCGTACCCATTGCTGGCTCGGCCCAACCCTACTGTCCAGTTTTCTCGCCCGTCCCGGGCGGCCGTGCGCCCTCGCGGAGGGCTCCACTTCCGCCGGCAGTGTGGCCACGCCTCCTCGACCCTGTTCCTGGGCGGGGCCTTCTGCTGCCCAGCGGGGCTCCCTATTAGCTCCTCCCCTGGCAGGGGCGGGGCGGCCCAACACCCGAGAGACGACGGGGAGAGTGGGTCGCGACTCCCCAAAAAGTAGCAGGTGCTGCATGTCACTAGGAACATCCTGTGGGCCGACCAAGGCTGGCGGACTCGGGTTCCCCTCTGGAACAGCCTCTGGCACACCTCTGCGGGCTCCCGGGTGGGGGCGGGGCTTGCGTGTTTTATTTCCGGATCCCACAGCTACGACACCGGAAGCAGGAAGTGTGAGTTTCGGCAGCGGGAGAAGGGAAGGGTGACCGCAGAACCCGGACTTTTTCGGAGCGCCAGGGCCCGAGGAGTGCTCGCGGCTCGCCGTTCCTGCCCTTCTCACGTCGGACCGACTCTGCTGACAGGTGTGGTCCTCTTCCCGAAGACAGGGTACTATTGGTGGGCGTCCCGCCTCCTCCGAGACACCCCCCGGACGTCCAGGCTTCCCCCTCCTGTTGGGCCGTGGCCCATTTCTGCCGCCTGCTTATAGAGCACCGGCCAAGGCAGCCCGATGCAGGAGGCGAGTTACCTTGGCGGCGAGCGGGACTGTTTCCGCCTCTTCCTCTCCGCCGCCGCAGCGGAGTCTGACCACACCCCTGCTTCGTGGATGACTTCTAGTTCAGAGACATTTTCTGCTCATCAAACTTGACTGCATTCGAGGTTGTTAAATTCTTTTAAAAAGGCCCCAAATATAGTTTGGCAGCTACGTATCTCACTTCATGTGCCTCAGTTTGCTCACTCTGCAAAAACGATTAATGTCTACCCGACCTCAAATCGTTTCTGTGACTTGAGGATGGATGAGCCATCCTGGCATGTTCGAGGAACAGCAAGGAGGCCACTGTAACTGGTGCAGAGTGAGTGAGGGGAGAATACTTGGAGAGGAAGCAATGAGGGGCCAGATAGTTAAGGGCTTTGCAGGCCGTGTTAGGGCCTTTGGCTTTTACACGCAGGGCAATGAGGAACTGTGGTAGGGAACAGTGTAGAGGACGGACATGATCGGAATTACCTTTTAGGGTGATCTGGCCCCTGTGGGAAGAACAAACTATAGGGGACAAGGGTAGGAGCAGGGTGACCTGTTAGGACATTATTGCAGTAATCCAGATGAGTGGTGCTTTGAGCATTTTGTTGTGAAAAATTTCAAAGACGTACAAAAGTAGAAAGAATAGTATAGTGAATCCCATGTCTTCACTGCCCAGCTTTGACAGTTGTCAACTCATGGCCAATTTTGTTTAATTTATAGCCCTCACAATCCTCTTCCTTTGTTATTTTCAATAACAGCTTTATTGAGATATAATTCTCATACCATACACTTCACCCATTTAAAGTGTACAGTTCACTGGTTTTTAGTATATTCAGAGTTGTGCAGCCTTCACCACTCTCTCATTCCGGAACATTTTCATGACTCCAAAAAACCACTTGCCTCCTTAGTTATCACCCCATTACCCCATCTCTCCCAGCTCTTAAGCATCCACCAATCTTTCTGTCTCTATGGATTTGCCTCTTCTGGACATTTCATATAAATGGAATCATACAGTATGTGGTCTTTTGTGAGTTGCTTTTTTCTTTTAGCGTTATGTTTGCAAGACTGGTCCCATCTTGTAGCATGTGAATGTACTAGATTTTGTTTACTCATCAGTTGATGGACATTTAGGTCATTTCCACGCTTTGGCTGGTGTGAATAATGCTGCTCTGAGCGTTTCTGTGTGCACATGTGTTTTTGTTTGTCTGAGATAGATACCTAGGAGTTCCCACATTATTTTGAAGCAAATTCCTGACACCGTATCATTTCACCTGTAAATATTTCAGCATGCATCTCTAAGAAAGGATTAAGAAACAACCACAACACCACTATCACACTTAAAATAGTTAACATTAATTGCGTAGTGTCATCAGATAGATTCTGGGATACATTACGACAGGATTTCCTGATGCATTAGATGTGAGCTGTGAGACAGAGAGGAGTCAAGAGGGACTCGGAGGTTTTTGTCACGGTAGCTGGACATCAGCTAACAATAAGGAGGGCTGTGGGTGGAACTGGCTTTTGGGGCCTGTCAGGAGTGCAATTTTAAGGTTAGTTTTGAGAGCACTACCAGATATCCAAGTGGAGATGTTGAGTTTGCTATGTGTCTGGAGTTCAGGAAAGAGGTCTGATTTGGGGCATCATCAGCGTGAGGATGGGGGTTAAAGCTCTGAGGCTGAATGAACTCTGTACTGGAGTGACGGTAGGTAGAGAAGAGACCCCAGAACAGAGCCCTGGGGCACCACAACATTGTGGGGTGGGTTGGTGAGGACGATCGAGTGAAAGGATCTGAACAGGAGCAGCTAGTGAGGTGGGAGGAGAACCAGGAGAGTGGGCTTTTCTGGAAGCTCAGGGAAGGATCAGTGGCTCATCAGGTACTGCTGACGGGTTCGTGGGGGCATTCAGTGGAGCAGTAACAGTTTATTCAGCGTTAAAGCTGTCCTCTCTCAGCTCAGGCCTGCTCCTGCAAGCTTGTATTGGGATCGGCCTCCTCCTCCAGGTAGTCTTCCCTTCTTGGGCAGAATTTCAAAGGGCTCCAGGTAGTGCTGTAGTTCATAAGAGAACGCAAACAGCCCTGCTGTCTTAGGCTGCGAGCCCACCTCCCACTTTCAGATTCCTCAGCACATGTCAGATACTAGGTATCCCCTTCAGGCCCTCAGTTCCAGTGAACACTTACCAGGTTCTTTTTTTTCTTCTTTTTTTTTTTTTTTCTTTTACACTTACCAGGTTCTGAGTGGTGTCCTTGAAGCCCCTCTTACTAGGTGGATTAATTTCCTAGAGCTTCTGTGACAGATGACCACAAGCTGAGTGGCTAAGACAATAGACCTTTATCCTCTCCCAGTTCTGGAGGCCAGAAGTCTAAAATCAAGGTGTCTTCAGGGCCTCGTTCCCTCTACAGGCTCTAGGGGAGCATCCTTCCTGCCTCTTCCAGCTGCTGGTGGCTCCAGGCCTTCCTTGGCTTGTGGCCATGTCATTCTAGTCTCTGTCATCACATGGCCTTCTCCGTGTCTGTTTCTCTTGTCTCTTATAAGGACACTTGTCATCGGGGGCACCTGGGTGGCTCAGTCGTTAAGCGTCTGCCTTTGGCTCAGGTCATGATCCCAGGGTCCTGGGATCGAGCCCCACATCGGGCTCCCTGCTCCGCAGGAAGCCTCCTTCTCCCTTTCCCACTCCCCCTGCTTGTGTTCCCTCTCTCGCTGTGTCTCTCTCTGTCAAATAAATAAATAAAATAAAATCTTTTAAAAAAAGGACACTTGTCATTGGATTTAAGGCAACTCTGATCCAGGATGATCTTATCTCAAGATCCTTCACTTACACCTTCAAAAAAAACCCTTTTTCCATATAAGATCACAGTCACCGGTTATGGGGGTCAGGATGTGGACATATCTTGCTGGGGTCATCATTCAGCGGACTGCACGAGGTAAGGAGCCAACATCTTCCCTCCTGCGTGGAGGTGTATGTAGCAGGTAGGAGTCACAGCACGCTGACACCTCCCTACAAAAATAGTCCTCCCCGTAATTTCCCCCTCTCTTGTGAAATTCTTAACTTCAGTTTACAGCCTGGAGATAGGTCCTAGGCAGAGTTTATAACAAGTGCTGAACCATGGCCTTTCTGACCCCACGTATGGGCCTGCAACTCCCTTTGTAATGAGAGGATATGCCACCTTGTAGATTGAAAAGCCTGTTTTAGCTCCCTGTTACACTTGATAAAGTGCTCAGCATTCTGCTTAAAGCGTGGCCCCAGAACTGCTGCACAGACCACACTCCTTGTCCTGCAAGGTAAGAGAATTCTGCGAGGGTCTCGTGTGACAAGTCTGCTGCCTTTCTCTTCCAGACCCTGACTTGTTGGATGAGCAGGCCCCCCTGGAAGAGTCAGCTGTGTGAGATGGTGCAGCCCAGTGGCGGCCCGGCAGGGGACCAGGACGTGCTGGGTGAAGAGTCTTCTCTGGGGAAGCCAGCTATGCTCCACCTACCTTCTGAGCAGGGTACTCCTGAGAGCTTCCAGCGCTGTCTGGAGGAGAATCAAGAGCTCCGAGGTGAGGAGGGCAGCAGGTGTCCCGAGCAAAACGTCAGCGGTCCCAGCCCTGTTGGTGGGGGGGCTTCTTCCACTCATCTGTGCCTCTGTTTTTACTGGGTCTGGGGTGGGGGTGCACCTGAGAGCCAGCTAGTGATTCAAACCACCCTCCCTTTTTGTTTCAGGTGGGATTCCCTGGAAATGGACTCTGAGGTATAGATTGACGTGCAGGAAGTTTATTTAGAGTTCTGTCAGGACCAACACTGGGGGAAGGAAAGGGACAGGGAAGGGGAGGACAGGGAGAAGCGGGACTGCAGTGCAGGCCGACCCTGCAGGTTGCTCTGGAGCTGGAGTGACCCTTCTGAGTTGTCCCAAGTCAGGCCAACTGTGGTGGGGCTTTTCTGTCTCCATCCTGATCGGTCAACTATCCTGGGAGGGGCTGGCTATTCTGGGAGAGGCCCTGCGGCTCCTGGGAAGGGGGGGCGTGACCTGCCCTGGGAAGGGGGCGTGGCCTGCCCTGCGACGGACCTGTGGGGGAAGGGCTGCTTTCGGAAAGGGGGGGGTGGTTTCTGGTGCCTGTGGTGCGGGTGTGAGCGCGGCCAGGCCGTGGCTCCCAGAACCATCCCATTTCTGTCTTCACCACGACCTCCACCCACTCACCTGCCATGTCCTCGCTTGTATGGGGAGGGGGGCAGCTTCTTCAGCTCCCAGTGGCCTGCTCCATGCCTCTCAGGTGGTTGGCTGCCCTTGGCTGGTGCACATTTGTGCCCGCCCTGCGTGTGACGACACCCTGGCCCGCCCTCTCTGGCCTTGTAATCATGCCTAGACATCTAGGGGCTGTCCTGGCCGCTGCATGGTGTTGAGCAGCATCCCTGGCCTCTACCCACTAGATGGCAATAGCACTCTTCCAGTTACGATAATCAACACTGTCCCTGATGTCAAATGTCCTGCTGTGTTGGGGTCACATAGAGCTGGCAGCCAGGTTGGGGGAGGGGAGACAGCTCACCTTCCACAACTATGTGTGTGGCCTCTGCTGGTCCCCAGGAGGGTGCTCTGGCAAGAGGGACTTGGGGGCAAGAGTGTGGCAGGCTGGCTGTAGAGGGATCACGGCACCACCAGCTTCCCGCCCAGGGAGCTCGGGCTTTAGTGACAGGTGGAGACCTTGAAGCTGCACCCTCCACCTGTGCTGCGTGAGGCAGATGGCTGCTGTGTCTCAGGCCCTGAGTCAGACTTCCAGGGCACTGAAGGTGTCTGCCCCCAGCGATGCTCAGGATTGTTCCTAAGGAGGAGGGCGCAGGGGAGAGGACATAGACTTTGCTTGGAATGTTTGGGGGGAAAACATGGAAGTCGGTTGTGGAAGTCATGGAAGAGGTTGTGTGTACCTAGGGTAGGAGTCCATTTATGTGACATGTCCAGGAGAGGTGGATCCAGAGAAACAGATGAGTGGGTGCCAGAGGCTGAGGGTGATGGGAAAGTGATTGCAAGTGGGTTCAGGTTTCTTTTGGGGGGGGGTGATGGAAATGTTCTGGAACTAGCTAGAGGTGATGGGCGCATAGCTTTGTGAATACACAGAAACCACTGAATGACTGTGTACTTTAAATTAGTTAAAATGATAAATTTGATGTGATGTGAATTTTATCTCAGTAAAAAGGGAAGTTGCATATGAGTTGAGGCTTAGGTGGGGGGTTGGGCAGGATTGCAACAGGTGGAGGGTGGAGGTGGGTGAGGGAAGTATGCCTGAGGCAGGAGGCTCCTGTAGAAGGGCCACACTCAGTTTGCTCCCCTGCAGGGGAGGAGTCACATGGGGACAGTAGAGTGCAGAACGAGTCTATGGAGCTGGGCTCAGAAGCCAGTGCAGTCCTGGTAAAAGAATGCTCTGTCATCAGGGTTTTGACCAGAGAGTGACACGAAGCTACTGCCCGTTGCAATCTTACAGAGTTCTGTAGTTGCGAGAACCTTCGTGTGTCACCGAGCAGTTTTGTCACCCCTCCATGTTCTTCTGCTGCCCGGGGTATCCCTGGGTGTGGGGCTCTCCTTTCCTCAGCCTCTGCTGACTGCCTGGCCTTGGCACATGCTCGTCCTTCAGCCTCGTGAGCGGGGGACTAGCTGTTTCGTGACCACCCGCTGTGCCCAGATCCTGTGAGGTGGCTGTGGTTATCCCCGTTGAACATGCAGATGAGGACAGTGAGGCTCAGGGAGGCCAGTCCCTGGGCCACTCGAAGCCTTCTGGGTCTCCCAGGCTGCAGCCAGCCATGGCACAGGGCACTTTGCCCTGGTGGCCTTCCCTGAGTGTGCGGGTAGCTTCGGGTTTCCTGATTCTGAAGATAATGACTTTGCGGCCCAGGGCGCAGGCAGGCGCACCTTTGACCTGTGGCCAGAATACAAATGAGTTCGAGGAACTTACAGAGAAAGTGGCCTTTGGCACATACTCTTAAGCAAAGCTGATGTGTTTGGTATCTCTTTGGAGAAATTTAGGGGCTTTATCAGTAGCATAAATAATTTTGAAAGTGTTACGCAAAATAAGAGGAGGTGTTTCAAAGCCACGTCCACATGCGAGGCCGCACGGTACCGCGGGGACGGCGCGTGATGGGCCCGGGAGGGCCCCCTGCCAAGTCTCAGCTCTCGGCCATCTCCTCTGCCCCCAGATGCCATCCGGCAGAGCAACCAGATGCTTCGGGAGCGCTGCGAGGAGCTGCAGCGTTTCCAGGGCAGCCAGAGGAAGGAGAAGGAGTTCCTCATGCAGAAGTTCCAGGAAGCCAGGAAACTGGTAGAGAGACTGAACCTGGAGAAGCTCGACCTGAGGAGGCAGAGGGAGCAAGCCCTGCAGGAGGTGGAACATCTGAAGAGATGCCAGCAGGTAGCCAGAGGGGCTGGGGAGCCAGGGGGTTCTGGAAACCACAGGGGTGCCAGTGTTCCCCGAGGGAACCTGTGGTCAGGGCTCCTCGAGAGCACCCTCAGGCTCGATGCTTCACTAGGAGGGCTCGCAGAACTCAGAAGAGCCGTACAACGGCTCCCGGTTACGGTTGTTACGGTCAATTACAGTGGAAGCACCCAGGTCAGAATCAGCAAGGACGCGAGGAGCGTAGGGCCGGGTCCAGGGGAGACCAGGTGTGAGCTTCCAGGTCCCTGGCCGGCGGAGGGGTGCGGCAGTGCCGTTTCTCCCGCAGCCTTGTGTGACAACCCGCACCGGGCACGGCCACCAGGGAAGCCTCCCTGAGCGGCGCTGTCCGGGGACTTCAGTGTGGGGTCGGTCCCGTCGGCCTGGAGCTCCCTGGGCTGAGCTCGGAAACTCAGTCTCTGCACCCGCACCGCCCCCCCCCCCCCCCCCCCCCGGGACGTGAAGCTGAGAGGTGTGGCCCAGGCCCCGCCAGGAATCCCACTGTGAGCACAGACTGCCTGCCAGGGAGCTTGGGGATGAGTGTGCCAGGTTCCTGGGGCGGCCATGACAAGGGACCACAACACTGGGTGGCTGGAAGAAAGAGAAATGTATTGTCTCCCAGTTCTGGAGGCCAGAAGTCCAAGAGCAGAATATGGGCAGGGTTGGTGCGTTCTGGAGGGTCTGAGGGAGAACCTGTTCCAGGCTGCTTTCCCAGCCTCGGGTTGTGCCCGGGGTCCTTGGCCTCCTTTGGCTTGTAGACAAATCACTCCATGTCCCTCTCCATTGTCTCATCACCTCCCTGGGTGTCTGTATGTCTCTTCTTCTCCTCTTATGAAGACACCAGTGTCAAAGAGAAATACAGCTGGACGTTAGTTAAAGTGGTGAAAAGAGGTTTTATTTGGTAATTACTGACAGCAGGGGAAAGAGCTGAGCTCCATTGTGACTTGCAGAGGTGCCTGGAATTTTCCAGAGGGAGGGAGGAGGAGGAGGAGGGGCTCAAGGGAAAACTCACAAAGGGTCTGTCAGTGTAAATGCGGGAGGCGAGCTGGCAGTGACGGAAGTTAGCCTTCTCTCTTGCACAGGGACTGGGATTCTGAGGCCCTAGTCTTCATGAGGATTCCTGTTCAAGGGAATGGTTCTCAGGTCCTTGAGAAAGACTCTCCTGGGTTGTAGGAGGTACGTGGACATTTCAAAGGGATGGAGGAAGGGTTCACAATTGGGAGCCCTCTTACCAAATGCTCTAAGGAAGGGAGGCAGGAACAGTGTTCCGGTGTTGGCTGGAACAGTCAAATTTGGCAGCATTGAACTTTCCTAGGTAGGCATGCCAATGGGTGGCTGGGTCTCCCAGGATGCGGCCCTTTGCTGCTAGAATCTGTGTTCAAGTTTGGTCAGGTCGCCGAGTGCAGGGGTTTGGATGGAGTCAAAGTCATTTTGTGCTGATTTCGTTTGTAGTTCTCCACAGTCATTGGCTCTCCTACCGCCTCCTCTTCTAGCATGACTTGATCATAACTTGATTGCGTCTGCAAAGCCCCTGTCTCCACATTAGGTCCCATCCACAGGTACTGGGGGTTAGGATGTGGACATATCTTTTGGGGGCCACCATTCAACCCATCCCAGTCTTGAACAGGTGGACTCAGTGCTCTTTGCTAAATGCCTTCAGAGCATCTGTCCGTGCGGCCCTGGGGGCTCCTCTCCGCTTGGCCCGGCTCACGTGATGGGATGCTGGTCGCACAGCTGACAAGTCCAGCAGTGGGTATCGGAGTGGACATGGCTTCGTGTCACTGGTGGCAGTGTCAGTTGGTGCCACTACTTTGAAAAACTCTTCAGCATTTTTCCTTCGGGTTGCCCCCGACTCAGCAGCCTCACCGCAGGTGCGCGTCTGGGAGCAGCTCTTCTGCGTTCACTGGAGAAGCCATAGAACCGTAGGCTGGAAGTTTTTTAACAGCTTTACTGAGACCAAATTCACATACTGTAAAATTCACCCTTTTACAGTATCCGTGGCTTTTTAGTGTATTCATAGACTTGTGTAACCATTACCACTCTCTGGTTCCAAAACATTTTCACCCCCCCCCCCCCCCCCCCGCCCACAAGAAGCCCCATCTTCATTAGCCATCAGTCTGCATCCTCTCCCTCAGCCCCTGGCACTCTCCAGTCTGCTTTCTGTCTGTGGGTTTGCCTGTTCTGGACATTTCATACAAATGGAATCATACACTATGTGCCCCTCACATCTGGCTCCTCTCACCCAGCATACGTATTTTGAGGTTCATCCATGTGGTAGCACATATGAGCACGTGATTCCCTTCTATGGCTGAGTGACACTCCGGTGTATGGAAGTAGCACATTTCACTTATCTGTTCATCAGTTGATGGACATTTAGGTCATTTCCACTCTTCAGCTGTTGTGAGTAATGCTGCTATATATTTCTTTTTTTTAAGTTTAATTTATTTAAGTAATCTCTACACCGAGTGTGGGGCTCAAACTCATGACCCCAAGATCAAGATTCACATACCTCTCCGACTGAGCCAGCCAGGTGCCCCCAGTTAATGCTGCTATGAAAATTTGTGTGTGGACCTGTGTTTTTGTTATCGGGTAGATACCTAGGAGTTCCCCCGTTAATTTGAAGCAAATTTTAGACACTGTAAATATCGTCTGTAAATATTTCAGTGTGCATCTCTAAGAAAGGGCTTAAAAAAGACATAACCCAATACCACTATCACACCTAAAATAGTTAACGTTAATTGTTTAGTGTCATCAAATCTTTTAGTGTCATCAAATAGACACAATATATTGTGCCATCAATATATTTTGACAGGATTTCCTGATGTGTTAGATGTGAGCTGTGAGACACAGAGAGGAGTCAAGAGGAACTCCGAGGTTTTTGTCCTGGTAGCTGGAAGATGGATTTGCCATCAGCTGACAAGAAGGAGGGCTCTGGGTGGAACTGGCTTTTGGGGGCTGTCAGGCATGTAGTTTTGAGAGTGCGGCTAAATATCCAAGTAGACATGTTGATGTGACAGGCCAGGTGGTGGGGGGTATTTGCACTGTTCAGTGGGGAGACCTTCGCTGAGGTGCGTTCTAGTCAGGACCAGAACACAGTGAAGGGCTGAGCCACATGGGGTATTTGGGGAAAGCATGTTTTAGAGGAGGGGAGAGCATGTGCAAAGGTCCTGAGGCAGGGACATGCCTGTCATTTTCAGGGAACACCAAAGAGACAAAGATGGCTGAAGCTGTGTAGAAGCGGCTAAGGAGTGGGCGGGGAGAGTCAAGGTAGGGGCTGGTTATGTGGGCTTAGTAGGGCCAGTGGAAGGATTGGGGCTTTGACCCAAGTGTCACAGGGACCGTAGGGGCTGCTGTGGTAGTGTGAGGCATTATCTGGTTTCCTGTAGACTGTAGAGTATGGGGGGGGGGTGTTATGAGGTTGAATTGTGTCCCCCCAAAAGAAATGTCCACAACCTAAACCCTGTACCCCAGAACGTGATCTTATTTGGAAATAGGGTCTTTGCAGAAGTAATAAAGTTAAGATGTGGTTATACTGGATTAGGATGGGTCTAAATCCAATGATTGCTGTCCTTATCAGAAGAGAAACAGACACCAAGACATCCAGGGAAGATGGCCATGTGATGATGGAGGCAGAGATTGGGGTGATGCGTTTACGAGCCGAGGAGCGCCAGGGACTGCTGGCCCAGATCTCCCCCCAGGCTCCTCAGAAGGCACCGACCCTGCCCACACCTTGCTCTCGGACTTCTGGCCTCCAGAACCGGGAGGCAGTACATTACTGTTGTCTTAAGCTCCCCACTTTGTGATTCCTTCTAGAAGACCCAGGAAACCTGTAGGAACAGGTGCAGGAGTGGAGGAGGAGCCCAGGTGGAAGTCATTGCAGCCCTGGCGAGGGCTTCTGACCAGAGTGGGCCCTGGCCCACGGGGTCTGCCGACAGGCATAGATGATGTGGAGGTATGGGGCAGGTAGCTGGATAGCTAAGCCGGGGCTCCCGAGAAGAGTCTGTCGTGGAGGTGTGAATTTGGAAGCCATCGGCCTGCGGGGGTACGGCAGGCCTGGAGACCAGACCCGCGCGTGGAGATGTAGAGGAGAAGGGAAGGAGTGGCGGGTATGGTGTGTGCGTGTGCACAGGAAGCCGGGGCAGGGGCGCGGAGCACGGGAGTGGCGGTTGCTGTGGCGGGTCCGGCTGTGAAGGACTGAGGCACCGAGCCTAAGGTCACAGGGGACTTGGTCTGGACAGCTGGAGAAGGGAGACCGGGCATCAGGGGATTCGGACAACTCTTGAGTTTTGTCACAGGTAGAGAGGCCTTCTGGAAAGTGGCAGTCCGTCTCATCTCTCCTGGTGGCCTTGGCTTGTAGAGGGGAGCATGTATTTTGACACTATCTTTAGGTCTAACCTCCCTGAGCATCTGCTGGGCTCAGTCCTCATGGCCTGCTTGTCAGCCTCGTGAGACTCGAGGCAACTCTGTGCCCCTGTGTCTGCAGGGATGAGGAGGGGTTTGGGAATGTGGGGTCATGGGACAGTTGCCTGGCTGGGGCTTGGGAAGCTTCCAGAGGTGAGCGGTGAGGTGAGTGGTGGTGCCGGGGGCAGGAGAGAAGCCCTCCGGTGACACGTCTTAGTCCCTGCCCTCTGCCCTGGGGCTTGGGGATGCCGGGGTGGGCAGCCGGCAAAAAAGTGTTACTGACAGGAGGTGGCTTTTTTTCATGCAGCAGATGGCTGAGGACAAGGCCTCTGTGAAAGCCCAGGTGACATCCTTGCTGGGGGAGCTCCAAGAGAGCCAGAGTCGTTTGGAGGCCGCCACCAAGGAGCGGCAGGCTTTGGAGGGCAGGTGAGTGGACAGGGAAAGCCCTCTGGGGGCTGCCGTTCAGGTACCTGGGGAGAGTGAGGCACCTTAGGAGCCCCTGGAGGGTTCCTCTGTGAGAGGTCAGCTGTGGTGATGGCAGGAAAGGGCTTCCCGCCTCCCAGAGGGAAGCAGGTGCTCTGCATAAAGCACCCTGTTGTGCGAACAGTCCAGGCCCAGGGACCACCCCCGGTAGGCAAACTGTCAGGCTCTTTTCTGGAAAGTGCGGTTCCCATAAGTGGGATGATTGGGTCAGAGGGCACAGATGTTTCCTGGGCTCTCAGGCCGCCGGGCTGCTGCCCTGCAGAGAGCAGGGCGGCTGCAGCTCTGCCGGTGCGTGGGCCGGTGTCCCGGCTGCCTTCCAGCCTCAGGAGGGCAGGAGGGGCGCGGGCAGGAGCTCGCCGCCGTCGGCGATACGCGACACCGTGTGGACGTGCTTCCGCCTGGAGAACAGAGTGCGAGGAAAGGCATCGCTTTCGCCTCGGGCTCGTCGCGCTCTCCTGTTTCCCCCGTGTCCTCTTCTGTGCCTCCAGCTTTCTAAAATCACGTGCACCATTTTTAGGACAATTTGGTGTCTTTTTTGCCTGTCTTTTTCTGTGTACATGAAAGAAACGGCTGGAGGCAACTTTGGTCGGTTCCGACCGTGCGCGGACGTTTACGTGGGCAGCTGGGCTCTTGGGCAGTGTCCTTTGTGCCCGTTGCCCTGGGGGTCGGCCGTGGAAATGCTGAGCTGGACAGCTCAGGCACAGAAGCCTTGCTTGCATCTCAGGGCATTCAGTGTGGCCATTGGAAGAGCTTCCTACGTCATACACATGGAGGCCCCCTGAGCCTTGGGCCTGTCCTGTTCCAGGGCCCCGGGCAGGCGGCAGTCCCATCTGGTGATGACGACGTCAGATCACAGATGGAGATGTGCTCAGTGTATTCGGACAGGTGCGGAGAAACAGCGAGACCAGTGACCATCCCCAGCGGCCCCCGCCCCCCAGAAGCAGCCACCGTCACCCGTGCGGTGGGGACCATGCAAGGCCTTGGGCCAGCAGGATGACACGGCTGGAGCCTGGGCCTGGAGATCTGGGGAGCTGTGGGGAGATAGGAGAGCGGAGTTCGGAGACTGGGGGCTGTGGGGCGATATGGCTCCTAGCGGGGGGGGCGGGGCAGCCATTGCCGTCACCCAGCCAGGCGGGTGGGAGGCTCCTCTTCCAGGTGTGTGCATTTGGGACTGCAGCTGAGCCCTTGAGATGGGTCAGCTGCCTTCCTGCCGCTTCTAGAACAGGGACTGGGAGGGAAAGAGCCGCCCCCAAGCTGGCTCTCTGTGGTTGTCCCATGTGTGGTAACAGCCGACAGCCTCCTCCTCTGTCACACGGAAGTGGCTCTGTGTCGGCGGGTCGCTCGGAGCTATGTCCCGGCCGCAGGCCGCCGGCTTCCACCTTCGTCCCGCTCAGTGAGCACCCCGGCAGCCCCCGCCCCGTTCTGCGGGGGCCCTGCCGTGACCGCGCCTTCCCCCGTGCCAGGGCCCGGGCTGCCAGCGAGCAGGCCCGGCAGCTGGAGAGCGAGCGGGAGGCGCTGCAGCAGCAGCACAGCGTGCAGGTGGACCAGCTGCGCATGCAGAGCCAGAGCGTGGAGGCGGCCCTGCGCATGGAGCGCCAGGCTGCCTCGGAGGAGAAGTGAGTGGCTTTGTGCCCGCAGGAGGGACGGAGACCGGAGGGCAGTCAGGGACTTTCCAGCTGGCAGGGAGCCCTTCCACGGACTGTCCCTGAGCCTGCTCACACCTAGGTGATCCATCTTTGATCTGATAACGTGTGCTCCCCGCATGTTGACAGCATCCGGTCCCGGACCCTGCATTGCTTTCGTTGGCATGCCTTGAGTCTCCTTTATTTATTTACTTATTTATTTATTTATTTTAAAAAGATTATTTATTTATTTGAAACAGAGAGAGATAGAGAGCACGAGCAGGGGAAGAGGGAGAAGGAGGCTCCCCGTGGAGCAGGGAGCCCAATGTGGGGCTTGATTCCCAGGACCCTGGGACCATGATCTGAGCCGAAGGCAGACGCTTAACTGCTGAGCCACCCAGGCGCCCCAAGTCTCCTTTCATTTAGAACAGTTCTCCTGTCTGTTTTTCATGAAGTTGACTTTTTTGAAGAGCACAGGAGAGTCCCATCCTATTATAAACATTCTTATTTTTAAACATGTTAGCCTTAAGAAAAAGGATGCTAACCATGTAGTGAAGCCTGCCTTAGAGCTGATGGCCTTTAGGGCACAAATGCCCCCTGGAAGCCCCCTTCTGGTCTGTGGACATGACAAGAACGAAGAGGGTGGGGCTGGAGCAGGACAAGGTAGTTTCTCCAGCAAAGGCTCCTTTTCCTCAGGCGGAAGCTGGCCCAGCTGCAGGTGGCCTATCACCAGCTCTTCCAAGAGTATGACAATCACATCAAGAGCAGCATGGTGAGCAGTGAGCGAAACCGAGTGAGTATGGTGGGCATGTACTTGGGACTGTCTAGGACTGACTTGCCTTGGTTCCTCTCCCTGCAGCCTAGAAACAGAAGAGCATGGGGCCTGCTTCCCCAAATTTACCACTATGGGAGCTCGGGTTCTTATATGAAGACTTGACAGAATGGGATTTGGGGAGGGATACTTGACTTGTCCTAGAGCTTTGTCAGGGTCGCAGTGTGACAGCTCAGGGCAGGATGTGGGATCCTTGGGCTGTGCTGCTTGTGGCCTGCAATCAACTAGGCTGGGCCTCTGGATGCTCCCTCTGTGGGCTGGGAACATGCTTGTCTCCACGGCCAGTCCCTTCTGCCAGCCCGGCTCCTGGTTCTGACTTCTCAGAGCCAAGGTAAGGCCCAGAACGCTTCTATCGCACTGTTGAAGGTGGCTGTGAGCCCTCTTTTGGTTTGTTCTCATCAGACCTGTACTGGGTGCAGTTTCTAGTGATCACATTTTAAGAAGGATGCTGTCAAACACGAGCGTACCCAGAGGAGACTTGTAAGGGTGGGGTGTTAGTGCGGGAGCAGCTCAGCATGGAGGTGACAGCCTCAGAAGGAAGTATGGCCCTGTCCCTTGAAGCGTTGGAGGCGGGCTGTCTGGCTGGGGAATCTGGGAAAGGAGTGTCGGCCTGGGTGGGAAGTTGTGCCCCATGACCCCAGAGGTCCCCTCCACCCTCTGCCTTTCCTGTGTCCTGCCTGCGCTGACAGCCTGTGGTTGGCGTCCCCCTGGCACTGGCCAGCCAGGGCCCGTCTTTCATTGCTTTTGGTTCTTCTCCCCTGGAGTAGCAGCTCACCCTGGGCCAGCCTGAGCTCCCTCAGTACCCCCTTGCCCATTTCTAGGGAATGCAGCTGGAGGATCTCAAGCAGCAGCTCCAGCAGGCCGAGGAGGCCCTGGTGGCCAAACAGGAAGTGATTGACAAGCTGAAGGAAGAGGCTGAGCAGCACAAGATTGTGATGGAGACTGTCCCGGTGCTGAAGGCTCAGGTGAGGGCGCTCCTCTGTCGCCCGCTGGCCCCGGAACCTGATGCGTCTCTGGCATCAGTTTGCGGTGGCTTCTCGGAAGCCCTTGGAGCCCCCTGTGCTGTTCCCTGACCTCTCAGTGCACTTGGGGCTGACTTTCTCTGTGCCATGGGCTCTGGGAGGGCAGGGCTCTCCCTCGTCCCCCAGCATGGAGTGTCCAATGAATGGCCAACAGTTGGCGGGCGTGCCCCTGTCTTGGCTTTGTTTGCCAGGCGGATATCTACAAGGCCGACTTCCAGGCCGAGAGGCAGGCCCGGGAGCAACTGGCGGAGAAGAAGGAGTTCCTGCAGGAGCAGCTGGAGCAGCTGCAGAGGGAATACAGCAGGCTGAAGGCCAGCTGTCAGGAGTCGGCCAGGTGGGCCTCGGAGTCCGTCCCCACGAGGAGCGGGTCTCTGGTAGTGACCGCACGGGTCAGTTGGGCTACGAGCTGGCCCTCCCTCTCCCGTCCCCCTGCCCTGTCCTTCCACTGGCTCCGTGTGCGCTGGCTGATTGGACGGTTTCTCTTCTCCAAGGATTGAAGACCTGAGGAAGCGGCACGTGGAAGTCTCCCAGGCCCCCTTACCCCCCACCCCAGGTGAGTGAGCTATAGGAGGAGGGCTGGAGAGGGCAGGGTGTTAGAGAAAGTGCCATCTCAACTCCCCAGAGCTGCTCTCCTGAGTGTAGTACCCCCTCTGGGGGGGAGGAGCTAGTGGTGGTGACCCCGGTGGTCGGACCGGACAGTCCTTTCAAGTCTCAGTACTTTCTGCCGCCTCCCCTCTTTCTCCAGCTCACCCCTCCTTTCACCTGGCCCTGCCCAACCAGAGGAGAAGCCCCCCCGAGGAGCCGCCTGACTTCTGTTGCCCTAAGTGCCAGTACCAGGCTCCTGATATGGACACCCTGCAGATACACGTCATGGAGTGCATCGAGTAGGGGCTGCCTGCGGGGGACCAGCCTGCCCGCTCCCGACTTACGGGCTGGGTGACAGAACGGGCCACTTCTGTGAGCCCCACGAGCTAGCTCTAGGACCTTACGCTTCAGCTCCCCCATCTGTTGGTTTGCCTCTGTTAGGGTACACGGAACCCGCTAGGCCTGATGCTCTGCCCTTCTTGTTTGTGCCGTCTGCTTGAACCGCTTGCCTCTGGGGCTCCCTTGCTTTCCACCTCCACGGGCGAAGTCAAGAATCGAGGCCAGGGCTCCCCCAGAACTTCTCGAGCCAACACAGGCAGAAGCCTCTCCTCGCACGCGAGCTGCCACGCGCCGTGGCGCCAGGGCCCTCGTGGGCCGTGTGGTATTCCGTGGGGAGGCTGCGCCGCCAGTAGACGGAAGCTGTCCCCTCGTGAGGAACACTTGGGTTCTTGCCACTCTCGTGTCGTCACAAAGCGAACGGCCTTGTGCGTCACTTACGTGTATCTCTGGGTCGGATTCTTAGAAGCTGCACCACTGAGCAGCTGCAGACGGGTTAGATGGGCCAGTACGTTGTCCCTGCTCCCTCAGAGCCTTGCCCACAGGAGGGGTGTCCGGCCTGTGGGCTTTGCCATCTGTCAGGCATGTGTTTCTCTATTCAGAGTGAGCCTGAAGGATCTTTTCCAATTCTGCTTAATGGCTTGTTTGTATTTTCTGCTCATTTTTCTGTTGGGCTGTTAGTCTTTTGTTCCTCGGTGTGTTTGAGCTCTTTGGTCATTAGTGGGATCGGCTCTTGTGTATGATAGAAATTGCAAGTATCTTCTTTTACTCTGACTTGGACTTGAAGTTGGTCATCTAGGCGTGGCCACGCTTCTCCACCTTTCCTTCACTGCTTTGGGTTTACCATGGTTGTGACCGGCTCGTGGCTTGACGGGGAGACGCTTCCCACATGTACACTTGCCGTTTCCTTTTCCTAACACCACAGCATGCCGTTGTCCTCCCTGAGCGTGTTGCTGCCTAGCGTGAGCGGTTGGTGGCTGTGTTTGATCACGTTCCAGAAGCTTGTGATGCTGTTCCCCGCACCAGCCCCATATGCCCCAGCCTTTTGAGAGGAAGCCACTTGGTGATGATTGGCAGGTTATGAACACTAGAGGGCTCCTTACTGTTGTTTTGCAAGATTCTGGATGTTTCCTTGATGTCAAAGCCAAGGGCATTAAGCCTGTGGTTGTCAGAAAAGGATGTTGGAAGCGGAGGAAGAATGCCCCAGCCTCCCCTGGCCCTCCTCCATCTTCCCCTGGTTGGGAACAGGATGTCACTGAAGACAGCCCGGCTGGCAGCCTGCTGTGAAGACGAGCCTGGGCCGGGGGCTTGCCTGGCGTGTATAGGAGCGGGAGCCCCTTCTCCATTTCCTGGAGCCCAGATGTCTAATTGCAGATGATCGTCCTTTGGGAAGATGTTAAAGGCACAAACAGGCTCCCCACTTCTGGGTGCTGCATCCCAATCCTGATCCTGTAGTTTTTCTGCAAGAGCACTTTTAGTTTTGGGGGGATGTATGAATTTCCCATGGCCACTGTAACAAATGATCAACTTGGTGGCTTAAAACAATAGGAATTCATTCTTTCATGGTTCTGAAATCAGGGTGGCAGGGTTGGTTTCTTCTGGAGGCACTGAGGGAAAATCAGTTCCAGGCCTTTCTCCCAGCCTCTGGTGGTGGCCCTTGGTGTTCTTGGCTCCATTCTCTGCCACCCCATTCTCTGCCTCCGTGGTTACACGGCCTCTTCTTCCTGACTGTGTCTTCCCTTCTTGTCTCTTATAAGAACACCAGTCACTGGATTTAGGGCCCACCTACATCGTCCCGGACGAGCTCATTTTGAGATCTTTATCTTCATTACATCCACAAAGACTCTTTTTCCAACTCAGGTCATTTTTTTTTTTTTTAATTTATTTGGCAGAGAGAGAGAGCACAAGCACGCGGAGAAGCAGGCTCCCTGCTGAGCAGGGAGCCCGATGCGGGGCTCGATCCCAAGACCCTGGGATCATGACCTGAGCCGAAGGCAGTCGCTTAACCGACTGAGCCACTCAGGTGCCCCTCCAACTCAGGTCATAATCACAAATTCTGGGCATGAGGACGTGTCTATATCTTCTGGGCCACCATTCAGCCCAGCACAGGGCTATCTTCTGGAGCGCACAGACTAGGAGAAATGCGGGTGAAGACCGGTGTCTCCAGGACACTGGGCGCTCTGTGGGAAGGAAAGCTGGTTTGGTGGGGGGACAGGCCCTTGCAGGCGTGGGGACTGCTGCTCCTTAGGACATCCCGACTCCAGCTGGCCACTGCCGCCAGGGCCAGCAGCCACGGGCAGGAGAAGGAAGGCTGTAGGCTGCGGTGGGACAGAACCGTTGGACCGACCGGTGCCCCGGGTAACAGCCACCAGCTGCGTAGGCATGGGCTTTGTGCTTTATTAGGAGAGTGGACAAAGGCCTGGGGAGCCCTTCTCTGACTGGCTTCCTCTTCTGAAAGGATGTTGGGAGGAAGAAGATGAGACCCAGCAGTGGTGAGAGAGGCCGCCGTTCTCTTCCTGGGGTGCTTTCCTCAGGTTCTGGCTTTTGCCGATGTTCATGCCTGGGCCCCGGGCCAGCTGAGTCAGGGTCTGGGTGCAGGACCGGCATTGGCTGGGAGCCACTGCCCTTCCTGGGGTGCCCTTGCTCCCTGCCGCCTCCTGTAGGACCAGCTGTACACTAGACACTTAGAAGGGAGGGATTCTGCTTTCTCCCCTTCTGGCTTTACTTAGATTGGGCTTCCAGAATAAGTGGTTGGATCCCTTCTGGGAGGGAAGCAGCCTGCCTACCCAATGAGCTGTGGCCCCTTGACCTCCACAACCCTGGGTTTGGGAGGCAGAGACAAATAGCTAGAAACCTATGTCATTTCTCGTTGCTCATACAACATTTCTTGTTGTTCATACAACAATATTTCTTGTTGCTTATACAACAATAGTTCTTTTTAAAAAATTTTTTAAATTAACATATAATGTCTTATTTGTTTCAGAGGTACCGGTCTGTGATTCATCAGTCTTACACAGTTCACAGCGCTCACCATAGCACATACCCTCCCCAGTGTCCATCCCCCAGGCACCCCGTCCCTCCCACCCCCCACCGCTCCAGCAGCCCTCAGTTTGTTTCCTGAGATTAAGAGTCTCTTATGGTTTGTCTCCCTCTCTGGTTTTGTCTTGTTTCATTTTTCCCTCTCTTCCCCTATGGTCCTCTGCCTTGTTTCTCAAATTCCGCATATCAGTGAGATCATATGATACTTGTCTTTCTCTGATTGACTTATTTCTGTTAGCGTAATACCCTCTAGGTCCATCCATGTCATTGCAAATTACAACAATATTTCTTGTTGCTCATACAACAATGCGTGCCCTCTGTTACCCGCTGGCCAATGCTTAAGAGGAATCCAGGTGACCGACAAAATAAGCACAACAAGAAAGCGTCTCTCCCTCGCCAGTAACTAAAACACAGACTCCAACTAGACGAAAAGTGATGTGAAACAAGGAACAAATGAAGACTGGCGCCATGCCGGCAAGGTGCGGGGGGCGGGGGCCGGGCCTGAGCTGCACCCCCGCGTGGGGGCCGGTGTGGCAGGGCGGGACAGGCGTGCTTGGCTGGAAGAGGCAGCCGGGTGCGCATGGGGACCCTGGCGTCGGAGAGGTGCTCGCCGCGCCCTCGTCGGCAGCTGCCAGGGACTGGGGTGAACGAGGGTCTGCGCTTCTGGCTTAGGCGACCCGCGCAGCCCGTCGTGCTCCCGTGCGGTGAGCGCGCTCCCTGGGCTGCTCACGTGGAGCACGGGCTGTGACAAAGCCAGCGGACGACGACGTGTGAAGTGTGACCACAATAAAAAAGGAAAAGCAGCCTGTGCACACCCTGCTACCCCGTGGATGGATGTGGGTGGTGGGATTGCCGGCAATGACGGTTTCCTTTTGTGTTGATGTCGGTCCTAAATGGCTGTAATTTGCGTGCATTCCTTCGAGCGGCTTCAGAGTCGGCCGAGCAGAGGGCGCACCGGTGCAGGACCGTCTGCTGCTTCTGGGGCCTCTGCCCGGGCGGCTCGTGTCCCCGTCCTGGGGGCCGCAAGCGCAAGAGCCGGCAGTGGGCAGGGTCGGTCCCTTCCGGGAGGGCAGCAGCCGGTCCAGGCCCGCGTCCTCGGCGTGTGCGCGGCAGTCCTCCCTCTGTGCGTGTCTGTCTCCAGTGCTCCCCTTTACGTGAGGGCGCAGTCCTGCTGGATTGGGGCCCACCCTCGTGACCTCGTGGTAACTGTCCCCTCTGTAAAGCCCGTGTCTCCAAATAAGGTCACGTTCTGAGGTCCTCGGGCTCAGGATGCCCGCATTGCTTCTTGGGGTGGGGGGACACATTTCAACCCATAACACGTGGGTGGGCCCTGAAACAGCCCTGAGTCTGCAGCCCCAGCCTGCACTGTGAGTAGGAGGCCTTCAGTTGCCCGCTGACCGTTGACATGTTAGAAAGGTGACAGGGCTGAGCTGGCTTCGTGGGCCGAGGCCTGGGCCCCGCACGGGCTATCAGGAGTCTGAGCAGAGCTGCCCGTTGCGGCGCCGAGGCGGGGTGAGCGGCGGGCTGCGCCCCGGGGAGGAGACGGGGGAGACGGTGGGCGGCCTCCCCGGGGCTGGGGCCGCCTGCTGACTGGGCCTTCCCGAGCCTCCCCGCCTCCACATCTGTAAAGTAACATCGAAGCTTTGGCTTCCGTGTGAGTAGCTACTGAGAGCTGGCTGCAGTTGGCATACTTTTCCACAACAACGGACAGAGAAGAGGAAATCAGGTTTCAGTAGCAGTGCTTTTCCGGACGGGGGTGTGGATTCCCCAAGATTCTTTTTGTACCTTCTCCTCTGAAGCCACTGTTAGTTTATTCCATATTGCATATCACTTGAGTGCATGTTTTTATGTAGTGGCTTAATTATCTCTTCATGTAACAGCTGTAAGTAGCTGAGCATTGGGTTCTTTTTTTTTTTTTTTGAGCATTTTTTTTTTTAAAGTTACTCTGCATTTCTAGAGCTCTGTTTTATATAACGGGTACTTTAAGTAGTAAATATTATGTCTGTTAATACACATCAGGGTTCCACCCCCTTTACTTCTCATTTTCTTCTTTTTCTCTTTCTCTTCATTCTTTCTCTTTCATCTATTGGAGGTCCTTATTGAAGAAGAAAACAAACTGTCCTATAGTTCTTGATAGTAATAAACAGCCCTGAGTATAAAAGCAAGTAGATCCAAATGGCTAAAATAAGTGTGGTGGAATAAGATCAGAATCCACTGTGGATTTAAGTGAAGGCTGTTCAAAATGCTTCTTTAAAACTAATTCTTGGGGCACCTGGCCGGTTCAGTTAGAAGAGCATGTGACTCTTGGTCTTGGGGTTGTAGGTTCGAGCCCCACGTTGGGTGTAGAGATTACTTAAAAATAAAATCTTGGGGCACCTGGTTGGCTCAGTCAGTTGGGCATCTGACTCTTGGTTTTGGCTCAGGTCATGATCTCGTGGGTCATGAAATTGAGCCCCGCATCCAGCTCCACACCCAGCTTGGAGCCCACTTAGGATTTTCTCTCCCTCTGCCCCTCCCCCCCACTCTTTCTCAAAAACAAACAAATAAATAAATAAATACAAATAAAAATAGCCCCTAATTCTTTAGTATCTATTATCTTGGTATTTAGGAATGAGGTGATAATTCCATGATCTATTTGATTGAAAGATCAATTTTTACCAGTGAGTTTACATTTTACAGCAGTAAATTTTTACTTGTGAGTTTAAAGATGCACTCTCACTGTGTCTCTCTCTCTTAAATAAATAAATAAAATCTTTAAAGATGCAGTCAACAAATGTATATTTAGCAAGGCGCTACGGGGGACATAAAAAGTATGACAGTCTGTGCTTCTGGATGACCAACTACCGTTTAACATTTAATTGGAGTATATATAAAAGAGGAACTGAAAAGCTAGGAAAATACTTGAAATCTTTCCCTATCAAATGTTCCCTCCTAAGCTTCAATGTTCCTCTGTCAACAAAGGAAATATCTTAGGAGAATATCGATGCCTGGACCAGGAGTTAGAGGAGTCTGGGATTTTTTTCTGAAATTGAGTGAAGTGTATTTTCTTCTTCTTCTTCTTCTTCTTTTTTTTAATATTTTATTTATTTGAGAGAGAGAGAGCATGAGCAGGGACGAGGGGCAGAGGGAGAGGGAGAAGCAGACTCCCCGCTGAGCAGGGAGCCCGATGCGGGGCTTGATCCCAGGACCCTGGGATCATGACTTGAGCCGAAGGTGGACGCTTCACCGACTGAGCCATCTAGGCGCCCCAAGTGTATTTTCTTCTTAAATGACTTTGTGAATTTCCAAGACTCTTGAAATATCTTTGCATCTCTTTCCAATTTGTTGTCAGTTCACCTGAAATCGAGTTGGAATGCTTATATTTCAGCTTTATCCCATTACTGGTTTTTTAATCAGATATTTCATGGTGACAAAACTTAATTTGAGACATGCTTCCTAGGACATTGGAAGCTAATGATGGGAGATGGAAGCCCACATGCATCTGTTAGGGGCTCACTCTGGGCTATGTGGGGCCACCTGAGTGTGACGCAGATGTTGGAGAACTGAGAAGACACCACTGTAGACTCCAACCCTGTTATACCTGATAAAGAAAAGCTGTGGGAAGGTTGCCTGGCTGGCTCAATCAGAAGAGCATGTGACTGTTGATCCTGGAGTCATGAGTTTGAGCCCCACGTTGCGTGTAGAGATTACTAAAAAAAAATAAAATTAAGGGGCGCCTGGGTGGCTCAGTCGTTAAGCGTCTGCCTTCGGCTCAGGTCATGATCCCAGGGTCCTGGGATCGAGCCCCGCATCAGGCTCCGCGCTCCGTGGGAAGCCTGCTTCTCCCTCTCCCACTCCCCCTGCTTGTGTTCCTGCTCTCGCTATCTCTCTCTCTCAAGTAAATAAATAAAATCTTAAAAAAAATTAAGAAAAGCTGTGAGAATATTTGTTATTGCCCCTACAAAATGCACATCTTTTATTATTGATATCTTGATCCCTCTCTCAAGCCTTTTCTTTTCTTTGAGAATATATATTTTTCTTTACGTCTGGGATGGTATTAAATTGTCATCCTTAAAATATGTTTATTGGTAAGCTATGAACAATGTGATTATTAGTAAAATTAGCTTGAATTCGCCCATTAAAAAAAGGATCCTAAGAGAATACTATGAATAATTGTATGCCAACAAATTAGGTAACTTAGATGAAATGGACAAATCCCTAGAAACACAGACTACCAAAACTGATTCAAGAAGGAATAGAAAATCTCAACAGACCTATCATGATTGAATCATTGAGATTGAGATTGAATCATTGCTGTGATCTGAATGTTTGTGTTCCCCCTAAAATTCATATATTGAAATCCTGACCCCCCAAAGGATGGTATTAGGAGGTAGAGCATTTGGGAAGTGATTGGGATGGGATCCATGAATGGGATTAGTGCCTTTATAAAAGAGGCCCCAGTGAGCTTGCTTGCCCTTTCCATCACGTGAGGGTACCAGGAGAAGTCTGCAGTCAGGAACAGAGCTCTCACCTGACCATGCTGGCACTGTGATCTCAGATTTCTAGCTTCCAGAACAAATGAGAAACAAATTTCTGTTGTTTATAAGCCACCTGTCTGTGGCATTTTGCTAAAGCACCCCAAATGGACCAAGGAAATCAGTAATCAAAAACCTCCCAGAAGAAAAGTCCTGGACCAGATGGCTTCATTTAAGGAAGAATTGACACCAATCCTTCCTAAACTCATTCAAATAATAGAAGAAGAGGAAATACTTCCTAATCCATTCTATGAGGCTTTCCTTACCTTCATTCCATGAGCATTACCTTGATATCAGAGCAAGACAAAGACATCACAGGAAAACTAGACCAATATCCCTTATGAATGTGGATCCAAAAATTCTTGATGGAAAAAGCATTTGACAAAATCCAACACCTCTTTCATGATAGAACACTCAGAAATCTTGGAATAGAAGGGAACTTTCTCAACACAATAAAGGGCATTTGAAACCCATGACTAACATTGCACTCAATGATTTTCTCCCTAAGATCAGGAATAAGATAAGGATGCCCACTTTTACCATTTCTGCTCAACATTGTACTGGAAGTTCTAGCCACAGCAGTGAGACCAAAAAAAAAAAAAAAAAGACATCCAATTAGGCAGCAAAAAGAAATATAAGACCTCTATATTGCAAAGAGGTGAAACTATCTCTATTTGCAGATGGCATGATCTTATATATAGAAAATCCTAAGGAATCCACAAAAAACTGTTAAAGGTAATAAAAATTCAGCAAAGTTCAGGATATAAGATCAACATGCAAAAAATTATTTGTGTTTGTATCCACTAGCAATGAACAATTCGAAATGAAATCAAGAAAACAATTCTATTTAAAATAGCACCAAACAGAGCAAAATTACTTAGGAGTAAATTTAGCCAAGGAGGTACAAACTTGTCTGCTGAAAATGACAAAACATTGCTGAAAGAAATTGAAGATGATCTAATTAATTAAATAGCAGCTTTGTTCATTATAGCCAAGGGCTGGAAACTATCCAAATGCCCATCAACAGTAGAAGAGATAAATTGGAGCAATATAAAACCCTGCCATAATGTAACAGATAGCTTACAAGAAATTCAATCACATAAAATGTGAAATTATGTTGTGGGATTAATGAAATTAATGGGGCAAGTCTATCGGACCACCCAAATCTGTTCTGATCCTGGCTGGAGTTTGGTGCCATCTAGTGGCAGGTGTTGCTCTGGCATAAAGCACTGATGAAGATTCTGGGTCCCATGGCTGGGACTTCCAGGACCGGGGCAGTAACTATGGGAATTTCCCAGTTAGTTGGGACTTGTTTTATTTACTTGATCTGGGGATATTGGGTTGGGAGAATACTGGGTAGACCCTCCCTCCATCTGGTTTCCTGAGACAAAGGTTATGTGCCTCTCCTTCGCGATCTCCTGCTGAAAGTAAAAACCTTAGTCTGCCTCTGTTTGAGAATGGAGGCTGGGCAGGGGAAGGGAGGCAATAACCAATTGGGTTATGTCTGATTTTCAGCTATTTCAGGTCTAATTGTGTTATCAGGTTGTGTTTCCTGTTTATATTCTTGTGCTATCTATCATTTATTGGAGTATTATACAGCAGTGAAAATAATGAACTAGGGATATACACACCAGCTTGGCTGAATCTTTCTTAAGCCTTTTATTGTGAAATATAACACACATACAGCCAGGTGCACAAAATATAAATGTACAGCTTAGTACATTATTATAACATCAGTGTAACCCTCACCCAAGGTACAAAATAAAACATTGCCATAACTCCAGAAAGCCCCTTGTACCTTGTCCAAATCATGACTACTTCCTTCCTAGAGATAACCACCACCCTGACTTTTATGTTACTCTTTTTTTTCTTTATAGTTTTGCTACTGTTTTGGTTATCTATTATTATGTAATAATTCTTCATTGTTGTCTTTTTCTCCTCTTCCTTCTATTGCTTTTAAAAAAACCACTTATTGAGGTATGATTGACATATGAAAAGCTATACATATTTAATGTATACAACTCAATGAGTTTGGGGATAAGTATACTTGTGAAACCATCACCACAATCTATGCCATAAAGTTTCCTCTTGCCATCATCATCATCATCATCATCATCATGTGTGTTGAGAGCACTTAACATAAGATCTACCCTCTGAGCAAATTTTAAGTATACAATACAGTATTTTTAGCTATAGACACTATGCTGTATAGATCTTGAGAATTTATCTTACATTACTAAAACTTTGTATCCTTTAACCATCGTTTCCCCATTTCTCTCTCCCACCAGGCCCTGGCAACCGCCATTCTACTCTCTGCTTCTATGAGTCTGACTATTTTAGATCAACATATGGAATCCTACAGTATCTGTCTTTTTGTATGTGGCTTCTTTCCCTTAGCATAATGTCCTCCAGATCCACCAATGTTGTTGCACATGGCAAGATTTTCATCTTTTTTAGGCCGAATGATATTCCATTGTATGTATGTACCATATTTTCTTTATCCATTCATCTGTTGATGAACATTTAGGTTATTTCTGTGTCTTGGTATTGTGAATAATGCTGCAGTGTTTGAACCGGGGAGTGCAGCTATCTCTTTGGGATCCCAATTTCAATTCTTTTGGATAAATAACCAGAAGTGGGATTCCTAGATCATATGGTGGTTCTATTTTTAATATTTTGAGGAATCTCATACTTTCCCCCATATTGGCTGTACCAGCTTACATTCTCACCAAATAATAGCCATCCTAACAGGTATGAGTTGATATCTCATGATTTTTATTTGCATTTCCCTGATGATTAGTGATGTTGAGCACATTTTCATGTACCTATTGGCCATATGTATGTCTTCTTTGGAGAAATGTCTATTCAGGTCCTTTGCCAATTTTAAAATTGGTTTAATTATTTGTTATTGAGTTGTATGAGTTCCTTGGATATTAACCCTTTATCAGATATATGGTTTGCAAATATTTTCTCCCATTCTGTAGGTTGCCTTTTCATTTTGGTGATTGTTTCCTTTGCTGTGCAGAAGTGTTTTCGTTTGATGTAATCCCACTTGTCTATTTCTGCTTTTGTTTCCTGTGCTTTTGGTGTCACATTCAAAAAATTGTTGCCAAGACCAATGTCGAGGAGCATTCCCCCTATGTTTCCTTCTCATAGTTTTATGGTTTCAGGATTTATGATTAAGTCTTTAATCCATTTTGAGTTGATTTTTGTGTATGGTGGGTCCAATAGGGGTCCAGTTTCATTCTTTTGATTGTAGATCTCCAGTTCCCAACACCACTGACTGAAGAGACCATTCTTTCCCTAGTGTGTATTCTTGTCACCCTTGTCAAAGATTGGTTGACCATATATATGTGAGTTTATTTCTGGACTATTCTGTTCCATTGGTCTATGTGTTTATTTATTTATTTTTTATTTTATTATTTTTTTTTTTAAAGATTTTATTTATTTATTTGAGAGAGAGAGAGCACATGAGAGGGGGGAGGGTCAGGGGGAGAAGCAGACTCCCTGCCGAGCAGGGAGCCTGATGCGGGACTCGATCCCGGGACTCCAGGATCATGACCTGAGCCGAAGGCAGTCGCTTAACCAACTGAGCCACCCAGGCGCCCTCTATGTGTTTATTTTTATGTCAGAACTACATACTGTTTTGATTGCTGTAGCATTTTTTCTTTAACAAGTGGTTTATTGATGTTACATTACAAAGAATGACAATATTGTATTATCTATATTTCTAGACTTAATGGCCACCCCATAGGAAGCATCTTTGGAATAGAAAAAAAGTTGTAAGAATTTGTTTTCCCATAATCATAAAGCTGTCATGCTCAGTCTGGGCACAGCTAATGCAACATTTTCCTCAACGCACAGGCTCCATTCCCTTTACTAACTACTTATAATATGCTTCAGTCACTCACAGGAGAAAAAACAGTGTCAGCATCAATACTTAGCAGCTTTCAAAATACGTTTTTTTTTTTTTGTCTTGAATAAAAAGCTGAACTATTCTTTTAGTGCAGTAATTGCATATGGTCTTATTACTTCTATACACAAGATATGATCCTTTAACATTTATGTAGGTAAGTCTGTCTCTCCCATTTTTTTGAAGACTCCCAAAGACTTTGAGGATTTTATTTTATTTTCATTTTTTAAAAAGATTGTATTTAGGGGCGCCTGGGTGGCTCAGATGGTTAAGCGTCTGCCTTCGGCTCAGGTCATGATCCCAGGGTCCTGGGATCGAGTCCCACATCGGGCTCCCTGCTCCTTGGGAGCCTGCTTCTCCCTCTGCCTCTCTCTCTCTCTGTCTCTCATGAATAAGTAAATAAAATCTTTAAAAAAAAAAGATTGTATTTATTCTTTTGAGAGACAGCGAGCATAAGAGAGCACCGGGGGGGGGGGGGAGGCAGTGGGAGAAGGACAAGCAGACTTCCCGCTGAGCAGGGAGCCCAACTCGGGGCTCGATCCCAGGACCCTGGGATCATGACCTGAGCTGAAGGCAGATGCTTAACCGACTGAGCCACCCAGGCGCCCCTAGAGGAACAGAATTTTAGGATTTTATTTTTTCACAATAAAAGAAAAGGGCAGTGCCAACCCATGAGGGTCAGCCAAGCTGGGTAAGTAGACCCTCTGCAGAACTCAGTTCCTGGTGCAGGAAGCGATTTAACACCTTCCCCTCGCTCTCAGCTCTTAGAAAGGGATCTGAGAGGGATAAAAGCAGTAACTATCTGTATTACTTCATAGCCTAGGAAGGGAGAAAACAAATGTAAAAAAAATACAGTCTAATAAAAACAGTAGAAGCCAAATACTTTCATTCCAGGATGTCTGCAAAGGAGAGATTCTATGGAGCCTGGATGCAGAAAAGGTCTCACTCCTAACAGAAAAAATAAATTGTGGACAGTCACTCAAGGCCAGAGAAGCAACCACAAAGAGGAACTGGCTTCAATCGCATGGTCACCAGGAAGGGCACATACCAGAGAACTTGGGACAAGGCGGGGGCTACTGCCCTGGGCTTTCTCAGGCCTCCTGGTGCTGTGGTTCAACAGCCTTTGGGGGACGGGGGAACCAGAGGCCAACACCATCACGTGTGAAAAGGCTACTATGGCAACAACATGATGGTCAGAAATCAGCTAGGGTTTGGGTTAGATGCCATTTAAATCCAGCCTGTACTTGCTTTCTTGTGAAGGGCTTGAGATGTGCAGAGGCATCTTAGACATGTGTAGGTGACCCTTCTTGTGGAAGGCGGAGAGGAGCCTCTTCTCATTCGTTTTCATTTCAGTTCACCATTTAAAGTAGGAAAGACACTGCAAGCTATGCCCACTAGCTTCTAGCTTGAACATGGCACTCATACCACACAGACAACTGAATGAATGACATTTTCCTGGTTCTTCCACGGGGCTTCTTTGGACTAAATAGGTGTGGGCTTGTTCGAGAAAAGCATATAAACATAAGGCCAGATTTTGTTAGTCTGGGTCCCAGAAAATTGGTGAAGCACTCTTTGGCTCTTGTATAATTCAATGACTGGCTTTGCTACATCCTTGTTCTGTCTTAGCCTGGCAGGCACAGCTTCAGGTTCATCATCCTCCTGCTGGACTAATGGTTCACCCATGATGTCATCAATCCCACGTACACCAGGTGGATTGAAGTCCAAGTTATATACCCTTCCACTAGGAGGATGAATCCAACGTCCGCTGAGACGATCTTTGACTGTTTCAAATGCAATGTTCAAAGTGATCACTATACTAGATCCAGTTCACAGATCTTGTCCAGGGCTTCAGCCTGAACTGTCCTAGGAAAACCATCCAGCAGCCAGTGCTGGCCGGGCCCGTTCTCCAGCTCCAACATCATTAGGCATGTGATCACATGATTTGGAACCAAAAGACCTTTCTCTAGGTACTGCTTTGCCATATCACCAACTTGGGTGTTGGCTTTGATGTTCTTCCACAAGAAGAGATGCTGGAGGCCAAAGCTCTGAACGATCCTCTGGCACACAGTGCCCTTGGCCAAGCCAGGCGGCCCAAGGATGAACACGTGCAGGAGTTTGGAAGCCATTGCCTTTGCCAAGCAGGGAGGGGGCGGCCAAACAGGCAACCCGGACAGCAGCCTTGGACAAGCTCGGGGAACTTTTTTGCTTCCGCTTCTGCCTCTGACACTCTCTGCTCATGTGGGGACTCCTGATTGCTATAGCTTTGTAATATAATTTGAAATCAGGAAGTGTGATGCCTCCAGTTTTGTTCTTCTTGCTCAAGATTGCTTTGGCTATTTGGGGGTCTTTCGTGGTTCCATGTGAATTTTAGGAGTGTTTTTTTCTAATTCTGTGAAAAATACCATTGGAATTTTGATAGAGATTGCTTTAAATCTGTAGATTGCTTTGGGTAGTATGGACATTTTAACAAGATTAATTCTTCCAATCCATGAATATGAGTTATCTTTCCATTTATTTGTATCATCTTCAATTTCTTTCTTTAATGTTCTATAGTTTTCACTGTACAGATCTTTAACCTCCTTAAATTTAATCCTAAGTATTTTATTGTTTTGATGTGATTGTAAGTGGGATTGTTTACTTAATTTCTTTTTTGGATAGTATGTTGTTAGTGTATAGAAATGCAACAGATTTTTGGGACGCCTGAGTGGCTCAGTCAGTTAAGCGTCTGCCTTCAGCTCAGGTCGTGATCCCAGGGTCCTGGGATCGAGTCCTGCATCGGGCTGTCTGCTCCATGGGGAGCCTGCTTCTCCCTCTGCCTCTGTCTCTCATGAATAAATAAATAAATAAAAAGAAAGAAACGCAACAGATTTTTTAGTGTTGATTTTGTATCCTGCAACATCACTGAATGCATTTATTAGTTCTAACAGTTTTTGGTGGATTCTTTAGGGGATAATTTTGCTGCTTCCTTTATGATTTGGATGCCTTTTATTTCTTTTTCTTGCCTAATTGCTCTGGACTTTCAGTAATATGTTGAATAGAAATGGTAAGACTGTGAGGGGGTACCTGGGTGGCTCAGTCAGTTAAGCGTCTGACTTCAGCTCAGGGTCCTGGGATTGAGCCCCACATTGGGCTTCACACTCAGCAGGGAGTCAGCTTTTTCTCCCTGTGCCCCGCCCCCACTCGTGCGTGCTGTGTGCTCTCTCTCAAATAAATAAATAAAATCTTAAAAAAAAGAAATGGTAAAAGTGGGCATCTTTGTCTTTTTGTTTCATTTTGTTTTTTTGTTTCTGATCTTAGAGGAAAAGCTTTCAACCTTTCACCATTGAGCATATTAGCTGTGGGCTTGTTATAGATCACCTTTATTATGTTGAGGTACATTCCTATAACATAATTTGTTGAGATTTTTTTTTATCATGAAAGGATGTTGAATTTTGTCAAATGTTTTATGCATCTATTGAGATTATCATATGATTTTAATCCTTCATTCTGTGGGTGTGGTGTATCACATTGATTGATTTGCAGATGTTGAACTATCCTTGCATCTCAGGGATAAATCCCACTTGTTCATGGTGTATGATCCTTTTAATGTGCTGTTGAATTCAGTTTGCTAGTATTTTGTTGAGGATTTTTGCATCTATTAGAGATATTGGCCTGTAATTTTCTTTCTTTCTTTCTTTCTTTTTTTTTTTTTTTTGTAGTATTCTTACCTGGCTTTGGTATCAGGAGAATGCTTACTTCCTAAAACAGTTTGAGATCATTCTTTCCCATTCAATTTTTGGAAGCGTTTAAGTAGGATTGACATTAATTCTTCAAATATTTGGTAAAATTCACCAGTGAAACTATCTGGTTCAAGGCTTTTCTGTGTTAGGAGGCTTTTGATTACAGATTCAATCCCCTTGCTCATTATTGATCTGTTCAGACTTTCTTTTTCTTTCTGGTTCAGTCTTGTTAGGTTGTGTGTTTCTAGGAACTGATCCCTTTCTTCTAGGTTATCCAATTTGTTGACATAGAATTGTTCATAGTAGTCTCTTAATTATCCTTTGTATTTCTGTGATATCAGTTGTAATGCCTCCTCTTTCATTTCTGATTTTATTTTTTTGAGACTTCTTTTTTTCTGAGTCTTAGCTAAATGTTTGTCATTTTTGTTTATCTTTTTTTAAAAAACAGCTTAGTTTTGTTGATCTTTTCTGTTTTTTTTCCTAGTCTTGGTTTCTTTTTTTAAGATTTTATTTATTTATCTGAGAGAGAGAGAGAGAGAGAGAGAGAGTGAGAGAGAGTGCACAAGCAGGGGGAGTGGCAGAGGGAGAAGGAGAAGCAGGCTCCCCATGGAGCAGGACCCTGGGATCATGACCTGAGTCGAAGGCAGAGGCTTAACTGACTGAGCCACCCAGGCGCCCCTAGTCTTGCTTTCATTTATTTCTGTTCTAATCTTTTTTAAAAAAATGTTTGTTTGTTTGTTTATTTATTTATTTATTTATTTATTTATTTGACAGAGAGAGAGACAGCGAGAGAGGGAACACAAGCAGGGGGAGTGGGAGAGGGAGAAGCAGGCTTCCCGCTGAGCAGGGAGCCCGATGTGGGGCTCGATCTCAGGACCCTGGGACCATGACCCGAGCCCAAGGCAGATGCTTAACTGACTGAGCCACCCAGGTGCCCCAAAACAGATTTTTTTGATTTCTTCTTTGACCCATTGGTTGTTCAGGAGTGTGTTGCTTAATTTTCAGTATGAATATATAAAGTTTCCAATTTTCTTCCTGTTACTGGTTTCTAGTTTCATACCATTGTGGTTGAAAAAGAGATTGACATAATTTCAATCTTCTTAAATTTGCTAAGACTTGTTTTGTATCTAACATGATCTATCCTAGAGATTGTTCCATGTGTGCTTGAGAGGAATGTGTATTTTTGCTGCTGTTGGATAGAATGTTCTGTGTATGTCTGTTAGGTCCATTTGGTCTAAAGTATAGTTCAAATCCAATGTTTCCTTACTGATTTTATATCTAGATGATTATCCATTGTTTAAAGTGGAGTATTGAGGAGTGCTGGGTGGTTCGGTTGGTCAAGCATCCAACTCCTGATTTCCACTCCGGTCATGGTCTTAGGGTTGTAAGATTGGACCCACATTGGACTCCGTGCTGGGCATGGAGCCTGCTTACAATTCTCTCTCTCTCCCTCTCCCTCTGCCCCTCCCTGTCCCCGTGCATGCTCTCTCTCTCTCTCTCTCAAAAAAAAAAAAATTAAAGTGGAGTATTGAAGTCCATTTCTGTATTTTGATTTCTTTCATTCTTCATTTCTTCTTGTGGATTTGACTTATTTTGTTTTAGCCTGAATGTTTTCTATTAGTATTTCTTGTTAAGTCGGGTCCACTAGGAACAAATTCTCTCACTCTTTATCTGAGAATACCTTTATTATTTTTTTCAACTTAAAAATATATTTGCAATTCATAGAGTTACATTCCCTTTGCCACCCGCCCCCACACTTGGGAGTGCCCCAGAAACTCAATGAGTCTTTAAAATGTCACAGTGTAGGGGCGCCTGGGTGGCTCAGTCGTGAAGCGTCTGCCTTCGGCTCAGGTCATGATCTCGGGGTCCTGGGATCGAGCCCCGCATCGGGCTCCCTGCTCCGCGGGGAGCCTGCTTCTCCCTCTCCCACTCCCCCTGCTTGTGATCCCTCTCTTGCTGTGTCTCTCTCTGTCAAATAAATAAAATCTTTAAAAAAAAAAAAAATGTCACAGTGTGGAAGTTGCAATGCGAACACAGTATACTCTAAAAAGAAAGAAATTCTTTGATCAAAGTGTCCTCCAAATCTCCATGTGGATGTGCTTATTTTCCTGGAACATCCTTTTTCATTCTTCTTACTCTAGCCTCAAACTTCTTTAAAATACACCAATGTTTGAGGAAACTAAGAAGTAAGTACATGTGAGAATGTCTTTATTTTAACTTCATTTTCAAGTCTAGTTTTTCTGGAAAAAGAATTACTGGTTGACAGTTTTTTTCTTTCAACACTTCTGGCTTTCCATTAAGTCTGATGAGGTGTCAGCCATGAAGTGAATTGTTGTTGCCTTGTACATGATGAATTGCTTTTCTCTTGCTGCTTTCAAGATTTTTTTTTGTCTGTGGATTTCAACAGTTTGACTATGGTGTGTCTAGGTATGGAACCCTTTCTGTTTGTCCTGTTTAGAGTTTGTTGAACTTCCTGGTTCTGTAGATTAATAGTTTTCATCAAATATGGGAATATTTCAGCCATTATTTTTTTGGTTATTTTCTTTCTTCCTCTTCCTTTAACTCTTTTCTTTCTGGGAGTCTTATTACACTTAAGTTGTTACACTTGATGGCACCCACCAGTATATGCAGCTATGTTAATTTTTCTTCAATTTGTTTTTCTTTCTATTATTTGGATTTGGTACTTTCTTTTGCTTTATCTTTGAGTTTTCTGATTCTTTCCTCTTTCATCTCATATCTGCTGTTGAACTCATCTGGTGAAGTTTTCATGTCAGTTCTTTTATTTTTAAACTCTAGAATTCCCTTTTGGTTATTTTATGTAGTTTCTGCTTCTCCACTGAAACTCTGTATTTGATGAATTGTCATATTTTCCTTTAATTATTTGAACATAGTTTCCTATAATTCTTTGAACGTATTCATAATAGGTGCTTGGAAGCTTTTGACTACTAAATTGAATATCTAGGCCCTCTCAAAGTCAGATTCTCTTGACTGCTTTTACTCATGGGTCAAACTTTCCATTTTCTTTGTGTCAAGTTGTCAAGTGGTTCCTAAACAGCAGCACTGTGGCTGAATCTATGGAAATGTGGGTGGTAAGGAAACAATGAGCCCAAATGGATTCATAGTTTGTTACTTACCAGGCAACAAAAGCAAGATCAGTGTAGTGTCAGATCATGTCTCTGGTCTCACAAGATGACACCAAACCAGAGGGACCAGATGACAGGTGACACAGGCAGTGGAACACTCTGCCACTGAGGAGTCATCTCTAAAATTACAGCCAAGCAGGTTTATAGACGTGTATAGAATTCTGAAGCTGTAAGCTGAGTGGAGACAAGGTGGAAAGTTCTGTGCTCCACTGCAACTGGGGAGATAGATGAAAAATGGCCTTGTTGAAGTCTCCCTTAAGATACGGATGAGAAAATGCCTCACAGAAGCTCCATACCAGCCTTCTTCTGTGTTTATTGAGATCATCATGTGATTTCTGTCCTCCATTCTACTGATATGTAGTAAATGTCTTGAGGTGAGGACCAACTATTTGAGGTCCCCTGTTGTGAACTGAATTGTGACCCCAAAAAGATATGTTCAAGTTCTAACCCCTGGTACCTGTGAATATGACCTTATTTGGAAACAGGTTCTTTGCAGATGTAATCAAGTAAAGATGAGCTCATACTGGAGTAGGGTGGACCCTAAATCCAATATGACTGATATCCTTAGAAGAGAAGAAGAGGAGCACCTGGGTGGCACAGTTGGTTGAGCGTCCAACTCTTGATTTTGGCTCAGGTCGTGATCTTGGGGTCATGAGATTGAGCCCCACATCAGGCTCTGCACACAGCAGGGAGTCTGCTTGGGATTCTCTCTCTCCCTCTCCCTCTACCCCTCCCCCTGTATGTGCTCTCTCTCAAATATATAAATACATCTTTAAAAAAGAAGACAAGAAGAGACATAGACACTGACACAGAAAGAAGAATGCCACGTGAAGATGGAGGCAAAGATTGAAGTGATGCACCTATAAGCCAAGGAATGTCAAGGATTGCTGGCAACCAACTGAAACTAGGTGAGAGGCCTGAAACAGATTGTTTCTTTTTTTTTTTTTTTTAAAGATTTTATTTATTTATTTGACAGAGAGAGAGAGAGACAGTGAGAGAGGGAACACAAGCAGGGGGAGTGGGAGAGGGAACACAAGGAGGGGGGAGTGGGAGAGGGAGAAGCAGGCTCTCCACCGAGTAGGGAGCCCGATGTGGGGCTCGATCCCAGGACCCCGGGATCATGACCTGAGCGGAAGGCAGATGCTTAATGACTGAGCCACCCAGGCGCCCCTGAAACGGATTGTTTCCTAGAACTTTCACAGAGAGTATGGCTTGCCAACATCTTGATTTTAGACTTCTGGTCTTGTGAAATGTGAGAGAATCACTTTCTATTGTTTTAGGACAGTAAGTTTGTTGTACTTTGTAATGGCAGCCTTAGCAAACTAGTATATCCCCCAAATCTCCAATTTTGTCACTTCAGTTCCACTTGACCACTTAAAGTTCTGCTGATTTCTCTACCCCCTAACAGCAACCCTCAGCCTCTCTCTGCATTGAGATCTGAAATTATTCCCAGGGGAAAAGCGGTTGCAGATGATCAGTGTAAATTCATCACTGTTTTCAGGGCCTCTCTCCTTTAGCAGGTCTCTGTTTCCCAAGCACAGTGAGACTACAGAAAATGCCGACCACTGCTCAGCTTAGGTCTATAGCCTCCGACCCTGTGCAGGTTCAGAACTATGCACATGTCTTGGGGGGAGAGCAGCTGTTAGTTTAAGGACCCTAAAGTCTTCAATTTTGTCACTACAGCCCCACATAACTTAAAAGGTCTCATGTTTTTTCTGAACTTTAGCAGTAGCTTTCTGTATGGGTTAAGTTCAGATTCTCAGCATCTATCCTTCAACTAGAGCCAGCATATTCCTTTAAACAAAAAGCAGCTGCAGTTCCTCAGCTTATGTCTAAAAGTTTCTCCCTGTCTTAGTCTGTTCAGGCTGCTCCGACAAAATAGCACAGCCTGGGTGGCTTGTACGCAGCAGACAGATCTCTGACGGTTGTGGAGCCTGGAAGTCCAAGGTCAAGTGCTGGCAGATTCCGTGTCTGGTTCACAGACGGCCATCTTCTCATTGTGTCCTCACAGGGCAGCAGGGACAAGGGTGCTCTCTGCGGTCCCTTTCATAAGGGCACTAATCCCATTCAGGAGGGCTCCACCCTCATGACCTAATCACCTCTTCAGGCCTCACCTCCTAATACTATCACATTGGGAGTTAGGGTTCAGTATATGGATTCTGGGGGGACACAAACATTCAGACCATAATATTCTACCCTGGCTCCTCAAAATTCATGTCCTTCTTGCACACAAAATGCAGTAGCCCACAAAGCCTTAACCCGTTACAGCATGAACTCTAAAGTCTAAGGCCAAGTCTCATGTAGATATCACCTAAATCAGATGTGGATAAGACTCAAAGTCCAGGTGGCTCAGTCGGTTAAGCATCTGCCTTTGCCTCAGGTCATGGTCCCAGGATCCTGGGATCGAGCCCCGCATCGGGCTCCCTGCTCTGCGGGGAGCCTGCTTCTCCCTCTGCCTCTGCCCCTCACCCCTGTTCATGCTCTCTCTCTCTCTCTCAAATAAATAAAATCTTAAAAAAAAAAAAAAGAGTCAAAGTATGAGCTGAGGCAAATTCCTCTCCATCTGTGAACCTGTGAAACCATATATGTTCTGTGCTTCCAAAATACAATGGTGGGATAAACATAGGATAGACATTCTCATTCCAAATGGGATAAATAGGAAAGAAGAAAAGAGTGACAAGTCCTAAGTAAGTTTATTTCAGGCAGAGAGACAGCAAGTGAGAGAGCATGAGCAGGGGAGAGGAGGGGCAGAGGGAGAAGCAGACACTCTGCTGAGCAGGGAGCCCGACGACGTGGGGCCCAATCCCAGGACCCTGGGATCATGACCTGAGCTGAAGGCAGACACTTAACCGACTGAGCCACCCAGGCACCCCAATTTATCAGATTTTCTAATTGTTCTTAGTGAGAGTGTTGTTTTAATGATCTGATCTGTGTAATAAACTACCTGAAATTATTCTGGCTTAAAACAGTAATCATTGAGGGACGCCTGGGTGGCTCAGTTGGTTAAGTGTCTGCCTTCGGCTCAGGTCATGATCCCAGGGTCCTGGGATCCAGTCCTGCATCAGGCTCCTTGCTCAGCGGGGAGCCTGCTTCTCCCTCTGCCCCTCTCCCTGCTTATGCGTCCGTTCGCGCACGCGATCTCTCTCTCTCTCTCTCTCTCTGTGACAAATAAATAAATAAATCTTAAAAAAAAAAAACAATAATCATTGTATTATATTTTACAATATTTTGGGTCAGAAATCTGGGTATTATCGGCTATGTGGCTAACAGAGACCTGAGGTAATGACAGAAAATGGAGCTGTAAAGGCTGAAAAAGCAAGAAAAAGTGGAACAGAAAGAAGAAGATGATAAGAAAATGACAAGGAGTGTGAAGGTAAGGATGGCAATGATGATTATTTTGCTGAAAAAGGTGGTTTTAATAGAGATTTTTTTGTCTCTAAAGAAGTTAACTCCTCCATTACCAATCTCATAACTTTTAAAGTTAAAAAAGGAAATTCAAAGGAATAAACCTAACCTAAGAGGAAAGGACCTGTACTCAGAAAACTATAGAATACTCATGAAAGAAATTGAGGAAGACACAAAGAAATGGAAAAACATTCCATGCTCATGGATTGGAAGAACAGATATTGTTAAAATGTCTGTGCTACCTAGAGCAACCTACACATTCAATGCAATCCCTATCAAAATACCATCAACTTTTTTCATAGAACTGCAACAAATAATCCTAAAATTTGTATGGAACCAGAAAAGACCCTGAAGAGCCAAAGCAATCTTGAAAAAAAAAAAAACAAAACCGAAGCTGGTGACATCACAATGCCAGACTTCAAGCTCTATTACAAAGCAGTCATCATCAAGACAGTATGGTACTGGCACAAAAACAGACACATAGATCAATGGAACAGAATAGAGAACCCAGAAATGGACCCTCAACTCTATGGTCAACCAATCTTCGACAAAATAAGAAAGAATATGGAATGGAAAAAAGACAGTCTCCTCAACAAATAGTTTTGGGAAAATTGGACAGCCACATGCAGAAGAATGAAACTTACACCATACACAAAAATAGACTCAAAATGGAGGAAAGACCTAAATGTGAGACAGGTATCCATCGAAATCCTAGAGGAGAACACAGGCAACAACCTCCTCGACCTCAGCCACAGCAACTTCTTGCTAGACACGTCTCCAAAGGCAAGGGAAACAAAGGCAAAAATGAACTATTGGGATGTCATCAGGATAAAAAGCTTTTGCACAGCAAAGGAAATTGTCGGCAAAACCAAAAGATAACCGGCAAAACCAAAAGACAACCGGCAGAACGGGAGAAGATATTCGCAAATGTCTTATCAGATAAAGGGTAGTCTCCAAAATCTATAAAGAACTTACCAAACTCAACACCCAAAGAGCAAATAATCCAGTCAAAAAATGGGCAGAAGGGCGCGTGGGTGGCTTAGTCGTTAAGTGTCTGCCTTCGGCTCAGGTCATGGTCCCAGGGTCCTGGGATCGAGCCCCACATCAGGCTCCCTGCTCGGCAGGAAGCCTGTTTCTCCCTCTCCCACTCCCCCTGCTTGTGTTCTCTCTCTCGCTGTGTCTCTCTCTGTCAAATAAATAAAAAAAAATTTTTTTTAAAAAATGGGCAGAAGACATGGACAGACATTTCTCCAAGGAATACCTACAAATGGCCAACAGACACATGAAAAAATGCTCAACATCACTCGGCATCAGGGAAATCCAAATCAAAACCACAATGAGATACCACCTCACACCAGTCAGAATGGCTAAAATTAACAAGTCAGGAAACGACAGATGTTGGCGGGGATGCGGAGAAAGGGGAACCCTCCTACACTGTTGGTGGGAATGCAAGCTGGTGCAGCCACTCTGGAAAACAGTATGGAGGTTCCTCAGAAAGTTGAAAATAGAGCTACCCTTGGACTCAGCAATTGCACCACTGGGTATTTACCCGAAAGATACAAATGGAGGGATCCGAAGGGGCACCTGCACCCCAATGTTTATAGCAGCAATGTCCACAATAGCCAAACTGTGGAAAGAACCAAGACGTCCATCGACAGATGAATGGATAAAGAAGATGTGGTGTATATATATATACAATGGAATATTATGCAGCCATCAAAAAATGAAATCTTGCCATTTGCAACCATGTGGATGGACCTAGAGGGCATTACGCTAAGCGAAATAAGTCAATCAGAGAAAGACAAGTATCGTGATCTCACTGATATGTGGAATTTAAGAAACAAGGCAGAGGATCATAGGGAAAGAGGGGGAAATGGAACAAGATGAAATCAGAGAGGGAGACGAACCATAAGAGACTCTTAATCTTAGGAAGTGAGAGAACGAGACAACACAATCTGTTAAGACATAGAACAGGGATTGGCAAACTACAGCCTCCCGGCCAAATCCAGCTCAGGGCCTCTTTTTTAATAACCCATGAGCTAAGGACTTGACTTGGGGACATGGAGAAAGCCAGCTGGTCATGTGTGGTTAGCTGCGCGGACGGAAGCCCAGGTTCTGAGGTGAACTGGGCATTGGGGGAGGGGAGGGGGCAGGCTTAGCAGGAACAGTCACGTGCTCAGAGGCTCCAGGAGTTGCGCCGGGGCAGGGCCGGCTCCGAGGATTCCTGTTCGCCGAGCGCCACTAAGGGGGCGGAGCTTCATAGGCGAGCAGAGCACGGATTGGGTACAGCAAAAACGTACGGGGTCTCTAGGGCTGTTTGGTGGGAACCAATCACGAGTCAAGAGGCACTACGAGGGGTGTGTTTGCGCAGGCGTTCTGGGCTATCCCAAGTTGCAATGCGCACGAGGGGGTGAAGCTTCGTCAGGAGGTGCTTCGTCCTCCTGTGCGGCGTGAGGAGGTGCGACGGTTGAAGATGGGGTCTGAGGCGGACGGCGGGCGAGCCGAGAGGGCCGTCCAGGAAGGCGCAGGTGCCGGGGCCATGGTGCTGGGTGCGCCGGGTGGGCCGGGTGAGCCCCGTGAGCCTGGTGCCCCCAGCGAGCCCGAAGGCCTGGGCGAGCCCGGAGGCCGCGGCGCTGAGGGGGCGGCAGGCGCCGCTTCTGGTGGCGGGTCCCAGGTGGAGCGGGCCCCCCACGGCCCGGGGCCTGACGGAGATGCGGCCCCCGCGGCTGGGCGTCCTGGGCGCCGACGGCTCCAGTTGTATCCTGTTCACGGAGGCCCCGCGGGCTGGGCGGCTCGCGGAGGGGCTGCAGGTGGTGTGATGGGGGACACAGGCGGGGTTGCAAGGGGAGCAGGGGGGCGCTGGGGACACCTGGAGGCTGTCGGCTAGGGGGTGGCGGCGGCGTGGGGACGAGCAGCCTGAGGGGGAAGAGGGGTGGCCGGCGTGGGGACGGTCAGCCTGGCGGGGCAGACGGGCGTCGTGGGGGCGGAGGCCTGTGGCAGAGGCAGCACTGATCCCGTGGAGGGTTCCTTAACCCCCCCCCAGCGTCCTCACTGTCCCGTTCCCGTCGCCTATGGAGGCGGAGATTGCCGAGCGCTTCCTGACTCCAAATGCTGAACTCCCAGGGCCGGTTCGGAAGGAGCTCAGTGTGAACGGCAGCGTCCTGACTGTGTTAGTTCTGGAATGATCGGGGGGGGGGGGGGGGAGGGTGGTGGCAGGTGGCCGGGGCCAGTGTGCGTTCAGGAGGAGCCGTAATGGACACCGGGAGGGATTACGTGTAAGGAAGGAGTGCTGCTGTGCGAGGGCGCGGATGGGGGACTGTGCCCCTCCGCCCCTCTAACTTGAATGTGACTTTTTCTGCCCTGTTAGCCGACTGACTGCTGAGGACCCTGGCCAGCTCCAGATGTCCGTCGCCTCCTGTCTTGACCAGGTTTCCATGGTGATTCGGACCATGCAGCGCATTGTGCCTCCCTTTTTTGCTAAGCCGCAGCAGGAAAAAGGGGGCTAAACCCAACCGCATGCCCCGTCCCAGGCACCCCGCTGGCGCACCGATGCAGTGGTTGTCGCTTTATTACTAGGGCCTAATCTTTTGCCTCTACTGGCCCTTGGCTGCTTGGGATCCATGTGTTTTGTTTGGTAGTTAAATGTTTAATAAATACAGAAAATAAAACAGCTACTATTCTGTGTCTGAGTTTAACTTTAGCTTCTCCACCTCCTAATATTCTCGCCTTTGTTCTCACGTTGGAGGGGAGGTTCTGGGATTCAGGTACTCAAGTAGGATAAGGCAACTGAAGACAATTTAGGAAATGGGAGAAATAATTGTGTCCTGTTATTCAGCATGAACTACCGCCAGCTACTAAGGAATATTTCCTCGGTTTTATAGTTGTACTTACATATTAATGTAGAACATCAGCATACTAAGTAAGATCTTGTGCCTTATTGGCCTTGGTTCAGATCTGTGAAGAAAAGTGCTGGGACAATTGGTTAAGTAGGCCCCACTCCACCCTCTATACTCACCTATCATCTAAGACCTCATTCCCTGAGGCTCCCTGGGATTTCCAGAGCTCCTTCCTTCCTGTGGCTCTCTCTCGCAGCATCTCTCCCCAGTGTTTTTCCAGTTTATTATGCTGCTGCTTTCTTCCCTAAAGTCATGACAAGGGTCCTTGAGGAAAACAAAAAGGGGAAGTGGTCTTCCTCAGGTGGGGAGGAGAGATGAAGTAGATTATTCCCTGCCTTCCCCTGAAAGATGCCCTTATTTAACACCACTGGGGGGCTGCTTACGAGGCACCAGAGTGGCCGAGGAGGGGAATGGGCGAGGCCCCAGTGCAAGAGGTGAGTCTCTGGGAGGAAGAGAGGAGGAACAAAGTGTTGTCTGAGGGAGAATCAGTACTGTTTGCAGAGAGAGACTGAGCTGTGTAGAACGCTGTGACTACATGTTTATGAATTTGTACCTGGGTGTCTATAAATAGGTCTGCTGGAAGAAGTTGGGAAAATAAAGGCAAACCTGTCTTGTCTGTAAGGAAGATGTCAAAGCAAGACGGTGACCAGTGTCTAGAATGGCTTATGGCTTGAGGAAGCATTTCATTGAGCAATGTCACCAAAGAGAGCCCCAGCCTGGGACTCAACTGTCTCTGTCAGTCCTGTTCTTTCTTACTTTCTACTGGGCAGGCAGCTTTTTAAACAAGATTTTATTTATTTATTTGACAGAGAAAGAGAGAGGGAGAGAGAGAGAGAGAGCACAAGTAGGCAGAGTGGCAGGCAGAAGCAGGCTCCCGGCTGAGCAGAGAGCCCAACATGGGGCTCGATCCCAGGGTCCTGGGATCATGACCTGAGCTGAAGGCAGATGCTGAACAGACTGAGCGACCCAGGTGCCCCTGGGCAGGCAGCTTTAATCTCTGAGGCATGTGCAGGGGGGACCTGAAGCCAGAGAACAAGGATGTTTCAACATATGCACATCTATAAACGTGAAACATCACATTGCTACAATGAAAGATAAAAATCATAGGATCATCTCCATAGATGCAGAAAAAGGATTTGACAAAATACAACATATTTTCATCATAAAAACCTTCAATAAATTGGGTATAGAATTAATATACCCCAATCTAATAAAGGCTGTATATGATAAACCCCGCAGCTAACATCATACTTAATGGCGAAAAGTTGAAAGCTTTCCCTCTAAAATCAAGAACAAGGCATGGCTGGTCAGAGGCATACTCAGTTAAATTTCAATCCTTAAATTTTAAATTTATTGAGAATTGGTTTTTGGCCCAGCAAATGCATACAAAACATATTTGTACTTGAAAAGAATGTGCAGTATACACACATCTGAAATTTAGATTTCGAATCTAGTGTTCTAAAAACATCAATCAAGGTAGCTGATACTATTGATCAGATGTTCTATGTCAGGAGCCAATAAACTTTTAACATAAAAGAGATGCTGAGCTGGATTTGGCCAGGAGGCTGTAGTTTGCAATCCCATCCCTGTTCTATGTCTTAACAGATTGTGTTGTCTCGTTCTCTCATCTGCTGAGAGCAGATGTTAACATCTCCAAGTGTGATTTTGGACTTGTCCCTTTCACCTATTAATCCTATCAATTCTTGCATCATGTATTTTGAAGGTATGTTATTGGCATAAACATATTTATGACCATTTTCTCTTCCAGATGGATTATTTGCTACTTTTACTATTATGAAATGTACAGTTTTCCTTGAAGTCTGATTCATCTAATACTGATATAAGCACGTCAGCCTTCTTTGTACTATTTATTTGTAAGTCCTTTTCCATCCTCTTACTTCCAACCTACCAGTGTCTTTATATTTTAATTATGTGGCTCAAGTAGACAGCACGTAGTTTGGTCTTTAAAAAAAAATCTCTCTAACAATGTCTGCTTTTAAATTGGACTGTTTGTCAAATTCACATTTAATATAATTACTGATATTGTTGGATTTAAGTCTGCCATTTCGCTATTCATTTTTCTTTGTCCCTCCTCTTTTTTTGTTTTTGCTCAACTTATCTGAGGCAAAATGCACACATGGAAAATTACACACATTTTAAGTATACAGTTTTATGAGTTATGACAAAGTTGTACATAGCAAAAGTCAAGATACATTCCCATCTCTCTCACAATTCCCCCTGTGCCTCTGTACGGACACTCTCCTCCTCTACATTCTGCCCCCAGATAACAAATAGAGCTTAGATTTGCTTTTTCTAGAATTTCCAAGAATCATACAGTAGAAGGGCGCCTGGGCAGCTCAGTCGTTAAGCGTCTGCCTTCGGCTCAGGTCATGGTCCCAGGGTCCTGGCATCGAGCCCCGAGTCGGGCTCCCTGCTCAGCGGAGAGCCTGCTTCTCCCTCTCCCACTCCCCCTGCTTGTGTTCCCTCTCTCGCTGTCTCTCTCTCTGTCAAATAAATAAATAAAATCTTAAAAAAAAAAAAGAATCATACAGTAGGTACTCTTTGGAGTCCACCTTGCTTTACTTAGCATAATGACTTGGGGATTCATCCAAGTTGTTGGGTGTATCAGTAATTCATCCCTCTTTGTTACCGGCTGGTATTCCGTTGCATGGAAGTACCATAATTTGTTTAACCATTCACCTGCTGATGGACATTTGGCTTGTTTCCAAATTGGGGTTATTATTAATAAAGTTGACATGAAAATTCATGTACAAGTCTTTTCGTGGACATATATTTTTAATTCTCTTGTGTAAATAGCAGAAGTGAGATTTCTGGATCATATGGTAAGTATAAGTTTATTTTTTTAAATTTTAAATTCAATTAACTAACATATAGTGTATTATTAGTTTCAGAGGTAGAGTTCAGTGATTCATCAGTCTTATATAATACCCAGTGCTCATTACATTACATGCCCTCCTTAATGTCCATCACCATCCCCCCATCTCCTCCCCTCCAGCAACCCTCAATCTATTTCCTATGATTAAGAGTCTCTTATGGTTTGTCTCCCTCTCTGATTTTATCCTGTTTCATTTTTCCCTCTCTTTCCCTATGATCTTCTGGTTTGTTGCTTAAATGCCACATATCAGTGAGATCAAATGATAGTTGTCTCTCTCTGACTGACTTATTTATTTCACTTAGCATAATACCCTCTAGTTCCATTCATCTCATTGCAAATAGCATGATTTCATTTTTTTTTTGATGGCTGAGTAGTATTCCATTGTGTATATATATACCATATCTTCTTTATCCATTCATCTGTCGATGGACAGCTGGGCTCTTCCCATAGTTTGGCTATTGTGGACATTGCTGCTATAAACATTGGGGTGCAGGTGGCCCTTCGGATCACTCCATTTGTATCTTTGGGGTAAATACCCAGTGGTGCAATTGCTGGGTCCTAGGGTAGCTCTATTCCTGTTTTTGAAGAACCTCCATACTGTTTTCCAGAGTGGCTGTACCAGCTTGCATGCCCACCAACAGTGTGGGAGGGTTCCCCTTTCTCCAAGTCCTCACCAACATTTGTCATTTCCTGACTTGTTAATTTTAGCCATTCTGCCTGGTGTGAGGTGGTATCTCATTGTGGTTTTGATTTGTACTTCCCTGATGCCGAGTGATGGTGAGCATTTTTTCATGTGTCTGTTGGCCATTTGTAGGTCTTCTTTGGAGAAATGTCTGTCCATGTTTTCTGCCCATTTTTTGACTGGATTATTTGCTCTTTGGGTGTTGAGTTTGGTAAGTTCTTTATAGATTTTGGAGACTACCCTTTATCTGATAAGACATTTGCAAATTTCTTCTCCCATTCTGCCGGTTGTCTTTTGGTTTTGTTGACTGTTTCCTTTGCTGTGCAAAAGCTTTTTATCTTGATGAAGTCCCAATAGTTCATTTTTGCCCTTGCTTCCCTTGCCTTTGGCGATGTTTCTAGGAAGAAGTTGCTGTGACTGAGGTCGAAGAGATTGCTGCCTGTGTTCTCCTCAAGGATTTTGATGAATTCCTGTCTCACATTTAGGTCTTTCATCCATTATGAGTCTATTTTTGTGTATGGTGTAAGAAAATGGTCCAGTTTCATTCTTCTGCATGTGTAATTTTCCCAACACCATTTGTTGAAGAGACTGTCTTTTTTTCCCATTGGATATTCTTTCCTGTGGCAAGTGTAAGTTTACCTTTAAAAGAAACAGAAGAACTGTTTTCTTTTCTTTTTTAAAAAAGATTTTATTTATTTATTTATTTATTTGACAGAGAGAGAGAGAGATAGCGAGAGAGGGAACACAAGCAAGGGGAGTGGGAGAGGGGGAGAAGCAGGCTTCCCGCTGAGCAGGGAGCCCGATGCGGGGCTCAATCTCAGGACCCTGGGATCATGACCTGAGCCGAAGGCAGACACTTAACCGACTGAGCCACCCAGGCGCCCCGAAGAACTGTTTTCCAATATGATTGTACCCATTTACATTACCACCAGTGACATATGAGCTTTCCATTCCATCTATATCCTCTTTTAGTCATCCTTATGTCTTTCAACTTTATTCCTCTTTTTCAAGTTTGTTTTGCCTATTCTGGGTTCTTTGCACTTTCATATACACTTTGAAATCAACTTTCAATTTCTGAAAAGTCAGGATTTTTATTGGGTTTGCATTGAATTTATAGAATGGTGTGGTAGGAATGTAGATCTTAAGAATACTAGGTCTTGGGGCGCCTGGGTGGCTCAGTTGGTTAAGCGTCTGCCCTTGGCTCAGGTCATGATCCCAGGGTCCTGGGATCAAGCCCCACATGGGGCTCTCTGCTCAGCGGGGAGCCTGCTTCTCTTCTCCCTCTGCCTGCCGCTCTGCCTACTTGTGCCCGCGCACTCTCTCTCTCTATCAAATAAATAAATAAAATCTTTAAGAAAGAAGAATAGTGGGTCTTCCGATCCATGCACATGATATATTTCTCCATTTATGTAGCTTTTCTTTAATTTCTCTTACCAATAGCTTTTAGTTTTCAATGAAAAGTTTTGCACATATGTTATTAAATGTGTCACTAAGTATTTCACATTTTGGAATACTATTATAAATGATAGTGATTTTTTTTTTTATTTCACGCCTCCTTTTTTGTAGATTACTTAGGATTTTCTACATACACAAATGTGTCATCTCTGAATAAAAATAATTCTATTTCTTTTTTTTCCAATCTGTATCACTTTTATTTCTCTTTCTTGCCTAGTGCACTGCCTAGGATTTCCAGGACAATGTTGAATAGAAGTGGTGAACATCCATACCTTGTTTCTCAAACTTTGGGGGTGGGGGTGGTGGTGAGTGATGAATGACACTGATTGATATTTTTTTTAGTGAAAACCAATCTTTCATTCTTGGGATAAACCCCACTTGGTCACGATTGTATCATCCTCTTTATATGTTGCTGGACTGAATTTGCTAATATTTAATCAAGTTTTTTGTTTGTAACTTCATGAAGGATATTGGTCTATGGTTTTCTTTTCTTGCAATGTCTTCATCTGGTTTTGGTATTGTGTAATGCTAGCCTCATAAAATGATTTGGGAAGTGTTTCCCCTCTGCTTTTCTGAAAGAATTTGTATCGGATTGGTAATATTTCTCCTTTAAGTATTTGGTAGTATTCACTAGTAAAGCCATGTGGGCCTGGAGTTTTCTGTTCCATTTCTTTCAGAGATTTGGGGATATTCAGGTTTTCTATTTCTTCTTGAGTCAGTTTTGGTAATTTGTGTTATTCAAGGAATCTGTCCATTTCATCTAAATTGGGAAACTTATCCGCAAATAATGTTCCTAATATTCCCTGGTTACACTTAAAAAAAAAAAATCAGTTTTCTTGGTATTTTTTTTTAAAGCTTTCAGTTTCATGGATTTTTCTCTATTGTTTGTCCACTTAACATTTTATTCATATCTGCTCTTATCTTCATTATTTCTTTCCCGCCATGTATTTAGATTTCAATTTGCTCTTCTATGTCTGATTTTCTGCAATATTGTTCTATCAATTACTAAAAGAGGAGTGTTAAAATGTTTACCTCCGATTGCGGATTTATCTATTTCTCCTTTCTTTTCTGTGAGTTTTTTTTTTTTTAATTTAAGTTCAGTTAGCCAACTTATAGTACATCATTAGTTTCTGATGTAGTGTTCAGTAATTTATCAGTTGCGTATAACACCCAGTGCTCATCTCATCACGTGCCCTCCTTAATGCCCATCACCCAATTACCCCATCCCCCCATCCACCTCCCCTCTAGCAACCCTCCCCCCCCAACCCTCCCCAGCGGGGTCTCTAGCTCCAGTCCTCCTGCCCCACCCGCCCCAGGAGCCGACCGGTTCATGGACGACGTTGCCTGCATGATCGGGTACCGACCTTGCCCCTGGATGAAATGGTGCTGGTCCTTCTTCACCCCACTGGTCTGCATGGTAAGGGCCAGGGGAGGCTGAGCAGGGGGAGGGACGCCGAGGGCCCGCCACCGGCTGAGAGCAGGGCTTCTCACCCACAGGGCATCTTCATCTTCAACGTGGTGTATTACAAGCCGCTGGTCTACAACAACACCTACGTGTATCCATGGTGGGGCGAGGCCATGGGCTGGGGCTTCGCTCTCTCCTCCATGCTGTGCGTGCCCCTCCACCTCCTGGGCTGCCTCCTCAGGGCCAAGGGGACCATGGCTGAGGTCAGTCTGCCCTACCGCCTCTCCCCTGTTCGAGTCCCTCCCTTGCACCGGCTCAAGGCATTACCTCCAGAGTGCCCGTTCTCCCGCCCACTAGGACGTAACCACTGTGCTAGGAGTCTCCGGGGCCTGCTGGGGGGGGTGGGGTGGATGGAAGGAACGCTGGCCCCCCCGGGGACTGAGGTCACTGGGAGGGGGGAGGAGGCGGGAGGAGAGGTCTGTCCCTAGCCTCTCACCCCTTTCCCTGGTCCAGAGAGTGGGGTGTGGTCAGTACCCACGGGAGGAGGGGCCCTGGTCCCCAGCCGGTGGCAGGTGGTGGCAAGTGCAGAGAGGCCGAGGGCAAGCATGTGCACTCCCTCCCCACCCCCCCCACCCCCGCCATGGCCCAGGGACTCAACGTGTCCCCCCTCTCTCCTGCAGCGCTGGCAGCACCTGACGCAGCCTGTGTGGGGCCTCCACCACTTGGAGTATAGAGCTCAGGACTCCGACGTCAGGGGCCTGACCACCCTGACCCCAGTGTCCGAGAGCAGCAAGGTGGTGGTGGTAGAGAGCGTCATGTGACAGGCACCCCGGCTCCCATCACCAGCTCACCCTCTTGTAGCCATAGCAGCCCCTGCTTTAGCCCCCCCCACCCCTCCAGGGGGCTTGCCTTTCCCTGACACTTTTGGGGTCTGCCTGGGGAGGGCGGGGACGAAGCACCACGAGTGCTAACTAAAATAACTTTTTTTTCCATTTTTAATAAAACACCAAAAATATCACAACCCACCAAAAATAGACGCCTCCCCACCCCGCCCCCCAACCAAGCTGGTACACACGCTGCTTCCCAGGCCCTGCCGACCGCCCTCCCCCCGGTGCCCGCCGCAGAAGCGTCTCCCCCAGCCCCACCACGCCTGCCTCTCCGGGCTCTGCCCGCCGCACCCTCGGGCGGCCCCTCCCCCCTAGAGGCAGCAGTGACAGCTGGGGGACCCGGGCAGCAGAGGAGAGCAGGAAGGCGAGGGAGGGGCGGCAGAACCAAGGCGACTACTTCAGCGGGGCTAGACCCCTCTCCCCGTCCCTCTTCTAGAAGCTTAGAGAGCCAGCCAGCGACGGGACCTCCCGGTTCCTGCGCCGATCGCCACCAATATCAATTGTGTGAGCTTGTGTACGAATGCGTGTGTGCGTGAGGATGTAGGGGAAGCCTAGACCTCTCTTAGCAAAGGTGAATACCAGGTGTAAACTGTGCCTGTGGGCACATGAGGCTTGTATTTTGCACATTTTATAAAAACTTGAGGAAAGAGATTTCTGCTTGTATATTTCTAAAGAGGAAACAGCCCAACGTCCCTCTCCCTGCCACTCCCTGTCCCTTTCAGCACCCCCTTAGTCCTCTGCCCCAGCCAAGGAGTGTGAACTTAGAGATCTAATTTTCATAGGCAAAAGCTTCAAGCTGTTGAGCGTGCGAGTCTGTCGTGTGGGTGTGCGTGTGTAGTCCCTGGCCCCAGACTGGGGTGGAAAGAGTGTACGGCCGGGGGAGGGGGGGGGCCTCCAGGAGCACCCCCCCCCCGCCCCCTCTGCCCACAGGTCGGCGGGGTGAAGCAGATGCGGCGTTGTGACCCCGGCGATCGGGGGCTGCTCCCCCGGCGTGCTCAGGCTCGCCCGCACCCTGCCCTCCCCTCCCCACCCCCCCCCCCGGGCTGGGCACGACTGCAGGGATCCGAGGTGGGCACCAGCCAGGGGAGGGATCCCGGGCATGGCTCCCACCTGCGAGCTTAAAGCTGATGCACTTCCCACGTCTCAAGTCTTCCATGTAGCAGCTTTAATTAACCCACGTGTGTGTCACGTCCGATCCCGAGACAGCCGAGTGGGCCCTAGAAAGGCTTCCCCCACGCCACCCCGACATCGGTCGGAGAGGTGGGACTGGGTGAGGGCAGGGGTCCAGCGGGGACGTTCTTACTGTGCTAAAAAGCCACTGCAAACATAGCAATAAAAACATGTCATTTTCCAAAGCTGGCTCCTGCTCTGCCTCTGCTTGTCACGAGGGAGGGGTGGCGGGGGAGGGAGGCTGTTGGGGCTGCAGGGGTGGTGGGGAGGCCTCCCCACCTCGAGCTGCTGCCTCGGGCAAGTGTTTGTTCCAGGACCTGGGAATAGAGCAGGTGCCGAAGCCGGCGGCAAGCCTCTTCCCCGCGGAGCTGACATACTTGGGGAGGGAGGCTGACGGTAGGGCGGAGACGGACACGAGAGCAGGGAAGGTGGATAAAGGGATTGATGAGAAACACAGGAAGAACTGTTAGCAGGTCAAAGTCATAGATTTCAGGCAGGATTGGATGTGAGGATGAAGACTATTGTCCAAGTATTATGACTGGGTCACGCCGACATCGGTCCGTCAAGACAAATGGAAAGGTCTGCTTTGACTTGCTAACGAGCTCTTTCCGGCGTGTCCCACGTGCCCGTGGAATCTCTTTCTGGTCACCATCACGTGCAGGCTGCTTATTCCTGTGCCTTTTATTTCCATAGACATTTTTTCACACCTTAGATTGTGCTGTGTCCTGGGGTCCTGTACCCCCTCGTGCCCTCTGACTGTTTTCTCCCGCAGTTGGCACCTCTGGACCTGGCGCCAGTGCTCCCACCCAGCTCCTCAAACATCTTACTTTTTCTCCCTTTGTTCAGCCTGTGCACAAGGTGGGCTGGGAAGTGCAGGGCGTTTGCCCTCCTGGACAGAGTTCTCTGCTGATGCGGCCAAGAGTCACTAAAGAAATGCCTCCTTCCCTTAGCCTTTGGAGAGATAATTTGGAGGTGCCGGTGCTGTTTGAATCAATGCAATGAACTAGGACTGGACAAACAAGCAGTGAGTGACATGTTAGACTGTTGTTACGTATGTCAGGGGAGCATGGGAGGGAAGTGAGTGAAGGACTACATCCACATTTTTTGCCACAAGTTTCTGTATTATACAAATTGTTCATAATGACGAAGTATTTGTGTATTACATACACAGTAAAATCAATATGAAATACTAGAAGAACATGTAGATGAGCTTTATTTGAGTTTTGAACGGGGAAAGTCTTTTGCAAGCCTACCAACGATGGAATAATAATAACCAGTCACATTTATTGGGTGATTACCGTGTTGCAGTCAGTGTTCTAAGCGCTGAATATGAATGAGCTCATCTCATCCTGAGACACCAACATTTTCGTTGTGGTTGTCTTAGTAAGTGAGATGACTGATCTTTGTTTTCTTTTCCAAACTTGCCCATATTTTCTTTATTTTTGACAGTGAGCATGAACTACCTTTGTAAGCAGAACACAAATTAAGGAAGTTATTCAGCAATCATTGTTCGGAAAAACTTCTAATTCGTTCCCAAATGAACGACTTTGTTGAGGTTTTAATAGTTTTGTTCAATTCATCGGAGGCCAATCTTTCCTTTGAAAGTGCTTCTAATTGGCACCTTTTCTGGATACAGTTAGGAGGATTGTGATGAAGTCCCCGAAGTCACCAAATCCCAGTCCCAGGCTAACAACCTCGGGGCCAGCGCGGCACAGCCTTGCCTGTCTTCCAGATTTTCAGCTGCTTCCAAAAAGCAACCCTTTCTAAATTCCACGCATAATGCTCATCCTACCTGGAAAGTTATTCCTCCAGAGGGCAACTGATAGTTCGCTTCATCAGTATTTCATCAATATTACATGAAGAAATATTTTGCTTTTCTCCCCCTTCCAGGTACTTCTGTACACATGCACATATGTGTGTGAACACAGAAAACACAGGCAACTAGATACTCAGGAGGGCTCAGCACTCACAGCCCTGTTCTCCATAGTGCGCCTACCGGCCTGGGTACCAGTCACGGCCTTCGAGTTTCTGAATCAGAGAAAATTTGCTCAGAATGTAGTAAATATATATATATATATATTTATATTTATTTATTTATTTATTTATTTTATATATATATATATTTATTTATTTATTTTTAAAAGATTTTATTTATTTATTTGTCAGAGAGTGAGAGAGAGCACAAACAAGCATGGGAAGAGGCAGAGGGAGAGGGAGAAGCAGACTCCCCGCAGAGCAGGGAGCCCGATGCAGGACTCGATCCCAGGACCCCGGGATCATGACCTGAGCCGAAGGCAGATGCTTCACTGACTGAGCCACCCAGGCGCCCCCCCCTTTTTTGTAGTAAATATATTTAAAAACACATTAGGCATCATCTGTAATGACTATGGTTAAGAGGTGACAGGGCCAGGGCGTATAAATTCAAGGAAGGTGATGGGTAAATCAATGTGGATCTCTTTGCCAGATACTCAACATTTTTCTTGACCTCCTGAGCTTCGAGTCAGTTATCAACCCAAACTAGGATGTCCTATAGGCGCCCGGAACACAACCAGCCCCCAACTGACCTCACTATTTTCCCTCATTCCCCCAATGCTTCCCTCTCTTATTCCTGTCTTGATGACAGGTGTTTCCACAGCCACTCATGTTCTAATGTCATCTCCCATCCAGTCAATTCCCCTAAATGTGTCCTAGCCACTGTTCCTGGGCTACCTTAGGCCAAGTCGGCATTTTCTCTTCCCTTACAGATTCCTTGGCTCCTTCCTTCTGGGAATACACCCCCCCCAGACTGCTGAGGAGGGTAGTAGGCTATCGTCACCTCTGACCATTCCCTGCCCCACACCCCTGCAGGGGCCCTGTGATCTCCAGAGCTCTCCCTCCTCCCTAGGGCACCCTGTGCTGCCTGGAGTGGCGGGGCTTCCTGTCTTGGCCCCTCCCCTCCCAGGCCGGATGTGCGTGCACGGGGTCCCTGGGTTGGCGCCGTCACTTCCTTTTCTCACAGATAGCAAGGCCATGCTGGATGGGAACCTGAGGCTGTACTCCTGTCAGCGACATTCTCATTAGAGCTGCCTTCAGTGAGAAGTGGACCAAGGCAGTAATCAAAAAGGGGTCATGGAATAAATGGTACTTGAGCTGGGCCTTAAAGGAAGTATGGAGGTTAGATCAATGGCAAAGATGCAAGAGAGCATTCTAAGCAAGGGGACTGCTCGGGCAAAGGAGGCTCATTAGTACCTTTACCTTTAAAAACTCTTTATTATGGCAATTACACATCTACACACAGGAGAGATAATAGTATTAAAAATCCCACCCTCCCTTCACCCAGCTCCACTTGTCAACATTTCACTACTTTATTTTGAAACTAGGGAAGGATTTAGGGGAGAGAGCAGTGGGAGCTAAAGTTTCTTGAAGTGATAAAAGAAGAGGCACCCACCTAAGGTTGTCCAAATACAGGGGTGCCCACGCACTCTTTTATGAGGGCATCACATGGCCCTGACGCACAGGGCCTGGGTAGGGTTGAGGTGGGTGACATCATCAACAGTCTCTCTCCCCCTCTCCCCATACATGGATTTATTTATTTATTTATTTTTAAAAGATTTTTATTTATTTTTTTGACAGAGACACAGAAAGAGAGGGAACACAAGCAGGGGGAGTGGGAGAGGGAGAAGCAGGCTCTCCGCTGAGCAGGGAGCCCGATGCGGGGCTCGATCCCAGGACCCTGGGACCATGACCTGAGCCGAAGGCAGACGCTTAACGACTGAGCCACCCAGGCGCCCCCCCATACATGGATTTAATTTAGCAATGTGGCAGTGCGGAGGGACCCAGTGCTGCACCGAGCTGTGCTTAATTCCTGCTGCTGTGGATCCAGCACTTGGCATGCCAGGTGCTGGGCAAGGCATCTCTTTCCGAGCATAGTGCCTTGCAATCCTCACCACAATCCCAGGAAGTGTGCAAAAGGATTGCCCCATTTGATAGCAACAGGGGCTTATCTTTCAGCATAGCATCATTAGCTTTGGACTGTCAGCAGGAATTTGCTGGTCTACGTGCTCCTGGGCAGAGACTTTAGTGGATTCTTCTCTGTTGTCACCATATTCTCTCAGTGACTTGCAGTCACACTGACCAAAGAGCAAGTAGGGCTGGGCACTAGAAAAATGATCCATATTGTTCCTGCCCTCCAGGATCTGCCACTCCCACTGAGGGGTGCCCCCTCTGATGGCTCTGAGGGCCTCTTTGTGGTAGAAAATGGGATCATCGCCTAGCATGATAAGCAAGACAGTAAGAGCCGTGACCTGAGGAGAGCAGGCAAGGTTGGAAATAACTGATGCTCATGATGTTTTTCTGTGCATCACTTAAGAATGCTTTATGGGCTTAAAGTATAAGGAAATGTATTGTTGACTGAACACGGAGTCTAGAGGGATGTGGTCATGGTGTTGGTTTAGTTGTCCAATGAAGGGTCATCAAGGTCCTAGGCCCCTTCCTTCCTGACCCTTTTAACAGCATGTGGGTGTTCAAAGGTATGGTGCTGGGACTAGTTACTCCTTTCTATGAATGAATAGTTTGTAACCATTGCATTAAAACGAGTTGTCTTGGTGTCTAACTGCCCCCCCCCAGGCTAATTTCTAAGCTCCTTGAGGGCAGAGACAATGTCTTATGCTTTTCTGTACCCCAAGTCCCATGTCCAGCACTTGGTACACACAGGGTGCTCATTCATTCATTCACTCATTCATTCATTCATTCAAGAATTATTCCTGCTAAGTGCTGTGATGGAGGGGAACACAGGGACCCATGGCATTTATCATTTATCCCAGCCTGTGGGGTGGAAGTGGAGTCAGCAAACACTTTCTTGGGATCATTACACCCGACATGAGTCCCTGAATCACAGAGGCCTCAGCTCAGCAGAATATTGAAGGCTTTAATTCTGTTAGCATCTGGGGTCTGAAGATATTCCTATGCCAAAGCTCATGGGGGTTCACAGTTCAATTACTTCTTATTGAACACCTATTATGTGCCAGGGGCGGGGATGACAGAAATTAATGATAGTTCTTGCCTTCAAGGAGTCTCCAGGCCAGTCAGGGAGACAGGCAAACCTCTTCAATACTAGGTGATGAGTAAGCACATGGGGCCACAGAGGAGGAGCACCTCCCCAAGCCTAGCAGGGTAGATCAGAAGGGAGGCAGTCTGCACAGGCCACCAGGGATGGGGGGGCACTAAAGGATGAGGAGGAGTCAGCTGGCCCAGAGGCCAGAAGTGGGGAGATTGTAAAATGCCTTAGCGAGGATGGTGAATGGGATGAAGATAGAACAGGTTACAGGCCCCTGGTGGTGCCACTGATTCAGTTGGCATCGTTATGTCTCAGGTGATCTCCAGGTTATCTTCTGATGATGTGGGATTCAGTTTCAGAGTTGGCTCTGCCTTTCCACTTTACCTAGTTTCGACTTAGGAGCTCTTTGTATTTTTGTTCCTGCTAGCTCTTTGGCCAGAGAAATTGTCGCCTTACTGTTTTGTTTGGGTCAGCTCATGACCTTCTTCCTATCAATGTCTGTCTCTGACAGTGCTCCAGATGATAGATGTAATTGTCCATGAAGGGACAGTGCAACATCCACAAACACCCCAGAACTGCCACATCTTGGAAAGCCTTAGGATTCATTCTATTTCTCTTACCACAGGAAAGGGGGCTGTAAGGTCCAGGTGCACAGAACCATAGAGTAGTCCTCAGAGGGAGGAGTGGAAGGAACCACAAGGTGTGCTGTGGGATGACCAACTGGATTCTTTTTTTTTTTTTTAAGATTTTATTTATTATTTGACAGAGAGAGACACAGCGAGAGAGGGAACACAAGCAGGGGGAGTGGGAGAGGGAGAAGCAGGCTTCCCGCCGAGCAGGGAGCTCGATGCGGGGCTCGATCCCAGGACCCTGGGATCATGACCTGAGCCGAAGGCAGACGCTAAACGACTGAGCCACCCAGGCGCCCCAACCAACTGGATTCTTGAAAGGGGGCCAGATCAGTTATGAAGATAGATATCTTCCCCTTCCCCTTGCATTGGGTTGCTGCCTCATCTGGTTATAGCTCACCAGAAGTCTTCTGAGGGCACCCTTGACTTCCTTGTTCCGCAGACTATAGATCATAGGGTAGAGCATGGGAGTTACATTGGTGTAGATTAAGGACACAATTTTGTCCTGTTCCGGGGTGTAGCACGACTTGGGGCGAATGTAGATGAATATTGCGCAGCCATAGTGCAGAACAGAGACCAGCAGGTGCCCAGCGCAGGTGGAAAAGGCTTTGCTCCTTCCCTCGGCTGAGTGCATTCTGAGGATGGCAGCAATAATGAATGCATAGGAGAGCAGAATCAGCAAGAAGGGAATCAACAGGATGAGCATGCAGACAAGGAAGACTGCAATCTCTTTGGCTCTTGTGTCCGAGCAGGCCAGAAATAGCACAGCAGGGATGTCACAGAAGAAATGATTGATATCGTGGGACTGACAAAAGGGCAGGAGGAATATCAGCGTAGTCAGGGTGAGTGAGAGTGCAAAGCCACTGATGCATGCCAGAGTCAGCATCTGCAGACAGAAGGCCCTAGTGATGATGACTGTGTAGCGCAGTGGGTTGCAGATGGCCACAAAACGATCATAGGCCATCACGGCCAGGAGGAAACACTCTACACCACCCAGGGCGATGAAGAGGTACATTTGCAAGGCACAGCCCAGGAAGGGCATCCGCTGGCTCCTGGATAGGAAATTGGCCAGCATGTTGGGGACAATCACCAATATATAGCAAATTTCAATGGTGGACAGATTGCGAAGGAAGAAATACATGGGGGTCTGGAGGCAGGAGTCAATGAGGGTGATGAGCACAATAGTTGTGTGCCCTGTTAGGGTGACGAGATGCATGATTAGAAAGAGTCCAAAAAAGAAGATTTGCAGTTCGGCCAGGTCCCCAAAGCCCAAGATGATAAACTCAGAGCTTAAGGTGTGGTTTTTCTGCAGTAGGGCCATCCTACATTGTCCTCTGTAGAACTCCTAGGCTGGAAAAGGCAGTTTTCTAGCAATTCTCCAAGTCATGGAAGGCCCTAGGGCCCTTTCTAGAGATGGGAGTGTAGCCAGCTCTATAGGACCTCCACCTCCCTTTGCCAGGCTTGGCCCTTGTCTTCTTCCTATTAGCTTTTTGGAATTCTGCCCTCTGTTCACTGAGAATGAACTGTTCACTGTGATGCCACTTTACTTCACCTGTTGAGTTATTATAAAAAAGGAAGTGGGATGAGTAAAGACTTTAATAACAGTCTTTCTTTTACATTTTGAAGACTTGTCTTTGAGTGGGGATGGAGGGGCTGAGCTTGACGTTGTTAAATAGGTTTAAACAGAGGCTGGGCCTGCAGGGTCATTGATGCTGTAGGGAATTCTTGTAGAATGTAAGGTCCGGTGAGTTGATTTTCAAGACACTTGTGACTTGTGCATCAGCTGTAGCATTCCACTTTTCCCACCTCCCCCAAGCTCCCAGGACTCCAGGGAATCCCAGGATTATGCATCACCTCCTTCCAGATACCTACCCTGACCCCTGGACTGAGTTAGTCCCTCCCTTAGGTTCCCACAGCACTCTGGGCTTCCCCAACCATATTATTTACCACTGACTCCTGTGATTTTTTTTTTATTATTATTTCTCTGTGTAACACAGCAGCCTGTGAGTTCCATGATAGCAAGAGTGGTGTCTTATTCAGCCTCTCAAACATTGGCTTACACATGTTGGGAGTATCAATAACTATTGAATAAATGCTTGTTGCTCATTTCTGCATCCTCTACAGTTAGTCTAGGGTCAGGCATTGAACTCTCAGGACAATGGGGGTTTGAGTGCCTGGTGGGACAATGGCTTTGGCTGGTCTGTGTCCAGAGTGCAGGAGAGAGGGGATAAGACCCAGCAGCTTCCTGGACTTTGGGGGACATGTTTGCTTCCTTCTTCACTTGGCAGGACCCAAATTACAAGTTATGTTTAGCCTGAGATTTCTTCCTGTGCATCCCTCCCTCGCAGCAGAAGAGAGGAGAAGATTTCTAAAGATTCTAGAGATGTAACAAATCTAGAATCAGCAGGACTTAAGGGTCCCATGGAGGTGGGGTTGTCCCCTAAAGGACAGAAGCTCGCTTAGGTACATACCATTTCTACTGGGACCACTGAGACTCAAAGCGGGTTCAGTGAAACCTGAAAACCCATTCTTTTTTTTTTTTAAGATTTTATTTATTTACTTTAGATAGAGGGAGAGCCTGATTGTGGGGTGGGGGGAGGGCAGAGGGAGAGAGATAATCTTCAAGCAGACTCCCTGCTGTTCGCAGAGCCCGACATGGGGCTCCATCCCAAGACCCTGAGATCATGGCCTGAGCCAAAATCAAGAGTCGGACGCTTAACGGACTGAGCCGCCCAGGCGCCCCTGGTCCCACTAATTCTAGGCCTAGACAAGGGTTGTGATTCCAGTTTCCCAATCACTTGTGTGTTACACTATTATTTTGGTTTTTATTGACCTAATTGGCACTTGGATTCTTGGAGTTGGATGGGTCCCTAGAGGGCAGCTTGTCCACTCCTCATTTCAGAGCACATGGTCATGAGGTCTTTTTCCCGGGTGACCCATGCCTTGCTCCCAGCCACACCATCAGCCCTGACTAGAAATCACAGTAAGTTCCCACCTGCAGTCCCCTGTCCTGGCAAAGCACGCAGTGCAGCCTGGCTTCCCTGGAGCTCGTTTGTCCCTGGATAACTGTGGATGAGTGAGAGCATATTTTCCAGATTCAAATTAATCTTCCATGGGCTAGGACCCTTGGCTTTAGCTTTGCCACAGCAAATCACTTCTACTCTTTTTCCTTGTGGCAGTGCTGTGGAAATATGGGGATTGAAAATACTGAAAAACACACAAATGAAAGTAAAATTCACACATAATCCTAACACTTAAAAAGTGAGAAGTGAAAGTTAATGTAAAAGTTTCTGTTCCTGGGCACCTGGGTGGTTCAGTGGGTGAAGCGTCTGCCTTCGGCTCAGGTCATGATCTCGGGGTCCTGGGATCGAGCCCCGCATCGGGCTCCCTGCTCTGTGGGGAGCCTGCTTCTCCCTCTCCCTCTCCCTCTGCTTGTGTTCCCTCTCTCTCTGTCTCTCTGTCTGTCAAATAAATAAATAAAATCTTAAAAAAAAAAGTTTAAAAAAAAGATTCTATTCCTTCAATCGTGCTCCCACCTTCCCTGAGAGTGCCATTCTTAGCGGTGAGGTTTAGTCCCTTTCCTGCTTTGTCCTGTGTGTATAAACACACATAACTCACACACAGGTGCACACACACGGACACACACATATACACTCACAGATGTGTACACACACACATAGCCGCTCACCTACACACACATACACACACACGTACACACATACATTAACACACATTCACACACATATATACGTACACATTCACCACACTCACACATTAAAAAGCTTGAATGGGATCATAGTATACAAACTTAATGCCCTTAGTGTTTTCACCTAATAAAATGTCCGAGAGAAGCTTTCAGTCAATGTATAGTCGTTTACTTCATTCTTTTTACCTGCTACAGTATGGATGCACTATAATGTCATTAATTGTAATTAAATAATAACACATTATAACAAATATCTATAAACAAAAGTAAATAAAACATAAAATAAATTATAATTTAATTGGTCTTTTATTACTTTTGCGTTGAAGTGCTTTCTGTCTTTCTTATCGCACTCCATGGCCCTGCTATCCAGCCAGTGTAACCTTCCTGCTCTTTTCCCATGTCCCGTGACCACCCTGCTATTACCTGGGAGGGCGGATCAGTGCACGGGATGGAAATCCGGCAGAAGCCCTGCCAGAGGTTCTTCTGTTATTGCCTGCTGTTGGCGAGGGAACCTGAAGAGGAGGAACAGCCCATCTTCGGGGGAGCAGGGGCAGGGACAGGTGGCTGGATCTGACAGCACAGCTTCCCAGAGCCCAGAGGTGGCTTTCCTGTGCGTCTGGACCACAGGGAGCAAACCCTCGGAAGTATCGCCTGATGGCTCTTAAGAAGGGAGAGTCTTCAGAGGAGTTGTCTCGTTCTGTCACTTGAGTTAAATAATAGTGAAGGCAGGACTCTGGAAGTCCTGGAGGACAGGTCAAGGAGGCTGTCCCTGTGGTCCGCCACCAAGGGGAGTGCCTTCCCCAGGTCATATTGCTGAACCTAAACCCAAACCCAAGCCCAATGACTTATGTTTTCTTTGCAAACAAATACAGTATAGGTCTTGACAAGGTTATTTAACTCTGATCTGCTGGAACTGCAATCAACTGCTGATTTTAGAGGCAGAGAGTGTACAGGTTTGCCTGGATTGGAATCAAGCAATCAAGCCTTGCTAGGGAGAAACATAAAGTGGACAACGGAACCCAAGGCTGGTGGCCTTTTAAGCTCCCCAATCCACAACGCAGAGAGCCTGTGATTCTTTGTAATGACTACAAAGGGGCATCATCTGGGCTATCGGGGGGGGACCTCCATTTTTGATGCACAAAACCTGAATGAGGTGGGGAATAAAAGTTGTGAGCTCTTGAGAACGCTACTACTCAGCTGACTTGACCTTCTGTCTGATACCTTCATCTCCCCATTCCCAGGTTACAAACAGCCCAATGTCCAACCTGTATCACGGTCTGCATCTTAGCAAAGCAGGATCCAGTTTACCTCTGGGGTCCCCCTAATGCTTTGCCCGCATTCATCCAACAGTCTACACGCTGCAGCTGCTCTGGGCTTTTGTTCGCTTCCATTGCCCACAGAATCGCTCCAAAAAAGTCTCCTGACCACCCCTGCCCCTTTTAGGAATACCAGTGCCCAGGCCAAAGCCATTGCCATGTCTCAGAACCTTCCATTCCTTAGAGGACCAGCATGGTGCTGGGTTCTGGGCAGAAGCGAGGAGAAGGCCCTCTCTCCAGCATTTTGCCACACCCCAAAACAGGAAACAGGACCCCCATGAAGCCCTGTTTGTGCTTTGAATCAAGCCCCCCAATCATTCCAGCTGTTTCTGTCTGTGATCCTGCCCCCAGAGGGGCTCCCAACACTCCAAGGTGAGTGTGTGAGACTCTTTCAGCACCTCCATCCTCCTCTTCCTCCTCTCCAGCTCCTCACTCCTCTTGGCCACAGTTTCTAATACAAAAGCTCTTCTGCTTTCTAATGGAGACAAAGGCTTCGTAACAGGCTTTGGGAACACCTCCTTGACGTGATCTTGCCCGGCACGTGCTGTAAAGGGAAAGAGAAGGACCTAGAAAACAAAGTCACTGAATCTTCCTGAGCTGATTGGCTCAGCAGAAACCAGTGGGAGCCCAAGAGAGAGACCTAGCCTGGAGACAGAGGTCAAGGCCGCAAAAAAATCTTTGGCAGGGCCAGTGGGCACAGCAGTGTGGCCCAGGGCTGACGGTACCTGCTTTAATACCAGGATTACCCAGGGAGGAATGGAAAATACAGAGGTTTAAGATCTAAACTGAACACTTTGAAAGAAAGGCACCTCGAATGAGACCTAAGTACTGGGGTTGCTACCTCTGCAAATTCCTAGACGTTCTAAAGCAGTGACAGTTCAAGCTACCGCATCACTCAAAACTACCCACGTTTTCTGCATCTCCTTCCGGTTAGACATTACAGATTCTGATAGGATTTGGGGCAACACAGCATTGAATTCTGGGAGCATCATTCTGCTGGGACTGGACATTGGCTTGACTTCCACATTTGGTGGAGATAGGGCCGGGGTGGATATTTGTGTGCATTCTACTAACTGTTTATACTCTGTAAAAGGGAAGATCCTGGGTAAGTTGGCACTAAAATAATCTCATTGCTGGGACCCTGAGCGAACAACACCCATTCCTGTGGACGGCAGCCCACACTGCAGAACTTTCCACTAATCATCCAGAACCTCTCCATTTGAGCAGAAGGGAGGTTGCAGAGAACGATTTGGGACTTCAGTTTCTTTCAACTTTAGCTCATAAGCTCAAAAGACCTTTATTTTGGGCTTTTCTCTAATGTTTTTAAGCTTCAACTTGCAGCAACAGTTTTAAACAGTCTTGTCTTCCCGGGAAATTCATTATGGGTTTATATCTGGGATATCTTGTATGTTGGGCTTTTATTATTAGAGTATCTCATGGTTGTCATTTGCTCTTGTAGAACCTCTGATGAGATATGTTACACAGTGCTGGCTAGAAATAATTAGAATGAGAAAATAGAGTAAGGAGTAAACTTTTGGCTGTGGGTATAATATAGACTTAATAGTTAAGCCGAGTGGGTAAAGAGTTTAAAGAAATCTGTGAAATATCTCGAGTGTGTGTTGAGGAGGGGTAACTCTTTTCTTCCCTGGTTTCCTCTAGAAAGAAGATGCATCCATCGGTCTACATTTCTTCGAGTGGTTAATTTGACAAAGGTTCTGAGTGTGACAGATGTGGTCTCTTTCTCCTCTCTTTCCACCCAGCTGGGTGGGAGACAGCAATATTGGAGATGTGAATCTGCTCTGCAGACCCAAAACCTCCCTCCAGTGGTTTTCCAAGTCTAGGCTGGGAGGGGGGTAGGGAATTAGCAAGCTCAGGCAGCCCCTATAGCAGGCTGTACTCCCAACCAGCCTTTACCAGTGTAAAGGTTGTGTTTCCTTTCCCCACCTACTGGGACTTTTGTAGTATCTCTCAGTTGGTTCAGAATTCTGGCCCTTCTTTACTCCTCCAAATTCTCAATTTAAGTGCTAATATTTGTATTTCAATTTCTCAGAAATTGTGGTGCTAAGTATGCAGGAATGCAGTCCTGATTAGGGGCCTCAGAATTCTGTTGGTTTCTTAGCTAGCACTTCTGGTCCCCAGAGTGAACTCCAGTCCCCCTTCTTCACCATACTGGTTGTGGGTCCCGTGCCTGCCTGGGACCATGAGGAAACCACACACTTTTGCCCCCTCAGCTGGGACACTAGGGCTCTTCTCCATGGAACTGTATGCATGTATTTGGTTAGAATGTTATGAAGCATATTGCTTCAACCATATTGGTTGATCATTTTTTCCTCAACAGTCTCTTCATGTTCTGAGAAGGTTAGCTACAGATTGATAGGTTCTCTTTATTTTCTCACCTTGTATTTGGGCAACCACAAAGAATTCCATAGTTGGAATTACCTGAAAGTAGGTAGGTTTGGTCTCAGCTAGTCCAAATTTTAGAATTTATGGGGATCCCTTGTCACCTAGTTTTGTTGGAGATGTTGCCTCAGACTTTTGGTTTTGCCATTTTATTCTCTCTCTCTCTCTGTCTTTTTTTTGGGGGGATTGGGGAGGGTTGTGAAGATTCAAAAATGATATTATTGCCACGGCTGCCACCTTCCCCAAATCTAGAAATTGTATTACTTCTGTATCAGAATAATTAATAAAGAGGTTTTAACTTTGACACAACAAAACACAAGAACAATGAGAAGTTCTGGGCAATATAGCAACTTGAGGGCATGGAACCCTTGCTCCGGTTGTCCCCCAACATGACAAATGACATACAGATTATGAGGGGAGAGGGTTCAGCAGCAAATAGCAGCACCCTTTTATCGGAGACTCTGAAGGGCTGTGGCCAGCTTTTGCTGGGGGTAATGTAGGCCTTCTCAGCTCTTCTTGGTGAAGGACCTTTCTTTTTTTTCTTTTAAAATAATATTTCCAATCTATAATGGATTGATACTTTTGTAAAATACAGTCAAATTTGTTAGTAAAATTAACTGAAAAAAAGACATACTAAATACAAACACATAGTTTTTATTATCAGATTCAACAGACATAAACTCACTTTGTCTGCATATACACTCGATTTCTGTACTTAACACAGGCCGGGAACATTTTGAGGACAACCACCAACTTGCAGACTGTACTTGTTTCCTAGGCCTGCCGTAGGTTCCAGGTGGACATGAATTTTGGGGGGACATTATTCAGCCGACTGCATGGAGCATCACTGTTTTGTGAAGCTCGCTTTTATTAGCTCTTGTGTAGAGGGTACAAGAGTATTTTAAAGGCAGAGTCAGAAGAGCTCCTTGGGGAATCACATCCACTCACTGCGAAGGACCAGGGCTGGAGGTAAGGTTGGGGTATGTGGCAGCTGCCGGAAGGAGACACATCTGGCCCCAGCAGAACCTGAGGAAGCCCAACCTTCTGAGAAGAAGCCTATGGGAATCTTTATCCCACCTGATACTGATTACGTTTGGCAATGCCGGGGAAAGAGCCAGGCGCTACCATTGAGTTGCTTTCTGAGGGGAAATGTGCCCAACCTGCCTACTGGCTGCCACATCAATATCATAAAAGAAACTGCTGCCATTGTCTTGGGCTCCAGTCTCACCTCCCTCACTACTCTTCACATTCAACCAGATCTCTTAAGTGGCAAAAACACACTCTAAATTTCTTCCATCTTTCTTCACCCTGCCTGAAAGACTGGAACATAGCATCTGATGGAGCCCTCTTAATTCCCAGTTCTTTTTTTTTTTAAGATTTTATTTATTTATTTATTTGAGAGAGAGAGAGAGAGCAAGAAACAGCACGAGAGGGGAGAAGGTCAGAGGGAGAAGCAGGCTCCCCACCGAGCCAGGAGCCCAACGCAGGACCCAATCCCAGGACTCTGGGACCACGACCTGAGCCGAAGGCAGTCGCTAATTCCCAGTTCTGGTAGACATAGACCTCCTTCTGAAGGATGAACAAACAGATGCACCGGTTAGGATTCCATTGGTCAAACGCAGTAGAAACCAACTCCAACTGGCCCAGGAAACCACGGGAACTTATTATAAGAATATCAGGGGCGCCTGGGTGGCTCAGTCATTAAGCGTCTGCCTTCGGCTCAGGTCATGATCCCAGGGTCCTGGGATCGAGCCCTGCATCGGGCTCCCTGCTCGGCAGAAGCCTGCTTCTCCCTCTCCCCCTCCCCCTGCCTGTGTTCCCTCTCTCGCTGTGTCTCTCTCTGTCAAATAAATAAATAAAATCTTAAAAAAAAAAAAAAGAATATCAATTTGGGGGTGGGCAGCTGTCTCCCAGAAATCCAGGACTGGACTGCAGCCAGGCCTCAGGAGCAAACTGGAACCAGAGGCTCAAACATCATTAGGACTCCTCTCTTTCCACTTCTCATCCTTGTGGATCTGCTTCATTCTTCTTTTTTCTCTAAAGACAAGTTTCTCCTACATCTCTTATCTGAATGGCAGCAAATATGGCTACCAACAGCTACAAAATTTACAGGTGACAGTCTAAGTGTGGGATAACTTCAAAACCTTCTTGCTATAAAACATCCTCAGGACTCTGTCTCAAATCTCCACCAACAGGCCAGGAAGAAGAGCATGCTAATGCGAATGGCAGGAGGAGATGTTGGGAATACAGATGTTGGCCAGCTCATGTGAAACACAAGCTCGTGTGCATTGTGCATGTCATCGATCCCAGATGCAGCATTCAACAGAGACCTTGATCTGTTTGACTCCCTGTTCCACCTTCCCCTAGGGTGTCATCTAGTGGTGAAAGCTGCCTCGTTTCCACCACACCCTCAGTCCAGGTCACATCCCAGGCCAGGAGAAACAAGAAGAGAAGGTCATGGCACGGAAAAGCAGCCCAAGAATAAGGAAATTACCTACTCAATGTTGACCAGCAAACATATAATGTCTTTCTTCCACTTGCTTTTTCCATGTTTCCTCTCTAGACCATGAGCTCTTGATTCTAACAAGCATTTATTGAGTGTTCTTCCATGCCCACCTAGTGGCAACTGCGCCCCAAGTGCCTCTAGGAGTCTCTGCAATCAGTTTCAACATTCAGTCACGGAATGAGTAAAGAAAGCAAAAGGTGCTAAGATGCAAGATGGCCTTGAGATTGAAGGATGGTGTTTTCCAGATCTGAACATCTATCTCCAGGAAAGAATTTCCAAATAGCACAGACACTGAGCATGGGTTTGGAAGAGAGTCTAAAGCATCTTCAAGTTCCCTGCAGCTCAGGCGGTTCCACAGTCTTATTTTCTCTACAGTGCACAGGGCAAGACCAACAGGAAGTCCCTCAATTGAGATGCAGACAGAGTTACCTAGCACTCCTGCCCGTTTTTTTCTTTCCTTCAAGTACTTGCTCCTCTGGCCATCTGGACCCTCCCTGTGTCCCTACTGTTGAGCTTGGTGTGCACGTTTTAAATCAGAATGATGCTGCCAACTTGCCCTCCAAAGATGCTGTTCAAATATACACCATCATCAACAGCATATGACAGTACCTCTAGCCTCATATCCTCACTCAAACTGATGCAAATTGTTTAAATTTTTGCCAGTCTGATGGGCAAAAAATATCTTTGTTTTAATTTGTCTTTAAAAAATTATTAATGAGGCTGAGCATCTTCTCCTGTGTTCATTTGCCTTTGTATTTTTCTTTCTTTTTTTTTTTAGATTTTATTTATTTATTTAATTGACAGAGAGAGAGAGAGAGACAGCGTGAGGGGAACACAAGTAGGGGGAGTGGGAGAGGGAGAAGCAGGCTTCCGGCTGAGCAGGGAGCCCGATGCAGGGCTCGATCCCAGGACCCCAGGATCATGACCTGAGCCGAAGGCAGTCGCTTAACCAACTGAGCCACCCAGGCGCCCCGCCTTTGTATTTTTCTTAAGACTATTTTTATATTGGGTTGTTCACTTTGCCCTAAAAAAATCCATGTTAACATAAAAGACAACCTACTGAATGGGATACGATATTTGCAAATGTCATATCTGATAAAGGGTTAGTATCCAAAATCTATAAAGAACTTATACAACTCAACATCCGAAAAACAAATAATCCAATTTAAAAACGGGCAGAAAACATGAACAGACATTTCTCCAAAGAAGACATCCAGATGGCCAACAGACACATGAAACGATGCTCAAATCACTCATCATCAGGGAAATGTAAATCAAAATAACAATGAAATACCACCTCACACCTGTCAGAATGGCTAAAATAAAAAACACAAGAAACAACGTGTTGGGGAGGATATGGAGAAAAAGGAACCCTCTTGGGGCGCCTGGGTGGCTCAGTCATTAGGTGTCTGCCTTCGGCTCAGGTGGTGATCCCAGGGTCCTGGGATCGAGCCCCGCATTGGGCTCCCTGCTCTGCGGGAAGCCTGCTTCTCCCTCTCCCACTCCCCCTGCTTGTGTTCTCTCTCTCGCTGTGTCTCTCTCTGTCAAATAAATAAATAAAATCTTAAAAAAAAGAAAGAAAGAAAGAAAAAGGAACCCTCTTGCACTGTTGGTGGGAATGCGAACTGGTGAAGCCACCATGGAAAACAGTATGGAGGTTCCTCAAAAAATTAAAAATAGAACTACGGTATGATCCAGTAATTCCACTACTGGGTATTTACATAAAGAATACAAAAACACTAATTCAAAAAGATACACGCACCTCTATGTTTATTGCAACATTATTTACAATAGCCAAATTATGGAAGCAGCCCAAGTGTCCATGGATAGATGAATGGATAAAGAAGATGTGACATATATATATATATATATATATATATATATATATATATATATGGAATATTATTCATCCACAAAAAAGAATGAAATCTTGCCATTTGCAACAACATGGATGGAGCTAGACAGTATAATGCTATGCAAAATAAATCAGAGAAAGACAAATAGCATATGATTTCACTCATATGTAGGATTTAAGAAACAAAACAAAGAGCAAAGGGAAAAAAAAAGAGAGAGAGAGAGAGGCAAACCAAGAAACAGACTCTTAATTATGGAGGACACACTGATGGTTACCAGAGGGGAGGTGGGTGGGGGGGAAGTGTTAAATAGGTGATGGGGATTAAGGAGGGCACTTGTGATGAGCACTGGGTGTTGTATGGAAGTGTTGAATCACTATATTGTACACCTGAAACTAATATAACACTGTATGTTAACTATACTGGAATTAAAAAAAAAATCTATGTTAACAAAATTAACCCCTTCACACTGATATATTTTCCCATTTGTCTTTTGCTACACATTTTTTTTGTTCATGGGAAATCTTTTATATCTTATACATTTCTTAAGTACAGAATATTTAACTATAAAAATATATGCAGCTTTAAAATATTCAAATCTAAGATTTTATTCAACTTTATTTATTTATTTATCTGAAGTATAGTTGATATAAATGTTACATTGGTTTCAAGTGTATATACATACATTTCAAATTTCATATAGCCAATTTATTGCTTTTCTTCTCTGTGGTTTCTGAGCTTGGACACATTTTCAGTACTCTCAGAAGATAAAATATCCCCCTGTGTATTTTTCTAGTAGCTTTAGTGTTTCATTTTTATATGTTTACTCTTCGACCCACCTGGGATTTCTTTTGATAAAAGGCATGAAATAGGGATCCAGCCTCTGTGTGTGTGTATTTGTGTGTGTATGTAAAGTGGAAAGACAATTGTCTAAAATGCCATTTATTGAGTGCTGCCTTTATTGTTTATTAAATTTCTCCTTTATCATATACTAAATTTTCATATGGATTTTTAAAATTCTGTTTCATTGATCAGCCTTCCTATTTCTTCTGTGTTACTATATGTAGTTATTATTTAATTAATATTTCCTAGGACTTACTCTACCTAACGGCATACCTTTGGCCCTATGTTCCTGCCTATTCTCCACGCAAATTTTTCCATTTGGACATTAGTATCATTATGTTGATATTCTTAACTGAGATTGTAACGAGTTTACCCATTAAACTAGCAAGAGTCACTATCTATAGTATCTTTTATACTAAAAAGTGGTAGAGAAGTCTATATACTTAGGTCTTCTTTGATGTACTTCAGTTGAGTTTTAAAGTTTTTTAATATATTAATTCAACAAACGTTTATTGAGTGTCTGCCATGTGCCAGTCGCCGTTTTTGGTGTTTAGGATCCAGCAGTGAAGCGAACAGGCGGAGAAGCAAAATACCAATAAGTAAGTGATGCAGTGTTATCACGTGGTTCATGCTACGAGAGCAAAGAGGGTCGGGGTGCCTGCGAGGGGGGCCTCGGGGGGCAAGTTTACACAGGGAAGTCAGTAGGCCCCATTGAAGAAGGGACATTAGTTTTTAAATAAGCAAGTCTTGGTTTCATTGTTTAGTTGTGTAATCTATTTACAACTTGTTCTGTGGGATTCCCCTTTTGTTTTCGTTTTTATTTAGTTAAAAAAATCTAAGTTATACACAAATGTTATTTCAAAAGTCAAATAATTCCACAACCTCCTGGACCCCTTCCCCTCATTTTCTTTTTCTCAGAGACAAGCACTACATGTAGCTATTATTGTATTACATAATATTATTATATTATTATACTTCTCCTTGACTTTCAGCTTTGGCATTATCTACCAATTTACTACTCTGAAAGTTAAGAATCTAACCCTGTTTCACCACACCCCTTGCAACCACCCTGCACATTCACATGCTTCCTCTTCTTCATCTTCTTAGGACAGTAACAGCATAATTTTATAACAAAATCAACATTTACATTACAATTACTATGTGAATACTTAAAATGCATTTCTCAGGCATTCCTTGGCAATCTTACATTCAAGTTGCCATGAAGAAATCTTCCCAAGCTTACATAAATATTTAGCAATGCCAGATTTTACTTAGAGCTGATAATTTCTGCTTAATTTTCGGTAATCAATTGAACTATAATTAATTATTTTTTTAATTTTTAAAAAAGATTTTATTTATTTATTTGACAGAGAGATTGACAGCGAGAGAGGGAACACAAGCAGGGGGTAGTGAGAGAGAGAGAAGCAGGCTTCCCGCGGAGCAGGGAGCCCGATGTGGGGCTCGATCCCAGGACCCTGGGATCATGACCTGAGCCGAAGGCAGACGCCCAATGACTGAGCCGCCCAGGGGCCCCGAAGTATAATTAATTAAAAACCTTTTGAGTGCCAGCATCTCTAACTGCTGACTCTGCCCTATCACCTGATTTCTATCATCCTGTCTCAACTTCAGTGGAAACATTCCTTTCGCTGGCCCAGCTCTATTACCACCATGCACCCAAGAAAACTAATCATGCTCAAGAACTCAACTGAAGAGAGGCTCCTTGGGTTGTAAAGGAGGACACCTTGGCCTTTTGTGTTATGATTTTGCTCTTGTACCTCATCATATCTGGTCCCCAACAACCACGGTGTCATTTCTGACTCCCAAGCACAAGGGCTGTCCAGTTTGGGCTCTCACTCAGCCACCTCTCTACCCCTTTGAGAACATGTCTGACGCCTGTCTCCACCTCTGCTCTGGGGGAATGATGAAGGAGTTGCACTGGCCTAGATCGCTGATGCTTTATGTGATGGTGCTGATATGAGACCACTGTGTTCTGAACGAGCTGCTGGGGTGTCCCTTCAGGAAAAAGACCAACCTCCCCCCACCCCAGGTGGTCAAGCTCACCCCTAGGTTTCCACGCTAAACAGATGAATTCTCTACTGTCCACTTCAAGTGTCTGTGTTTGGACCTTATCAGTCTGTCAACTCTTGCACAGACATTGGAACAGAGGATGGTTATCAGCCTAACAATTCTGGGGTCTGAAAAAAGGGGGCACCTGGCTGGCTCAGTCAGTAGAACATGGGACTCTTGATCTCAGGGTCATGAGTTCAAGCCCTACATTGGGTGTGGAGCCTATTAAAAAAAAAAAAAGAAATTCTGGGACCTGGACAAGAATCACTCATTCCTGAAATGCAGCTTTGGACAAGGAGTGCAGAAGTCCCTTGTGTTGGGCTCTGAGGCTGCAGCATGAACTTGTTATTTGTTGTCATTCTTTGGCTAAAGAATCAGTCTGTTTGCTCCACCAGGACCACATTTACAATTGTGGCTGCCCATAGAGGCTATTCACAACTTCATTAATGTGGTTGGCATACTCTTCTAATTGTTTCCCCTGAGGTTCTCTTGCCAAGATACTTTTGTATTTCCTGTCTCTCCCAGCAGAGGTGATCCTTAGATTAGCTCTCCCCTCCCCAATCTGACTGCAGATTGGAAAGTCAGGATTATTTTCCTGAGCCATTTTGGGAACCACATGACTCTGGGACATGTCTTTTTCTTCCTAGAGTGTGAGTCTCATTGGAAGTGTACCAGGTATAGTTGGCCTTTTTGTGTCCCGAGCAAGAAGACTGGACTTCCTTTTTTTTTTTTTTTTAAAGATTTTATTTATTTATTTGACAAAGAGACAGAGAGACAGCAAGAGAGGGAACACAAGCAGGGGGAGTGGGAGAGGGAGAAGCAGGCTTCCCGCAGAGCAGGGAGCCCGATGCGGGGCTCGATCCCAGGACCCTGGGATCATGACCTGAGCTGAAGGCAGACGCTTAACAACTGAGCCACCCAGGCGCCCCAAGGACTGGACTTTCTTATTACCTGTCTTGACTTCACTGCAGCCCAGAACTGTGGGCAATGGGATAGCGGGTGAAGGCTGTAGGGTAATTTAGATTCAGAGGACTCTGAAGTCCTTGGCAAGCCAGGTGGACTTCAGAATCTCAGGACCAGCTAGTTAGGAAACGTTGATAGTTATAGAAAAAAAGTGAAATTTAGCCTACAACCCTGGGAAACAAGAAGTACTCATCTCTGCCCACATGTTCATTCTCTACTAGACTGCCTGCTTTTCAGAAGTACAAGGGAATTACTTATCAAGCATCCAGTCTCTGAAGAAGCTACCAGGAAATAATTTATTGACTACTGATATACATAATTCTTGGACTCCTAAGGCTATTTTAATACTTTACTATTGAGCTCCTCAAATCACTACTGATTGACTGTTGGCCTCTGTCTGAAGGAAAGCACTCACTGAGCAGAGACCATAGTTCTTTCCATCTCCCAGCTGAACTAGAAGTCAAGGCTTTAGGTAGGTGAAGACATCATAATTGTCTAAAGCTTGTTGAAATCAGGCCTGGAATCCCAGTTTTGGAAATACACACCCCTATGGAGTTATCAGTGAAGAGTACGCTGGGGCTTTTCTCCTTAGGGATGATGATGTTGCCAATGTCTCAATGATACAGGATAATTTTGAGTACAAAGAGGCCACTTTCCTTAGCCCTCCAGATGGAGTCCCCAGAACAAAAGGCTCAGTCCACTCACACCAGCACAGCCTTTCCAAAATGACCAGCTTGTTCTGTGCCCTAGGACATGCACACAGAACACTAGGAGCACCAGGGCACTCTTCACCAGGAGCTTGCTGTGGAACAAGATCCGCTGGTGGTTTCTGAAAGGTTGTGTAGTCTTTTTTTTTTTTAAGATTTCATTTTTTCTTTGACAGAGAGAAACACAGCGAGAGAGGGAACACAAGCAGAGGGAGTGGGAGAGGGGGAAGCAGGCCTCCCACGGAGCAGGGAGCCCGATTCGGGACTCGATCCCAGGACTCTGGGATCATGACGTGAGCCAAAGGCAGACGCTTAACCGACTGAGCCATCCAGGCGCCCCATGAAAGGTTGTGTAGTCTTTTTTTTTTTTTTTTTAAGATTTTATTTATTTATTTGTCAGAGAGAGAGACAGAACACAAGCAGGGGGAGAGGCAGGCAGAGGGAGAAGCAGGCTCCCTGCCGAGCAAGGAGCCCGATGTGGGACTCGATCCCAGGACCCTGGGATCATGACCTGAGCCGAAGGCAGCCGCTTAACCAACTGAACCACCCAGGCGTCCCAAGGTTGTGTAGTCTTAATGCATGCTCTTCAAACCTAGGTGTGCACATCGCTGGGGCAAATAAAGCTTTCCCAAGGAATATGCAGGCAGGGGTAGTTTTAAATTATGAATATTTACAGTAAGCCAGAAATTATATCTTTTTTTTAAGAAATCATATCTTTACGACTATTTAAACTTAGGAAAAATTTCAAATGCTAGTTTAAAAATGTGTGTGTGTGTGACATAGTTTCACAAAATTATTTTGAAGGGAAATCGGCAAAACTGTTTGAAGTTCACTGATGGAGTAAACAGAACATTGGGCCTGGCCTTTGAAGTCCTAACCAGAACTAGACTCTTACTTGTCTGCTTTGTGACTGGAGCACAGCGAATGCAAATGACAATTCACCCTAGAGTGCCTCACAGGAGAGTTAATTCACTTTCCCGCCTTTCCTATGAGCTCCCACTTTGCTCAGGTGGTATTTTGGCTCCCAGGGGCAAAAATGGAAACTGCCTCCAAAACTCCTGGTGTTTTTAGAATCCAGTGCCATAAAGGCATGAAAGCCTTCGCGTGGGAACTGAAAGTGAGAAATATGAAGAGCTGGAGTCACACAGCAGAGATGTTGCTAAACAGCCCTGCAGGACAGCAAAAAGGGCCCTTTTCCTTGACAAAACCTGGCTTTTGGAAGACTGGGGGGGTATAAAAGAGGGTGAGGAAGCAGGCTGGTTTCTCTAGAACTGGGGTGAATACTTTTCTCTCTCATTCTGACATTGCAATCTTACAGTTGTTAAACATCTGAAAAACTGCTTATGTCTCTTTCTTCCCGCATTCCTGCTTTGGGACAAAAGTTGAAAGCCACCAGGAAATGAGTAAGCTGAACTCAAAGCCAGTGGTTCTCAAACTCTAGAAGCACCAGAACCACCTGCAGAGCTCATTAAAACACAGATTACTGGGCTCCACCCCCAGAGGTTTTGACTGAGAATCTGCATCTTTACCAAGTCCCAGAGGATACTGATGTGCTGGTCCACAGACCCCACTTTGAGAAGCGCTGCTCTAACCACATGCATGTCTGTGGTGAGTGAGATGAGCTAGGCATGAATCAAGTTGGCCCTTTTTCCACTTTGGTGCCTCCTTCTGTCTAACCTTCCTCATTTGGGATTGGGATCATTGGATTTTCTCACTCCATTGATGGTGAGTGAAGACTGATGTATTCACCTTTGTTTCTTCTCTCTCCCCTCCTCCTCTCTGGCCTTAAAAGGAACTGATGGGCTAGTTCCTACTCATTCTTCACATCCGGCTAAGATGTCACTTTTTCCTGGATCACAATTGGTTAGGTAGCCTTCCTGGGTGCTTTGATAAGGCCTTGAACCTCTCCCAATATACTACATGTCACATTATATTATCATTGTCTGTTTTCTTTTCTGTCACTCCCACCAGATTGTGGACCCCTTGAGGGCAGGGACTGTGTCCAGGAGTCTTGTTGTGAGGTAAAGAATTCTTAGACTTTAAAAACATGAGAATAGAGAAGAAGGGATGGATATGAGAGATATTGTAAAGGAATATTCTTCCCAGTGCCTCCTCCACAGTAAGTGTCTGTAAATGCTTATTTAATTAAGTACACACATTTAAAAGAGCTTGTTGATCGATGCTTTATGGAGGGTAAGCTGGAGAAGAGATCTAACATTGGTGAGCCCATAATATGTGCCAGACACCAATAGAGACAGCAAAGTTGAAAATGGCATGGACTTAGAGGGGAGTAAGACAAATGAATGAGTTTGACATTGGTCAAGTGGCATTTAAGGTGGTAGCAAATGCCCAAATAGAGGTGTACATCTGCAGATTATTGATTATAAGTTACAGCACAGTAGTTAGAGCACAAACATGGGAATCACACACATGCTGGTGGCCACACCAAGATCTCCGATCTTGTCATTCTAGTGCCAAAGAGGTTAGTCCAGACCTTGCCAACCAAAGAGACTATTTGCAACAAAGCCCAGATCAGCGCTTGCTTGGCCTGCCAGCCCAACCCACCCCCACCATGTATATGAGTCAGAAGGGAACGAAGACACCCAGCAAGGCAGTCCTTAGGGTCCCTCCTCTGGATATCCTGAGCTTCCAACCTTCCCTTTCTTCTTTCTCTCTTCTCTACCCTGAAGAGTTACAATCTGCTGGTTGAAGAGGTGGGAAGAAGCCACTGCAGGTCTTTCAGTCCCAGCCTCAGGGTGAGAAGGGACACAAGACCTTGGCTGGTGAGCTTGAGTGAGTAAAAGAAAATTGTCCTGAGGACCTTTTTCTATGCCACCGCACTGCCCCTTCTGCTCCTTAATGACAAGGCAGTTGGTTTCCACCTATGGTCAGGTCTCATTTAGCTTGGAGGGGAAGCTCATTGGCCAGAAGGCTTAGTAGATCCTCTGCTCTCTCTTCCTCAAATATCGTGTTCACACAAGTCCAGGGATCCTGATACTTTTCTTTAGAAGATTGCTTTTTTATTTTCCCAGCAGTGGATGCAGGGATGGGGGTGAGCCACTGAAGCTGCTGGTGGTGTAGAGGCTGAAAACTTCAGAGATGAACTTGCATCAAGGGCTGCTGTACTTTAACCAACCTGACAGTATAATTAATGCATTCTTTGTTTTTTTTTTTTTTAAGATTTATTTATTTATTTATTTATTTGAGAAGAGAGTGAGAGAGAGAGCACAGAGGGAGAGGAGAAGCAGACTCTACAATGAGCAGAGAGCTTGACGCCGGGCTCAATCCCAAGACCCTGAGATCATGACCTGAGCCGAAGGCAGTTGCTTAACCAACTGAGCCACCCAGGCGCCCCTATGTATTCCTTGTTGACAAAGAGCTGATGTGTTTGTTTTCTCTCCCCACCTGTAGCTGAGGATACAGGAAATAAGTTACCAGGAAATTGGATACCACACCAAAGTGACTGAATTCATTCTTGTCGGACCGTCCAAGCACCCCCTATCCCATAGTGTTCTCTTCTGCGCAGTGATGTTTCTCTATATAGTAACTTTGGCAGGAAACAGCATGATCATTTTCCAGGTAGGAGTCAATTCTCAGCTCCACATGCCAACGTATTTCTTTCTCAGGAACTTGTCTTTACTGGATCTCCTGTTTTCCACCACTGCTGTACCACTGATTAGCCAACTCTCTGTGGAAATTTCCCACCATTTCCTATAGTTCCTGTTTTGCCCAGCTCGCCATTTGAGCCTTCTTGGTGCTGGCTGAATATTTCCTTCTTGCTATTATGGCTTATAACAGATTTGTGGCTGTATCAGACCCACTCAGGTACAACCTGGTCATGTCTTCTCACATATGCATCTCAATTGGCTTTGCTTGCATGGATAAGGGCTTTCTTGCTCACTATTATGCCCATTATGCTCTTTCCCATCAGTTTCTGTGGGCATAACTTGGTCGATCACTTCTCCTGTGAAGTCCAAGCCATCTTTAAGTTGCTCTGTTCCAACACCATTTTCTTAGAGGTTATGATGATGGTATGCACTGTCATTTCAATGCCAGTCCCTTTAATTTTCATCCTTATCTCTTACCTTTGTAACCTCAGGGTGGTCTTAAGAATCACCTAACTGAGGCCAGGCTTAAAGCCTTTTCCACATGTGGCACTCACCTTGTCATGATCACCATCTACTTTGGAACACTAATATATATTTACGTGAGACTCCAGATGAAAAAGTCTCAAGATGGGGGCGCCTGGGTGGCTCAGTCAGTTAAGTAGCTGCCTTCGGCTCGGGTCATGATCCTAGGGTCCTGGGATCGAGCCCCACATTGGGCTCCCTGCTCAGCGGGAAGCCTGCTTCTCCCTCTCCCTCTGCCTGCTGCTCTGCCTACTAATGCTCTCTCTCTCTATCTCTGTCAAATAAATAAATAAAATCTTTAAAAAAAAGTCTCAAGATGGAGACAAAATTGTCTCTGTGTTCTATGAAGCAGTGATCCTGATGCTAAATCCCCTCATCTCCACCTTGAGAAATAAGGATGTGAAAGCTGCTCTTGGGAGAGTAACTTGTGGGGCCAAGTCCTGATGCCTCAATCACACGACAGTGTGCTGGGTGGTAGGACAGCACCAAGGCTTTAGTTGCCCTAACAACTTTGCATCCACGAGCGACACTTCTGAAATAGGGAAGGACTTGCAAAGCATCTGAATAATGGAAGAAATCACATGAGAACAGGCATTTGATAGCATAAAAATATAAAACTGCTGTATGTCACATGCATCTTAAATAAAAATGAAGGGCAAGTTACACATAAGGAGCAAGGTTTGCAACATACAGAACAGAAATATAATCAATAGTCTTTATATATTTTTATATATAAAATATATAAAACTGGGTGGCTCAGTTGATAATTGTCTTGCAATTCATTAAGACAGAAGATAAATACTCCAGTAAGAAAATGGCCAAAGGACACAAACATGCAATTCAGTAAAAAAAAAAAAAATCACAATTAAGCAACAACAAAATATCACTTTTCATTTTTCATATTAACAAAAATGAACAACGTTTATAGTATATGGTGTTGGTGAGAGTTTGGGGAAATACCACTGGGGGCATGTAAATTGGTACAGACTTTTGGAAGACAATTTCACTAGCTATAAAAAGCAAACATTCGGGTAACCCATTTGGTTGGGGATGTGGCTCTTAACTGGCAGTGGCCTTGCCCTCTGCATGTACTGCTCTGAGAGCACTGGGGTGGGTCTATAAGCCCAGTAGCTCTGAGAATACCCACACAGGAACAAGATATCAATCTCCACTTTTTGCAGACTCCCACAGACTGTACATGTGAGCGGTTTGCCCCCACACTCTTCTCAACACTGGGAGAACCTTGGGGAGGAGGGGGATGGTTTCTCCCCAAAGGCAACTCTTCCACTTTTGAAATGGAGCCCTTCAGCAATCTCTGTGGGGAAATGGTTGGTCCCAAACAGGTGGTTTTCATTATTTAGAATGGAAGAATTTTATTTTGAGAATCTTTTTTTTTTTCATAGCTGTGGACTTTAGTCATCAATTCCAGGACAATAGGAAAGATCCACTATTGTGGACTGAATATTTGTGTTCCCCCCACCTGCAATTCATAGATTGAAGCCCAAACTCCAATGTGATGGTATTTGGAGATGGGGCCCTGGTCTGATGGGATTAGTGCCCTTATAAGAAGAGGAGGATACAGCAGAGCACTCTCTTTCTCTCTCTCACGTGCCATGTGAAGGCACAGAGAAGGCAGTCATCTGTAAGTCAGGATGAGAGCTCTTTTTTTTTTTTTTTAAAGATTTTATTTATTTATTTGAGAGAGAGAATGAGAGAGAGAGAGAGCACAAGAGGGGGGAGCGGGAGAGGGAGAAGCAGACTCCCTGCTGAGTGGGGAGCCCGATGCGGGACTCGATCCCGGGACTCCAGGATCATGACCTGAGCCGAAGGCAGTCGCTTAACCAACTGAGCCACCCAGGCGCCCCAGGATGAGAGCTCTTACCAGAAACTGAATCAGCTAGTGCCTTGATCTTGGACTTCCAGCCTCCAGAACTGTGAGAAATACATGTCTGCTGTTTAAGCACTCAGTCTATGTTATTTTGTTATAGCAGCCTGAGCAGACTGAGACATGGCCTTGGCATCTCATGTCACCATGCCACCTTGATGCACCTATGTCACAGAAATACTGATATGTGTATGTAACATGTTTGTTCAAGAGTGCTTGTTAAAGCACTGTTTGGACTTGTGAGATTTTTGAATAAAAGCCCTAAGTGTCCATCAACAAAATAATAATTAAATAAATTTCAGTACATCCATACTATGGAACATTATGTAGCTAAGGATGGCCCTACTCTACAGGTCTCTTATTCTTCTGGGACAGAAGGTTACCTGGCTATTGGGATGTGTATTTTTCATGACAATGGCAGAAGTCTCAAGAGGGGTAACCATGATGCTTCCTAAGGCCTTGGACCAAATTAACACATTGTTACTTTTGCCCAGAAGAAACCATGAGTAACACAACATGTCTTGAACATGGTAGAAAAATAATCAAAGACAGGGTCGCCTGGGTGGCTCAGTCGGTTAAGCGGCTGCTTTCTGCTCGGGTCATGATCCCGGGGTTCTGGGATCGAGCCCTGCGTCGGGATCCCTGCTTGGCGGAGAGCCTGCTTCTCCCTCTCCCTCTGTCTGCTGCTCTGCCTACTTACGCTCTCTATCTCTGTTAAATAAGTAAATAAATAAAAATCTTTAAAAAAAAAAAAAAGAAAAAGAATCAAAGACAAATAGGAAAAAAACCCCACAAAATTTCCATAAGGATTGTTTTGTTGCAGAGGAAAAAGCATTTTGGCAAGTTTAGGGAGAAAGAGGTATATTGCAGAGATATTAAATAAGCTTATATGATTGTTGGGAGGGCTGAAGAAATGAACTCCAGGCCGATCTTCCAGAAACAAATTATCAAACAGAGTGATGATCTTCACTGGTAAGATGGCTCACACCCTGATTCTCTCCCCATTAACTCAGTCTCAAATTAAGGTCTTGTTGAGTGCATCTGATTAGAAGAACCTAAATAACATCTGGAAACCTACCTGCAAAGGAGTCTGGGAAGGCACACTGGAAAGAGCTTTGAATATCCAGCACATACATTCCCATTGTCAGAATACACTGAGAATATGTTAATATTTATCCTCCCACAGGTTTTGTCTACACATCTATATATATACATAAACCTCTCCTCTGTCATCTTTCTCCACTCTTCTTATTGTGAACTACTCAGTCATTCTGTCCCTTAGACATGCCAAGCTCATTTTCACTTTAGGGTCATTGCAATTGCTGTTTCTTCTATTTGGAACCCTCTGGCCCCAGACCTTCATTTGGCTTCCTCTCTCCCTTCCTTCCTTCCTTCCTTCCTTCTTAATTTGTGTGTGTAAGATACTTCAAACATACAGAAAAGTTTTAAAGAATAGTGTAACGAACACTCATGTATCCATTACACAACTTTAATAATCTTAAAATTTTACAATATTTTGTTTTAGATTTGTAATGAAGTTGAAAAGAAGAGGGAAACAAAAAAATTGGATCATGAGTGTAGACATAGGGAACTCAGAGACTCCATAAGGCATAATAACATTTGTATCATGGGAGTCCCAGAAGAAGAGAGGGGGGAAAAGGGGCAGGTTTATTTGAGCAAATTAGAGCTGAAAACTTCCCTAATCTGGGGAAGGAAATCCAGGAGGTACAGAGAACTCCCATCAAAATCAACAAAAGCGGGACAACACCAAGACATATCATCGTAAAATTTGCAAAATACAGAGATAAAGGAAAAATCCTGAGAGCAGCAAGGGAAAAGAAATCCCTAACTTACAAGGGAAGACAAGTAAGATTAGCAGCAGACTTATTTACAGAAACTTGGCAGGCCAGAAGACAGTGGTATGATATATTCAACGTGCTGAATGGGAAAAATCTGCAGCCAAGAATACTTTATCCAGCAAGTCTGTCATTCAGTATAGAAGGAGAAAGATGAGTTTTCCAGACAAACAAAAACTAAAGGAGTTCACGACCACTAAACCAGCCCTGCAAGAAATATTAAAGGGCCTCTTTGAGTGGGAAAGAAAGACCAAAAGCAACAAAGATGAAAGGAACAGAGAAAATCTCCAGAAACAATGACTTTACAGGTAATACAGTGGCACTGAATTCATATCTATCAATAATCACTCTCAATATAAATGAACTAAATGCTCCAATCAAAAGACAGAGTATCAGAATGGATAAAAAACCAAGACCCATCTATATGCTGCCTATAAGAGACTCACTTTATTTTTTAAAAGATTTATTTATTTATTTGTCAGAGAGAGCACAAGCAGGGGGAGTAGCAGGCAGAAGAAGAGGGAGAAGCAGGCTCCCTGCTGAGCAAGGAACCCGATGTGGGACTTGATTCCAGGGTCCTGGGATCATGACCTGAGCCAAAGGCAGACGCTTAACGACTGAGCCACCCAGATGTCCCAGGAGACTCACTTTAGACCTAAAGACAGCTTCAGACTGAAAGTGAAGGGATGGAGAACTATTTATCATGCTAATGGACATCAAAAGAAAGTCAGAGTAGCCATACTTATATCAGACAAACAAGATTTTATTTGTTTATTTTTTTAAAAGATTTTATTTATTTGACAGAGAGAGACACAGCGAGAGAGGGAACACAAGCAGGGGGAGTGGGAGAGGGAGAAGCAGGCTTCCCACCGAGCAGGGAGCCCGATGCGGGGCTCGATCCCAGGACCCTGGGACCATGACCTGAGCTGAAGGCAGACGCTTAACGACTGAGCCACCCAGGCGCCCCGAGATTTTAAACCAAAGACTGTAACAAGAGATGAAGAAGGGCACTGCATCCTAATAAAGGGGTCTATCCAACAAGAAGATCTAACAATTATAAATATATATGCCCCCAACTTGGGAGCACCCAAATATATAAATCAATTAATAACAAACTTGAAGAAACTCATTGATAATAATACAATAATAGTACAGGACTTTAACACCCCCACTTACAGCAATGGACAGATCATCTAAGCAGAAAATCAACAAGGAAACAATGGCTTTGAATGATACATTGGACCAGATGGACTTAACAGATATATACAGAACATTTCATCCTAAAGCAGCTGAATACCCATTCTTTTCAAGTACACATGGAACATTCTCCAGAATAGAATTTTCTGATTTTACTTGAAAATGAATAGCCAATGTACCAAAAAGTCACCACAAACAAGTTGAAAGGTAAGCCACAAACTGGAAGAAGATATTTGCCATGCGTCAAACTGACCAAGCATTAGTAGCTATATTCTAGAATATAAAGAATTTGTATTTTCCAAAAGGCTCCCCTGCTAACTGCCCATTGGCCAGAACTTAATCACGCAACCACTCCTAGCGGCAAGAGATACCAGGAAATAGGGGCGCCTGGGTGGCTCAGTCGGTTAAGCGTCTGCCTTCAGCTCAGGTCATGGTCCCAGGGTCCTGGGATCGAGCCCCACATCGGGCTCCCTGCTCAGTGGAAAGCCTGCTTCTCCCTCTCCCACTCCCCCTGCTTGTGTTCCTGCTCTCCCTGTCTCTCTCTCTCTGTCAAATAAATAAATAAAATCTTCAAAAAAATTTTTAAACAAAAATAAATAAATAAATAAAAATAAAGAGATGCCAGGAAATACTGTGTTTTTCTGGGCTGCCATGAGACAGATATGAAACAAGAAGAGGATAGAGATTGAATGATGGCTAGCAGTCTCTGTCACAATCTTGCTAAAAGGTCTCTAACTCACTTATTTGAGAAATCATATTTTTAAAACCCTTTCTTTTGTTTCTTTGCTTTCTACTTCATTAATATCTGCTCTTATCTTTATGTTTCTTTCCTTACACTTGCTTTAGGTTTATTCTGTAGATGTTTTACTAGCTTCTTGACTTGAACACAATTTATTTTCAGTCTTTCATGATGTTTTAGACCTTTAAGAAATGTAAGCTTTTTATTGTGAAATAATTTTAGACTTACAGAAGAGCTGCAAAGATAGTACAGAAAATTTCCATATACCCTTCAATCAGCTTCCCCTAAAATTAGCATCTTACAAAACCATGGTACATTTATTAAAACGAAGAAATTAACATTGGGTCAATACTATTAACTAAGCCATAGACTTTATTCAGATGTCCCCAGCATTTCTACTAATGTCTTTTTTCTGTTCCAGGATCTAACCTAGGGTACCACACTATATTTAGTCATCATGTCTCCTTAGTCTCCTCTGATCTGTGATGGTGTCTCCATCTTTCCTTGTTTTTTGACCTTGACATTTTTTTAAAGATTTCATTTATTTATTTGAGAGAGAGCACGAGAGAGAGCATGGGAAAGGAAGGGAGGGGCCAAGGAGCCAAGGGAAAGGGAGAAACAGACTCCCCCGCTGAGCAGGGAGCTCAATGTGGGGCTCAATCCCAGGATCCCAGGATCAGGACCTGAGCCAAAGGCAGATGCTTAACCGAATGAGCCACCTAAGCGTCCTGACCTTGACATTTTTTGAAGAGCATCGGCCATACATTTTGTAGAATTTCCCTCTACTTGGGTTTTTCTGATGTTTTTCTCGTGGTTAGACTGAGTTATGGAATTTTGGGAAGAACAACACAGAAGGGAAGTGTCCTTCTCCTCACATCTCACCAGGGGAACATGAGGTCAGCATGCCTTGCCAATGGTGAAGTTCACTTGGATCACTTGGTTTAGGTGATGCCTTCCAGGTTTCTCTGCTGTCAAGTTACTATTTTCCCTTTCAACAAATCCTTAGAAGGGAGTAACTAAGTCCAGCCCACCCTCAAAGGGAGGAAAACTAAGCTCAATCTCCTGGAGTGAGGAGTAGCAAAGAATTTGTGGATATATGTTAAAACCACTACAGTTATTAATAAACATTTCAGGGGAGATATTTGAGGATATGCAATTATCTGGTTTCTCCTTAAAGTTTCAGTCACTAATTTTAGCATTCACTGGTGAACCTTGCTGGCACCAGGATAATATTAGAACACCAATATTATCCTGGTGTTCTATTGGTGATTTTCTAATTCCCCTATTCCAGTCTTTCATGATCTTAAATATATCTATTTAAGGCTACGACTTTCTCTCCGATAACCACTGCCTCCTGTAAGTTTGATGTGTAGCACTTTTACTGCCATTCAGTTTTAAATATTTCACAATGTCTAGAATTATTGGCTCTTTTATCAATGAGTTAATCAGGAGTGCATTTTAAGGTTCCAAGCATGTGTGTTTGACTTGATTGTTTTAAAATTGTTTCATGGGACGCCTGGGTGGCTCAGTCGGTGAAGCGTCTGCCTTCAGTTCAGGTCATGATCCCGGGGTCCTGGAATCGAGTCCCACGTCTGGCTCCCTGCTCAGCGGGGAGCCTGCTTCTCCCTCTGCCCCTCCCCCCGCCTGCCTGTGCTCTCTCTCTCTCTCTCTGACAAATAAATAAAATCTTTAAAAAAATAAAATTGTTTCAAATGTATTTGTATAGTGGTCAGAGAATGTGGTCAATATGATGTTGATTTTTAAGATTTGTTGAAACTTCTTTTGTGACCCAGTATGTGGTCAGTTTTTATAATTGGGAGCCCCCATATTCTCTATGTAGTGAGTGCAGGGTTTCTGTGTGTCTTTCAGGTTGTTGTCGGGATTTTCTATGTCCTTCCCAATATTTTGTGCATGATCTTTCTGTTTCTGGTAGAGGTGGGTTATATGCACTATGATTTGCCTTCTTTCTTCTGAGTGGGACTTCTGTTTTGCATACAAAAACAAAATGGTCATATTAAGCATCCTGGGAGTCCAGTGCAGATTTTTTCGTTTCTCTTTCTTTTTGGCCCCTCCTTGCCCCACCACCGTGACCACCTCCACTCCACCTCCACATGACCCCTCCAACCCCACTCCCAGGTAACCTATGTGAACAACCTAGTTCATGTCCTTCAATAGAACCAAATACACACATGTGTCTATATACACTTGCAGAAAAATGTAGGTATTTTTGTCATTTGTTTCACAAAATTGGGCTCACACGATACACATTTTGCGCATCTTTTTTCCTCACTTAGTAACTAACATCTCTCCAAATCAGTTTTTATAGTTCTGGTTCATTCTTTTTATGCCCACATAATATTTGCAGTCATCAGAATGCTTTTGAGATCTAGTTAACACAGTTTCATTCATTCTTTTCACTGCTGCATTTTAATCTACTGGATGGATATGCTCCATTGCATTTATCCATTTTCTTACTGATGGCGATTTAGATTGGTCCTAGTTTTTCCTATCACCAATGTCCTCGGGCATGTGTCATTATACACATTATGTGCTGATGTTTCACTAGGAGAGATACATCTGGCAGTGGATCTGCTGGGTCATGGAGAGAATGGGCATTTTGAGCTGTAATATTTTTAGTTCAATCCTGCTGCTACTATGACCCACAAACTGAGTGACCATGGGCAAGCGGCAGACTCTCTGTGTGCCTGTTTCCTCACCTATAGATGGAGACAATAGTACACACTTCAATCATAGGATTGTTTGGGGGTTTAGTTCATATTTATCTACAGCGTTTAGAAGAGTGCCAGGAGATCTAAGTGGGTGTTGTATAATTTGCTATTCACAGATTCTGCCAGATCACCCTGTCAAGTGGCTGTCCTACTTTGCATGCCCACCAGCAGTGTGCAAAACCCTGGTTTCCTCATAACCTTGGGAAGTTTTGCAAATCTGATGAATGAAAAATGATTTGTGGTTTTATCTTTTTAAAAAGATTTTATTTATTTTTTGTGCGCGCACGAGAGAGAGAGAGCGCAAAAGTGCACGAGATTTTTATTTATTTGACAGAGAGCGAGAGCAGGAACACAAGCAGGGGGAGTGGGAGAGGGAGAAGCAGGCTTCCCGCGGAGCAGGGAGCCAGATGCGGGGCTCGATCCCAGGACCCTGGGATCATGACCTGAGTTGAAGGGAGATGCCCAACGACTGAGCCACCCAGGCGCCCCATGTGTTGTGGTTTTAGTTTGTATTTCCTGATTATTGATGGTGATCATTATAATTCCTTCCCTTTTGAATTAACTCAGGGATCAGTAAACTATGTAATGTTGTATTGGAGCAGGTTAGTATACACACTGTGAGAGATCACATAACCTGCGAAGCCAAACCGATTTCCTGTCTAACCCTGCTTATTGCCTATTTGTACCCTCCCCCGTTCTCATAGCGGGCGTTCGTCTCTGTTGGGAACATAGGCTTGCAACTATTTTCTGCCCTAGAATGCTTCACATTCACCATTGCATTTAGTCTCCACAAGCCCAGGAGGGAGTGGTTGCTACTTCTGCGTTTTAGAGACGGGAAACTGAGGCTCCAAAGCGGAGGCACCAAAAGAGGCGTGGCCAGAGACGTGGGACCGGGAATCCAGCTCCCGCTCCCCCTAGAGCCCCCTCTTCAGTAGCTGGTCGCCAGGCAATCGCTCGCCCTCAGCCCTCATTGGCAGGAGACCTCAAAGGGCTGGCCACAGAGCTCACCGCTGGTAGGTTTACGGGGCTCCACCCCACCCCTTCAGCGGCCCGGAGGGTGGCACTGTCACGGTTGGGCTGCTGGGATTCTCTGGAGACATGAACTTCCCCCGCGATGATGAGGACCGCATGGGTGGGGGTCTCCAAGGGGCAGGAGGGGAGGACTCCCTGAGTGAGGGGGTGACAGTGGCCTGGCTCAGGACTCCCCATGGTGTGGCAGGGACGATGGCAGCCTGGGTGGAGGGTGGCTTGGATGAGGGGACTCCAAGGTGGAGAAGGGAGGGTGGCCTGGGTTGGGGATCCCCACAGGAGATCGGGGTGAGGAGGTCTGGGTGAGGGGTTCAGGGAAGTTCTAACAGAGAGTAACTAAAAGTAGATTGAATATCCCTGTGCATCTCCAGGGACCAACTTCCTCTGACCAGCCATCCTCAGACCCGGAGCCCTCCGACCGGTCATCAGATGAGTTCCCTGAGACCCAGCTCATGAGGGTGGGCATCTTCCCTGAAGAAGGAAGCCAAGTCAAGCACAATGGCTTGGATGATTCTGGAGACACACCCAGCCAGGGCATCCTTGGTGGGCCAGGTGCTTTCTTGTCCTCTGCTCCTTGCTCTTTAGCTGCAGCCATGCAAAGGCAGTTTGTGGAGAGCGGGATGTCTCTTCTCCCAACAAGTCATCCGCTAACAAAATGCCAAGAAGCATGGTCAGTAGGAAGACAGGGGGCAGGCCCAGCTACTTGCCTTGGGACACACAACTAGGAAGAGGTCACCTCAGAAGAAGAAATCTGTAGGTTGCAGTGTCTCAGAAGTTGTCCTTCGGAGAAAATCCCGGGCCTATCTCTTGACAGGTCTCCTGGCACCAGCCACCTTCCGTCTAATCTCTGGCCTTCCAGTTCTTGGGGGAGCTGAGACATATTCCTTGGTCCCTTCAGTGCCCAAAGAGCCCAAGTACAACACAGGGAAGAAACTTGTGGTGAGCAGGATAAGGGAATTTGAATTGGTGGCCCGAGAAGAAACCAACCCAAATAAAGAGCCAGCCCCAAAGCTCCAAGTGAGTACGTTGTCTTCCTCCTTCCCCTCTCCGTCCATTATCCCCAACACACACAGCTTTTAATGTGCTCCTTTTGTCCTTTGAGGTTGTCAGTAGGATGCCAAGTTGGGGTCATTTTAAAAGGATCAAATGCTTCATATGTGCCAGGTACTGGGAAGAAATAGGGGCTGGGAAGGAGGGAGACTGGAACCAGTTTGCACTGACAAACCCCTTCAAATTTGGCTGCTCCTGATTCCTGCTGCTTCCTCAAAGTGGGCCTGAGCTTTCTCAGAGACCCCTGGTCTCCCTGGCTGACCTGAGATCACACTAGGTCTTGATTAGCCTGAACTAATCAAGAGGTTACGTTTTTACTTCTCATCTATTCCTTGCGTCACCTCAACCCCTAAACACACACACACACACACACACACACACACACACACAAACCCCTAATCAGCCAGAAATGTGTGTTTTAGCTTCCAGCAAACAGGCCAGGGCCATCTCACCTGTTCGTGCATCATGGACGATACAACAGTGAGGACCACAAGACCGAGACCTCTCAAGTTCTAGAAAACTCACAACTTTTGGCCATGGCCCAGGGAGACATCCAACTCAGAGTGCTCCCACCCTCAGGTGAGTCTAGAGGGTTTGGTTTATCAGCAGGAGGATGCAGAGGGCAAACTTCTGGCTCCGTTACTTCCAGGACCTCAGCCTGGTTCCCAGATCTTTCTGCCTACCCAGACTGCTCTCTCCTAGGAAACACCATAGACAGGGTTGCCTGAAGCCAGGGCTCCAGGGAAGGCAGGCTGGAGGGAAGGATGGAGCCGCCGGACAGAGCAGGGGCAACTTGCCCACAGGGGATGGTGCTGCCTCATGGCAGACCCTACTAGGCTCTTCCCACCTCTCTCCTGAGCTTGGGAACTGGATTTTATGTTCTCTTTCAGGTGATCAGGGGCCAATTCTCCATCCAACACAACAAGAAATGAAGCAGCCACCACGCGGAGCACTGTGTTGCCCTCAAGTAATGCTCTCTAGTTTATTTTTATTTTTTTAAAATTTATTTATTTGATAGAGACACAGCGAGAGCAGGAACACAAGCAGGGGGAGTGGGAGAGGGAGAAGCAGGCTTCCCACTGAGCAGGGAGCCCTATGCGGGACTCGATCCCAGAACCCTGGGATCATGACCCGAGCCGAAGGCAGACGCTTAACGACTGAGCCACCCAGGTGCCCAATGCTCTCTAGTTTAAGCAGCAGGGTCTGTGTCCAGGTTAAATGGACTTATATCTCCCTTCCCACCCCCCCTGGAGGGTGGAGGAGGGAGGCTACCTCCTTCCCACTGAAGGTCCCATTCCAGTCTAGCCACTGGGCTTTGGGATGGGGGGTAGGAGCCAGGGAGGTGGCGGGGAGCATAAGTAGAGCAGGGAGGTGAGAATATATTAACAGTCTCTGTCTACCTTGTCTCCTGGGCTACTGTCCTGTGCAGCAGAGAGAAACTGACAACCTTAAACATCAGCTTGGTATGACCAACCTCTGGCTGGGGCGGGGGCAGACCAGGGCATCTTGGTGCAGAATGTGGGGGTGGTGAGGGGCCAGAGTGTAGGCAGCCACCCAGGGATCAACATTTCTGTGGGAAGGAGACTTGGCAGGCCTAGCCTTGGGGCTTTCTGTGCATTTACACCCCTCTCCCTCTCTCATTGATCTGTCTCCATGCAGAAATATATTGTTCGAACCCCATGTACACTTTTCCAACAAGTCCTAGAGATCTTATTTCAGTGTATTTGCAGATACCACGTTTATTTTCTCTTTAACTACTGCTTTGTAGGGAGCGTACACGTTTTCACAGGTTCTGAAGGATTCTGATACACAGCAAAGTTTGAGAACTTTGTGTTTTCCTTTAGAAAACATGTCTACCTTTACCTCAAGTGGTGGTGGGTGGGTCATTCCAGGTTTGGATGGGGGTTCAGATTGCAGGGTTGGGCATGTCCTGTGGGGATAAGGAGGCAGTTTCTGCACCTTTCTCTGTTTCAGTGCTTCATTGACTAGTTCCAGACTCTTTGAAGTGAGTGGTAACTCGTTCTATACTCCTTCCTACAGTCTCTGTGTGTGTGGGCTGGGGCCTGGCCCCAGCTGGAGGCTCCTTCCTGACTCTGTTCTCTGTTGTGAGTTGAACACAACATCCCCTTACCCAGAGACAGCTGGTACCTTTTGAATCCAGGAGCTCTAGCCAGACTGGTTTCCCCTGTTCTCCTGGCCCACTTCTCATCAGAAGGCCCTGCCGTGCTGTCCTGCGAGGCCTTCCCTCTTTCCTAAGGGTTAGCAAAATGTCCCCCGTTCATCGCAGTTTGAAACTAAACTACTTCTCAGATTCTGTGGTCTCTCTTCTCTCTGTGGGGGAGCCTGGGCGGGCCGGAGTGGCCTGCCCGTACACGCACCATGCTGTTCTTCGTCCCCTCTTTCTGGGGTCTCATCACCACCCTCACCTCCTCCTCAGCAGGAACCAACTGCTCTTTTCCAAGGCTCCACCCCCCACCCCCCATTTGGATCTTTGTCTTGGTTCTCCCATTATTTTGTGCCACGTGTTAGATGGCGTCTCCTCTGTGGTCATTTCAGCAGCTAATACACAACACAGTGGACTTGTCTTCCTCCTTCCCAGGCCCAGTCCTCTTTCTGGATTCAGTATCTCCCCTGGTACCACGGGCAGCTCAGCCAGAACCCCTCATGCCTTCACCTGCCACTTCTCTCGCAGTTTCGGTGGAGGGGAGGAGGCAGAAGTTCTAGCATAACGAGATGCAGGGCAAACAGGGGGATATTGAGTGTTCTGCTCACTCTGGACCAACTTGGGGGAACTGCCCATAGGCAGTGAGAAATGGATGGTTAAAGGGTCAAGGGCTTCATACCCTTTACGTCCCAGTCACCACTGCCACGGCCAATCTGGGCCCAGGGCTCACCCTGACACCCTGCCAGGGCCCCATGTCACCCCAAACTGCCCCAGGAATGACAGCTAAGCTGCCCCCTGCCCCTGGGCCTGTGCTCACACACACGCTCCAGACTTCACTTATGTAACACAAGCTCAAACATAAAATAATCAAGAATTTCAGATAGCAACAGGAGAGCATTGCACCAAGCATGGCGGGGGGTGCTTTTGGCAGCAGGGTCCCGTGCAAAGGTCACACACCCAGGAAGCCAGCCTTGGTCCCATCTAAGGACATCTAGCAACAAGGGAGACTAGGTATAAGTCTCTAGCTGGATGGTAATGTGTACAGGTAAAACTCAAACGACTTTCATTTCCAAAAGGAAGAGGGGAGACTAGATATTGGAGGGTAATTTGAAGTCATCCAGAAGGGCAGAATGGGGCCCACAGCAATAGGATGAAGCCCGCTGGGCAGAAAGAGTACTAGCTCCTTGGTTGGCCCATCAGGCAGCCCCTGGATCTCTCCTCTGGAAAAGACTTGCTTGTCCTCACATTGTCCTGTGTAGTCGCTGGCTTTTCTATCTGGGGGTCTTTCCTTATCCATTTGTCCCCTAGAGCTGCCCCTGAAGCAAGTGACTTAAGTATATATGGAATATAATTTAAACCAAGAAACAGACTCTTAACTATAGAGAACCAGAGGGGAGGTGGCTGGGCGGATGGGTTAAATAGGTGATGGGTATTAAGGAGGGTACTTGTTGTGAGGTGAGCACTGGGTGTTTATGGAAGTGTTGAATCACTAAATTGTACACCTGAAACTAACATTACACTGTATGTTAGCTAACTGGAATTTAAATAAAAACTTAAAAAAAAACAAACCTGCTCCCTCAGACAGCAGCCTGAGAAGGAACCAAGCACATCTTCTCAAGCGAGGCGATTATTATTTATTGTGTTAGATACAATTATAACTTTTTTTTTGCAATTTGTAAGTCTACGATTCATTATTACTCTTATAATATTTTATAGATGGTAAGATAACTGAAAGAGAACAGTTTATATTTTAGTACCCTTAACTGCACTTCTTTTCTGTTTGAATAAGGAGTCGATTTCACTTTGCACTGGGCCCTGCAAGTTATGTCGCCCGCCCTGAATGTGATTAAGTTCTGCCAAAGGGTTAGGAACATAAACAACGTGTGCAATTACAGGGTCATAAGTTTTAAAAAGGAAAATGCTTTTTAAACTTCTCTTTCCTGTCTGCTACACCTACCTCGTCCCTGCTCCTTGTCACTGGTGGGGAAGCAGCCACAGCTGGAACAGCCCAACTGTTTTGGAAACTGGAGATGGAAGTCACATGTTAGGTGCAGTCACATGGTACAGTCAACTCACCAGCCGCCTTCCCCGGACGATCTCATTCACTAGAGCTTCCCGTCTGCCAGGGACCACCTTCCTCCTTACCTCTGTTTGAGAAATTAACTTCCGCCTTCTTAGTGCATTTTATAATTTCTTTGTTGGAGTTGCTTAGTCAGAGAGCAAGATCTGACAGAGATGGCCTCTTCTTTAGCCAGAGTTGAGAGTTTAGGGCCTTCTCAGGTCTTTCCTGAGCTTGTGCTCGGCCCTGGGCATGCACATAGCCGTATGCATGTTTGTGGGCTTTTGGATTCTCAGGAATATGACAGAACTTTTAAAAGGGCCCTGGGGGGGATGCCTGGGTGGCTCAGTCGGTTAAGCATCTGCCTTCAGCTCAGGTCTCGATCCTGGGATCGAGCCCCGCGTGGGGCTCCTTGCTCAGCGGGGAGCCTGCTTCTCCCTCTGCCTGCCGCTCCCCCTGTTTGTGCTCTGTCTCTCTCTCTGTCTAACAAATAAATAAAATCTTTAAAAAAATAAATAAAAGTGCCCTATGGATATCTCATTCCCTAGCTTTTCCTTTTAAGCTTTTTTGGTTAGCCAATTGTTTTTCCCAACTGTTAGCTACTCCCTCAGGGGGCCACAACGTTAAATCACAGCTTCTGATTGTTTCTGACACACCTCCTCCCTGAAAGGCTATTCGAATAGGGTGAGCTCCAACTCAGGTCAAATAAAGCTTTGGGGGCACCTGAGTAGCTCAGTTGGTTAAGCATTTGACTGGATTTCAGCTCAAGTCATGATCTCAGGGTTGTGAGATCGAACAGCATGGAGCCTGCTTAAGATTCCCTCTCTCTCCTGCCCCACCTCTAAAAATATAATAAAATAAAGACAGCTTTTGAGAGATGTCTTTCAGGGGACCACCAGTTAAGTAAAATAATTATGATTATCTCAGAATGGGACTTTGAAGGATCTCCAGTCCCATTCTACCTTATCCAGTGGCTGCTAGGCTTCTGGTTTTCATCACGATAGTGGGTTCTTGGTTTTCAAGGGCCACTGCAGAGCTGGGAAGAAGGGGCTAGAAGTGGGACAAGTTAAAACGCCATGAAGATCATGGTTCTTACTGAGATTTAGCTGATGACGCTGATAGTATTGGACAGTGAATCACTTCGAGAATCACCAGATGGAGATGAGGTATATGAATGAGGAACAGAGTGAGACTAACTGTCCTCTACTATGATACAAACACAAATTGGCCTCCTTTTTCTTCTTTACTAAGTTCTAACCGCCAAGCCAATGGGTGTATGAGAAAGAAGGGTGTTTTCTGTCTTTGTCGGATGGTGAAGGATGGGCCTGTGCCTACAATGGGAAACACCTCTTCTAGATATAATTTTTTAAAGCCCTGTTTGCCCAATGGGATGGAAGGAGTACACTGGAAAATATAAAAATATTTCTTCTTCCCAAGGATAATTACACCATTTGTCACTAACAAGTACTTTGGGGAGTTGTTCTCCCAAGGTCCTAGGAGTCCCTGTAGCGCCTTGGTTTTCATTCTTCCAACAGTACTCCTGGTCTCTTGTTGCTGATTTCACCCTGTCTCATGCCCATAGCTTCTGCTCTCTTGCTCTTGTGGATCAAGGCTCCAGAGAGTTCCCTGGGTTGCTTGTCAGGAACTTCGCGGTAAGAGGCGGGTGAAAAGGACAGCTGGTTCCCACAGGTAGCAGCGGGGCCAGGTGGGGAGGCTGGGTGCATACCTAGCTAGGAAGACTTAAGTCTTGGCAGTTTGCTTTCCCTGGAATCAAGGGACATTTGTCTCCCTTTTCCTTCTGGGTTGATGAAATGGGCCCCTGAGCTTGGAGGGGGTGCCAAGGTCCATTGGGCACTAGGTGAAAGAAGCTTACTGGGAAGCTACAGCTGATCAAGCATGAAGAAGAGACAGACAGGAGGCACAAGGCAGCTGGGGATTCCTGCTGCTCGTGACCAGGAGACCTGGTCTGGGACCAAAGCTGCTGTCCAAGCCAGGCACGGTCCCAGACAGAGAACAGCAGAGACAGCTAGCTGCCTTTCTATTCATTCCATTCATCCATACTGTCTATGTGTACCGCTTACCTAACCCGAACCAAGAGCTGGCTAGGAGCTGAGGTGTCAGAGAGCTCGTGATCACTTTCAGGAGTATCCATAGGAGTTGAATAGAGTTGAGTTGATAACCACAGGTGGGAGGTGACCTGGGTCAGGAAGTGACAGAACTCTGGAGGCATCTGGGACCACACAGGCAAAGCTGGATGCTGTGTCAATGGTGTGCCCTTCTAGGTTCACTAGCATGCACGTGTGTGTGTGTGCATGTGTTGGGGGGAACATAGGTATTATGTGTGTAGAGATATTAGCACGTGCACACAGAGCCACACACATACGTGTGTGTGAAGATCATGCTCTCAGTAATCCTGGCCCACGCAGGAGACTGGCATTTGTTCCATGCCAACACCCTCTAATTGAGTTTTCAAGTGTACAGAGAATTGTGTGTGTGAACAGTAGATGAATGATCTCTCTGAGGGAGAGTGGACTGCCCTCCATCCCAGCAGCTGATGAGAATGGAGAGGGACTTGGAGTATCTTTGAGTAGGACGGCAGCCCCTTCCTGGGATAATGCAGGAGGGAGGGAGACCTACGGGTGGGGCGGGGCTCCAAGAACAGGAGACTGTTGGCACAGGCGTGAGGAGCTCAGGAAGGAAGCGAAGAAAGGCTTCTGGGTGGGGGCTTTCGCTTGCACTGGGCATGCCAGCTGGTGTTTCCTCAGGGCCTGGGGACTGAGCAAAACCGCTTTCCTGGCAGAGGAACAAGGTGGGGTTGGCACTGAAGAGAGAAGCCCATAGGTATGCCCCAGGGTACCAGGGCCATGAGCAGGAGTGGTCTTGTGTTCCCTGCACAGCTGGCCGAGCTGAGCCTTCCAGATGACCCTGGAGGAGGAGCCCTGGCCAGGGTATGCCAAGGTTGAGCTTCTAGGTCTCCATCTCAGTGATAAGGCCCTGGCAGCAGCCATGTGAAAAGCACAGGGTGGAAGAGAGGGAGGCTGGGGCAAATCTAGCCACAAGTTCAAGAGGAGCTTGGCATCTAGGAAGGGGGCACCTGGTAACGTCACTGGGACCTGGGGCCTGATCCTCCCCTGGGTCAGGTCCCAAGTCCAGCTGTGGCTGTAGTACCCAGACAGGGTGAGTCAAGCTCTGAGCAACTGACTGCTGTGACCAAGCTCACAGACCCTACCCTACCAAGCCCAGATGTCAGGAGATGTGTGGTTCGTGGACTTGGCATTGGGGACTTAGTGGGTTAGTGCCAGGGTGGACACCTCCAGGTAGGGGTCAAGGGGGAGGGAAAACGGCTAGTTCTGGCAAAACTATCATCTTCTTATTTTATTTTATTTTTTAAGATTTTTTATTTATTTATTTGAGACAGAGAGAATGAGAGAGAGAGAGCACATGAGAGGGGGGAGGGTCAGAGGGAGAAGCAGACTCCCCGCTGAGCAGGGAGCCCGATGCGGGACTCGATCCAGGGACTCCAGGATCATGACCTGAGCCGAAGGCAGTCGCCTAACCAACTGAGCCACCCAGGCGCCCAAAACTATCATCTTCTTATTTTAGAGTTCATGTATCTGACTGAACCTCTCATGCAGGGGACAGAGAGGGTACAGCAGACTCTGGGCCTCAGGGGTCCAACAAGTTCAGCTGACTTTCATCCTCCAGGGATCTCCCCCTCCTCCCTTTCCACAGAGGAAACAGGCCGGCTGGCGGCTGCTTCTGCCTCCGCTGCTGCTCTCCCCCCCCACCCCCGTTGCCTTCTCTCCTTCTTCAGAGGAGCTCTTTTCTGATGGCCTCCAACACCTGTTTGTGCTTCTAAAGCTTCTTTACCCAAACACACAGGACACAGGGTGTGGGCAGTGGGGGCTGTATAATAATCCACAAATGTATATTCCTCAGCTACTTTTTTTTCAAGATTTTATTTATTTATTCATTTAGCACCAGTGGGGGGAGGGGCAGAGGGAGAAGGAGAGAGAGAATCCCAAGCAAACTCCACACTGAGCACGGAGCCCAACACGGTGCTCGATCCCACGACCCCATGATCATGACTCCAGCTGAAATCAAGAGTTGGACGCCTAACCAACTGAGCCACCCAGGTGCCCTTATTCCTCAGCTACTTTAACCAGTCCCCTGTACAGAGACCTTTTCACTGTTTCTCATCTTTCAGTACTATAAACTGTGCTGCAATGAATATCATGGTAATATTTGGTTTTGTCCAGTAGATTTCTAGAAGGGGAACTGTTGCGTCAATGAGTAAGCCCTCTTTAACGTGTTTGACACATATTAACAAACTGCACCCCCAAAAGGCTGCACCAGTTGTATATAAAAGTGTCCATTTCCCTACATCCCACCTCAAACAGAATGTGCTCAGTCTTGTACATCTTTATAAAACCAAATACATGTAGTAACCAAAATCATATCTCCGTGTTACTCCACTTTCCTTTTGATTCTAATGTAATTAGGCAATAACGTGTGTGACGTTTGGCCAGTGGCATCTCTTCTGAGAACTGTCCATTCATATCCTCTGCCTGATTTCTATTCGGGACAGTCACAGTTCTCATACTGATTGGTAAGTGTTCTTTACGTGTTCAGAATATCAAATCTTTATCATAAGTGGAAAATACTTTTCCTCCTCATTGCTTCAATTTAACTTTGCTCATGGTCCTTATGTATAGAGGCATAAGTTAAAAAAAGTAAATGCATTTAAGGGATCAATTTTTTCATTATGATTTCTGGGTTTTGTGCCCTGTGAAAAGCTCCACCCACGATAACATTATAGAAATGTTCACTCACAATATCCTCTAGTGCTTTAAAATTTTAATCTACTGGAAATTTATTTTGGTGTGAGGGATGACATTGGGATGTAACTCCAGAGATTAGCCAGGTGTCCCAATATCATTTATTGAATAATCCGTATTTCCCCACTGAGTTGAAATGTCATCTTTACCAAAATCTAAACCCCCATTTTGATTTAATCTTGCACATTTGTTCTTCCAGCTAATTTAGGTTGGGTGGTATAAGGTAGCCTCTCTGGAGCAATGATCTGAAGGGAAAGTTGAGAATGAGATGGGGAAAGAGATACGGGGCGGGGGAGAAAGAGAGAGGAGGGAGAGAGGAGGAGGAAAATGAAAGGAAGAGAAAGGAGGAAGGGGGAGAGGAAAAAGGACAAAGGAGAGGTAGAGAAACTCTCCCAAGCAGAGGAGACTGGTTTCTTCAGGGATGCTGGAGGAAAGCTCACAGAAGTGTCAGCCAGGTGACATTTCAGAGGGATCTATGGTTCTCCAAGTCTTCCAAACAATTTCAGATATTCTGGTGACAACTGTGAGGACACCACTCTTTGGTGCGCTTGCATTAAGGACAGAGACCCAGTGAGGTTGGAGATCCAGCTGCCATTGCAATCAGAATCCTTTTCTGAGTTGGGTTTTCTTGACATCTCCACACTTTGGCTCCATGCACTAAGGGACCCCACCAGCAAGGTCGGAGAGAGGCCAGAAGGTTCCTTCTGGGTCTGGAGGCAATGATCTCAAGACTGGAGTAGTGGTTCCCAGGCTCTAGGTGACCTGAGACCAGCAGAAGTGACTGTCTACCCCGCAGTCACCTTTAAAAATGGTTTCATGGTGCGGTGCCTGCGTGACTCAGTCGGTTGAGCATTTGACTCTTGATCTCAGCTGAGGTCTTGATCTCAGAATCGTGAGTTCAAGCCCCATGTTGGGCTCCACGTTGGGTGTGGAGCCTACATTAAAAAAATATATATATATATACACTTAAGCAAAAAATAATATATATACACTTAGGTAGGTGTGGAGCCTACTTAAAAATAATACATATATAATTTATATATGTAAGATTATATATGTGTGTGTGTGTGTGTGTGTATAAATGGTTTCACAGCAGTGTGTACCCAAACCCTAGAGTTTGTCTCCAGAGAACACATGGTCCCAGTTGCCCACTGGGGACAACTGGGTTCTCTGCTTCCCTCTCCTGCAATGTGAATGGGAGTCTCTTGGCCTTCCCCAACTTCACCCAATAAGTAATTGCAGATCGTCCAAATCACCCCGCATTTCCTGAGTCTGTTGCTTGGAACCCACCGACTGTTCTCACTAATACGAGTTGGAGCACTTTGGTTGTAAGCGACACAATGCACCTCTGACTGAATGAAGAGGCTTGCTGGAGGGGCAGGGAGGAGCTCACAGAATTGAAGTCAGGAGCTGAATATCAAAGTGTCGGGGAGGCCAGGAACCAGAGCACCTCTGAGGAATCTCTCTCCAAAGAGTTGCTCTCAACGACTCAGCTCCAACCGCTTTCCATCTCTGTGTATCTCTGCTCCACTTTCCAATTCCCTGAGAGAGAGACTTTATTTGGCGTAGTTTGGGTTACCTTCCCAAGGGTAGACAGAGAGGAGGTTGAGCTTGATCGATTACAATGGTCTGCCACGTGGACGCTGAGGTCTCAGAATGAGGCAGGAGTAGGATGTAGAAGGGGCAGTCAGCTTGCAGCAGAGTCCTCGTAAATGTCTGGGGAAAGAATGGTTCCGTTGGGAGACAGCAATGAGCAAGGGGGCTGGACAGCAGGGGTCTCAAATGGCAAAGTGTTCTTTTTCAATTTTTTCTATGACTTTTTTATTGTGGTAAAATTCATATAACATGAACTGACCATTTTAAAGTATAAAATTCAGTGGCATTTAGTACATTGACAATGTACAACCATTGCTTGTATATAGTTCCAAACATTTTCATCAGTTCCAAAGGACACCTTGTACCCATTAAGCAGTCACTTTGCGTTCATCCCCCCCACACTTCTGACAACCATTAATCTGCTTTCTTTTTCTGTAGATTTGCCTCTTCTGGATAGTCCATATGTGTGGAATCATATAATATATGGCCTTTTGTGTTTGGTTTCTTTCACTTAGCATAATGTTTTCAATATTTTCATCCATGTTTCAGGACATATTAGTTCATTAATTAACATGCCTGAATAATATTCCGTTGTGCAGCTACACCATATTTTTTTCATCCATTCATCAGTTGATGTATACATGAGTTATTTTCACCCTTTGGCTATTATGAATAGTATTGCTATGAACATTTATGTGCCAGTTTTTATTTGAACACCTGTTAATTCTTTTGGGTATATACCTAGGAGTGGAATTCCTAGTTCATATAATAATGTTCTGTTTAACTTATTCAAAAATCAACATTATATTTGATGCCAAAACTTGGCTACAATCTTAACCATAAGCGTCTAACTAAATGAAGTGTACCGCTGCTCTATAGCTCTTTTGAGAGCGTTTGGTTATTTGGGGTCCCTTGCATTTCCCTATGAATTTTTGGATCACCTTTTCCATTTCTGCAAAAAAGGCCATTGAGACTGCATTGAGTTTGTAGACCACTTTTTGAGTATTGCCATCTTAATATATTCCAATCCATGTACATGGGAAGTCTTTCCATTGACTTAGAGCTTCTTTAATTTCTTTGAACAATGTTTTGTAGTTTTCAAAGAACAAGTCTTGCACCCTCCTGGTTACATTTATTCCTAAGTAGTTTCATCTTTTTGTTGTTATTATAGATGCTATTATTTTCCTAATTTCATTTTTGCATTGTTCATTGCTAGTGTATAGTATTACAGCTGATTTTTGTGTGTTGATCTTGTATCCTGCGACTTTGCTGAATTCGATTAGATCTAGCAGATTTTTCTTTGATGGATTCCTTAGGATTTTATATATAAGATTAAATCATCTGTGAATAGAGATGATTGTGCTTCTTATATTCCAATTTCGATGCTGTTTCTTTCTTTTTCTTGCCTAACTGCTCTGGCTAGAATTCTAGTACAATGTTGAATAGAAATGAAGAAAGTGATTGGAGAGCCCAGGTGGCTCAGTTGGTTAAGTGTCTGCCTTTGGCTCAGGTCATGATTCCAGGGTCCTGGGATTAAGCCCTGAGCACGGAGCCTGCTTCTCCCTCTTCTTCTGTCCCTACCCCCTGCTTGGGCTTTCTCTCTCAAATAAATAAATAAAATCTTTAAAAAAAAAAAACCCGAAATGATGAAAGTGAGGATCCTTGTTTTATCCCTGATCTTTTTTTTTTTTTTTTAAGATTTTATTTATTTGAGAGAGGATGAGAGGAGAGAGAGAGAGCACATGAGAGGGGGGAGGGTCAGAGGGAGAAGCAGACTCCCTGCTGAGCAGGGAGCCCGATGCGGGACTCGATCCCGGGACTCCAGGATCATGACCTGAGCCAAAGGCAGTCGCTTAACCAACTGAGCCACCCAGGCGCCCTATCCCTGATCTTTTTAAGGTAGGTGTTTACAACTAGGTATTTCCCTTTGAACACTGCTTTCACTGCATCCCATTAGTTTTAGTATGTTGTTTCTTCATTTTTTTTTTCTTTTTGGTTTTTCATTTTCATTCATCTCAATGTATTTTCTAATTTCCCTTGTGATTTCTTTTTTGATCCATTGCTTATTTTAAAATGTGTTATTTAATTTCTACATATTTGTAAATTTTCCAGTTTTCATTTTGTTATTCATTTCTAGTTTCATTCTGTTGTGCTTGCGGACTATACTGTGTATGATTTCAATCTTTTAAATTTTACTGAGATTTGTTTTGTGGCCTAATACAAGGCCTATCCTGAGGAATGTCTGTTGTACACTTGGTTAGAATGTGTATTCTGCTGTCATTGGGTGGTGTATTCTGTATGGGTATGTTAGGTCTAGTTGGTTTATATGCTCACATCCTCTGTTGCCTTATTGATCTTCTATCTGGTGGTTCTTTTCATTATTGAAAGTAGAGTTTTGAAGTCTCTGGCTATTATTGTGGAACTGGCTATCTCTCCTTTCAATTCTGTCAATGTTTGCCTCATATATTTTGTGATTTGTTGCTAAGTGTGTGTATGTTTACAATAGTTATATCTTCTTGATGAGTTATATCTTCTTGATGAGTTGACCCTTTTATCATTATATAATGTTCTTCTTTGTCTCTTATAACAATTTGACTTAAAGTCTATTTTATCTGATATTAGTATAGCCACCCCAGCTCTCTTTTGGTTATTATTTGCATGGAATATCTTTTTAATTCCTTAACTTTCAACCTATTTGTGTTTTTGGATCTACAGTATCTTGTAGGGATGCCTGGGTGGCTCAGTCACTTGAGCGTCTGACTCTTGGTTTAGACTCAGGTCATGATCTCAGGGTCGTGAGATCAAGCCCCGTGTTGGGCTCCACGCTCAGCGGGCAGACTGCTTCTCTCTCTCTTTCTCTCCCTCTGCCCCTCCCCCCACTCATGCACACCCTCTCTCTAAACAAATATTTTTTAAAAATCCATTTTGCCACTCTCTGTTTTTTCTTTTTTTAAAAAGTAGGCTCCATGCCCAGCATGGAGCCCAGTGCAGGGCTTGAATTCATGATCCAGAGACCAAGACCTGAGCTCAAGACCTGAGCTGAGATCAAGAGTCAGACTGAACGGGCTGAGCCTCCCAGGCCCCCTGCCACTCTCCGTTTTTAACTGAACCATGTAATCCACTTACATTTAAAGTAGTTACTGATAAGATCTTCCTTTTACTATTTTGCTTTCTTCCCCTATATGTCTTCTATCTCTTTTGTGCCTTAATTCCTCCATTACCATCTACTTTTATGTTAGATATGTGTTTCCTAGTTACCATCTCGATTCCCTTGTAATTTCTTTCACTACATATTTTCTTAGTCGTTACCCTGGGGATTACAATTAACATCTTTTACTTACACCAATCTGGTTTGAATTAATGCCAACTTTGCTTCAGGAGTATACAAAGAGCTGCTTTTATACAGCTCCATCTTTCCCCTTTTATGTTGTTACTGACACAACTTACATCTTTACACATTGTATGCCCATTCACATTGTTTTGTAATTATAGTTTTATATATTTTTAAAATGATATATGAAAAAAGAGGAGTTAAAACCCAAAATTACATTAATATTGACTTTTATATTTCCCTATGTATTTATTTTTACTGATGTTCTTTATTTCTTTGTATGACTTCAAGTTACTGTCTAGTGTCCCTTCATTTCACCCTGAAATACTCCCTTTAGCGCGGCTTTTAGGGTAGAGCTACTAGCAATGAATTCTCTCAGATTTAGTTTATTAGGGAATGTCTTAATTTTTTCTTTATGTTTGAAGGAGAGGTTTTTTTTTAAATTTTGTAACACTGTTTTATTAAGAGTGAACTCTTTTCAGTATTCTTGAACTGTAAACAATGGGAAACTGACGTATCAAAGGAAACACATCAGGGATCATATATAACCGACAAAAACCTTTAAATTTTCTTATTGCCTTTATATAACAATCAATGCATATTTAAGTAAAACTGAATTCCTTACTAGGCAAACATTTTTGCATACGCTGCCTTCTCTTTATCTTTCTGTGCTTTTATCTTTTGTTTGACTTTCAGCAATTCTGCCTGGATAGCTTTATCTTCCGGTGCTATCTCCTGAGCTTTCTTAAGATCAGCCAATGCTTGATCGTATTCTTTTAATCCTTGCCATCCTTGAGCTCTACGGTATAATGCTTTGGTATTGGATGGGTCTATTTCAAGAGCTTCCAAACAACTGTCGATTGCTCCCTGCCAATTTGACATCTTCAGTTTACAAGCACTAATATTCAGCACACAGCTTAAAGCTATAGGTTGCAGCTTCAATCTATCTGCTTTCTCAGTAATAGCCTTTGAACCTTCCACATATCTTAAAACTTTTGCATATTTTTTAATGGCCATCTCCCAGTTCTGAGATTTGAACAAAGTATTTCCAATATTTTTTACATCTTGTTATTAGTAAAATTTTATTACATCTTTTAAATCTATATCTGCATCCTCAGGGAAGTCTGGATGACTGTCACCAGAGCCATCTTTTGGGAATATGCCCCAATCATCCTCTTCCTTCAATTCTCCACATTCTGCAATAACACACAATTTGGCAGGTTTTTCACCTTGCACTTCTGCATTTTCCAGTATCCTTGCCACACCCATTCCTTTAATTACTTGGCCAAATACCACATGTTTCCCATCCAAGTGAGGAGTCGGGACTGTTGTGATAAAGAACAGAACCATTTGTATTGCAGCCTGCATTTGCCATGCTCAATAAACCTTCCTGATCATGCTTATAATAGAAATTTTCATCTTCAAATTTTTCACCATAAATACTTTCTCCACCTGTCCCATTTTGATTTGAGAAGTCTCCACCCTGAATCATAAATTTCTTAATAATTCGATAGAAAGGGCATCCTTTGAAATGGAGAGGTTTCCCAGTGGCGGGTCCAATGCCTTTTTCTCCTGTACACAATGCACGAAAATTTTCTGCAGTTTTGGGTACAGTATCTGCAAACAATTCTAAGACAATTCAACCAACTCGCTCCCCTCCGATGTCCACATCAAAGAAGACTCTCGGGTTACTGGGGTTGGAGGGCTTAGTTTGGGGGGACGGGTGCGACATTTTGAATTGCAGATGCGCTTGGGAGCGAACTCAAAGAACCTCGTGGACGACCGGCAGCTCAACCCAAAAGCGTGAAGGAGAGTTTTGCTGGATGTAGACTTTTTGGTTGACTTTTTTCCTTTCATTACATTAAATAGGTCACCCCAGTGCCTTCTGGTCTCCATGGATTTTGATAAGAAATTGTGAATCTTATTGAGGATCCCTTATACACGACAAGTTGCTCCTCTTTTGCTGCTTTCAAGCTTCTCTCTTTGTCTGTGGCTTTTGATGGTTTGATTATAATGCGTCTTGGTGTGGGCCTCTTGGTTTTTATCCTACTTGGGATTCATTGAGCTTTCTGAATGTATAGAGTCATGCTTTCATCAAATTTGAGCAATTTTCAGCCATTATTTCTTCAAATATTCTTTTTGGCCTTTTTTCTCTCCTTTTCTTCTTCTGGGACTCCCACAATGAATATGTTGGTCTACTTGATAATGCTCCACAGGTCTCTTAGACTGTTCATTTTCCTTAATCTTTTTCCTTTCTGCTCCTCAGACTAATTTCAGTTTATCTATCTTCAAGTTCATGGATCCTTTTTTCTGCCAGCTCAAATCTGCTATTGAAACCTCATCATGAATTATTCCTTTCAATTTTTGTACTTTTCAGTTCCACATTTTCTATTTGGTTCCTTTTTATAATTTTTATCACTTTGTTGATAATCTCTAATTGTTGAGATATTGTTCCGGCTTCTTTTAGCTTTTTGAACATATTTAAGAAAATTAATTTAAAGTCTTTTTGTAGTAAGTCCAATGTCTGTGCCTCTTTATAAACAGTTTTTGCTAATTTCTTTTCATCCTGTGAATGGGTCATATATACTTGTTTCTTTGCATGCCTCGTAAATGGGCCATATATACTTGTTTCTTTGCATGCCTCGTAATTTTTCACTGAAAACTGGACATCTTGAATATTATAATGTGGTAATGCTGGAAATTAGATTCTTCCTTCTCATCAGGGTTTGTTTTTGTTGCTTTCTGTCATTTGTAGTTGCTTGTTGGTTTAGTGACTTTTCCAAACTATTTTCCAAAAACTATGCTTTATCATGTGTGGTCTCTGAAGTCTCTGTTCTTTTAGCTTTTGGTCAGATAATGGTTTTCCAGAGATTTCCTTAAACACTGGAGGGGGGAATAAAGGAAAGAAATAAAAAGAATAAAATAGTCTCCTGGTCTTTGAAATTTGGCTCTGTGTTGGGGCACTTTTTCAATGCTTAGCTGGTCTGTTTAAAACTGTGCCTTAGCCTTCATTTCCTATGTTTTTCTGAGTCTAAATATCAGTTGGAGGTGAAAGCTTATAGTATTCTCAGGTCTTTTCTGAGCATGCATCCAGCCCTGGGCATGCATATGACTGTCTATATTTTCCCATTATAAGCAGAAGCTTTTCAAAGCCAATCTTCCCCAAAGTAACTTTCCCCAGTTTTTCCTCCAAGGCATTTGGTGTGTCTATCGTTTGTCCCAGCTGTAATCTTTTGCAGTGGTTTGGCAGTGGTTTGTTCATTATTCTTAAGGGACACCCTCTTAGCTACTTTTCTGTCCTGAGGGAGTTCTGAGTTAGGTGAAACAAAGGCCAATGCTTGATGTCAGTCCTTCACGGAATTTCCATATAAGTCCAAACAGACAAACACAACTGCTTGGGAACAAAGTCTGCTCTCCTCTCTTCTGAGCCTAGTATTACACTGGGAATGTAAGCTGCCATCTTCAAGACTGCTGCTATGCAAGGCTAAAGTTAAAACACCAGAAACTTCTACTGTGTTTAAGTTGCCCTTTTCTTGATTCAACATTTGCTTCATTTTTTGGAAATATTTGGCTATTTTTGTGAGTTCTGACAACATTGATTCGGATCATTTTTGCTAATTTTTTCACTGTTTTTGTGGAGGGATAGGCCCTTAGAGCTCCTACTTCTGCTATTTTTGTTGATGTCACTCTTGGGATTCTTTTTTTAAGATTTTATTTATTTATTTGAGAGAGAGAGAGAGAGAGAAAGAAGCACAAGGGAGAGAGGCAGAGGGAGAGGGAGAAGCAGACTCCCCGCCAAGCAGGGAGCCTGATGCGGGGCTCGATCCCAAGACCCTAGGATCATGACCTGAGCCAAAGGCAGATGCTTAATGGACTGAGACACCTAGGCGCCCCACTCTTGGGATTTTTTTGAAAGGAGAAGAAATACTGGGCTGAAAAGTAGCATTGGTAGGGAGGAAAGGTCACTGACTCTACCTCCTAACCTTGAGGTATATGAGGTGTGAGAAGAAAAGATAATCTAGCTTGGAGAGAGCTGCAAGAAAGTAGTGTCCTCAGGTATGGATCCAAGTCTCCTTTAAGGCAGAGAGTAGAAGGAATGTTTTGAGAAGGCATTGATTATAAATTATGAGTTCCAGCGGGCCCAGTGAAAATTGGAGTCTGAAGGGAGAGCTTTGGGCGAGGCAGCTGGGTTGAAGGAAAGGACATCCAGACTCTGGTGCTTTGAGATGAGGCTTTCATTCCAGTCCCACTAAGGGTTGTAAAAATCAAGAAATAATGTGAGGTTTTACAAGTGCCATTTTAGGATCCATTAAGTTTATAATGTAGTTTTTTCCTTCCATCAACTCATATGATTATTTGCATTAGTAGATGTCATAATATCAATCATTCTTATATTCCTATTTGATGTCTTATCCCTCCAATGTACTTCTAGACTGCATTTGCATGTATTGAAGATATTTGCCTCATTATTCTTTTGTGCATATGCTTGTTGTTGCCAGGTTTTGATTTCAGTATTATGCTGGCTTGAGGCCATGGTGATTCAGTGGTGAAGCAGACAGATGTCATTCTTTCCCTTGTAAACTTTTAATATTTGAAGAGGGGATTAGTGGGCTGAAAATCTGATGAATTAAAATGATTCTTTCTTAAATGCACCTGGATTAAAAGCATGTGGTTTATTTTTAGGTGGATATCCATGAAATATTTTTCAGTTTCTTCCATGGATATTTGTTTACTTATCATCTGCTTGTTTTTGAGTCAATATTTTAAAATCAGATTTTATTAAGTTTTCCATTTTATTTGATTTTCAGATTTATGAATGTAGATCTGTCTATCTCGTGGAATTACATCACATGAGCATTTAGCCTTTGTGGATTCCATAACATGAACTTGAAAGGAGAGACAAAGATACAAAAACATAACTTATGTATGACAAGCCCTGAGCCCCTGACTGTGCTTGTGCTTCAAACTTAGTCCATCACAGAAACCTTTTGAAAGACATATTAACATCCATGGAGCATAGTTTAGAAAATTGATACGTGTTTATTGTTGAAAAAAGATGCAAGTTAAAATCTCACACCCCAGAGATAACCACTATTAGCATTTTGGTGAATATGCTTTCATGAAATTTTCTGTGAATACATACATATGAATATATATGTCTGTGTATATGTTTATAAAGTATATACATCTGTGTTTAAGTATACACACACACATGCGAACACAGAATTTTGCTTTATGGTCATCACCCAAACCCCTACATCGGTAAAATAAAGAGGCCTACAAGGATCCAACCAAAGCACCCATTGTGACAACTCAACCCTCTCTCCCCAAACCAGGCCTTACTTTCAGTTCTGTCTTCTTCTCTGTCTGGTCCTTCTTTCCTTCTCGAGAAAAAAGAGGAGCTCCTGACTGAGGTAAGTCTCAAGAAGGGCCTCAGCTCACCTGCCCTGCATTCTCTGATGACCAGACAGCCCCACACTTTCTTGCCCTTACCACCCCAGGTTAGAGTTCCTTCCCAAAGTGTCACAAAGTATGATTTCAGCCAATGATGAAGGTTGCTGTGCATGCTTTCCCAGATTGCCTCTGCTCTTGTTGACAGATGTATTCTCAATGCATGTTTATAGAAACCAGGAGGCATGGCAAGAGGCAACCTAACCATTATCTCAGAATTCTTCCTCCTCGGACTGTCAGAGGTGCCTGAGCATCAACCCCTCCTCTTCAGTCTGTTCCTATCCATGTACCTGGTTGCTGTGGTGGGGAACCTGCTCATCATCCTGGCCATTAGCTCCACCTCCAACCTCCACACCCCCATGTACTTCTTCATAGCCAACCTGTCATGCGTTGACATCTGCTTCACCTCTGTCACTATACCAAAGATGCTGCTCAATATCCAAACCCAGAGCCAGTCCATTCCCTATGTTGGATGTCTCACTCAGATGTATTTTTTAATCTTGTTTCTAGAACTGGACAATTTCCTCTTGGCAGTGATGGCATATGACAGCCATATGTAGCCATATGTCACCCTCTTCATTATACCATAACCATGAGCCCCAAATTCTGTATCACGTTGGTGTCTGTGGGTCTGATTACCACAAATATCTATCCTTGGATCCACACCCTCTTGATAGATACACTGTCATTCTGTGCAAGTCTCAGAATTCACCATATTTTCTGTGAACTTTACTCATTGCTAAAGCTTTCCTGTTCAAATATCCACATCAATGAGTTGGTTGTTTACACCCTGGGGAGCTTTCTTTTTGTTGCTCCTTTCCTCTTTATTTCTCTTTCCTACATGCACATTTTCTCAGCCATCCTAAGACTTCATTCTTCTCAGAGCAAACTGAAAGCCTTTCCACTTGCAGTTCCCACCTTGTTGTGGTGTCATTGTTCTATGGAACTTTATTTGGAGTGTATCTGCGACCCTCCTCTTCCTACACAACTGAGGACTCCGTGGCCACTGTGCTATATGCAGTGGGGGTTCCCATGCTCAACCCCTTCATTTATAGTCTTAGGAATAAGGACATGAAAGGGGCCTTGAGGAACCTCCTCAGTTGGAGAAAGGTCTGGTCTTGGTGACAACATCTCCTGCTTCTGAGCTATGATGTTGTCTTGTCTTCTCCTCCCTTTGATGTGGGAAGGGACTGTCCAGATGATGGGTCTGACAGGTGTCCAGCTTAGCCTAAATTTCTGCTGTCATCATATTTCACTCACTCCTTCAACCAACCCTCCCTGAGTGACTCTCGTGTCAGGCTCCAGGTGGACAGCTTGTTTGTGTGAGGATTTAATTTTCAATTCATTCTATTTGTCTTTCATGGCCTCTCCTCAAACCTTGTGTGCCTCATGAGTTTTGACTACAGGCCTCCGTTAATGGAGTGAATCATAATAAACAATGGAGCTTCTTTTGTGCCGGGCACCGTTTTGAGTGAATGCATGTATTTACTCACTATCACCAAACAATCTTGTGATGGAGAGGCTGTTTTTATCCACATTTTCTAGGTGAGGGATGCCATCAGAGAAGCAATGGAATTCTCACCTTTTGCTTATGTATGAATAATTTGTTGGATGGAACTTAAGAGGTTCATTTCTCGAAAAGAGCAAAATCTGCAATGGGGGCCCTTGTCACTAGATGGCAGTAGATGCATGGATTGTGACTTCATGACCCATTCACAAAGTTTGTGAGCTAAGTGGAGAAAGAGATGGGTACCCCTTTGAACTCCTGCATGGATTGTGGTATGTAAACACACTTCCCAAGCCATAGACTTACTTGCTGACCTCACAAAGAACATTCCTAGATGAAGTGAAAAGAGTAGATTCAACACATTTCTCAACATGTGCATATAACAATAATCACAACAGTGTGGCTGAATGTCTTTTCCAATAGTCCATCCCACTGTACTCTGCTTTGCAGCCTCCATTGGTACAAACAGTTACAAGCCAGCCCAGATTCAAGGGTTGGGGACACAGACCCCACCTCTCAAGAGGAGTGTAAGTGATGCTGTGTGACTTCCAAGGCTAAGTCACGGAAGGTGGGGCAGCTTCTGGATTGTTCCTTGGACCATGTCCTCTGGGATCCCTGAGCTGCTTGTAAGACTGCCTTGAGGCTGCCATACTGTGAGAAAGCTAAGCTGCATGAAGGGGCCATATGGAGGTGCTCAGGTCCACAGAGCCCAGCCTTCCAGTCATCCCAGACAGACGGGAGACATGAGAGTAAGGGAACCCCTCAGAGGATTCTGGCCCCCACCTGCCTGAGTTTTCCCAGCAGAAGCTGCAGACATCATAGAGCAGAGATAAAATGCTCCCACTGTGTCCTGTCCCAATTCCCAATTCCCACAGAATTTGTGTGCACAGTGAATTAATTGGTAGTTCAATTAAGATACAAAGATACAATGCAAGTAGATAAGATTAGGAAGGACAGAGAGGATGAAAAATAAAAATTTTAAAATGCAAAGAAATTTTGAATCCAGATAAAATGGGCAATTTTCTAGGACTATGTTAATTTCCAAAACTGACTAAGAGAAAATAGGAAATCTGTTTACACTGAAACCAAAGGGGAAATTCAAATGGTGGTCAAAGATTTAGTCCAAAGAGAAGGAGAAATCAGGTCCAGATTATTTCATCAAAACTTGAAGAAACAGAATATTGCCATGTTATTTAAAAAGTTAAAGAGCACGGAAAAAGATGCCAAGTGTACCAATTCATTCTTTAAAATCAATATGGCTGACATCAACTTGGAAAAGACCAGTTCACATGAGCGTGCACACACATACACATGCAGAAAGAAAACAAAGAAACAAAGACACAAAACACCTCTTAAAAGAATATCACACTGTGACTTACCACTCACTGTGCCTTTTTTTCCCTTAGCACTTATCACTACTTGAAATTACATATAGTTCGTTTTTCCCTGTCTCCACGAGGCCAGAGATTTTGTCTGTCTTATTCATGTGACATTAGTAGGTGCTCAGTAAATATGGGTTGAATGAAGGACTGAAAAATGTTATTCACCACATTATAATTCACTCCATTGGTAGATTGATAAATAAGTATGTGAGGGGTGTATATATCTATTTTAACTGTTTTTTCATTGTTAATGTCACCAGTGTTTCTTGTAAATTGTCAACAACAATGGAATAGAAAAATGAACCAAGGAAGTGAGCAGAAATTCACAGAAAGAGAACTACAAGTGGTTTTTAAACATAAGAAGAGACAATCAATTTCACTCATAACTTGAGAAATACAAATTAAACTCACATTGAAATTCCTTTTTTCAACTCTCAGATACCCAAGTCCAAGAAGATATAAAAATAATTTCCTGTAGAAAATCCAGACATGCTGTGTTTTATGGACAAGGTTTACTTTTTAATGTTCATGGAATATACAAGTACCATAATGTGACGTATTCTGATGATGGAAAATAACTAATTTTTAAGAAGCTACCATGACTTTGATATCAAATCACTAAACAGAGACAAAATCTATGAGATGTGGCCAAAGTCATAGTCATAGGCTAAATAGCAACCTTAAATGATTTAATTAATTAATAAAAAAGGGTTCAGTATAAATTGATTAAGCATTCAAGTCTAGGAGCTATAAAAATGACATCAGAAACACAAAAACAAAACAGAAGGGGAAAACTAATAAAGATTAACGCTGTAGCATGAAAAACCCAGGTAGAATAGGGCAAGGAAACCAAGATCTGGTTCTTTGAAAGGACCAACAATATAGACAAAGAAGAAAAATTCAGGTAGACAACATTATGACTGAGAAGAAAATCTAACAACAGATGTAAAAGTATGGAGGATATTTTTAAAATTCACAATAATATTCTATATGGCTTTATGACAATGGGGTGGGCAATTTTCTAAGAGAGTATGGAAAATAATACATGCAACTCAAGAGGAGGTAGAATAATGAAAATGATCAATCAATAAACAAAGAAGAAATAGAATCAAAGATCTGCTTTACCAATAGACACTAGTCCTACTCATTCTGTTAAACTTTTAAGCAGAGATGTTCCAAGTGTTATTTATTTATTTATTTTAAGATTTTATTTATTTGTCAGAGAGAGAGAGAGAGACAGAGCACAAGCAGGGGGAGCAGCAGGCAGAGAGAGAAGCAGGCTCCCTGCTGAGCAGGAAGCCGGACACAGGGCTCGATCCCAGGGCCCCAGGATCATGACCCCAGCGGAAGGCAGCCACTTTACCGACTGAGCCACCCAGGCATCCAGTTCCAGTGTTATTTAATCTGTTGCAGAGCATCAAAAAGAAAACTTCCCAACTTACTCCATAGGGCATTACTCCTGACATACCTAAACCTGACATCAAGCTAGGAAACAAAGTAAACACTTTCTTAAAGTGATAAAAAAAATATAAAACCCTGTCTTAAAACAATTTGGCCAACTTAGTACTTAGTGTTGAAACACTATTCCCATTAAGATCAGGGCAACAACAGGGATTCCCCCTACCATGACTATCATTTAACATTTTTGTCAAAATTCTAGCTTAGCAGTAAATCAGAAGATAGATGTATTAGGTATTAATATCAGAAAAGAAGGGGAGAAAGTTATGATCATATGTAAATATGAGTATCTTTCTGGAAAACCCAAGACAAACTGAAAAACTACTAGAGCTAAGGGGAACAAATTTACAAAGTGTAAAATAAATAATGCAAAAATCAATAAAACTCTTCCAATCCATGGAGAAAAAACTACTTAAAAGAGGCATTGGAGGGTGCCTGGGTGGCTCAGTCGTTGGGCGTCTGCCTTCGGCTCAGGTCATGATCCCAGGGTCCTGGGATCGAGCCCTGCATCGGGCTCCCTGCTTGGCGGGAAGCCTCCTTCTCCCTCTCCCACTCCCCCTGCTTGTGTTCCCTCTCTCGCTGTGTCTCTCTCTCTGTCAAATAAATAAATAAATAAAATCTTTTTTAAAAAAATGGCATTGGAAAAGTATCCCAAACACAATAGCAACAAGGGTAAAATATTGCCTTAACAAGAAATGAAAGGAGCCTATATGAGGAGACTGCAGAGATTCTCTTGAGAGAACCTGGTCAAAGGAAAAGATATAACACCTTTTTGAATGGGAAGACTCAGATTAATCTAGATTTCAGGCATTTAGAACCTGAACAAAATCTTTTTTTTGTTTGTTTGTTTGATAAAAGGCTTTTATTGCTCATTTGGAAGAATAAATGGCAAAAAAAAACAATAAAAACAACCCAAAAACCCCAAAAATGTGATCAGTGAGGATTTTCTTCTACCAGACATTGAAAGGTAAAATAATTTAAACAGAGTGCTATTGGCAGATGAATCAACATACAGATCATGTGAATATATAGCTAGTCTCATGCTACTCTTGGAGCACAAAAGCAATGGAAGAGATCCCAAAGGAAAATGGATAGATTTATCCACATGAAAAACAAATTAAGTAGGGAAAATAGTTGCCATTTATATGACAAACACTAATATCTTTTGTAATATAATACAAACATATATTTGGTTTTTGTCCCCAGTTCCTGACACAGAGCTCCTAAAACCCTTGGAATTTCCTGGGTGATAAGAGCATCTTTGTTCTAATATGGTGACTCTTTTTTTTTTAAAGATTTTATTTATTTATCTGACAGAGAGAGAGTGAGAGAGGGAACACAAGCAGGGGGAGTGGAGAAGGAGAAGCAGGCTTCCCGCTGAGCGGGGAGCCCGATGCAGGGCTCGATCCCAGGACTCTGGGATCATGACCTGAGCTGAAGGCAGCCGCTTAACGACTGAGCCACCCAGGCGCCCCATCTAATATGATGACTCTTGTTGAGCCCCTAGATAGCTCCAGAATGGGGCTCGTCACCAGAAGACCAAGACTTTATTAGGAGCCTGGAACTTCCACCCTTACCCCATCCCCCAACCTCTTGAGAGACAGAGGCTGGAGACTGAGTTAATTGATCATGCCTACATGATGAAACCTCCATAAAAACCCCTAAACAATGGGCTCAGAGAGCTTCCAGGTTGGTGAGCACATCAACGTGCTGAGAGGGTGGAGTACCCACAATCATGGGACAGAAGCTCCTGTGCTTGGGACTCTTTCAGACCTTGCCCTATGTACTTGGCTTTTCATCTGTATCCTTTATAGTGTCCTTTATAACAAACCAGTAAACATAAGTAAAGTGTTACTGAGTTCGGTGAACCATTCTAGAAAATTTTTGAGCCTGAGGAGGGGGTGTGGGAACTTCCGCTTTATAGCCAGTTGGTCGAAGTATAGGCCCCTGGGACTTGCAAGTGGCATCTTAAGTGGGGGACAGTCTTGTGGGACTGAGCCCTTAACTTGTGGGCACTGTGCGACCTCCAGTAATCGGTGTCAGAGTTGAATCAAATTGTTGAACGCTCGGTTGGTGTTCAGAGAATCAGAGAATTGGTTGTTGGTGTTAGAAAACACCCCATTCTTCTAACTAAAAATCTTATATAAATAATTTTTTTAAAAGATTTTTTATTTATTTATTTGACAGAGAGAGACACAGCGAGAGAGGGAACACAAGCAGGGGGAGTGGGAGAGGGAGAAGCAGGCTTCCCGCCGAGCAGGGAGCCCGATGTGGGGCTCGATCCCAGGACCCTGGGACCATGACCTGAGCCGAAGGCAGACGCCCAACGACTGAGCCACCCAGGCGCCCCGTAAAAATCTTACATAAATAATGAAAAATACAATCCATTAGGACATAAAAACAAAATGAATGGAGAACATGAAAAGACAATTCACATCAGAAGAAATGAAATGAATGATAAAAATATGGGAAAAATCAGCCTAATTAAGAATCAAAGAAATGTGGATTTAGAACAGTCAAGTTAACCATTTTCACTGACCAAAAGAGCGATGTGATGAAGTGGATATTCCTATACTGTGGGGTAAAGTACAACCTACAACCTTTCTGCGTGCAAGTTGCCTAAACGAACAAAGAAACTTAAAAATACTGAATGCCTTGTGATAAACTCTCTGGGATAAATTCCTACAAGTGGTATATGGGGTCAAATGACAAATATATGTAAATTTTGATAGATCATGTCAAATTCCTCTGCCTATAGGTATACAAAAAGAGATATCTACTCATTTACCTGCCCATCAGCATTTTGTGAGCATGATTGTTTCTCTCCTCACCCTCTCCATCTGCACGGTCCAATATGATAGCCACAAACCACTTGCAGCTCCTGAGTATATGAAATGTCCTAATTGAGCTATAAAGTGTAAGTGTAACATACAATGAAACTCAAAGACTTAGTATGAATAAAGAATGCAAAATATCTCATTAATATTTTTTATATTGATTACATGTTGAAATGATAATGTTTTGGACCTTGTTGGGTTCAATAAAACACATTATTGAAATTATTTTGTCCAAGTCTTATTTTTGTCTCTTTTAACAAGTTCCTGAAGTTTTTCTCTTTGCCCATTTCATGTTAAGCTTATTCCTGGGTATTTCACAGTTTTTATTGTCATTGTAAATGGAGTTTTATTTACTAGTTATTGCTTTTGTTAATGAAGACCCCTGGTTTTTGTATATCAGTTGTGTACTGGGCCACCTTACTAAATTCTCTTATTTGTAATAGTTTTTCACTTGGATTCTGTTGTTTTCCAGGTAAATAGTTGTATCATCCTCAAATAATGATAAATTTACCTTCTCCTTTAAATTTTTATACTTATATCTTTTTCTTGTCTGATTTTATTGTCTATCTTCAGAATAATGTTAAATCACTGTGGTGCAAGAGGATATCTTAGTTTTTTCCCATATCTTAGTGGGAACACTTCTAGTATTTTTTTCACTAAACATGGTGTTGAATTTTTGGTTGATAGAGAAATGTCATGTTAAGGAAGTATCCCCTTAATCTGATTTTATTGAGAAATTTTTGCAAAGCAAGAATGGATATTAAAAAAAAAGAACGGATATTAAATTTTGTTAAATACCTCTTCAACATCTGTAGGGATGATCATATGATTTTTTACTGTTGGTCTATGAAAATTTGAAATACATTCATAGCTTTTCTAATATTGAACCATCTTTACATCCCTAAAAATAAATCCCACTTGGTTGGTTATGTTTGATTTTTAAATGAGTTACTAGATTATGTTTGGCTATATTTTATTTAGTATTTTTGTAATGGTTTTCTTAAGTGAGATTCATCTGTGATTGCATATTCTTTGTGCTTTGTTGGTATCAATCTTTCATAACCAAAATTTGCAATTTTTTTTTTTATGCCTTGAAATGATTTACATAGCATTGAAGTCACCTGCACCTTAAAGGTTTGGTTGAATTTTCCTTTGAATTCAGTTGACCTGCTGCTTTTTATAGGGGTTGCTTTTTTAAAAAAAACTTTTTAAGAAATTAATTTATTTGAGCTCAGTGGGGGTTGCTTTTGAACAATATTCCCTATTTCTTTTCTAGGAATAGTTTTTATAAATTTTATTTTATAGAGATTCTCTTTTCTAGAGTGAGTTTTGGTTATTCATATATTATTCCTAGAGAATCAAACATTTCCTCTAGGTCCCTAAACTTATTTGCATAGAGTTGAAAAAAATTGTTTTAAATTTCCTATTATTTGCTCTAAATCTGTGGTTATCTACCCATTTTCTTTTCTTGTTTTGTGTATTTGTGATTTCTCCTCCTTATTGATTATGGCAATTAACGTATCTATTTTATTCTTTGGAAGAGCCTCATCTTGGATTTATTAGATTTATTATTTTGTAGTTAATTGACTTCTGCTTTTATCTTTCCTTTTTCCTTTTTTTCTGATTTTCCTAGGTTTATTTTTGGTTTGTTTTCTAACCTTTTGAGTTGGATACTTTAATCCTTTATTTTCATTTTTTTTAAAAGATTTTTTATTTATTTATTTGACAGAGAGGGACACAGTGAGAGGGGGGACACAAGCAGGGGGAGTGGGAGAGGGAGAAGCAGGCTTCCTGCAGAGCAGGGAGCCTGATATGGGGCTCAATTCCAGGACCCTGGGATCATGACCTGAGCCGAAGGCAGATGCTTAACGGCTGAGCCACCCAGGCGCCCCTATTTTCATGTTTATTAACACAAATATTTTCTCTTAGCACTGCTTAAACCCTGCTTACAGGAGTCTGAATACCTAGTGCTTTCATTGTTGCTATTTTATAGATAACCTTCAATTTGGGTTTGGCTATCTTCTTTGGATCAAGAGTTGTTTAAGGCAGCATTTAAAATTTTCCAGATGATAAGAGAGTTATTACTTTTAAAATTATTTTTTACTTTATGTATATATTTTTACTTCTGGGGATATATTAAGGTTGTCTCTGTAGTTTTAAATAGGTTGATACCAATTCCAATGTATGTGTGTGTGTGGGGGGGTGTTCCCCACCACCAACAACAAGCAATTCTTGGGACACCAGTTGGGTGTCCCACAATTCAACTCAATCCTGATGCTATCTACCCAGAGATAGCATCACATTCCACAGGTAAACGTTTCAGTCCTCCAAGACCGCCCCTCATCCCTGACTTTACACTCCAGATGCGAACCCAGGTTGTTACCTGTGTGCTACAGATTGGAGGTTCCCACTCCCTCCTCCTTGCACTTTAGATGCCGGTCTTAAAAGTCCAGATTGTTACCTGTTCTTCTGACCAACTGGCTATAAGTCAGAGGTTCCCAAGTTCCCTTCCTCAGGATTGATTAATTTTGCTAGAGTGACTCACAGGACTCAGAGAAACATTTTACTTACTAGATTATTGGTTTATTATAAAAGGGTATGTCACCAGCTAGACCTCAAGACCTGACCTTTACTGTCCACCTGCTTGTACTCACTAACCTTTGTCTCACATTTTTCCTTCAGCTCTTGTTTCTGGCTTACATCTTAACTCAGGCAAATGAAACCCCCAAAACCCTCCTCAGGTGATGGCTGACTGCCCTGACAAGACCTCCCGCTGGCCCAGACCACCCAGACCGTCGGAGTGGGGACCCCCCCAACTTGCGCTTGCGCAGATGGACCATGGAGTGACCCCTGGGATGACCAGCAATTACCTTTACCTCATTATAATCCTAAAATCTCTCCCCAAGGAGAGAGCCTCAGCCTCATTTACATAACATACAATGTATGCATAGGCATGTTTCCTTAAGGCGCTTGCGGGACCTTGTGCCCATCTCTACATACCATGACAAGGCTTCCCTGTCTAAATATTCATCCTAACCCTAAACAAAAGGTACCCATTCGCCCTCTTAGGGAGTCACAGCTCTGGAAGCTATTCCCTGTGATCTCTTTCTTTGCTGCCAATAAAGTTTACTTTGTGCAACAACTCCACCTGGTGTATCTGTGACTCCCCAAGGAGTGAACTCACATTCCTTTGGTTACAGATATAAATGAGGAACAGCCAGATGGAAGAGATGCATAGGGCAAGGTATGGGGAAAGGATGCGGAGCTTCCACGCTCTCTGAGCAGCGTGCCACTCTGCGTTGTGTTCACCAACCCAGAAGGTCTCCAAGCCCCCACACCCCCCCATCATTTGGGGGTTTTATGGCAGCTTCATTACAATGGCACGATTGATTCAATCATGGGCCTTTGGTGATTGATTCAACCTCCAGCCCCTCTTCCCTCTCCAGAGGTGGTTCCCCTGGAAACCAGCCCCCATCCTTAGATTACCTAAAGGCTTTCCAAAGGTTGCTTCTTTAGCATTATAAAAGACATTCATCACAGGAAATTCCAAGGATTTTAGGGGCTCTGTGTCAGGAACTGGTTGAAGATAAATTATATATTTCTTATTATAAATATTGTGATATCACAGGTCTAATATAGAGTCAGTTTTTATGAATATTCCATGGACAGTTGAAAAAAGAAATTGCATTCATTGTTTCAAGGTAGAGATTTAGATACATTAATTTGATATGCTTCATCCATTATGTTATTTACTTCTGTATTCTCACTTTGCCCTGTTTATGCTTGAGTTTATTCATTGGTACAAAGGAATAATGATAGACCATATGTCAAAGGACCACATGAGTTAATCCAGGAAAGGTGCCCAGAAGAGTGCTTCTGGGCCTGTGTGTTCAATAAATGCCGCCAGCTTGGGGATTAACTCGTCCATTTGACCTGTCACAGGCTGAAATAAGAGAATACAAATTTACTTCTGTGTATATTTTCTGCCTTAGTTTTCTTGAATTTCCGGTCTTTTCTCACCCCTTTTTTTTCTTCTTTTTTTACCTTTGAATGTTGAAACTCTTTATTTTGCATGTACTACATTCAAAACCATTAGCTCTTCATTGAGGATTGCACCTTTTGTTCTTTTAAGGTGTTTTTTCCCACCTCCTCATGTAATGCCTTTTGGATGAATTCAACTTTGCATGCTAGTAGGATTTTATACACTTAATTTTTTTAAATTTATTTTTTTAAAGATTTTTTTATTTTTTGTCAGAGAGAGAGACAGAGCACGAGCAGGGGAGCAACAGGTAGAGGGAGAAGCAAGCTCCTTGATGAGCCCCCAATTTTAGTCTTTAAAGAGCCAATTAGGTCAGCGTTGATCCTCTCTAATTTTGTTATTTTGTTCATTTCTGTTCTTGCCTTTATTCATCTTCCTTTTGTGGGGTTAATTTTTTTCAATTTATTATTATGAAAATGTCCTAATAATCAGCCAAATTAAAGAAAATATACTGTGAACACCCATATCCCCACCATTTACATTCTACCACTAACATATGACTACATTAAATTGCTCGTGAGTCTTCAGACTGAGGACTAGTATCTTTCATGCATCATGAGAAACTCTGCCATTATCCCTTTATATGTCGTTTCTCTATCTTTTTTATTATCTCCTTCTAGAACTCTGACTAGACAAATGTTTGACCTTCTCATACTATCTTCCATGTCTCAGATTTCTCTACGCTTTTATCTCCTTGTCCTGAATTACTAGTAACTTCTTCACAACGATCTTCCAGTTCACTAAATCCTTCTTTGGGTTTAATCTGCTCAACCCATCCATTGAGTTTCTAATTTCTTTTTTTTTTTAAAGATTTTATTTATTTATTGAGAGAGAGAGAGAGAGAGAGAGAATGAGCAGGGGGGAGGGGCAGAGGGAGAAGCAGGCTCCCCGCCGAGCAGGGAGCTGGATGTGGGGCTAGATACCAGGACCCTGAAATCATGACCTGAGCCAAAGGCAGATGCTTAACAGACTGAGCCTCCCAGGTGCCCCCACTGAGTTTCTAATTTCATCCCAATTTTTATTTCTAGAAGTTCTAAATGGTCTTTTCTAATCTGTCTGGTCATTTTTTAAAAAAGATTTTATTTATTTATTTGACAGAGAGAGAGAGACAACGAGAGAGAGGAAACATAAGCAGGAGGAGTGGGAGAGGGAGAAGCAGGCTCCCCGCTGAGCAGGGAGCCCGACATGGGACTCAACCCCAGGACCCCCGGATCATGACCTGAGCTGAAGGCAGATGCTTAGTTGACTGACCCACCCAGGCGCCCCTATGCTGTTAAGGTTTTGATTCATTTATTCACCTTCCCTCAAAAAGACCTTCCTTCTCACACCTCCACTCCTAAAGGCATTCCCTTCCCTCATAAATGCCTTCACCACCTCTCCCCAGCACAAACTACTAATCTCTCCCACCTCCCTCACAGAGAACTTCCCTCCATCACCTCCCCTCACAAAGGCCTTTCATCCCTACCTCCTCTCACAAAACACTTCCCTTCCTAACCTCCTTCACAAAGGATTTTACTGCTTCACCTCCCATGACAATGAACTTTCCTCCACCATCCATCCTCAGGAAGACCTTTTCTTCCCTCACTTTCCCTCACAAAGGACTTCCCTTCCTTACCTCACTTCCCTAACAAAGGTCTTCACTCCCTTACCTCACTTCCGGAAGTACTAACTTCCTTCACTTCCTCTCACAAAGTCCTCCCCTCTCTCACAACCCTCACTAAAGCATTCCCTCTGTTGCTTCCTCAAAGACCTAACCTCCTTCACCTCCCCTCTAAAAGTACTAAAATCTTCAAATCCTGTGTCAAAGGCCTTCTCTCCTTCAACTGCCCCCATAAAGTATTAACTTCCTTTACCTCTCTTCACAGGGCTTGTTCCTTTCCTCACTAATGCTTTCACTGCTGGACTTGCTCTCAGAATCGGTTTGCCTCCATCATCTGCCTTCCTAAAGGCCTTCCCTCCCTTCTCTACCCTTTCAATTCCTCCCTCTCTCAAAGTGCTACTCTTCCCCATCTCTCCTCAAAAAGATCTTTCGATCATCTTCTCTCACAAAGTTCTAATCTCCCTTGCTTTCAGTCACAAAGTCCTTCCTCTCTCAGCTTCTTGACTCATGTCCCCATACAGTCTTTCCCTTTCACATCTTCCTTGAAAAGGCCTGCTGTCCCTCACCTCCTCTCTTATAGGCTTCCCTCTGGAATGCACAAAAACTCCTTCTCTTCCTCTTTTCCCTACATAAAGGCCTTCCCTTCCTTCACTAAAGCCTTCTTTGCCTCACTTCCCATTATGAAGTCATTCCCTCTCTCACCTCCCCTAACAAAGTACAAACCTCTCACAATTTCCCTCACAAAGACATTCCCTCCCTTACCCTGCTTCAAAAAGGCTTCCACTCCCTCACCTTCCTTCACAAAATACTAATTTTGCATCTCCTTCAAAAAACGTTTTTCTTTCCTTACACCCATCACTAATGCATTTTCTGCCTCACCTTCCTTACAAGGTCTTTGCTCCCTTCCCTTCGCTCACAAGGTATTAACCTCCCTCATCGCCCCTCACAAAAGCTTTCCCTCACCTCCTTTCACAAGGTGCCAACCTCCTTCATGCTCCCTCACAGAAGCTTTTCTTTCTCTCAGTAAGGTCTTCCCTCACTCACTTCCCCTCACAAAGGCTTTCTTTCCCTCAACTCCCCTTAGAAAGGACTAGCATTCCTCATCTCTGCAAAGTACTAACCTTCCTCACCTCATCTCACAAAGCCCTTTCCACTCTTATCTCCATTCACTAAGGCCTTCCTTTCCTCATCTCTCCTCAAAATGACATTCCCTTCCCTCATAAATGCCACTCAACTTGTCTCCCACTTGTTCTCACAAAGGCCTTCTCTTTCCTCAACTGTGCATCCCTGCCTCACTTACTCTCACAGTTGACTTCACTCCATCACATTCCCTCACAAAGGTTTTCCCTCACTCATCTCCTCTCTCAAATGTCCCCTTCCTCAAGGCTTTTCACAAAGTACTAACCTCCCTCATCTCCACTCAAAAAGGCCTTCCCTCTTTCATGTCCCCTCAGAAAGTACTAATTTCTCTCACCTTCCCCTACAAAGTACTTCCCTCCTTCATCTCACCTAAAAAATACCTTCTATTTCTCACCTTCCTTCAAAACCACCTCCCCTCCCTCACTTCCCCTCACAAAACCATTTTGCCCTTTACCATTTAAAAATATTATGTGTAAATTGCCTGTTTCAGAAATAATTTTATCTAAATTAAAGTGAGCAATTGATTAAGTATACAGAGATTTGATGCATTGATGTTATAAACAAAGAACCTGTGTTTTATTTAGGTTATCTCTCTTCTTTTTTTTTTTTAAAGATTTTATTTATTTATTTGAGAGAGAGAGAATGAGAGACAGAGAGCATGAGAGGGAGGAGAGTCAGAGGGAGAAGCAGACTCCCCGCTAAGCAGGGAGCCTGATGTGGGACTCGATCCTGGGACTCCAGGATCATGACCTGAGCCGAAGGCAGTCGCTTAACCAACTGAGCCACCCAGGCGCCCCTTCTTCTTAATAATCCTGTTTGATTTTCATTATCTTGAATTCTTTGTCACAGCTGAAAAGTGGATTCTTTCTACCTTTTCCTATACAGGGAAATATATTCATAAATTTAAAAGAAAAAAAATATGATTTAAACCAATTTCCAGAAGGGAAGTGTACAGGGTTTATTAGGAGCAAAGAGATAGTGTCCCATAGAAAATAGAAGTATTAACAGGGATTAGGGGATGCTACATCCATGAAACAAAATAGGTTGGTATAGGAAAGAACAAGTCCAAATCTGAACTTAATAATATTACAGTTGAAATAAAAAAACAAATTTTCAAGTGGAATAAGTGGCAAAGTATTTATCTGACACATACTCAATTGAACCAAAGAATGAAACCATGTGATTTTCCAAACATGCAATACCAAAGGGAGAATGAATGGGAAGGATGTGAGGAAAATGGAAACATTTATGACAGATCCAGAATTGTCAGCATCTATCCTTTAGTGATCACCATAAAGGAAAGACAAGGGAAGACATTAACAAAAAAGTCAGAGAACTGAATAAAGACATGAATCTTGAGAGAAACAGCTGACCCAGTTCCAACAGGATGAGTGAGGATTTTCACAGAGTGAGATGGAGACATTTCCATCATTTCTGTAGACTCTAAAATGATGTATAAAACATAGAAATTCAGATTCCTCCTCTATAGAACAGTGTTTCTATTAGTACCCTTGTCTCAAGCTATAGTGTAAATTAAATGTATTGATATGTGGAAATCCCTTAGGAAATTTACAGGCACAGATTAAAAGCAATGGCATTTGTCAAATAAAAGAACCACCTGGCATGTTATTACCCCTTTCTATCAAATGGGAAATGATCTGTAAGGGCACTTAGCATTGGCTGCAAGTTTTTAGTAGGAGGTTACCAATTCTGCCATTGAAAGGATTTGGGGCATGAGGGAGACCCAAGTTGGGGCCCTCTGGGTTATTTACCCTGGGCTGCATTGAGCAAAATGTTTGTTCCATATATTCACTGGAGAGTCAGAGCCTCAACCATGCCTGTCCCTAAATCATCACACTGATTAACTGATATCTTTGTCATGTTTTCTAGAAGCAGGAACTTCTAGCAGGTGTCCTTGTTTGCCCTGCCTGCAAAAGGAGGAGTTTTTGCCTGAGCTGTATCTAAGCCACCTTAGCCTGTCCTTTGATGCTCAGTTCAGAATCACTCTCTCTGATTGATAATATCTTTGAGGCCTACTTCCTGGAAAGGTAGTTTTAAACCTTTCAGTGACACAAGGCCAAAGTGAGCCATGATGTACAAGGCAATTTGGCTATGAGCATTCCCAAGTGTGTTCAAGGCAAAAGCATTTCAGAGAGTGGTAATTAATAACCAACATAACTATCGTTCGCTGACTTCTGACTATATGCCAGTCACTGTACCTAACTTAATTCTCCTGAAAGTTTTGTGATGTTGACATTATCAGCTTTTCACAAATGTGGAAACACAGGCTCACATAAATTGAGTGACTTTCTTGAGACAACAGGTAGATAGGACGTTTCAGAGCTGGGTTTGAATCCAGACCAATGTTTTTTTCTGTTTATTTTGTAGCTCTCTTTTAAAATTTCTCCTTAATAATACAGTGCACATTTATTAGCAAAGCCCTATGCACGCTCATCTGTGATGACCCCTCAGGTTTCACTCATTCGTTTCCATTCTGCCCCTCCTCCACTGTGCTCGAGTTACACTGGCCTTCTTGCTGTTCAACATGCTGCTTTCTTCTTACCTCATGATATTGCTACTTGCTGTTTCTTCTTCCTAAAGTACTCTTCTTTGAAATCTCCATACTACCCACTCCATCTTGTTGTTCAGGTCTTAACTCAAATGTCAACTCCTCGGAGGTTTCCCCACAGCCCACAGCTATAGCAGCTGTCTCCCCAGCTCCTCTCCTCTCTCCCCACTTTCAACTACCCGCTGACCCAGGAAAACATCAACTCCTGATGGTAGGAACTTTGGACTTCTTGTTCTTCACTGTAAGCCCAGTGCCTACAACTATATCTGACACTAATTAGGCACTGAAGACATATTTCCTGAAATACTGGTATCTTTGGTAAAGTGCCAAATATATTCCATAATTAAGCTTCTGTGAAGTATGTGAGTTTGTTGTAGTTACCCCACAGGAGTAAGATAGACTCACCCACATATCCCAAATTAGGTTTGGATGCTGCATCTGATGCTGCTGTATGAGCACCAATAGGGAATGAATGGTTTGTTACTCACATAATGAGGCTTTCTGGGGAGACCTGGGATGGCTCCCAAGCAAGACCAAGACTGGTTTGAGAGAGCTGGGAAAGGAGACTGGCTTGGGATTTTATGGTAGTTAGGGGCTGGGCCTGGGGTAAGTGTTCCTGTACATGGGCTAGGGCTTGTGTGGCTCAAATTTCAGAGTTCCCTATCAGCTTGCTTAAATGTGGGGCAGAAGAAGGGGGAAGAGTGGAGCTTGAAAGCTGTCAGCAGTCAAACATCAAAAAACAGCATCAGACTTTTTATCACATACTTCCACCCTCTCCCTCACATCACATGTCTCCCCATCTGGGTTCTGGCAATCTAAACTTTTATGTAATCCCCCTCTCTTTTTCCCATCCTGCCCTACTCCCCCCTTCCCCCACACATAAACATCAAGTTTTTTTTTCTTCCTTGCCTGTGAGTTAAAGTATCAAGGAAGGAAATCTGTCTTCAGTGCTCAGCCATGACCCAGTCTTTGTACCCAAGGACTGTGTAACTGTCAATTTGCCAGTCTGACCCCCAGCCCTCCTGGACTTTACATACCTCTCTCCTCACAACCTGCCTCTTCCCTACCTTCCAACCTCCCTACCATCAGAGAACTCACAAAGACACATACATACATCATTTTCAAAATGTTTTGCTTTTATTAATTGTCACCATTGGTGTACCTTTTGGTGTAAGGTTTATTCCTTACGGGTTGGCTGTTTTTCAGAACTTCTGCTGGGGATGCCAAGAAGAGTTGTTGGTCTTGGGCTCTACTATGGATGAGACATTACCCGCAGAGGCAGAGTTGTCCAGGTTCTTTTGTTCTTGGACTGCTTTATTTAGATTCTTCTTTTTATGTGCCCTCTGGTGACAGACTAATACTTTCTGCCTTTTTGTTGTCTTTGGATTTCCTGAACTCTGTTGAAGGGCTAATTTTACCCTCTTGATGATCTGCTTCAACTGGTAGGGAAAGAGAGGACATTAGTTTGGAAGCAGTGGATGGGGGGGGTGCATGGGAAGGGTGGATTTATAAAAGGGGTGTGGGCTGGGGAGGGGGTTTGTCCCAGACAAGGACAGGTAGGAGTCTTGGGGGTGTGGTAGATGAGGATGTAGAGAAGGACCATGGGTTGTGTGATCTGACCTTTTCAATGTCTTCAGTTTTGGGTTGACGGGGGTTCTTCTGATTCATCCTCTGTCTGTTGCTTGTAGTTGGCTGGTTAATGCTTGCGACTGGTGGTTCTGAATCTGTGCTGGGCTCTTGTGGTTCCCCATTCACTTCTGCTAAGTCTAAGTCAACAGTGGCTTGACCAACAGTTTTCCTGAGCTCCCTATATATACTTTCTCTAGAACAATGAAGAGGCATACTCTTCAGCTTTGTTTAGTCAGTAAGAAACTCCTCCTAGCCAGTGATAGTCCTGGGGTGACTCAGACAGACATCACAATGCACCAGCCCAACCCATCTGGGGGCAGGGAGAGGGGAGTAAAATGTGAGGGAGGTCCAAATTATCTTGTTAGAATAAGGGGAAGTTACCTTAACTCCCCCTGAAGAGCCTTCCTAAAGTGACCTTTTGCCTTTCCCCATCTCCCTTGATTCATTTGTGGTGGATCACATGGCAGAGAGAGGGTGTTTCCTCCCAGTTCTTCCCCATGACCACCCTACTGAGTGGTTTGTTCTGTTCTCCCCCACCTTCCATCACTACCTTGTTTTTGTCTTACCTAAACTTCCTCCTTACCTTGTTATGTCTTACCTAAAATTTCTCCAAGCAAATGAGGTTCTATATAAGTCTCAGCAGAGATGTTTATCATCCCACTTCCCAACAATGGCCTTAAGACCATTCACTACTCGGCAACCATCAGGCAACTTTCCCAGGGTGTGTGTGGATATACTTTGGGGAGGCCTATATACCCTGCTCATATTTGTAAGTTTCTTCTTCCAGGAAGCCTCAGATTAGTACCATTAGTGTTATAGGCCTCTCCCACGGCCATGGTTGAATTAATCCCTTGGCTGTGCCATAGGGGAGCCCTACAAATGAGGATTAGGATCTTTTTGGTCAAAGAGGCAGCAGCAGCAGCATTTTGTAAGTGTCCTAGTGTATTAATCAGGGTTCTCCAGAGAAACAGAAACAATGAATGAGGAAACAGAAAAAAGAGAGACAGAAACAATGTTTCTGGAATTAGCTCACATGACTATGGAGGCTGAGAAGCCCCACCATATGCTATTTGCATCCTGGAGGCCCAGGAAAGCCAGTGGTATGATTCAGTTCAAGTCTGAAGGCCTGAGAACCAGGAGAGCTGATGATGTAAATCCAGGTCCAAAGGCAGGAGAATGTGTGATGAGAGGTCTCAGCTCCAGCAGTGAGACAGAAAAAAGGCGTGTAAGTTTCTCTTCCTTCTGCCTTTTGTCCTATTCAGGCTCTCAACAGATTAGATAATGCCCACCCACACTGGGGAGGGCAAACTACTTTACTGAGTCCACCAATTCAGATGCTACTCTCATCTGGAAATACCCTCACAGACCCACCCAGAAATAACGTTTAATCTGGACACCCCATTGCCAGTCAAGTTGATACAAAATTAACCATCACAAGATGGGTCACACATCACACATCACAAGGGTCATCACAAGTTGGTGTCAAATTGACACCCATACACATATCCTTAAACCATACTTAATCTCAAGTAAAGACAATAACGAGGTCATAATTCCCACTAACATGATACAACCATCCTGGATAAAGTAAAAAATGCACTAACGCCTTCCCCAGAAGAGGAATTAGAGTCCTTGAGTGATGATATTTGTTCTTCTTCTTGATACCCCATAACTTAAGTACTATGATTTAAAAGTAACCAAACTTGGGGCGCCTGGCTAGCTGAGTTGGTCAAGCATCTGTCTTTGGCTCAGGTCATGATCCTGGAGTCCCGGATTGAGCCCCGCTCAGCAGGGAGCCTGCTTCTCCCTCTCCCTCTGCCCCTCCCCCTGTTGATTCTCTCTCTCTCGCTCTCTCTCAAATAAATAAATAAATAATCTTTTAAAAAATAAAATAAAAGTAACAAAACTTAAATACTATGATATAAAATCAAGATATCTTATGTTACATGATAAGGAAATAAGAGAGGAAATAAAACACTCACACACACACATATTCCTAAGGAGGAAATACTCATGACAATTACAGTCCTTGTTTCTGTAACTGGTAACATGGTTGTAGCTGGTATTTATATGTACCTTCTTTCACTACCCATTTTGTATTTTCTTTGCCTTTAGCAGCCACCTCGGTTTTTTACCTGGTGGGGTGATCCCAACCTTCATTCCTGAAGGCTCTGGGCCATTAGTAGTTCTGCCTGGATTGGGTTGTTGTAGTTTTCCATTGACCTTAATCACAGGGCATAATGCTAAGAGACTTAATAATAAGAGACACCCTTGTATCTCCTGCACTCCAGACAGTCTTTCTTACCTCCATTGTGGAGTAGCAGTCCAGTTTCCCCTTGGTAATCAGGATCAATCATCCCAGCCAGCACAGGAACCCCCTTGTTTGCCTGTTGATTCACAGGCATGAGGAGTCCAACGTGGCCAGGTGGCAGTCTTCACTTTCAGTTCAATGGAATCAGTAGTGTGCTTCCTGCTGGAAAGAAGACTTTCCTCCCTCTGGAACGAAGGCCTCTAGGACAGCAGAGCATAAGGTCACAGGAACAAGAAGCACAAATGTTGCTGGTGGGTCACTAGGGGTCATAGGGAGTCGGTGCCATTTCCACCCCTTGATTCCTGAACCCATGAATCCCGGCTATGGGGAAAGAGCACCATTTACTGGATGTTGATTCAGAGCATATACAGCTTTCTGGAGAACCTTGCTCCAGCCCTGCAAGGTATCACCACCTAGCCAGCGCTGTAACTGAGTCTTCAGAACTCATTCCACACCATTCCATGGTTCTATCAAGGCAGCTTCTTCAGGATGGTGGGGAACAAACATGGTGAGACCAGTGAATTCTATGAGCGTGGGCCCACTGACACACTTCTTTTGCTGTGAAGTGAGTTCCTCGATCAGAAGCAATGCTGTGTGGAACACCCTGAGGGTGGATAAGGCACTCTGTAAGTCCACAGATGGTGGTTTGGAAGGAAGCATTGTGTGCAGGGAAGGCAAACCCATATCCTGAGTAAGTGTGTATTCCAGTAAGGACAAAATGTTGCCCTTTCCACAATAGAAGTGGTCCAATGTCATCAACCTGCCACTAGGTAGCTGGCTGATCACTCTGAAAACTGGTGCCATTTCAGGAGTTCAGTATTGGTCTCTGTTGCTGGCAGATTGGGTGCTCAATGGCTGTAGCCAGGTCAGCTTTGGTGGGTGGAAGTCCATGTTTCTGAGTCCATGCATCACCTCCATCCCTGTTACCATGGCCACTTTTTCATGAGGCCACTGCACAAACACAGGACTGGCTCAGGGAAGAGGCTGACTGGAATCCACAGAATGGGTCATCCTACCCATTTGATTATGAAAATCCTCCTCTGCTGAGGTTGCTCTTTGGTGAGCATTCACATGGGACAAGATACCTGCATGCTTTTTGCCCATTTGGAAAGTTCTCTCCAAAGCTTCTTTGTCATCAATTCTCCAATCATGCTCTTTCCAAATCCCGCACCATCTAGCCAAACCATTGGCCAGAGCCCATTGGTTGGTATATAATTGCATGTCTGGCTATTTCTCCTTCCAAGAACAGTGAACAACTAGGTGCACTGCTGGGATCTCTGCCCACTGGGAGACTCCCCCTTCACCACTGTCTCAGAGGACGTCCCAGAGTGGAGCTGTAGTGCTATCGCTGTCCACTTCGGGGTGGTGCCTGCATGTTGTGCAGAACCAGCTGTAAGCCAGGCTCAAGTCTTCTCCTCCTCTGTCAATTGATCACAGGGAACTCCTCATGAGGCCATAGGTGCAGGCTGGGAGAGGGGAGCAGTGTAGCAGGGGTGGGGACCATGGCCATTTGGGCCACTTTTTCACCTAAAAAATTTTTTTTAAGTTTATTTATTTTATTTAAGTGATCTCTACAGCCCTCATAGGGCTGGAACTCACAGCCCCGAGGTCAAGAGTCTCATGCTCTTCCGACTGAGCCAGCCAGGTACTCCGGGCCACTTTTTCTCTTTTCACTTCCTCATGACTTCAAGGTCTGCTCAAGCCTGGTTACATATATAACACTTCCATTTGATGATGTCCGTGCCCACCTTTATGGCTTGGTGGGTCAGCTAACACCCAATTTATGACGGGCAGCTCTAATCGCATGGTAACTCGGTGGCCTGGTGTCAGGTGTTCAGCCTCTATTAAGGCCCAGTAACAGGCCAAGAGTTGTTTCTCCAAAGGAGAACAGATGGTGCAGGGCCTTGCTCCAAAATCCTAAAGGCCTATGCTGTGATTCACTTCTAGGGTCCTGCCAAAGGCTCCAAACAGCATCCTTACCTGCACGGATACCTCAAGCACCACTGGACCTGCTGGATCACGTGGCAGAGTAGACTGCACAGCAACCTGGACCTGCTGCAGAGCCTTCTCTTGTTCTGGGCCCCACTCAAAACCAGCAGCTTTTCAGGTCACTCAGTAAAAGGGCTGGAGTATGTTGGAGGAATGAGGAATATGTTGCCTCCAAAATCCAAAGAGGCCCAGTAGGTGTTGTGACTCTTTTTTTGGTATAAGAGGGGCCAGATGCAACAATGTATTGTTCACCTTAGAAGGGATATCTGGATGTGCCCCACACCACTGGACTTGTAGGAATTTCACTAAGAAGGGCCCCAAATTCTTGTTGGATTTATTTCCCAAACTCTGACATACAGTGTATACATACACTTACCAGTAAGTGTAGAGCAGTTGCTACTTCTTGGTCATTAGGTCCAATCAGCATGTCATCAACTTAATGGGCCGTGTGAAATCTTGTGGAAGGGAAAGATACTCCAGATCCCTGCAAACTAAATTATGACACAGGGCTGGAGAGTTGATATACCCCTGAGGTAGAACGGTGAAGATATATTACTGGCCTTGTGAGGTGAAAACAAACTGATTCTGGTGGGTCTTACAACAGGGATGGAGAAAAAGACATTTGCCAGATTAATACCGGGGCACCTGGGTAGCTCAGTCAGTTAAGCGTCTGCCTTCAGCTTGGGTCATAGTCTCGGGGTCCTGGAATCGAGTCCCGTGTCGGGCTCCCTGCTCAGTGGGGAGTCTGCTTATACCTCTCCCTCTGACCCCCCTCCCCCGCTTGTGCTCTCACTCTGTCTCTCTCAAATAAATAAAGTCTTTTAAAAAAATAGCTGCATACCAGGTACCAAGGGAGGTGTTTATTTGCTCAAGCAATGAAACTACATCTCGTACAGCAGCTGCAGTTGGAGTCAGCACCTGGTGGAGTTCATGATAATGTACTGTCATCGTCTAAGAGTCATCTGTCTTCTGCATAGGCCAAATAGGAGAGTTGAATGGGGATGCGGTGGGAATCACCACCCCTGCATCTTTCAAGTCTTTGATGGTGGCACTAAATTCTGTAATCCCTCCATGAATGTGGTATTGCTTTTGGCTTACTATTTTCCTAGGTAGAAGCAGTTCTAGTGGCTTCCACTTGACCCTCACTCCACAGGTCACAGAAACCACGTGTAGCTGCAAAGATTGTCTATTTCAGTAATGCATTCTGGAGTTGGGGACATAACCACAGGATACACTTAGGAACCCACTGGGCCCACTGTGAATCAGAGGGAAGCTAGAACTCCATGGATCACCTGACCTCCATAAGCTCCTACTCTGACTAGCGGGCCAGAGTGACGTTTTGGGTCCTCCTAGAATTAGCATCAGTTCAGAGCCAGTGTCCAGTAGTCCCTGAAAAGATGGATTATTTCTCAATGTACTATTACCTTCGTAAAAGGCCATAAGTCCCTTTGGGGAAGGCTGGGAGAAAGAAAGACGAAGAGTTATAAATTTTCAGCAGTGTGCCAAGATCCTTCCTGAAGGGGACCTGGCCTCCCCTTCTTTCAAGTGGATCTGGGTCTGTAAACTGGCTTAAGTCTGGAAATTGATTGAGGGGCCATGACTTTCTGTTTTTCATGATTCAGGTTAGACTTTAGACTTTCGTTCACTTGATCTAGTTGTTTCTGCTTCTATAGATCAATTAGGAATTTACTAGGCTTCCTATTTCACTTCTAGTCACTTCATGCTCAATTAGGCAATACCATAGTGTTTGCATGAGTCAGGCCATTCTGATTGCTGCTTTACCTCTGCTGTCCATTATAGAAACCTTAGTCACACCCTGCCTTTGGTGATTAAGTGCCATCCACTGGCCCCTGCCACACTGGGACCCAATTACTACCATTGCATTTAGGTTTCCCAATTCGGTGACTGCAGTTCCCACCATGAGTTCTGACCCATAGAGAAGAGCAACCACAGAACTCTTCGAGGATGCTGGTGCTCCCTTCACAAATTTATTCCTCACACTATTGGTGAAAGATACCTTCTGGACCCTCCCAGGGTGAGTGAGCAGGTCTTAAATGACAAATCCACTCTAACATTTCAGCCCTGCTACGCCTTTTGATCCCTTCGTCTATATTAAACCAAGGCAGGTTCGGCATTTCTAATTTGTTCATGGTGAGCCACTTTTAAGTCCAAACAATCAAACCATTTGAGACCTTTCTAATTCCTGGAGATGCAGTATTAAAGTCAGGATCTCTGCTTAGCGAGCCCATGTCAATAAATTTGGCCTGATCCAACTTTATGTCCCTTCCACCATTATCCCACACCCTCGGTATCCATTCCCACACATGTTCCCTGAATTTCTGTCTGGATAAATTGGAAAACTCAACTCATTCTTTTGGAGTGGAACATACCTCCTCACAGGTCACACTTTGTACCTTGCCTGTAGGGGCCTGCTGGGATTTGAGTCTACTTATACGTCTAGAAGCAAAGAAGTGTGTGTGGGGGGTAGGTTCTGAAGAGAATCAGCACTATGTTGCATGGCAACTGCCTCAGAGGAGGCCATTATGGTTTCCTTGGGCAATGTGTAGTGAATCCCCTCACATGGAGGTGGGGGGGCCACTTCCACTGGGAAAGACTCATCACTATTTAGGGGCTCAATGCCCCCAGCTTCAGTAGTGTATTCCCACATGTCCTCTCCATCTTAATTTATGGATCCCATTCTTTCCCAATTAAAGCCTCAGTTTAAGAGTAGACACCCTTCAAGTCTGGAGGTTCAACTTGCATTGTAATTCAGGTAGTTGCACATGAGGTTCTGCATTTGAATTTTTAGCAGTTTTGGCTCTGTGGCTATAGAATGTAAGGGTTTCTGGGGGCACCTGGGTGGCTCAGTTGGTTGAGCGACTGCCTTCGGCTCAGGTCATGATCCTGGAGTCCTGGGATCGAGTCCCGCATCGGGCTCCCTGCTCAGCAGGGAGTCTGCTTCTCCCCCTGACCCTTCCCCCCTCTCATGCTCTCTATCTCATTCTCTCTCTCAAATAAATAAATAAAATCTTAAAAAAAAAAAAAAAGAATGTAAGGGTTTCTTTCAGAGCACACATAGAAGCTCCTAAGCCAGTTATGTGGTGTTTGAACTGGGAAGTCAAATCCCTGAGTTCATCCTTTCCTTTCACCACATTGTCCAGCCACATTAGGAGCTACCAACCAATGTCACTGTATTTGTTAGTTTTCAAAAAAATGTTCAAAAGTATCATATACAGAGTCACCTAGCTCCTTGTTTCTTATAAGTGGTTGATTAGGAGTATCCAATGCAGATATTTTGCTTATCTCTATCAGCTCACGACATGGGCTATCAGTGTTCTCTTTACTACTAGAAACAGACACGAGCATCTTTAAATCTAATCAGATTTGAAAGCCAATTCCAGAAACCCAAGAATAGATTCAGAGAACTCATCTCTAAAATTCTGTTCCTCTAGGGGCGCCTGGGTGGCTCAGTCGTTAAGTGTCTGCCTTCGGCTCAGGTCATGTTCCCAGGGTCCTGGGATTGAGCCCCACATCGGGCTCCCTGCTCAGCGGGAAGCCTGCTTCTCCCTCTCCCCCCGCTTGTGTTCCCTCTCTTGCTGTCTCTCTGTCAAAAAATAAATAAAATCTTAAAAAAATAAAAAAATAAAAATTAAATTAAATTCTGTTCCTCTAGAACCACTCCTGGTATCAAATATGTTTTAGTTAGTGTTCTCCAGAGAAGTAGGACCAAGAGAACCAACAGCCAATTCATTCATTCATAGATAGACAGATTATGGAAGATGAGGGGTCCCATAGATAGGTAGATAGATAGATAGATAGATAGATAGATAGATAGATAGATGATAGATTGATTATGGAAGCTGAGGGGTCCCATGACCTGCTGACTGCAAGCTGGAGACCCAGGAAAACTGGTGGTATAATTCAGCCTGAGTCCGAAGGTCTGAGAACTAAGGGAGGGGGAAGTGGTGTAAATCCCAGTCCAAGGGGGCAGGAGAGGATGAGATGAGACTTCACAGCTCAACAGTGAGGCAGAAGAAAGTGGGGGGGGGAGGCAAATTCCTCCTTCCTCCACCTTTTGTTTTATTCAGGCTCTCAGTGATTGGATGATGCCCGCCCAACATTGGGGGTCTACTTTACTGAATCCACAGATTCAAATGCTAACCCCATATGGAAACACCCTCACAGACACACCCAGAAATAATGTGTATCCTGTGACCAGGCAAGCTGATACATAGAATTAGCTATCACACCTAGTGAGCCATCTGCTCTTGGGAGTGTGACCTCAGCATGCACATAGTGATTGCTCTTCCACACGAGTGACTGCCCAAGGCGACTGTATATTGCAGAGTATCAGTCTTTCTCTGTATAGAATGGGGGCCAAAAATATAAGTGACAAAGAAATGAGTATAATTGACTACATCAAAATTAAAAACTTTTGTTCTGCAAACAATACCAATCAAGAAAATGAGAAGACAACCTACAAAATGGGTGAATACATTTTAAAAATCACGTTTGATAAGAGACTTGTAACAGTCCAGAACATATAAATAGCTCTTACAACTTAGAAACGTTGTTATTCTCATATCAGTGAGGTCATATGATACATGTCTTTCTCTGTTTGACTTATTTCGCTCAGCATAATACCCTCCAGTTCCATCCACGTCGTTGCAAATGGCAAGATCTTATTCCTTCTTAATCTCAGGAAACAAACTGAGGGTTGCTGGAGTGGGGGGTGGGGTGGGAGGGATGGGGTGACTGGGTGATGGACACTGGGGAGGGTATGTGTTCTGGTAACCGCTGTGAATTGTGCAAGACTGTTGAATCTCAGATCTGTACCTCTGAAACAAATAATGCAACATATGTTAAGAAAGAAAAAAAGAAGAAGAAGAATGTAGCAGGAGGGGAAGAATGAAGGGGGGGAAATCGGAGGGGGAGAAGAACCATGAGAGACGATGGACTCTGAAAAACAAACTGAAGGTTCTAGAGGGGAGGGGGTTGGGAGGATGGGTTAGCCTGGTGATGGGTATCGAGGAGGGCACGTTCTGCATGGAGCACTGGGTGTTATGCACAAACAATGAATCATGGAACACTATATCTAAAACTAATGATGTAATGTATGGGGATTAACATAACAATAAAAAATTTAAATAAAAAAAATTAAAAAAAAATGTAGGGATAAACAAGACAGATAAAAAAAAAAAAAAGAAATGTTGTTATTCTTAGAATCTTAAAAGTTTGAGACTGACGGAGACTTTTTAATATGATCCACTTTCCCCCAGCTTGCCACCCTCCCCTCGCAATTTACTGATGGGGCAAATTAGATACACAGAGGGGCCACAGGAACATTGACAGTCTCTTTCCCTCAGTGCACACCTCTCCAAGTCCTAACCACGGTGTCGAGTGTCCCCACAAGGCTAAATCGGCCATGCCTTGACCCCCTATTCCCCCTGCCACATTTGCCCCTTTTATCTGTGCCTCTTTGTCTAGACTCACTCCACCTTCCCCCAGCCACGCGCTTCCACTCCCACCTCTCCATCCAGGATGGGAGGAGCCTGTCTGCACAGGCGCACTAGGGAAACCGAGTTGCATCGCGTGCTGGGGCGGGGCTTCGTGAGGGAGCGGGCTCTCCCGCGCCAACAGGGTCTCCCTGACGACCTGTGGGCGGCAAGGCCGACTTGGCGGGAACCAATCACATGCCAGGAGCCATACCCGAGGTGTGTCTGCGCAGGCGCCCTGGGCATCCCCAGCAGCCTTGCGCGCGGAGAGGCGGAGCTTCTTGAGGGAGCCTCGGTGTCGCCGGCGTGGGCTGCAAGGAGGCGGGCCCACCAGCCATGCAGGCCGCAGGTGACGGCGCGGGCGGTGCGGAGGGTGGTGCTGGAGCGCCCACTGGCCCTGGAGGCTCCGGAGAACCTGGAGGCTGGGGCGGGACCGCAGCCGAGGGCACAGTGGCTGGAGCAGCTCCCCAGGTCGAGGGGGCATCGTTTTCCCCAGGGCAGGGTGAAGACGCTTCAGCCTTGGCTTTGGCCTCGGGAAACCAAGGGTTGGAGTTGTATCCTTTCCAAGGAGACCCCGGGATCGGGCGGGTGGGGGGGGATAGGCAGGAGGGGGAGGGGGCAGGGGGATGGGTAGGAGGGGGAGGGGGCAGGGGGATGGGCAGGAGGGGGAGGGGGCAGGGGGATGGGTAGGAGGGGGAGGGGGCAGGGGGATGGGCAGGAGGGGGAGGGGGCAGGGGGATGGGTAGGAGGGGGAGGGGGCAGGGGGATGGGTAGGAGGGGTTTCGGGGGTGTGAGCGCGGGACTTGCAGGGGCGCGGAAGGGGATGCGGGGGGGGGCCGGTGGCTGGAGGACACGGGGGGGGGGGTTGTGGTGCAGATTTCCTGAAGCAGCGGCCAGGGTGGTCTTGGGGGGCCCGGCGGGGCGCTCTGGGGGAAAGCGGGCCTCCGGTGGGCGGGGGAGCCTCAGCCGTAAAGTCCGCGTCGATGGTGCCTTAACCGAATCTCCACCAGCACCCTCACGGTGCCCTTCCTGTGCCACGTGGATGCGGAGGTGGCCCGCCAGTACCTGAGCCTGGGTGCCGAACTCTTCCCCGGGGCCGTTCAGACGGAGCTCACAGTGATTGGCCGTGACCTGCTGATGTAAGTTCTAGAAGGGGCTTGTGGGAGCAGGCGGGAACCTGGGCCAATCTCTGCCCGCCCGCCGCTCTTGGAGACACGCAGACCCCCGAGGCCTGGTCTAAGGCGCAGGGGGCACACGGTCTGTCGCAGCCTCGGGTTGCTCTGAGGGAGACCTGAAGGAGTGACCTTGGGGCGGGGGCTGGACTGAGGAGGGCTGGGACTTAATCAAATCTAAAGTTACTTCCTTTTCCCCTCACTTTTAGCAAAGTAACTGCCGAAGACTCTGCCCTCCTGCAAATTTCCACTGCCTCCTTGCTCAACCAGCTTTCCATAGTAGTGCAGACCATGCAGCACTTTGCGCCCCCCTTTTTTGCTAAGCCTCGGCCCGAAACAAGGGGCTGAGTCCACAAGAGAGTCTCATTTTAGGCAGTGTGGCCTTCCCTAGGGGCATGATTTTGGCAGTAGTTGCTCCTTTGTTTGGGGACATAATTGTTTGCCTTTACTCACCTGTTTTCATTGTTGCTTAAATACTGGTTACCACTGATAATAAAACTGAGCCAGTGTTACGTGTCTGAGTTTCTTTTCAGCATCCAGATTTTCTCCCCTTTGTCCTCAGGTTGGTGGGGAGGTTCTGGGATTCAGATATTCAACTTCTACAAGGCAGTTGAAGACAATTGAAAAAATGAAAAAAAAAAAAAGAAAATTGCTTGGGTCCTATCGTTCAGCATTAGTCAGCATTTTGGAATACTTTTGTGGTTTTAGGTTTGTAGGAATAATACAATAAATGTAGAACAATCATATGAATGAGTAGGGTTTTTCAAGTTTAGCATTAGTGTTTTTCCTGAAATAATTTTCATCTGAAGTTTGGGCTTTACCTCTGTCTAAAATTTCAAAAACATCCTATCAAATGGATACATACATGATGCATTTTAATGCATTGGTTCAACACTTATATTTTTCTCAATTTTTTTCCTATTATACATAAAGTTTCAGTGGGATTCTTGTATGTAAGTCTCTGTATGAATGGTTGTTTTCTTAAGATAGATTCCAAGAGGTAGATCTACAATACAAAACTGCTCTCCAGAAAATATGCCCGCCCCCACCAGAATGCTGCTTTCCCCACATCCCTGTCACAGCTGGATCTGTTTCCTGCCACAAAAAAACAAAAACAAAAACCCTCAGTTTGCATGAGCAAAGAATTTGGAACCACTAGAATAAGAATTTTGTGCTTTACTGGCCTTGTTTCAGATCCCAGAAGAAAAGTGCTGGGACAGTTCGTTGGTTGGGGCGCGTGAGGGGCGGATGGAGGCAGTGTAGTGTAGTCTTGGGAAAATATTTTTTTTACGTAAACTGCTCATTTATTAGCATTGATACTGCAGCATAAGAGGTTCCTGCCTGGAGGTGGCAGGACGGGCAGGGCTCAGAGGGGTGAGGGGCGGGCTCCTCTTTCTTCCATTTGTTCTTGTCGTAGTCGCACTTGGCTGAGAAGCCCTGGATCGGGCTGACCTTCAGATCAAGCATCCTCTTGGTCTGCTTGGCCACCCACTCCTCGTCAGAGGTATGCGCCGTGGGTGGTACACATAGTGTTTCTCCCAGATCAGAATGAGAGTGGTGAAGCTGATGAAGAACATGGTGGCGCCCACAACCATCTTCCACTTGTTCATGCTCCTGTTCGTTTCAGCAGAGCTGTTGTTGAACTGAATGTGGTGTAGTTCAACTTTTTCATCAATGGAGAGGCTGCTCCAGGGAGGCTTCTTCCCTCTGAAGGACTTCTGGCTGGCAGAAGTTCTTGCCGTGGGCCACATCGGGCAGTGGATAGTCACCCCGGTCGGCAGAACTCAGGAGAGCGCAGTCTTCACTCTTCATGACACTTCCACGTGCTCTTACAGACACTGAGTTGGAAGTTGCTTGCTTGCCAATTAGGCTAAACACTGTAGCCAACATTCGGCCGCTGCTGCCTGCTGCGACCTCCATGACCACTCGGGGAAAATATAATCAAAACCAAAATCTTCTGTGTGCACGTACTGTGCTATGCTCTTGACCCACATTACCGTATGTAGTTCTCACGACAACCTGGTGATCTCGGTACTATCGTTATTATACCTTTTGTAGGGGAAGAATTGAGGCTCAGAGAGGCTGGGTGTATTCGATTCAAGCACCCACTCTCTTAGCCAAGCCATCACGCCAACCTCAGCCCTGGGAGGCTGGGATTGTGCTTTTCCTTCTGCTGGCTCCAGGGACCACCCTTGTGACTAATGAAAAATGCAGAAATGGATAAATACAGGAAAAGGAGAGGAGAATTGAGGAGAAGACAAGGTTGATAAGAATCGCAATCCTGGCTTTCCAGTGGCTTCCCTATACTCCCAGGCCCTTTTGTATCTTGAAACCTTCCTTTGACCCTCTTTGAAATAGAGGTACAGGGATGGTACCTGTTTCCCCGCCCCCTTTGCCCCCTCTCCTCAACTATGAAGAGGGCTCTTTTCAGGTACTTTCAGTAGCTGAGAAAAAATAGAACCAAATCTTCTGCCAATCCAGAAAATGTCTCCACAAAGGTAGAAGAAAAACAGTTCTATCACTGAATAAGCATTGTACTAGAATGTGATGCACATCACAGGCAATCTGCTAAGAGATTCCAAAGAGAAATTTCACCCTTTTGTGTAGCTCAGCAGATACAACTCATTACATGTTCTCAAGATTGACCATAACTAGCCCTCAAGTAAGAGGACTCGATGCCACCAGGTCCCACACGTAGTTCATCCCGAATTTACCTGGTAACTGGGGTGACCGTATGTATTAGTTAGTTGGTGTTTTGGACTGCATGTTTGTGGTCCCTCCCCCACATTAATATATTGAAGCCCTAAACCCCAGTGTGGCTGTATTTGGAGATGGGACATTAAAGGAAGGAAGGAAGGAAGGTTAAATGAGGTCATAAGAATGGGGCTCTGGTCTGATAAGATTAGTGTCCTAATAAGAGAGATGCCAGCGAGCACTCCTCCCCACCCTCCCCTCCCCTCCCCTCCCCCCACCCTCTCCAACTGCACAAGGTAAGGCCATGTGAGGATGCCGGAGAAGGTGGCCCTCTACAAGCAAGGGAGAGAATTCTCACCAAAAGCCCAATTTGCTGGCACCTCGATCATGGACTTCTAGCCTCCAGAACTGTGAGAAAATGAATTTCTGTTGTTGAAGCCACCCAGTGTGAGGTATTTTGCTATAGCAGATTGAGCAGACTAATGCAATTGGCTTTATCCAAGGGAAAAATAAGCTTTTCATGTTTTTATGACAGGAGCTAGTTTTGCAACTTGGAGCCAGGTGCCCACTGAAGTTAGGCTTCTACCCTCCCACTGAAACTGGACATAGGGACACAATCTTGCTTGATGTTTACATTCCAAAGAGATGTTTCCTAGGTCCTTGAAAAAGACATTCCTGGGTCGTAAACCTGGCAAGGGGCTTTTCTAGTCTTTAAAAATGTTTACATACTTTCAAAGAGACAGAGAAAGAATTTCTAAGTTTTCTAAAGTAAATGCTTTAAGAAAGGGGCCATCTCTTCCCATATCTTCAACAGGGAGAATTAAGCCTCTTATTTTATTTTTTTAAAATACTCTCTATGCCCAATGTGGGGCTCCAACTCACAACCAAGATCAAGAGTCCTATGTTCTACTGACTGAGCCAGCCAGGTGCCCCTAAGCCTCTTTTTTTTTTTTTTTTTAAAGATTTTATTTATTTATTTGAGAGAGAGCACGAGGGTGAGCGGAGGGCAGGGTGAGCATGGTGGGGGGGAGGTGAGCATGAGGGGGGAGGGTGAGCACGAGGGGGAGGGGGGACAGGGAGCAAGAGGGATTAGCAGATTCCCTGCTGAGCAGGGAGCCCTATGCAGCTGGATGCAGGGCTCAATCCCAGGACCCTGAGATCATGACCTGAGTTGAAGGCATATTAACCGACTGAGCCACCCAGGTGCTCCGCCCCTAAGCCTCTTATTTTTAATTTGTACTTGTTCTTAAAGTAGCTCTCTCTAAAATATGCTGTATCTTGAAAACTTGCTAAGCTCCCTAATTAGTCTAGTAGCTCTTTTGTAGACTCCATTAGATTTTCTTTACAGGTGATCATGTCTGCAAATAAAGGCAGTTTTTCTTCTTTCTTTCCAGTCTGAATGCCATTTATTGCTTGATTTCTCTCCTCATTATGGGTTGGATTTTCCTGCTTCTCTGCATGCCTGGTAATTTTGGATTGGATACCAGACATTATGATTTTTCCTTAGGTTCTGGATACCTTTGTATTCCTAAACACATTCATGAGCTTTGTTCAGGGATGCTGTTAAGTGAATGGAAACAGTTGGGGCCCCTGGGTGGCTCAGTTGGTTAAGCATCTGCCTTTGGCTCAGGTCATGATCCCAGGGTCCTGGGATCGAGCCCCCGCATAGGGCTCCCTGATCAGCGGGGAGTCTGCTTCTCCCTCTCCGTCTGCCCCTCCCCTCCGTTCTTGTGCTCTCTCTCTCAAAATAAATAAAATCTTTAAAAAAAGTGAATGGGGGGCGCCTGGGTGGCTCAGTTGGTTGGGCGTCTGCCCTCGGCTCAGGTCATGATCCCAGGGGCCTGGGATCAAGCCCCGCATCGGGCTTCCCACTCAGCGGGAAACCTGCTTCTCCCTCTCCCTCTGCCTGCCGCTCTGCCTACTTGAGCTCTCTCTCTATCTCTCTGTCAAATAAATAAATAAAAATCTTTAAAAAAAAAAAAGTGAATGGAAACAGTTTGATCCTTGACTCTTGCTTTGAAGATTTGCTACGTGGGACCAGAACAGCTCATTGTAGGATTCATTTTTTCCCCCCACACTACTGAGGCAAGACCTTTCTGAGTGTCCTCCCCAATGCCTCCTGACTTATTTTTTTTTAAAGATTTTATTTATTTATTTATTTATTTATTTGAGAGAGAGAGAGAGACAGCGAGAGAGGGAACACAAGCAGGGGCAGAGGGAGAGGGAGAAGCAGGCTTCCCGCGGAGCAGGGAGCCCGACGCGGGGCTCGATCCCAGGACCCTGGGATCATGACCTGAGCCGAAGGCAGACGCTGAACGACTGAGCCCCCCAGGCGCCCCTGCCTCCTGACTTACGAGGTTTGCCCTCCCGGTTGGTGGAGTTAGACACTATTTGCTGCCTGGCCTGAGTGTTGGGCATAGTTCCCTTTCATTCTTGAACACGGTCCTTTCCCTGGCCTGGGGTAGTTTCTTCACCTACTTGTGCTGGTCGGTGGTCTGCGGCTTACTCCAGGGGGACCCTCTGGGGATGTGCAGGCTTCTCTCCAATGAGCCCTCCTCCCCCCATTTAGTCAGAGCTGCATTTCCGCACTTGCAACCAAAATGCTCCAACTCACAGATAAGAATAGTCAGTAGGTTTCAAGCCACAAACTCGGGAAATGCAGGGGGATTTGGGTGATTTGCAATTACTTATTGGGTGAAGTTGGGGAAGGCCAAGAGACTCCCATTCACATCATGGAAGAGGGAAGCAGAGAACCCAGCTATCCCCTGCAGGCAACTGGGACCAGGTGTTTTCTGAAGGCAAACTCTAGGGTTTGGGTATATGCTGCTGTGAAACCATTTTTAAAGGTGACCGCGGGGTAGACAGTCACTTCTGCTGGCCTCAGGTCACCTAGAGCCTGGGAACCACTACTCCAGTCTTGAGATCATTGCCTCCAGACCCAGAAGGAACCTTCTGGCCTCTATCCGACCTTGCTGGTGGGGTCCCTTAGTGCATGGAGCCAAAGTGTGCAGATGTCAAGAAAACCCAACTCAGAAAAGGATTCTGAGTTATTACATTGCAATGGCAGCTGGATCTCCAACCTCACTGGGTCTCTGTCCTTAATGCAAGCGCACCAAAGAGTGGTGTCCTCACAGTTGTCACCAGAATATCTGAGATTGTTTGGAAGACTTGGAGAACCATGGATCCCTCTGAAATGTCACCTGGCTGACACTTCTGTGAGCTTTCCTCCTGGCATTCCAAAAGGTTTCTTCTGTAAGAGTGTCTCTGTCTCTCGTTCTCACCCTGTTCCCCACCTTCCCTACTGTATTCTTCAAATAATTTTCTCAGAGAGGCCATCCTGGAATCACCGAACCTATATTAGCCATTTGAACATATGCGCAAGAAAAAACCCAGATGAAGATTTAGAATTTAGTGAAGATGACATTTCAACTCAGGGGGCAAATAAGAATTATTCAATAAATGGTTTGGGGACACTCGACTAAGACTTTGGAGAGAAAACAAAGTTGGAATCCAATGTCCATTCTCACCAAAATTAATTACAATTAGATAAAAATTTTAAAGTACTAGAAGATGTTCTAAGTGAACATTTTTGTAATTTTATACAGAGGAGGGCTTTTCATAGGAAACAAGACCTGGAAATTATAATGAAGACAATCAATCACGTAAACACATGAAAAAATTTGAACCACTATATATAAAAGGACCATGACAAAGATAAAATGAAAAATTAGGAAGAAGAGTATTTTCCAGTTATGACAAAAATTTGATATTCTAAACGTTAAAAACGGGGAAGTATTTATTAAAAACACTTTACCAATGCATATTTAAGTTTTCTTCTTATGTTTCTGTAGCTTGCCTTAGGCTGTTTCACTCAATACTATTATTGTTATGGCTAAACATTGCAATAGCAGATATTATTTTTCGCATGTTAAATTTGAGTTATCTATTTCACATCCAAACAGAGATGTCTATTTGGCAGGTGGATCTAGGAGTCTGGAGTGTGGGGAAATGTCTGGGGCGGAGATACCAAACTGTGAGCCAGGACACGGCCCTGAAAGCCCTGAGCCTGCACGAGCTCACCGAGGGCGGCCGAGAGCGGCGGCCCACGCACCGAGCCCTGGGGCCCTGGGACACTCGGAGGTGGCAGAGAAGAGAGGGAGCCGGCAGCGGAGACTGAGGAGGGGCGGCCAGGGGTCTGGGAGGGACCCCGAGAGTGCAGGTGCACGGTGATCTCCCGGTACGGGAATGAGCCGTGCCCACGCGCGCACACACGCACACACCCAGGGAGGGGTGGTCAGGGAGGAGGGGGTGATGCACCCCGCCGGGGGCTGCTGACGGTCACGGGGGGGGGAGGTCCCAGCAGGCTCGCTGCGCTTGGCAACGGGCTCCTGGAGACCTGCACAAGAGAGGTTCGGGGTGGGTGCGGGTGGCGGGGGTTCGGAGGGGATGGGGACCTCGGGGACAGCCAGTCCGGGCCGCTCTCGGGAGGGGTTTCCCTCTGGCCCCGGAGAGGAGGGAGCGAAGTTCTGCAGCGGGAGGGGCTTCAGGGTGGAGGAGAAGCTGCCCCCCCACCCCCCCCCCCGTGTTCCCAGGGGAGGGATGGCGGCTCCTCCCCGCACGTGCCCGGGGGTGGGGGGGGCGGCCAGACAGGAAGGGGTGCGCCGAGGCGCGAGGGAGGGAAGAGCTCCGGCTGGGGGGGAGGGCTCTGCCCCGAAGGCACCGGCCCCTCCTCGCCAGCCCAGCTCGGGGGGGACCCTCCTCCCCCAGGTTCTCAGCGCTCTGGAGCGAGATGCCTCTTGTCGGAAGCATAAGTTGCGACAGAAACTGGAACAGATCACCAGCCTCGTGTCCAGCAACCCCTAAGGGTGGCGGAACCGGTGAGGAGGAGGGGGCGTCTCAGTCCTGAGCTGTCCTCTGGGCTGAGCCCCGGATCCGGGGGGCAGGGGGGCGGGGGCCGGGGGGGTCACCGGGCCGATATGCCCCCGGCACACCTGGGCCCCATTCATTAGTGCCTTCCTCTGGGCCCTGCGTGGGGGCAGGGGTGACAGGACCAAGCCCCTGACCCCGGCAGCAGCAATACCCCTGCCCTCCTGCCCCCCCTCCTGCCCCCCTGCCCCCTGCCCCCTGCCCTCCCCCCTGCCCCCCTGCCCTCCTGCCCCCCTGCCCCCTGCCCTCCCCCTGCCCCCCTGCCCTCCTGCCCCCCTGCCCTCCTGCCCCCCGGCCCCCTGCCCCCCTGCCCTCCCTCCTGCCCCCCCGCCCCCCTGGCCTCCTGCCCCCCCCCGTCCCCCTGCCCCCCTGCCCTCCCTCCTGCCCCCCCGCCCCCTGCCCCCCTGCCCTCCCTCCTGCCCCCCCGTCCCCCTGCCCCCCTGCCCTCCCTCCTGCCCCCCTGCCCTCCCTCCTGCCCCCCTGCCCGCCCTCCTGCCCCCTGCCCTCCCCCCTGCCCCCCTGCCCTCCTGCCCTCCCTCCTGCCCCCTGCCCCCCCTGCCCTCCCTCCTGCCATCCTGCCCCCTGCCCTCCCCCCTGCCCCCCTGCCCTCCTGCCCTCCCTCCTGCCCCCCCGTCCCCCTGCCCCCCCTGCCCTCCTGCCCCCCCGTCCCCCTGCCCCCCTGCACTCCCTCCTGCCCCCCCGCCCCCCTGCCCAGGCGTGGTGGCAGCCCCTGCCCTCCTTGCTATTTATACCCCAAGCACCTATTTATTTAATTTATCTCCACCTCGCCATCTCCATCTGTAACTGTGTGTCCCTTCTCCGGGATGCTGTCGACCTCGCGCACCTTCTCTCCCTGAGTCGTCCTGGCTCCTCTGTGACACCGGCAGCCTTGGCCTAGCCTCTGGCACCTGCCCCCCCCCGCCCCCCGGCCATGGCTGGCCCCGCCCCTTCCGAGCAGGGGGGTGTCGGCACCGACAGCACTTGGGGGTGGGGGTGGGGGTGGGGGTGGGGGTGGGTGGAGGGAGGGCGACGCCCCCGAAGCCGCCCTCGGCCTGTGGCTGTGCCCAGGGCTGTCCCCGCAGCTGGGCCCCGGCATCCCCTCCGACCGTCTGGGGAGTCGCACTGTACCTTCTCCCAGGGCCCCGGCCTGAGCACCTGGACGCCTATAGCCAGGCTTGGGCCGGGGCCTGAGCTGGGCCTGGGGACTCTGGAACTCTCCTTCTCCCGGCCCTACTGCCAAACTTCCTCAGTGTTGTCTGCACTTGGCCCCGGACCCCTGGCCCCTCAGCTGCCCTGCCCTGCGCCTGCCCCGAGTGGCCTGGCCCAGGCGGCCGTGCCTTACTCCTCGGTTCTTCTTCTTCCTCCTCTGAGGGATCCGGCCCCGGCTCGGGGTCCCGAAAACCCACTTCTCTCCCCTTTTTGGGCATGAGCTTTTTGTTGTTGTTGTTGTTGATGTCATCTTTTTTCCTCATTAAATGTTGGGAAAGTGGAGTCGGGTGTGGCTTTGTCCTTGGGGCAGGTGGCTGGTGGGTGAGCAGGGAAGCAGGTGGGGAGGCTGTCGGACTCTGGAGGAGCGGGAGGGAGGGTAACTCATTGCAGGGGTCCTGAGGATCTGAGGAGGGCCGGGGCCACGTCCAATCCATCACCAGCCAGCCCTGGTGGCTGCACCTTCAAGATACAATCGAATCTGCTCCCTTCTCCCCACCTCCACTGCCCCCAGCCCGGTCCCAGCTACCCCCGGCTCCTGCCGGGATGCCAGTCTCCCCGCTTCTGTCCCGCCTGCCCTCATCCTATTCTCAACGCAGCAGGCACTGGGAACCTGAGAAGCTGAAGGGTGGATCTTGTCCCACTCTGGGCAGAGCTCCCCAGTGTCATCATAGCACCCAAACGCCTTCCTATCTGACCACTCTTTACTGCCCCAGCTGCATCTCCGTCCTGATGCGCCCACCTACTTCTTTCCCACCCCCACGCCCCCGAAAACACACACACACCTGTTAGAGTCATGCAGGTGGGGAGGAAGTGGGATGCAATTTCAAAGAGAGTGGCCAGGAATGATATTTGAGTGAGCCAGCTGGAACGCGGGGGCAAGAGAGTTCCAGACGGGGAAAGAGCCAGTGCAAGGGCCCTGAGGCAGGTGTGGGCCTGGCGTGTTTCAGAGAGGGGAGGCCAGTGTGGCTGGATGGGAGGGAGCAGGGTGGAGAGGAGAGGGGAGGAGGCCAGAGAAGATGGCTGGGGGGGGGTGGGGGTGCCCGAGTCACATCCGACTTTGTGGCCACTGTAAAGGGCTCTGTCTTTGTCTGAGCGAGAGGGGAGCCCAGGGAGGGTTTGGGATAGAGGAGTTTTGTGACCTGACTTGGGTGTTAGCGCCGCCCAGCAGCTTCAGCAGTCCATCTGTGGGGCCAAGGCGGTGGACTAACTTTGGGCTTTGCTGGGTGAGGGAGGGAGGCTCAGACTGTGTTCTGGTCTCTTGATGATCCAGCCCCACGATTCTGGGCCAGTCTTGGGAGCCCCATCTGGAAAGGGTGGGTCCCAGTGCCCCTTCTTCTTGTCCCTTTCCTCCAGCCGCCCTTTGCTGTGCTTCCCCTCCCGCTCTGGATGCTTACAGAAGACTCATTTGTCTCCTTTCCTACCATGATAAGGCTCGATGACTCATCAGCAAAGAGCCAATGCCTTAGTAAAATAAAATAGGCCGGTTTCTCTGTTAAAAGAAAGGAGAGCCACATTCTCAGGTTAAATAAGAAGTAAAACTATGATTCCTCAATGCAATAATGGTCAAGCCTTTTCTACTGCGAGTGAAGAAAGAAACAAAGAAACGCAATAAAAAGTATTCACGTTGGCTTAAGCCAAAGGGAGAATTTCTGATCTGTGTAACTGAACGTTCCTATCTTCGGGCATGGCTGGATCCAGGATTTGGTTCTCTGAGATGCGCCTTCCTGCTCCTACTTCCGCTCTGTCCAGTGTCAGCCTGCCCCCTCTCCCCCCCTCCCCGCAGGCCCCAAAGTATCACTGGCTTGGATGGGGTCACCATGGCCATAGGAAAGCAGCGCTCTGATGGGCCAGGCCTGAGCCACAGGCCCACCCCTGGAATCAGAAGTGAAGTCAGTTCTCTCAGAATCATAACTGCTGAGGGGAAGGAAAATGGGGGTCTTCTAGGGGTAAGATAAGGATACTGGTACCGGGAGAAGGGGAATGGATGCTGGGTGACAGAACCAACAGATGTCCACTATGGTGGTGACAGATATTTCATCAAACTCAAAATCTTTCCCCAGTATTTTAAAAGAATGAGTCTAGGAAAGATGATTCCTTAACTTAATAGGACACAGGACTATTGTGCAAAAGGAAAATACTTTTCTTTTTCTTTTTTTTTTTTTTTTTGAGATTTTATTTACCTATTTGAGAGAGAGACACAGAGAGAGAGAGAGGGAGGAGGAGGAGGAGGGGACGGAGAGGGACAAGCAGACTCTGGGCTGAGCGCGGAGCTCAGCGTGGGGCTCAATCCCAGGACCCTGAGATCATGACCTGAGCCGAAATCAAGAGTTGGACACTTAACCGACTGAGCCACCCAGGCGCCCCGAGAATATTTATTTCTAATGTAATATATACTCGAGGGACATATTTAAATAACATGCAAGTCTGAAATTTAAAAGGTGAACGTTTCTTTCCATAACGTGATTGTTAGCGATGAACATTCTTGGAGTGGAGGTGGCCTGTTCCAGGTAGTTGCTATGCATTTCCCCACACGTTCACGTGGTGGGAGCATATTACAGAAATAGGAATGTGCCATGAGACGGCGAGAGAGGGAACACAAGCAGGGGGGAAGCTGGAGAGGGAGAAGCAGGCTTCCCGCTGAGCAGGGAGCCCTACGCGGGGCTCGGTCCCAGGACGCTGGCATCACGACCTGAGCCGAAGGCAAGACGCCTAACGACTGAGCCACCCAGGCGCCCCCCCTCGGCTTGTTTTAATCTCTTTCTATGTTAGTACCCGGGTATCTCCTTTGCTCTTTAACTGCTGCGTGATGTTCCACCAGGACAGTTGTACCTTGACTTACTGAACCTTTCTCAGTTGATGTGCATTTGCCTTCTTTCCAATTTTTCACCATGACAAATGATGCTAGAATTAATATCATGCAAGAGTTTCTCTATGATAGATTCCCAAAGTTGGGTCAAGGTATATTCACATCTTTAATTTTAACAAATAATGTCAAGTGAATTTCTGAATACGTTTTACAAACACTCCAGCTGAGAGTGTGTAAGAGACTGCTTGCAACTAACCCTGACCAAACACTGACATTGGAGACTGTCAGTGTTTTAAACTTCATCAACTGAATGTATATATATATATATATATATATATATGTATATATATACACACACACTTGATTCTGTTATTGGTAATGTCGGGCATCAGTATTTTCTCTACCAATGAGTTGCTAATATCATTTGCCATGTTTTCTATGTTCTTTATTAATAATGAATAAAACCTCAAAACAATCAAAATATCCATCAGTGGGTGCATACTACTCAGCAACGACAATGGGACAAACATACACCTGAAAGGGGTGAACTCTGTCGTATATAAATTATGCCTCAATCGATCGGACTTAAACAAACAGGATCTAAACAAGAAGGGGTAAAACGGTAAGACACAGTGAAAGGAGAAAGACCTATGTTCCGGGATAGGAATCGCAACCCAGGAAAAGCTGAGGGGATGTCCAGGGTGACAGCTGTGCAGTCAGTCAGCCAGCCTCGAGAGAAACCAGTCTCGACAGAAAGGAGAGAGAAGACACTTAGGGAAATGGTTTGTAAATTTACCATTGTCATCAAGGTGATTTTTAACCTCAGGGGGAAAAATACCTAAAATGAGTGGAATGAGGGGGCGCCTGGGTGGCTCAGTCGGTGAAGCGTCTGCCTTCCGTTCAGGTCGTGATCCTGGGGTCCTGGGATCGAGCCCCGCATTGAGCTCTGCGCTCAGCCCGGAGTCTGCTTGTCCCTCTGCCCCTCCCCCCCCCCCACGCCTGCTCTTGTGCACTCTCTCCCTCTCTCTCTCAAATAAATAAAATCTTTAAAAAAAACCAAAATGAGTAGAATGTAATAGAACCATTCTGAGAGCATAAGGTGAAGAAGTGTAGTAAGTAGTGGAGTAAAGGAGCTCAATTTTCATCTCTCCATCGATAAGTAGTGTCTAAAAATGATGAAAGAAAGGAAAGAAGGGAATGAAAGGAAAAAAAAAAAAGGAGGGAGAGAATGAGAGAAAGTCAGAGAGACAGAGACGGAAAGAGAGAGACAGATCCCCGCTGTAGCCGCTACAGCTGCTGCATCTAGTCAGGTGAGGTTCTCATCATTTTCATTAACTCCACTGTCATCACCATCATGACCGCCACCATCACGATGAGCATCAGTTCTCCCCTCTCAGCCCACATCAGGGCTCTTCAAGTTCTGCAAAGGCAGAGGCCTATGAAATAAAAAAACATGAAACACCCCCCAAGAAACATACACGAAATACAGGAAACAAAAGTTCGATCAGGTAATCAAGGGCGATGACCTGGGAGAAGGAAAAGAAACGAGATGAACCCTGAACTGCCGCAGCTTACTGTCTGGAGAGAGTGTCTGCAAACACAGCCCAGCAGGGGCGCCTGGGCGGCTCGGTCGTTAAGCGTCTGCCTTCGGCTCAGGTCATGACCCCAGGGTCCTGGGATCGAGCCCCGCATCGAGCCCCACATCGGGCTCCCTGCTCGGCGGGAAGCCTGCTTCTCCCCCTCCCACTCCCCCTGCTAGTGTTCCTGCTCTCGTTATCTCTCTCTCTCTGTCAAATAAATAAAATCTTTAAAAAAAAAAAGAATACAGCCCAGCAGAATCCCTGACTTGGGGAGACAGAACGGGGAGTGCAGGAGGCTGAGTTGGCAGGGCAGAGGACCGGAGACCAGAGAGCTGCAGAGGGACAGAACGCTGCACATCCGCAGAGGGTCCCGCTGGAGTAAGCAGCAGACCCCCGGTCAGCACAGGCGCGTGAGCAAAGTAGCTGAGGCCGAGGAAAGGACCACTCGCAAGGGTGAAAGGTAACTGTGCCCGGCGCTCACGCAAGACGGGGACTAGTAGCCAGAATGGGAAACCTCACGATTCAGGAGGCATCAGGTAGGGTACTCAGAAAGGTCTTGCCTCGGTGGTGTGGGAAAAAAAAAAAAAACGGATTCTACACCAATAGCTGCTCTGGTCCCGCTAATTCTTTTTTTTTTTTCCCCCTTAAGATTTATTTATTTACTTGAGGGGGGGGAGGGGCAGAGGGACAGAGAGAGAGAATCCTCAAGCAGACTCCCCACTGATCATGGAGCCCAATACGGGGCTCGATCCCAGGACCCTGAGGTCATGACCTGAGCCGAAACCGAGAGTCGGGCGCGTAACCGGCTGAGCCACCCAGGCGCCCCTGGTCCCACTAGTTCTTAAAAGCAAGACTCCAAAGAACCAATCTGTCATCGCTTCTCGGCCTTTTGGCTAAGACCAAGTGTAGTAAAAGAACCAATCTGTTTCCAAGTAACAGCATCCCAGAACAAAGCTTATGTTCAGGAAGAAAAAGGAAAAAAAGACACCGCACCAAAGGTCAAATACACAACGCCTGGCATCCAATCTAAAATCACGAGGCATGCAAAGAAGCACGGAAATACAACCCCATGAGGAGGAGTAATCACTCCATCACATATTTATTTATTTTCCGGTAAAAGGCGTGCCGACTGTAAAGGAAGATCTAAAACTGCTTTTGCTTACGGATATCATGGCCGTGTGGGTAGAAAGTCCAACGGAACCTACATGTTACTAGTAGTTTAAGGAGGTTCCAAGATGCAAGCATTTGGAGAGAGCTAGCCAACCAACACCGCCCCCCGACCCACCAGGCAAACGCCTAGCCGGTTGTTGCGGCGCTTCTTTGCTCTGAAACAAGGCCAGTAAGCCACAAAATTCCTGTTGTGGTGTTTCTGTGTTTATTTCCCTCGTTCAGAATAAGTTTTTATTCTGGCAGCAAGCCAACCTAGTGGTGATGTGGGGAGACCAGAATTCTGGAGGGAGGGCGTATTTTCTGGAGAGCAATCGTGTACTGTAGGTTGAGAAGCTGAAGAACACGAAAAGTAAAAACTCGGTAATTCTACCTCTTGGAATCGATCTTGAGGAAATAACCTTTCACGCAAAGACTGATGCCCCGGGGCGCCCGGGTGGCTCAGTCGGTGAAGCGTCTGCCTTCGGCTCAGGTCATGATCCCGGGGTCCTGGGATCGAGCCCCCGTCAGGCTCCCCGCTCCGCAGGAAGCCTGCTTCTCCCTCTCCCGCTCCCCCTGCTTGTGTTCCCTCTCTCGCTGTGTCTCTCTGTCAAATAACTAACTAAAATCTTTAAAAAAAAAAAAAAAAAGACTTATGCCCAAGAATTCCACTGAATCACTACCCATAACTGGGGAAAGACTGGGAATGATTTAACTGTTCAACATTACCTTATAATGCATTTTATGTATCTATTCAGTAACATTTTTTGAAGAGGTTTTAGAGATTGGAAAAGCTAGTAGGTTAAATGGAAAAGAAAAAAACCAGGAAAAAAGTTAATGGTAAACTTGAAAATTTACACATTATATGTTGTTATACGTTTAACGTGTAAATACAACCAAGAAGACACTCCAAAGTGTCGGCAGGATTTAGTGCTGAACATGGGGCCCGATTTTCCTCTCCCTAAGTTGTCTTCAAGAGCCTTGTGCTATTGGAATCTCTCCCCCACAACCTCCCTTCCAACGCGAGAAAGAGAAAAGGCAAGACGATCCGGAGGCACAGTAGCTGAAAAGAACCTCAAGACACAGAAATGGTAGCGCAGTTTTATTTTCTGCAGTAACAAACACTTCAAGCGCCCGATCCTCTAGCAACAGGGAAAGAGATCAAGGGGACCAAGGGCCCCCACGGGCAAAAAAGTAAACCCTGGTAACAAAGTGGCCATCAACTCCAAGTACCGACTCCCTGTGCCTTGCCTAGTAGGGGGCACAAGACTAGGCCTCAGCTCCCCCTCTTGGGCCTAGGCTTTCCGGAGGAGGGGGCCCAAAGCCCCGAATGTTTCGCATCACCAGGGAAAGCTGGTCGAGGAAGCAGTTGATCGAAACTCGGAAGAAGATGGCGTCTTCGGCGGTCCATCTCCTGAAAGTGAGCAAACACGAACATGAGGTTCCGGGCTGAGGGCCGCGGCGGGGGGCAGAGCGCCGGCCCCCTCCTCACACGCACCCTCCGCGCGCCCGGGCCCCCACGACGGCCCCCTCGGACGGACACGCGAGCCCGGCACCTGCCGCCCCCGCCCCTCCCCGCCTCCTGCTCCGCGACAACTGACACTGCCAGGGTGCTGCCGTTCACCGCGAGCTCCTTCTGAACCACCCCTCGGTGGCGCTGGGCATGCGGGGCCAGGGACCGGAGGGCCATCTCTGCCTCCAGGGGCGACCGGAAAGGCACCGTGAGCGTGCGGGGGGGACGCGGTTAAGGCACCATCCGCTCCGGAGTCTCCCGGGGCCCGAGGCCCCCTCAGCCCTCAGAGGCCCGCTTCCCCCCCGGGACGCCCGCGCTCCCCCGCGGCCCCTGCTGCCCCCTGCCCCGTCAGGCCCCTGGGGACCGCCCGCCCCCCGCGCCCCCCGCGCCCCCCGCCCAGGGACGCTCCGTGGGAAGGATACAACTCCAGCAGGCGGCTTGCCGCGGCCACAGCTACGGGCGCCGCGTCCCCACCAGGCCGCAGGGCCTGCGCCGCCTGCCCGGCCTGAGCAGGGGCATCGGCCGCCTCGCCCTCTTCTCCCTCGCCGCCGCCGGGGCCACCGTCGCCCTCAGGGCTGCCGGGCCGCTCCCGGCAACCAGCAGCTCCGGGGCTGGGCTGGCGGTCCTGGCCGCCGGCGCCGCCCGCTGCGCCCGCTCCGCCCGCCGCGCCGGCCTCGCCGGCCTCGCTGGCCTCGCTGTCCTCGCCCCCGCTGCCGTCGCGCTCGTCGCGCTCGTCGCGCTCGTCGCGCTCGTCTGGGGCCTGCATGGCTCCCCACAGCCCACCGCGAGGCCGCCCGCACTCCCCGCTCGCGGCTCAGGCGCTCAGAGCCTTCGCGAAGCTCCGCCCCTCCGCGCGCAAGGCAGCTGGGAGTGCCCACGGCGCCTGCGCAGACTGCCCCGCACAGGGCCGGTTCCCGCCAACGCGGGCTCGCTGTGGCGCCGGACATTTCCGGACCTAGCCGACCTTGAGGAGGTGGAGCCTAGTTCAGGAAGCTCCGCCTCTCGGTGCTTGACGTCACTTGGGCTCCCTAGCGGGCAGGCACCATCCCCCGCCCCCCCCCCGCCCCCCGCAGAGCCTTCTCGTGAGGCCGCTGGCACGTGACTCCCTCCCTTGACTAAGCTCGTCCCTGTTTTCCGCGGTAGCTGCACCGGCTCGCAGTCCCACCCAGGGCGCACGAAGTTGCCTTTCTGTCTACATCCTCGCCAACACTTGTTATGTCTTGTGTTTGTGCTTTTAGACGTTCTGACAGGTGTGAGGCGGTATCTCATCCTTTTGATTGGCATTTCCCTGACGCCCAGTGACGTTGAACATCTTTTCATTTGTCTGTTGGCCATCTGTGTATCTTCTTTGCAAATATGTCTATTCATGTCATCTGCCCGTTCGTAAAAACTGGATTATTTATTATTTTGGTGTTGAGTTGTATAACTTCTTTTTATATTTTGAATATTAACTCCTTATTGGACGCATCAGCGGCAAATATCTTCTCTCCATTTGTAGGTTGTCTTTTTGTTTTGTTGATGGTTTCCTTCGCTGTGCAAAAGCTTTTATCTTGGTGTAGTCCCAGTAGCTTAATTTCGCTTTTGGTGGATTTATTCCCAGGGTGCAAGGATGATTCACTATTCATAAATCAATCAACGTGGTACCTCACATTAGCAAGAGAAAGGATAAAAACCATATGATCACTTTCATAGATGCAGGAAAAGCATTTGACAAACTACAACATTCAGTCACAATAAGAACTCTCAACAAGGGTTTAGAGGGAACATACCTCAACATCATAAAGCCTCCACCAAAAAACTAAAACTGATAAAGGAATTCAGTAAAGTCATAGTATATAAAATTAATATACAGAAATCCCTTGCATTTCTATACACTAGTAATGAAGTAGCAGAAAGAGAAATTAAGAAAACAATCCCATTTACAATTGCACCAGAAAGAATAGAATACCTAGGAATAAACTTAACCAAGGAGGTGAAAGACTCGTACTCTGAAAACTATAAAACACTGATGAAAGGAATTGAAGATGACACAAACAAATGGAAAGCTATTCCATCCATGCTCATGGCTTGGGAGAACCAGTATTGTTAAAATGTCCATACTACCCCAAACAACCTACAGATGTAATACAATCCCTATCAAAATAGCATTGCATTTCTCACATAACTGAACAAATAATCCCAAAATTTTATGGAACTATAAAAGACCCCGAGGAGCCAAAGCAATCTTGAAAAAGAAGAACAAACCTGGAGATATCACAGTCCCAGATTTTAAGATATACTACAAAGATGTAGTGATCAAAACAGTATGGTACTGATATAAAAATAGACACGTAGATCAATAGAACAGAATAGAGTGTTCAGAAATAAACCCATGAGATTATGGTCAATTAATCTATGACAAAGGAGGTAGGAATATCCAATGAGGAAAAGACGTTCCCTTCAACAAATGGTGCTTGGAAAACTGGACAGCTGCATGCAAATGAATGAAATTGGACCACTTTCTTATAGCACCGACAAAAAATAAACTCAAAATGGCTTAAAGATCTAAATGTGAGGGGTGCCTGGGTGGCTCAGTCGGTTAAGCGTCCGACTCGATTTCTGCTCAGGTCATGATCTCAGGGCTGTGAGATTGAGCCCCGTGTGGGGCTCCATGCTGGGTGTGGAGCCTGCTTAAGAGCCTCTCTCTCCCTCTCCTTCTGTCCCTCCTGCCTCCCCTCTAGCTCTCTAAAAAAAAAAAAAAAAAAAATATATATATATATATATATATATATATATATATATATATATATAAATGTGAGACCTGAAATCATAAAATTCCCAGAGTGATTTTTTTTTTAAAGGAGGAAGGAATATGGGACAGGAGAACAGCCCTGGGGGAGGCACACTGAAGCTCCTACCCCGAGGTGTATGGTGTTGAGGAGAGGGCAGTGAGAAGACAGTGTCCTCCAGGATGGAGCCAAGCTTCCTTGAGGGCTGAGCGTAGATGAATGCCTTGAGTAGAGATTGAGCACAAGTATGAGTTCCAGAGAGACAGGGTGGGAGGGGAGACGTGTGGGTGAGGTGGCTTGCTCAGGGAAAGGACATCCAGACTCTGCTGTTTGAGATCAGGCTTCAATTCCAGTCCCACCAAGGGTTTTCAGGGTCAGGTGGGGACATTGGATTTAAAAGTGCTATTTTAGCATCCTTTAAATGTATAGAATAGTGTCTCTCCTTTCACCAGCTAATGTTATGAATTTCATTAGTAGATGTCACAACATCATTCTCATATTCCTATTCTCCCCAGCTGGAGAAAGGTCTGGCTTGGTCACAGCAACTTCACTTCTGAACAAAGATGCCTTGTCTTCTCCACCCCTTCAAGTGGGAGGAGATGGCAGGTGTCCAGTTCAGCCTCAGCCCAGAATTTCTGCTGTTATCACTTTCATTTTCTCATTCAACCAACACTCCCTGAGTGACTCCCGTGGGCCAGACATTTGTCAAGTTAAATCCAGGCTGCACTCCTTCACACTGAAGCTGGCACATGCCTGATGCTTTGGGGTGAATCCAATCACTTAAGAGTTTGAAATTTAGTGTAGACGGCGGAGTGGGGGAGCACCTGGCTGGCTCAGTCAGTAGAGCATGCGACTTTTATTTTTTCGTAATAGGTTCCATGCCCAATATGGGGCTTGAACTCATGACCCAAGATCAAGAGTCACATGCTCCAAAGACTGAGCCATCCAGGGGCCCCAAGCATGCAACTCGATCTTGGGTGTTCAAGCCCCATGTTGTGTGTAGTGCTTACTTTAAAAAAAAAGAAATTTAGTGTAGATGGTCCATTTGGTGTGCCAGATTTTTCCCCATTCCAGCAAAGATAAAATATTTTTGTTGCATTTTTGGTTATAAAATGTTGTGGTTTTTTGGATTTTAGTTTCAGTTTATGGAAGCAAAACATGGTCATTGGACATAGTTGCAGAATTACAGAAACTTGTAGAATGACCAAAAAATACCCTCCACTCTCTCACCACCTAGAGAGAACCACTGTGAACATTTTAATGGTTTCCCTCAGGTTTCTTTATGAATTACAAATGTATGTGCATGCATATTTAAAGCAGGGAAACAAACCTGGAATCATAATGTATTTACAATTCTGTATTTATTTATACTTTTAACCTTTCTTACAAGTGTAGTATATGCTTAATATAAAAGACATACAGCAGGGGCGCCTGGGTGGCTCAGTCGTTAAGCGTCTGCCTTTGGCTCTGGTCATGATCCTGGGGTCCTGGGATCGAGCCCCACATCGGGCTCCCTGCTCCGCGGGAAGCCTGCTTCTCCCTCTCCCACCCCCCCCCTGCTTGTGTTCCCTCTCTCGCTGTGTCTCTCTCTGTCAGATAAATAAACAAAACCTTAAAAAAAAAAAAAAAAAGACATACGGCCTTTACACAAATGTGTAAGTTAGAGGCAAGTATTTCTAGTGGTCTCAGTTCCTGCACTAGCCACCATGACCGAGTGTCAGTGTATTCTTCCAGATTTTTCCTTAGGATGTGTTAACTTGCTTTTATATATTTTTATTAATATAAAAGGATCATACCATGTACTAAATCACTGTTTAAAATTCTTATTCCATAAATGCCATTTTCCTGTCATTTGTACAATTTTCCACTGGGTTGTTGTCTTTTGTGTATTGGTTTCTAAGAGTTATTTGCATTGTAGTGATATTAGCCTTAGTTTAATATTTGGGTTACAAATCCTTTTGTAATTGGTTATTTGTATTTTCATCTTATTTTTGGTATTTTATTCCATAGTAGAATCCAACATTTTTTTTTTTTAAATATTTTATTCATTTATTTGACAGAGAGAGACACAGTGAGAGAGGGAACACAAGCAGGGGGAGTGGGAGAGGGAGAAGCAGGCTTCCCACTGAGCAGGGAGCCTGATGCGGGGCTCGATCCCAGGACCCCGGGATCATGACCTGAGCCGAAGGCAGACGCTTAACGACTGAGCCACCCAGGCACCCCAGAATCCAACATTTTTTACGTAATTAGAGATTGATTTTTGGGGAGGTGGGGATTCTGGATTTTTTATTGTGCTTTGTTAACTATTTGACTTACAAATAATTTTCCCAGTTGTTCTCATTGTGATGTTTTTAGTGATATTTTCTGCCATAAATAAATTTAACATTTCTTTATAATCAGATATTGAACAATTTTTATTCATTCATGGCTTATGGGTTTTGTATTGTATGTTAAAATCCTTCATCAGTGTTTTCTCCTTTTATTTTTATGGTTTCATATTTTCTATTTAATTGTATGCTTTCATCTCCCACCATTTAAACTTTGATTCTTTTGGAAATTTAGTTTTCTGTAATAAGCAAGGTCAAGACCAGCTTTCTTTTTCTTCTCACTTGAGTAACTCAGATAATTTCACCATTGTTCTTTTTTAAAATTTTATTTTTAAAGATTTTATTTATCTATTGGAGAGAGAGAGCACGAGCGAGGGGAGGGGCAGAGGCAGAGGGAGAAGCAGGCTCCCCACTGAGCAGGAAGCCCCATGTGGGGCTCAATCCCAGGATCCTGGAATCATGACCAGAGCCAAAGGCAGACACTTAACCGACTGAGCCACCCAGGTGCCCCTCACCATTGTTCTTTACGTACTCTTTCAAGCTTGGTTTCACTCTGGCTTCTGACTCTTAAATTTAAACTTTTTCTCCAGTCACATCTCTGGGTTGGGTTTGTCCCTTATGACACAATTGCTGGTGTCCTGGCTAATGAACCCTACCTTCCCGTGAGGACACGAAACTTGTGTTTGATTTTGGACATCAACTTTGCAGCCACATATCTTGGCATTTTTTGCCATATCCACTACTCTGCTACATGGTAGAGTAATTTTCCTCATTCCCTAACCATGTAATGTGCTGTAATTACAGTGACCTGGTTAAATGTGTCATAGGGGGACTTTGTGGTTCCAGCAAAATTATGAATAAAATAACCTGAAAACTCCTTCACCAGTAATACCAGAACTGCGTATTTGTACATATATGCATGTGTATAAAAATTTTTAAAACAAAAAATCCGTAGAGACATTACTTATAATAGTCAAAAATAGAAAAATTCCAGAAGCACTAGAATGGATGAAAAAAGCTGTGGTACAGGGGCGCCTGGGTGGCTCAGTCATTACGTGTCTGCCTTCGGCTCAGGTCATGATCCCGGGGTCCTGGGATCGAGCCCCACCTCGGGCTCCCTGCTCGGCGGGAAGCCTGCTTCTCCCCCTCCCACTCCCCCTGCTTGTGTTCCCTCTCTCTCTGTGTCTCTCTCTGTCAAATAAATAAATAAAATCTTAAAAAAAAAAAAAAAAAGCTGTGGTACAATCATATAATGGATTATTATGTAAAAACCAGTGCTACATGCAGCAACATACATGTATCTTAAAAACATAATATAAGCAGAAGAGACCAGACACAAAAGAATACATCCTATACAAGTCCATTTTCATAACATTCAAAAACAAGCAAAAATGTTCTATGGCGTTAAAAGTCAGGATGGCCACTTGTGGGGAGGACAGAGGGAGCAGGTATTGGGGAAGCGGCACAGGTGAGCTCTGGGGCACTGGTATTGATTTGAATGGTTTGGTTTCTTGATTTCTGTGGCGGTTACATGGCTATATAGAGCTCTACACATAGGATTTGTGCACTTTTCTATATAAATGTTATGCTACCAAAAAAACGTATTAGGAATAAAACTAGCACAAGTGTAAGAATTACAGTTATAAAGTAGAAGTTAATGTTATTTTGCCTAACAATGTGGAAATGATATAAGCAAAATAATTGAGAGAGGAAAGTGGAAAGAATGTGGAGAGTATTATAAATATCCTGATTTCCTCATATTTTGTAGCCAGGAGGAAAAACTTAGGTATAATTTAAAGCCATTTCATCAAATAATTGAGGTATAGGTATATTTAAATGTACAAAGATAAATATTCAGAGAATACTGTAATGTGATTAACTTGAATGGTTGTGGAAAGGGAAGGAGGGACAGTTGATGCTCATTGTAGAGAATGAAGACGCTGTCCAGAGCTGCACTGTCCTATATGGTGGCCACTAGTCACATGTGGCTATTTAACTGTAATTAATTGAAATTAAAAATTCACTTCCTTACCTACACATGTGGCTAGTGGCTTCTTTATTTTACAGTACACGTATGGAACATTTCCATCATCACAGGAAGTTCTATACAGGTTAGTATAAACAAGGACAGGATTAAATGTGTTATATAAAGCTGTAGTTATTAATGTAACCCCTAGAAAAAATTCAGACTGTCCAGATTACCAGAAGAGACACAAAATAAAATGATGAAAACAGCAATCTTTCAGCAAAAGATTTAAAAATTAAGTGAGCACTAAAAACTGAGGGAATGACATAAAATACAATGACAGAACTACCACCAAACCCATCTATTGGATCAACAAGTGTGAATTGGCCAAACTCATCTATTAAAAGATGGGCATAGAATTTCAGTTTTGCAAGATGAAAAAGTTCTAGAGGTCTGTTGCACAACAATGTGCATGTAGTTAACACTACTATACCGTACACTTCAAAGTGGTTAAGATGAAGAGGGAGGCAAACCATAAGAGACTCTTAATGATAGAGAACACACTGAGGGTTACTGGAGGGGGGCGTGGATTACATGTGTGATGGGCATTAAGGAGGGCTCTTGTGATGAGCACTGGTGTTGTACGGAAGTGATGAATCACTAAATTCTACCCCTGAAACCAATATTACACTATATGTGAACTAACTAGAATTTTTTTTTTTAAAAAAAGATTTTATTTATTTATTTGAGAGAGAGAGAATGAGAGACAGAGCAGGAGAGGGAGGAGGGTCAGAGGGAGAAGCAGACTCCCCGCTGAGCAGGGAGCCCGATGCGGGACTCGATCCCGGGACTCCAGGATCATGACCTGAGCCGAAGGCAGTCGCTTAACCAACTGAGCCACCCAGGCGCCCTAGAATTTAAACAAAAACTTAAAAAAATGAAAATTAAAAATGGTTACGATGATAAATTTTATGTTTTCTTATCGTATGAAAGAAACAAAAAGGATGTTTCAATTGGATCACAATGCATAACCCAATTTTATGCTCCATACAAGAGAGCTACCTAAAGTTATTTTCAACTTGTCTGAATCAAAGAATGGTCACAGACACATGCGGTGAATAAAAACAAAGATAATAAATTCAAGGAATCAAGAACTTGTGTACATGGCCGAATTCATTCAAAAAGTATTACATGTGGAGGGGTGAAAGAACACCTTGTAAGAATAAAGGGCTCAAACCTCAGTGAAAATCTAGCAGTTTTGAATATATATGGAAAATAAAAATCTTCAACATTCAAAAGCAAAAATGAAAAGGAACTGCAAGAAGAAAGACAAAAAACCATAGAAGCATTCTTTTTCTTGTAAAAGGCTTATTTTATTACGCTCCTCTTTCATTCAGTCATGTGATCTAATTGCAGATTTATGATCAGTCTTTTGTTTCTTGTCCTTGCAATGTCCACAGAAGCAAATTTGCAATTATCTGTCAGCCTGTGACTGACCAAATGGACAGACGAACCTACAGAGAGGCGGCACTTATCGAACACCTAGAGCCAGATGCACTCTTCTAAATGCCTTCAGTATTAACTATGCCCATGTCATCCTCTCAATAATCCTTTGAGGTAGGTCCTTTCATTGTCCCATTTTACCAATGAAGAAACAAGCCTAGAGAATGCAACGTGAGGAGAAGACAGAAGAACTAAATAACATCGTGGATGAGGCATATCAAATTGGTGTATTTAAATCTCTACCCTGAAAAAAAAAATCTCTACCCTGAAAACAACAAATGCACCTTCTTTTCTTTTTTAAGATTTTATTTATTTATTTGACACAGAGAGAGCAAGTGCACAAGCAGGGGGAGCAGCAGAGGGAGAGAGAGAAGCAGACTCCCTGCTGAGCAAGGAGCCCAATGCGGGGCTCGATCCCAGGACCCTGGAATCATGACCTGAGCTGAAGGCAGATGGTTAACTGACTGAGCCACCCAGGCGCCCCTACACCTACTTTTCAACTATCCATGGAGCATTCTTAAAAAGTGACCATATATCAGACCACAACCTTAATTTCCAAAAAGTACAAATACATACATACATAAATCCAATAATGCTAAAAATTAATTTAAAAAGTGAAAACCACCCTCTCATCTGGAAAGTTTTAAATACTGCCTTAAATCTCGATTCAAAGCCTATATCCAGAATAAACTTTAAGAGTGTCTAGAAAAGGACAATGAAAACACTATGGGTTCAAAGGCATGCAATAAGGTTAAAAAAGTGGTAGGAGGAAAATGTGTAGCCTTAAATACTTGTGCGAATGAGCCAGAAAATATGAAAATAAAGAAATTAAGTATCCACCGCAAATGATTAGAGAACAAACCACAAATAAACCTAAGAAAAACAGGGGCGCCTGGGTGGCTCAGTCGTTAAGCGTCTGCCTTTGGCTCAGTTCATGATCCCAGGGTCCTGGGATCGAGCCCTGCATCGGGCTCCCTACTCAGAGGGAAGCCTGCTTCTCCCTCTCCCACTGCCCCTGCTTGTGTTCCCTCTCTCGTTGTCTCTCTCTTTATCAAATAAATAAATAAAATCTTAAAAAAAAAACTAATACATGATTAAGTGGGATTTATTTGGGGAATGTAGGGATGGTTCCATATTAGAAAATCTATGGAAATAATACACCATATTAATTGGTCAAAAGTGAAAAATCATATGATCAGTTTTCCACAGATACTATAGAGGTATCTAACAAGATCAAATATCCTTTTTGCTTTACAAAAAACCTTGGTATAATCAGATGAGGGGATTCTTCCGTTACATTACATATTTCTATCAATAACTCAAAATCCAAAGAACAACAGAAGCATCCCCATTAAAGTCTGGACCAAAAGATATCATTTATCACCGCTATAATTTTACATTATTGCGTAAGTAGACAATAAAACCAGACAAGTAAAAAAGATGTAAGTATAAATATCTAAAAGAAGGAGGTAAACTTATCATTATTTGAAGCTGATATAGTTGTTTACCTGAAAAACACAAGGTGATCCAACTGAAAAACTATTACAAATAAGTGCATTCAGTAAAGTGGCCCTGTGCATAAATAAAGCAATAACTAGTAAGGGTCAACAAAGCACCATTTACAGTAACAGTAAAGACTATGACATACTCAGGAATAAGCTTAACAAGAAAATGTGTGGGAGAAAAACTTTGGGAACTTATTAAGGGAGACAAAAAGAAGACTTGAACAAAATAATTTCAATATGTTTTATTGAACCCAATCATATCTAAAATATTATTATTGTAACATGTAGTCAATCAAAAAGTATTAAGGAGATATTTTGCATTCTAGTCACACTGTTTTCAAAAATCCATGTGCATTTTACACGTGCATCTCACTAGCACCATGACTACCATGTGGGACAGTGCAGATGTGGGGGTGGGGTGAACGCTCACACAATGCGATGGTCTGGTAAATTTGTATACCTATATGATGTTGACATCATCTACCAATACTTAAATGTATGTATTATTAGAACACAAATTACACTCGTAAGAATTTATCCCAGAGAGGTTATGACAGGCCATTCAGTATTAAGTCTCTATGTTTTTGGCAATTGGGTGTAGAAAGGTTTATAGATCGCACCTCATCCCACAGTATAGGAAGACTCACTGTATCACATTGCTGTTTTGATCAATGAAAGTGGTAATTTGATTGTTTCAGTTCATGTTTGTTTATTAACGAGGCTGATTTTTTCATATTTTTATTAGTCATTTTGTTTCTCCCTCTGTGAATTGTCTTTTCATCTTTTTGGTTCATTTTCTTTTAATATCTTCATGGGTTGGATGTTTTAACCTTTTATAATAAACTTTTAAAATTAATGGGATATTAACATTTTGTTATACAGATGACAAATGTTTCTTCAATGGTCTTTTTATTCTTATGTCAATAAATCTATCAGTTTTCACGTGTGATCTTTTCCATTGCCTTTTTGATTCAGAAGGCTCGCTTCATCTTGAGCACATATTATCAATATAATATTTTAAAAATAGTTTCATGTTTTATATTTAACCCTTCTTATCCATCTAAGAATTATTTCGCTGTGAAGAGCTGACATTATTATTTTTTTTTTTTAAAGATTTTATTTACTTATTTGACAGAGAGAGACACAGTGAGAGAGGGAACACAAGCAGGGGGAGTGGGAGAGGGAGAAGCAGGCTTCACGCTGAGCAGGGAGCCCGATGCGGGGCTCGATCCCAGGACCCTGGGATCATGACCTGAGCCGAAGGCAGACGCTTTAACGACTGAGCCACCCAGGCGCCCCGAGCTGACATTATTTTTGCCTTTTTCCTCAGCACCATGTATTAGATAACATTTGCCTGCTGATTTGTTCTTATATATGAGGTATGTTTGTAAATTTCCTATTCTGTTTCATGAATTGTAATCTGTATGGTGATTTGTCTGTCAACACCCCTCTGTTTAAATTATCTTACTTTTTTTAAAAAAGGTTTTATTTATTTATTTGACAGAGAGAGAGACAGCGAGAGAGGGAACACAAGCAGGGGGAGTGGGAGAGGGAGAAGCAGGCTTCCCGCTGAGCAGGGAGCCCGATGTGGGGCTCGATCCCAGGACGCTGGCATCACGACCTGAGCCGAAGGCAAGACGCCTAACGACTGAGCCACCCAGGCGCCCCCCCTCGGCTTGTTTTAATCTCTTTCTATGTTAGTACCCGGGTATCTCCTTTGCTCTTTAACTGCTGCGTGATGTTCCACCAGGACAGTTGTACCTTGACTTACTGAACCTTTCTCAGTTGATGTGCATTTGCCTTCTTTCCAATTTTTCACCATGACAAATGATGCTAGAATTAATATCATGCAAGAGTTTCTCTATGATAGATTCCCAAAGTTGGGTCAAGGTATATTCACATCTTTAATTTTAACAAATAATGTCAAGTGAATTTCTGAATACGTTTTACAAACACTCCAGCTGAGAGTGTGTAAGAGACTGCTTGCAACTAACCCTGACCAAACACTGACATTGGAGACTGTCAGTGTTTTAAACTTCATCAACTGAATGTATATATATATATATATATATATATGTATATATATACACACACACTTGATTCTGTTATTGGTAATGTCGGGCATCAGTATTTTCTCTACCAATGAGTTGCTAATATCATTTGCCATGTTTTCTATGTTCTTTATTAATAATGAATAAAACCTCAAAACAATCAAAATATCCATCAGTGGGTGCATACTACTCAGCAACGACAATGGGACAAACATACACCTGAAAGGGGTGAACTCTGTCGTATATAAATTATGCCTCAATCGATCGGACTTAAACAAACAGGATCTAAACAAGAAGGGGTAAAACGGTAAGACACAGTGAAAGGAGAAAGACCTATGTTCCGGGATAGGAATCGCAACCCAGGAAAAGCTGAGGGGATGTCCAGGGTGACAGCTGTGCAGTCAGTCAGCCAGCCTCGAGAGAAACCAGTCTCGACAGAAAGGAGAGAGAAGACACTTAGGGAAATGGTTTGTAAATTTACCATTGTCATCAAGGTGATTTTTAACCTCAGGGGGAAAAATACCTAAAATGAGTGGAATGAGGGGGCGCCTGGGTGGCTCAGTCGGTGAAGCGTCTGCCTTCCGTTCAGGTCGTGATCCTGGGGTCCTGGGATCGAGCCCCGCATTGAGCTCTGCGCTCAGCCCGGAGTCTGCTTGTCCCTCTGCCCCTCCCCCCCCCCACGCCTGCTCTTGTGCACTCTCTCCCTCTCTCTCTCAAATAAATAAAATCTTTAAAAAAAACCAAAATGAGTAGAATGTAATAGAACCATTCTGAGAGCATAAGGTGAAGAAGTGTAGTAAGTAGTGGAGTAAAGGAGCTCAATTTTCATCTCTCCATCGATAAGTAGTGTCTAAAAATGATGAAAGAAAGGAAAGAAGGGAATGAAAGGAAAAAAAAAAAAGGAGGGAGAGAATGAGAGAAAGTCAGAGAGACAGAGACGGAAAGAGAGAGACAGATCCCCGCTGTAGCCGCTACAGCTGCTGCATCTAGTCAGGTGAGGTTCTCATCATTTTCATTAACTCCACTGTCATCACCATCATGACCGCCACCATCACGATGAGCATCAGTTCTCCCCTCTCAGCCCACATCAGGGCTCTTCAAGTTCTGCAAAGGCAGAGGCCTATGAAATAAAAAAACATGAAACACCCCCCAAGAAACATACACGAAATACAGGAAACAAAAGTTCGATCAGGTAATCAAGGGCGATGACCTGGGAGAAGGAAAAGAAACGAGATGAACCCTGAACTGCCGCAGCTTACTGTCTGGAGAGAGTGTCTGCAAACACAGCCCAGCAGGGGCGCCTGGGCGGCTCGGTCGTTAAGCGTCTGCCTTCGGCTCAGGTCATGACCCCAGGGTCCTGGGATCGAGCCCCGCATCGAGCCCCACATCGGGCTCCCTGCTCGGCGGGAAGCCTGCTTCTCCCCCTCCCACTCCCCCTGCTAGTGTTCCTGCTCTCGTTATCTCTCTCTCTCTGTCAAATAAATAAAATCTTTAAAAAAAAAAAGAATACAGCCCAGCAGAATCCCTGACTTGGGGAGACAGAACGGGGAGTGCAGGAGGCTGAGTTGGCAGGGCAGAGGACCGGAGACCAGAGAGCTGCAGAGGGACAGAACGCTGCACATCCGCAGAGGGTCCCGCTGGAGTAAGCAGCAGACCCCCGGTCAGCACAGGCGCGTGAGCAAAGTAGCTGAGGCCGAGGAAAGGACCACTCGCAAGGGTGAAAGGTAACTGTGCCCGGCGCTCACGCAAGACGGGGACTAGTAGCCAGAATGGGAAACCTCACGATTCAGGAGGCATCAGGTAGGGTACTCAGAAAGGTCTTGCCTCGGTGGTGTGGGAAAAAAAAAAAAAACGGATTCTACACCAATAGCTGCTCTGGTCCCGCTAATTCTTTTTTTTTTTTCCCCCTTAAGATTTATTTATTTACTTGAGGGGGGGGAGGGGCAGAGGGACAGAGAGAGAGAATCCTCAAGCAGACTCCCCACTGATCATGGAGCCCAATACGGGGCTCGATCCCAGGACCCTGAGGTCATGACCTGAGCCGAAACCGAGAGTCGGGCGCGTAACCGGCTGAGCCACCCAGGCGCCCCTGGTCCCACTAGTTCTTAAAAGCAAGACTCCAAAGAACCAATCTGTCATCGCTTCTCGGCCTTTTGGCTAAGACCAAGTGTAGTAAAAGAACCAATCTGTTTCCAAGTAACAGCATCCCAGAACAAAGCTTATGTTCAGGAAGAAAAAGGAAAAAAAGACACCGCACCAAAGGTCAAATACACAACGCCTGGCATCCAATCTAAAATCACGAGGCATGCAAAGAAGCACGGAAATACAACCCCATGAGGAGGAGTAATCACTCCATCACATATTTATTTATTTTCCGGTAAAAGGCGTGCCGACTGTAAAGGAAGATCTAAAACTGCTTTTGCTTACGGATATCATGGCCGTGTGGGTAGAAAGTCCAACGGAACCTACATGTTACTAGTAGTTTAAGGAGGTTCCAAGATGCAAGCATTTGGAGAGAGCTAGCCAACCAACACCGCCCCCCGACCCACCAGGCAAACGCCTAGCCGGTTGTTGCGGCGCTTCTTTGCTCTGAAACAAGGCCAGTAAGCCACAAAATTCCTGTTGTGGTGTTTCTGTGTTTATTTCCCTCGTTCAGAATAAGTTTTTATTCTGGCAGCAAGCCAACCTAGTGGTGATGTGGGGAGACCAGAATTCTGGAGGGAGGGCGTATTTTCTGGAGAGCAATCGTGTACTGTAGGTTGAGAAGCTGAAGAACACGAAAAGTAAAAACTCGGTAATTCTACCTCTTGGAATCGATCTTGAGGAAATAACCTTTCACGCAAAGACTGATGCCCCGGGGCGCCCGGGTGGCTCAGTCGGTGAAGCGTCTGCCTTCGGCTCAGGTCATGATCCCGGGGTCCTGGGATCGAGCCCCCGTCAGGCTCCCCGCTCCGCAGGAAGCCTGCTTCTCCCTCTCCCGCTCCCCCTGCTTGTGTTCCCTCTCTCGCTGTGTCTCTCTGTCAAATAACTAACTAAAATCTTTAAAAAAAAAAAAAAAAAGACTTATGCCCAAGAATTCCACTGAATCACTACCCATAACTGGGGAAAGACTGGGAATGATTTAACTGTTCAACATTACCTTATAATGCATTTTATGTATCTATTCAGTAACATTTTTTGAAGAGGTTTTAGAGATTGGAAAAGCTAGTAGGTTAAATGGAAAAGAAAAAAACCAGGAAAAAAGTTAATGGTAAACTTGAAAATTTACACATTATATGTTGTTATACGTTTAACGTGTAAATACAACCAAGAAGACACTCCAAAGTGTCGGCAGGATTTAGTGCTGAACATGGGGCCCGATTTTCCTCTCCCTAAGTTGTCTTCAAGAGCCTTGTGCTATTGGAATCTCTCCCCCACAACCTCCCTTCCAACGCGAGAAAGAGAAAAGGCAAGACGATCCGGAGGCACAGTAGCTGAAAAGAACCTCAAGACACAGAAATGGTAGCGCAGTTTTATTTTCTGCAGTAACAAACACTTCAAGCGCCCGATCCTCTAGCAACAGGGAAAGAGATCAAGGGGACCAAGGGCCCCCACGGGCAAAAAAGTAAACCCTGGTAACAAAGTGGCCATCAACTCCAAGTACCGACTCCCTGTGCCTTGCCTAGTAGGGGGCACAAGACTAGGCCTCAGCTCCCCCTCTTGGGCCTAGGCTTTCCGGAGGAGGGGGCCCAAAGCCCCGAATGTTTCGCATCACCAGGGAAAGCTGGTCGAGGAAGCAGTTGATCGAAACTCGGAAGAAGATGGCGTCTTCGGCGGTCCATCTCCTGAAAGTGAGCAAACACGAACATGAGGTTCCGGGCTGAGGGCCGCGGCGGGGGGCAGAGCGCCGGCCCCCTCCTCACACGCACCCTCCGCGCGCCCGGGCCCCCACGACGGCCCCCTCGGACGGACACGCGAGCCCGGCACCTGCCGCCCCCGCCCCTCCCCGCCTCCTGCTCCGCGACAACTGACACTGCCAGGGTGCTGCCGTTCACCGCGAGCTCCTTCTGAACCACCCCTCGGTGGCGCTGGGCATGCGGGGCCAGGGACCGGAGGGCCATCTCTGCCTCCAGGGGCGACCGGAAAGGCACCGTGAGCGTGCGGGGGGGACGCGGTTAAGGCACCATCCGCTCCGGAGTCTCCCGGGGCCCGAGGCCCCCTCAGCCCTCAGAGGCCCGCTTCCCCCCCGGGACGCCCGCGCTCCCCCGCGGCCCCTGCTGCCCCCTGCCCCGTCAGGCCCCTGGGGACCGCCCGCCCCCCGCGCCCCCCGCGCCCCCCGCCCAGGGACGCTCCGTGGGAAGGATACAACTCCAGCAGGCGGCTTGCCGCGGCCACAGCTACGGGCGCCGCGTCCCCACCAGGCCGCAGGGCCTGCGCCGCCTGCCCGGCCTGAGCAGGGGCATCGGCCGCCTCGCCCTCTTCTCCCTCGCCGCCGCCGGGGCCACCGTCGCCCTCAGGGCTGCCGGGCCGCTCCCGGCAACCAGCAGCTCCGGGGCTGGGCTGGCGGTCCTGGCCGCCGGCGCCGCCCGCTGCGCCCGCTCCGCCCGCCGCGCCGGCCTCGCCGGCCTCGCTGGCCTCGCTGTCCTCGCCCCCGCTGCCGTCGCGCTCGTCGCGGTCGTCGCGCTCGTCGCGCTCGTCTGGGGCCTGCATGGCTCCCCACAGCCCACCGCGAGGCCGCCCGCACTCCCCGCTCGCGGCTCAGGCGCTCAGAGCCTTCGCGAAGCTCCGCCCCTCCGCGCGCAAGGCAGCTGGGAGTGCCCACGGCGCCTGCGCAGACTGCCCCGCACAGGGCCGGTTCCCGCCAACGCGGGCTCGCTGTGGCGCCGGACATTTCCGGACCTAGCCGACCTTGAGGAGGTGGAGCCTAGTTCAGGAAGCTCCGCCTCTCGGTGCTTGACGTCACTTGGGCTCCCTAGCGGGCAGGCACCATCCCCCGCCCCCCCCCCGCCCCCCGCAGAGCCTTCTCGTGAGGCCGCTGGCACGTGACTCCCTCCCTTGACTAAGCTCGTCCCTGTTTTCCGCGGTAGCTGCACCGGCTCGCAGTCCCACCCAGGGCGCACGAAGTTGCCTTTCTGTCTACATCCTCGCCAACACTTGTTATGTCTTGTGTTTGTGCTTTTAGACGTTCTGACAGGTGTGAGGCGGTATCTCATCCTTTTGATTGGCATTTCCCTGACGCCCAGTGACGTTGAACATCTTTTCATTTGTCTGTTGGCCATCTGTGTATCTTCTTTGCAAATATGTCTATTCATGTCATCTGCCCGTTCGTAAAAACTGGATTATTTATTATTTTGGTGTTGAGTTGTATAACTTCTTTTTATATTTTGAATATTAACTCCTTATTGGACGCATCAGCGGCAAATATCTTCTCTCCATTTGTAGGTTGTCTTTTTGTTTTGTTGATGGTTTCCTTCGCTGTGCAAAAGCTTTTTATCTTGGTGTAGTCCCAGTAGCTTAATTTCGCTTTTGGTGGATTTATTCCCAGGGTGCAAGGATGATTCACTATTCATAAATCAATCAACGTGGTACCTCACATTAGCAAGAGAAAGGATAAAAACCATATGATCACTTTCATAGATGCAGGAAAAGCATTTGACAAACTACAACATTCAGTCACAATAAGAACTCTCAACAAGGGTTTAGAGGGAACATACCTCAACATCATAAAGCCTCCACCAAAAAACTAAAACTGATAAAGGAATTCAGTAAAGTCATAGTATATAAAATTAATATACAGAAATCCCTTGCATTTCTATACACTAGTAATGAAGTAGCAGAAAGAGAAATTAAGAAAACAATCCCATTTACAATTGCACCAGAAAGAATAGAATACCTAGGAATAAACTTAACCAAGGAGGTGAAAGACTCGTACTCTGAAAACTATAAAACACTGATGAAAGGAATTGAAGATGACACAAACAAATGGAAAGCTATTCCATCCATGCTCATGGCTTGGGAGAACCAGTATTGTTAAAATGTCCATACTACCCCAAACAACCTACAGATGTAATACAATCCCTATCAAAATAGCATTGCATTTCTCACATAACTGAACAAATAATCCCAAAATTTTATGGAACTATAAAAGACCCCGAGGAGCCAAAGCAATCTTGAAAAAGAAGAACAAACCTGGAGATATCACAGTCCCAGATTTTAAGATATACTACAAAGATGTAGTGATCAAAACAGTATGGTACTGATATAAAAATAGACACGTAGATCAATAGAACAGAATAGAGTGTTCAGAAATAAACCCATGAGATTATGGTCAATTAATCTATGACAAAGGAGGTAGGAATATCCAATGAGGAAAAGACGTTCCCTTCAACAAATGGTGCTTGGAAAACTGGACAGCTGCATGCAAATGAATGAAATTGGACCACTTTCTTATAGCACCGACAAAAAATAAACTCAAAATGGCTTAAAGATCTAAATGTGAGGGGTGCCTGGGTGGCTCAGTCGGTTAAGCGTCCGACTCGATTTCTGCTCAGGTCATGATCTCAGGGCTGTGAGATTGAGCCCCGTGTGGGGCTCCATGCTGGGTGTGGAGCCTGCTTAAGAGCCTCTCTCTCCCTCTCCTTCTGTCCCTCCTGCCTCCCCTCTAGCTCTCTAAAAAAAAAAAAAATATATATATATATATATATATATATATATATATATATATATATATGTGAGACCTGAAATCATAAAATTCCCAGAGTGATTTTTTTTTTAAAGGAGGAAGGAATATGGGACAGGAGAACAGCCCTGGGGGAGGCACACTGAAGCTCCTACCCCGAGGTGTATGGTGTTGAGGAGAGGGCAGTGAGAAGACAGTGTCCTCCAGGATGGAGCCAAGCTTCCTTGAGGGCTGAGCGTAGATGAATGCCTTGAGTAGAGATTGAGCACAAGTATGAGTTCCAGAGAGACAGGGTGGGAGGGGAGACGTGTGGGTGAGGTGGCTTGCTCAGGGAAAGGACATCCAGACTCTGCTGTTTGAGATCAGGCTTCAATTCCAGTCCCACCAAGGGTTTTCAGGGTCAGGTGGGGACATTGGATTTAAAAGTGCTATTTTAGCATCCTTTAAATGTATAGAATAGTGTCTCTCCTTTCACCAGCTAATGTTATGAATTTCATTAGTAGATGTCACAACATCATTCTCATATTCCTATTCTCCCCAGCTGGAGAAAGGTCTGGCTTGGTCACAGCAACTTCACTTCTGAACAAAGATGCCTTGTCTTCTCCACCCCTTCAAGTGGGAGGAGATGGCAGGTGTCCAGTTCAGCCTCAGCCCAGAATTTCTGCTGTTATCACTTTCATTTTCTCATTCAACCAACACTCCCTGAGTGACTCCCGTGGGCCAGACATTTGTCAAGTTAAATCCAGGCTGCACTCCTTCACACTGAAGCTGGCACATGCCTGATGCTTTGGGGTGAATCCAATCACTTAAGAGTTTGAAATTTAGTGTAGACGGCGGAGTGGGGGAGCACCTGGCTGGCTCAGTCAGTAGAGCATGCGACTTTTATTTTTTCGTAATAGGTTCCATGCCCAATATGGGGCTTGAACTCATGACCCAAGATCAAGAGTCACATGCTCCAAAGACTGAGCCATCCAGGGGCCCCAAGCATGCAACTCGATCTTGGGTGTTCAAGCCCCATGTTGTGTGTAGTGCTTACTTTAAAAAAAAAGAAATTTAGTGTAGATGGTCCATTTGGTGTGCCAGATTTTTCCCCATTCCAGCAAAGATAAAATATTTTTGTTGCATTTTTGGTTATAAAATGTTGTGGTTTTTTGGATTTTAGTTTCAGTTTATGGAAGCAAAACATGGTCATTGGACATAGTTGCAGAATTACAGAAACTTGTAGAATGACCAAAAAATACCCTCCACTCTCTCACCACCTAGAGAGAACCACTGTGAACATTTTAATGGTTTCCCTCAGGTTTCTTTATGAATTACAAATGTATGTGCATGCATATTTAAAGCAGGGAAACAAACCTGGAATCATAATGTATTTACAATTCTGTATTTATTTATACTTTTAACCTTTCTTACAAGTGTAGTATATGCTTAATATAAAAGACATACAGCAGGGGCGCCTGGGTGGCTCAGTCGTTAAGCGTCTGCCTTTGGCTCTGGTCATGATCCTGGGGTCCTGGGATCGAGCCCCACATCGGGCTCCCTGCTCCGCGGGAAGCCTGCTTCTCCCTCTCCCACCCCCCCCCTGCTTGTGTTCCCTCTCTCGCTGTGTCTCTCTCTGTCAGATAAATAAACAAAACCTTAAAAAAAAAAAAAAAAAGACATACGGCCTTTACACAAATGTGTAAGTTAGAGGCAAGTATTTCTAGTGGTCTCAGTTCCTGCACTAGCCACCATGACCGAGTGTCAGTGTATTCTTCCAGATTTTTCCTTAGGATGTGTTAACTTGCTTTTATATATTTTTATTAATATAAAAGGATCATACCATGTACTAAATCACTGTTTAAAATTCTTATTCCATAAATGCCATTTTCCTGTCATTTGTACAATTTTCCACTGGGTTGTTGTCTTTTGTGTATTGGTTTCTAAGAGTTATTTGCATTGTAGTGATATTAGCCTTAGTTTAATATTTGGGTTACAAATCCTTTTGTAATTGGTTATTTGTATTTTCATCTTATTTTTGGTATTTTATTCCATAGTAGAATCCAACATTTTTTTTTTTTAAATATTTTATTCATTTATTTGACAGAGAGAGACACAGTGAGAGAGGGAACACAAGCAGGGGGAGTGGGAGAGGGAGAAGCAGGCTTCCCACTGAGCAGGGAGCCTGATGCGGGGCTCGATCCCAGGACCCCGGGATCATGACCTGAGCCGAAGGCAGACGCTTAACGACTGAGCCACCCAGGCACCCCAGAATCCAACATTTTTTACGTAATTAGAGATTGATTTTTGGGGAGGTGGGGATTCTGGATTTTTTATTGTGCTTTGTTAACTATTTGACTTACAAATAATTTTCCCAGTTGTTCTCATTGTGATGTTTTTAGTGATATTTTCTGCCATAAATAAATTTAACATTTCTTTATAATCAGATATTGAACAATTTTTATTCATTCATGGCTTATGGGTTTTGTATTGTATGTTAAAATCCTTCATCAGTGTTTTCTCCTTTTATTTTTATGGTTTCATATTTTCTATTTAATTGTATGCTTTCATCTCCCACCATTTAAACTTTGATTCTTTTGGAAATTTAGTTTTCTGTAATAAGCAAGGTCAAGACCAGCTTTCTTTTTCTTCTCACTTGAGTAACTCAGATAATTTCACCATTGTTCTTTTTTAAAATTTTATTTTTAAAGATTTTATTTATCTATTGGAGAGAGAGAGCACGAGCGAGGGGAGGGGCAGAGGCAGAGGGAGAAGCAGGCTCCCCACTGAGCAGGAAGCCCCATGTGGGGCTCAATCCCAGGATCCTGGAATCATGACCAGAGCCAAAGGCAGACACTTAACCGACTGAGCCACCCAGGTGCCCCTCACCATTGTTCTTTACGTACTCTTTCAAGCTTGGTTTCACTCTGGCTTCTGACTCTTAAATTTAAACTTTTTCTCCAGTCACATCTCTGGGTTGGGTTTGTCCCTTATGACACAATTGCTGGTGTCCTGGCTAATGAACCCTACCTTCCCGTGAGGACACGAAACTTGTGTTTGATTTTGGACATCAACTTTGCAGCCACATATCTTGGCATTTTTTGCCATATCCACTACTCTGCTACATGGTAGAGTAATTTTCCTCATTCCCTAACCATGTAATGTGCTGTAATTACAGTGACCTGGTTAAATGTGTCATAGGGGGACTTTGTGGTTCCAGCAAAATTATGAATAAAATAACCTGAAAACTCCTTCACCAGTAATACCAGAACTGCGTATTTGTACATATATGCATGTGTATAAAAATTTTTAAAACAAAAAATCCGTAGAGACATTACTTATAATAGTCAAAAATAGAAAAATTCCAGAAGCACTAGAATGGATGAAAAAAGCTGTGGTACAGGGGCGCCTGGGTGGCTCAGTCATTACGTGTCTGCCTTCGGCTCAGGTCATGATCCCGGGGTCCTGGGATCGAGCCCCACCTCGGGCTCCCTGCTCGGCGGGAAGCCTGCTTCTCCCCCTCCCACTCCCCCTGCTTGTGTTCCCTCTCTCTCTGTGTCTCTCTCTGTCAAATAAATAAATAAAATCTTAAAAAAAAAAAAAAAAAGCTGTGGTACAATCATATAATGGATTATTATGTAAAAACCAGTGCTACATGCAGCAACATACATGTATCTTAAAAACATAATATAAGCAGAAGAGACCAGACACAAAAGAATACATCCTATACAAGTCCATTTTCATAACATTCAAAAACAAGCAAAAATGTTCTATGGCGTTAAAAGTCAGGATGGCCACTTGTGGGGAGGACAGAGGGAGCAGGTATTGGGGAAGCGGCACAGGTGAGCTCTGGGGCACTGGTATTGATTTGAATGGTTTGGTTTCTTGATTTCTGTGGCGGTTACATGGCTATATAGAGCTCTACACATAGGATTTGTGCACTTTTCTATATAAATGTTATGCTACCAAAAAAACGTATTAGGAATAAAACTAGCACAAGTGTAAGAATTACAGTTATAAAGTAGAAGTTAATGTTATTTTGCCTAACAATGTGGAAATGATATAAGCAAAATAATTGAGAGAGGAAAGTGGAAAGAATGTGGAGAGTATTATAAATATCCTGATTTCCTCATATTTTGTAGCCAGGAGGAAAAACTTAGGTATAATTTAAAGCCATTTCATCAAATAATTGAGGTATAGGTATATTTAAATGTACAAAGATAAATATTCAGAGAATACTGTAATGTGATTAACTTGAATGGTTGTGGAAAGGGAAGGAGGGACAGTTGATGCTCATTGTAGAGAATGAAGACGCTGTCCAGAGCTGCACTGTCCTATATGGTGGCCACTAGTCACATGTGGCTATTTAACTGTAATTAATTGAAATTAAAAATTCACTTCCTTACCTACACATGTGGCTAGTGGCTTCTTTATTTTACAGTACACGTATGGAACATTTCCATCATCACAGGAAGTTCTATACAGGTTAGTATAAACAAGGACAGGATTAAATGTGTTATATAAAGCTGTAGTTATTAATGTAACCCCTAGAAAAAATTCAGACTGTCCAGATTACCAGAAGAGACACAAAATAAAATGATGAAAACAGCAATCTTTCAGCAAAAGATTTAAAAATTAAGTGAGCACTAAAAACTGAGGGAATGACATAAAATACAATGACAGAACTACCACCAAACCCATCTATTGGATCAACAAGTGTGAATTGGCCAAACTCATCTATTAAAAGATGGGCATAGAATTTCAGTTTTGCAAGATGAAAAAGTTCTAGAGGTCTGTTGCACAACAATGTGCATGTAGTTAACACTACTATACCGTACACTTCAAAGTGGTTAAGATGAAGAGGGAGGCAAACCATAAGAGACTCTTAATGATAGAGAACACACTGAGGGTTACTGGAGGGGGGCGTGGATTACATGTGTGATGGGCATTAAGGAGGGCTCTTGTGATGAGCACTGGTGTTGTACGGAAGTGATGAATCACTAAATTCTACCCCTGAAACCAATATTACACTATATGTGAACTAACTAGAATTTTTTTTTTTAAAAAAAGATTTTATTTATTTATTTGAGAGAGAGAGAATGAGAGACAGAGCAGGAGAGGGAGGAGGGTCAGAGGGAGAAGCAGACTCCCCGCTGAGCAGGGAGCCCGATGCGGGACTCGATCCCGGGACTCCAGGATCATGACCTGAGCCGAAGGCAGTCGCTTAACCAACTGAGCCACCCAGGCGCCCTAGAATTTAAACAAAAACTTAAAAAAATGAAAATTAAAAATGGTTACGATGATAAATTTTATGTTTTCTTATCGTATGAAAGAAACAAAAAGGATGTTTCAATCGGATCACAATGCATAACCCAATTTTATGCTCCATACAAGAGAGCTACCTAAAGTTATTTTCAACTTGTCTGAATCAAAGAATGGTCACAGACACATGCGGTGAATAAAAACAAAGATAATAAATTCAAGGAATCAAGAACTTGTGTACATGGCCGAATTCATTCAAAAAGTATTACATGTGGAGGGGTGAAAGAACACCTTGTAAGAATAAAGGGCTCAAACCTCAGTGAAAATCTAGCAGTTTTGAATATATATGGAAAATAAAAATCTTCAACATTCAAAAGCAAAAATGAAAAGGAACTGCAAGAAGAAAGACAAAAAACCATAGAAGCATTCTTTTTCTTGTAAAAGGCTTATTTTATTACGCTCCTCTTTCATTCAGTCATGTGATCTAATTGCAGATTTATGATCAGTCTTTTGTTTCTTGTCCTTGCAATGTCCACAGAAGCAAATTTGCAATTATCTGTCAGCCTGTGACTGACCAAATGGACAGACGAACCTACAGAGAGGCGGCACTTATCGAACACCTAGAGCCAGATGCACTCTTCTAAATGCCTTCAGTATTAACTATGCCCATGTCATCCTCTCAATAATCCTTTGAGGTAGGTCCTTTCATTGTCCCATTTTACCAATGAAGAAACAAGCCTAGAGAATGCAACGTGAGGAGAAGACAGAAGAACTAAATAACATCGTGGATGAGGCATATCAAATTGGTGTATTTAAATCTCTACCCTGAAAAAAAAAATCTCTACCCTGAAAACAACAAATGCACCTTCTTTTCTTTTTTAAGATTTTATTTATTTATTTGACACAGAGAGAGCAAGTGCACAAGCAGGGGGAGCAGCAGAGGGAGAGAGAGAAGCAGACTCCCTGCTGAGCAAGGAGCCCAATGCGGGGCTCGATCCCAGGACCCTGGAATCATGACCTGAGCTGAAGGCAGATGGTTAACTGACTGAGCCACCCAGGCGCCCCTACACCTACTTTTCAACTATCCATGGAGCATTCTTAAAAAGTGACCATATATCAGACCACAACCTTAATTTCCAAAAAGTACAAATACATACATACATAAATCCAATAATGCTAAAAATTAATTTAAAAAGTGAAAACCACCCTCTCATCTGGAAAGTTTTAAATACTGCCTTAAATCTCGATTCAAAGCCTATATCCAGAATAAACTTTAAGAGTGTCTAGAAAAGGACAATGAAAACACTATGGGTTCAAAGGCATGCAATAAGGTTAAAAAAGTGGTAGGAGGAAAATGTGTAGCCTTAAATACTTGTGCGAATGAGCCAGAAAATATGAAAATAAAGAAATTAAGTATCCACCGCAAATGATTAGAGAACAAACCACAAATAAACCTAAGAAAAACAGGGGCGCCTGGGTGGCTCAGTCGTTAAGCGTCTGCCTTTGGCTCAGTTCATGATCCCAGGGTCCTGGGATCGAGCCCTGCATCGGGCTCCCTACTCAGAGGGAAGCCTGCTTCTCCCTCTCCCACTGCCCCTGCTTGTGTTCCCTCTCTCGTTGTCTCTCTCTTTATCAAATAAATAAATAAAATCTTAAAAAAAAACCTAATACATGATTAAGTGGGATTTATTTGGGGAATGTAGGGATGGTTCCATATTAGAAAATCTATGGAAATAATACACCATATTAATTGGTCAAAAGTGAAAAATCATATGATCAGTTTTCCACAGATACTATAGAGGTATCTAACAAGATCAAATATCCTTTTTGCTTTACAAAAAACCTTGGTATAATCAGATGAGGGGATTCTTCCGTTACATTACATATTTCTATCAATAACTCAAAATCCAAAGAACAACAGAAGCATCCCCATTAAAGTCTGGACCAAAAGATATCATTTATCACCGCTATAATTTTACATTATTGCGTAAGTAGACAATAAAACCAGACAAGTAAAAAAGATGTAAGTATAAATATCTAAAAGAAGGAGGTAAACTTATCATTATTTGAAGCTGATATAGTTGTTTACCTGAAAAACACAAGGTGATCCAACTGAAAAACTATTACAAATAAGTGCATTCAGTAAAGTGGCCCTGTGCATAAATAAAGCAATAACTAGTAAGGGTCAACAAAGCACCATTTACAGTAACAGTAAAGACTATGACATACTCAGGAATAAGCTTAACAAGAAAATGTGTGGGAGAAAAACTTTGGGAACTTATTAAGGGAGACAAAAAGAAGACTTGAACAAAATAATTTCAATATGTTTTATTGAACCCAATCATATCTAAAATATTATTATTGTAACATGTAGTCAATCAAAAAGTATTAAGGAGATATTTTGCATTCTAGTCACACTGTTTTCAAAAATCCATGTGCATTTTACACGTGCATCTCACTAGCACCATGACTACCATGTGGGACAGTGCAGATGTGGGGGTGGGGTGAACGCTCACACAATGCGATGGTCTGGTAAATTTGTATACCTATATGATGTTGACATCATCTACCAATACTTAAATGTATGTATTATTAGAACACAAATTACACTCGTAAGAATTTATCCCAGAGAGGTTATGACAGGCCATTCAGTATTAAGTCTCTATGTTTTTGGCAATTGGGTGTAGAAAGGTTTATAGATCGCACCTCATCCCACAGTATAGGAAGACTCACTGTATCACATTGCTGTTTTGATCAATGAAAGTGGTAATTTGATTGTTTCAGTTCATGTTTGTTTATTAACGAGGCTGATTTTTTCATATTTTTATTAGTCATTTTGTTTCTCCCTCTGTGAATTGTCTTTTCATCTTTTTGGTTCATTTTCTTTTAATATCTTCATGGGTTGGATGTTTTAACCTTTTATAATAAACTTTTAAAATTAATGGGATATTAACATTTTGTTATACAGATGACAAATGTTTCTTCAATGGTCTTTTTATTCTTATGTCAATAAATCTATCAGTTTTCACGTGTGATCTTTTCCATTGCCTTTTTGATTCAGAAGGCTCGCTTCATCTTGAGCACATATTATCAATATAATATTTTAAAAATAGTTTCATGTTTTATATTTAACCCTTCTTATCCATCTAAGAATTATTTCGCTGTGAAGAGCTGACATTATTTTTTTTTTTTTTTAAAGATTTTATTTACTTATTTGACAGAGAGAGACACAGTGAGAGAGGGAACACAAGCAGGGGGAGTGGGAGAGGGAGAAGCAGGCTTCACGCTGAGCAGGGAGCCCGATGCGGGGCTCGATCCCAGGACCCTGGGATCATGACCTGAGCCGAAGGCAGACGCTTTAACGACTGAGCCACCCAGGCGCCCCGAGCTGACATTATTTTTGCCTTTTTCCTCAGCACCATGTATTAGATAACATTTGCCTGCTGATTTGTTCTTATATATGAGGTATGTTTGTAAATTTCCTATTCTGTTTCATGAATTGTAATCTGTATGGTGATTTGTCTGTCAACACCCCTCTGTTTAAATTATCTTACTTTTTTTAAAAAAGGTTTTATTTATTTATTTGACAGAGAGAGAGACAGCGAGAGAGGGAACACAAGCAGGGGGAGTGGGAGAGGGAGAAGCAGGCTTCCCGCTGAGCAGGGAGCCCGATGTGGGGCTCGATCCCAGGACGCTGGCATCACGACCTGAGCCGAAGGCAAGACGCCTAACGACTGAGCCACCCAGGCGCCCCCCCTCGGCTTGTTTTAATCTCTTTCTATGTTAGTACCCGGGTATCTCCTTTGCTCTTTAACTGCTGCGTGATGTTCCACCAGGACAGTTGTACCTTGACTTACTGAACCTTTCTCAGTTGATGTGCATTTGCCTTCTTTCCAATTTTTCACCATGACAAATGATGCTAGAATTAATATCATGCAAGAGTTTCTCTATGATAGATTCCCAAAGTTGGGTCAAGGTATATTCACATCTTTAATTTTAACAAATAATGTCAAGTGAATTTCTGAATACGTTTTACAAACACTCCAGCTGAGAGTGTGTAAGAGACTGCTTGCAACTAACCCTGACCAAACACTGACATTGGAGACTGTCAGTGTTTTAAACTTCATCAACTGAATGTATATATATATATATATATATATATGTATATATATACACACACACTTGATTCTGTTATTGGTAATGTCGGGCATCAGTATTTTCTCTACCAATGAGTTGCTAATATCATTTGCCATGTTTTCTATGTTCTTTATTAATAATGAATAAAACCTCAAAACAATCAAAATATCCATCAGTGGGTGCATACTACTCAGCAACGACAATGGGACAAACATACACCTGAAAGGGGTGAACTCTGTCGTATATAAATTATGCCTCAATCGATCGGACTTAAACAAACAGGATCTAAACAAGAAGGGGTAAAACGGTAAGACACAGTGAAAGGAGAAAGACCTATGTTCCGGGATAGGAATCGCAACCCAGGAAAAGCTGAGGGGATGTCCAGGGTGACAGCTGTGCAGTCAGTCAGCCAGCCTCGAGAGAAACCAGTCTCGACAGAAAGGAGAGAGAAGACACTTAGGGAAATGGTTTGTAAATTTACCATTGTCATCAAGGTGATTTTTAACCTCAGGGGGAAAAATACCTAAAATGAGTGGAATGAGGGGGCGCCTGGGTGGCTCAGTCGGTGAAGCGTCTGCCTTCCGTTCAGGTCGTGATCCTGGGGTCCTGGGATCGAGCCCCGCATTGAGCTCTGCGCTCAGCCCGGAGTCTGCTTGTCCCTCTGCCCCTCCCCCCCCCCACGCCTGCTCTTGTGCACTCTCTCCCTCTCTCTCTCAAATAAATAAAATCTTTAAAAAAAACCAAAATGAGTAGAATGTAATAGAACCATTCTGAGAGCATAAGGTGAAGAAGTGTAGTAAGTAGTGGAGTAAAGGAGCTCAATTTTCATCTCTCCATCGATAAGTAGTGTCTAAAAATGATGAAAGAAAGGAAAGAAGGGAATGAAAGGAAAAAAAAAAAAGGAGGGAGAGAATGAGAGAAAGTCAGAGAGACAGAGACGGAAAGAGAGAGACAGATCCCCGCTGTAGCCGCTACAGCTGCTGCATCTAGTCAGGTGAGGTTCTCATCATTTTCATTAACTCCACTGTCATCACCATCATGACCGCCACCATCACGATGAGCATCAGTTCTCCCCTCTCAGCCCACATCAGGGCTCTTCAAGTTCTGCAAAGGCAGAGGCCTATGAAATAAAAAAACATGAAACACCCCCCAAGAAACATACACGAAATACAGGAAACAAAAGTTCGATCAGGTAATCAAGGGCGATGACCTGGGAGAAGGAAAAGAAACGAGATGAACCCTGAACTGCCGCAGCTTACTGTCTGGAGAGAGTGTCTGCAAACACAGCCCAGCAGGGGCGCCTGGGCGGCTCGGTCGTTAAGCGTCTGCCTTCGGCTCAGGTCATGACCCCAGGGTCCTGGGATCGAGCCCCGCATCGAGCCCCACATCGGGCTCCCTGCTCGGCGGGAAGCCTGCTTCTCCCCCTCCCACTCCCCCTGCTAGTGTTCCTGCTCTCGTTATCTCTCTCTCTCTGTCAAATAAATAAAATCTTTAAAAAAAAAAAGAATACAGCCCAGCAGAATCCCTGACTTGGGGAGACAGAACGGGGAGTGCAGGAGGCTGAGTTGGCAGGGCAGAGGACCGGAGACCAGAGAGCTGCAGAGGGACAGAACGCTGCACATCCGCAGAGGGTCCCGCTGGAGTAAGCAGCAGACCCCCGGTCAGCACAGGCGCGTGAGCAAAGTAGCTGAGGCCGAGGAAAGGACCACTCGCAAGGGTGAAAGGTAACTGTGCCCGGCGCTCACGCAAGACGGGGACTAGTAGCCAGAATGGGAAACCTCACGATTCAGGAGGCATCAGGTAGGGTACTCAGAAAGGTCTTGCCTCGGTGGTGTGGGAAAAAAAAAAAAAACGGATTCTACACCAATAGCTGCTCTGGTCCCGCTAATTCATTTTTTTTTTTCCCCCTTAAGATTTATTTATTTACTTGAGGGGGGGGAGGGGCAGAGGGACAGAGAGAGAGAATCCTCAAGCAGACTCCCCACTGATCATGGAGCCCAATACGGGGCTCGATCCCAGGACCCTGAGGTCATGACCTGAGCCGAAACCGAGAGTCGGGCGCGTAACCGGCTGAGCCACCCAGGCGCCCCTGGTCCCACTAGTTCTTAAAAGCAAGACTCCAAAGAACCAATCTGTCATCGCTTCTCGGCCTTTTGGCTAAGACCAAGTGTAGTAAAAGAACCAATCTGTTTCCAAGTAACAGCATCCCAGAACAAAGCTTATGTTCAGGAAGAAAAAGGAAAAAAAGACACCGCACCAAAGGTCAAATACACAACGCCTGGCATCCAATCTAAAATCACGAGGCATGCAAAGAAGCACGGAAATACAACCCCATGAGGAGGAGTAATCACTCCATCACATATTTATTTATTTTCCGGTAAAAGGCGTGCCGACTGTAAAGGAAGATCTAAAACTGCTTTTGCTTACGGATATCATGGCCGTGTGGGTAGAAAGTCCAACGGAACCTACATGTTACTAGTAGTTTAAGGAGGTTCCAAGATGCAAGCATTTGGAGAGAGCTAGCCAACCAACACCGCCCCCCGACCCACCAGGCAAACGCCTAGCCGGTTGTTGCGGCGCTTCTTTGCTCTGAAACAAGGCCAGTAAGCCACAAAATTCCTGTTGTGGTGTTTCTGTGTTTATTTCCCTCGTTCAGAATAAGTTTTTATTCTGGCAGCAAGCCAACCTAGTGGTGATGTGGGGAGACCAGAATTCTGGAGGGAGGGCGTATTTTCTGGAGAGCAATCGTGTACTGTAGGTTGAGAAGCTGAAGAACACGAAAAGTAAAAACTCGGTAATTCTACCTCTTGGAATCGATCTTGAGGAAATAACCTTTCACGCAAAGACTGATGCCCCGGGGCGCCCGGGTGGCTCAGTCGGTGAAGCGTCTGCCTTCGGCTCAGGTCATGATCCCGGGGTCCTGGGATCGAGCCCCCGTCAGGCTCCCCGCTCCGCAGGAAGCCTGCTTCTCCCTCTCCCGCTCCCCCTGCTTGTGTTCCCTCTCTCGCTGTGTCTCTCTGTCAAATAACTAACTAAAATCTTTAAAAAAAAAAAAAAAAAGACTTATGCCCAAGAATTCCACTGAATCACTACCCATAACTGGGGAAAGACTGGGAATGATTTAACTGTTCAACATTACCTTATAATGCATTTTATGTATCTATTCAGTAACATTTTTTGAAGAGGTTTTAGAGATTGGAAAAGCTAGTAGGTTAAATGGAAAAGAAAAAAACCAGGAAAAAAGTTAATGGTAAACTTGAAAATTTACACATTATATGTTGTTATACGTTTAACGTGTAAATACAACCAAGAAGACACTCCAAAGTGTCGGCAGGATTTAGTGCTGAACATGGGGCCCGATTTTCCTCTCCCTAAGTTGTCTTCAAGAGCCTTGTGCTATTGGAATCTCTCCCCCACAACCTCCCTTCCAACGCGAGAAAGAGAAAAGGCAAGACGATCCGGAGGCACAGTAGCTGAAAAGAACCTCAAGACACAGAAATGGTAGCGCAGTTTTATTTTCTGCAGTAACAAACACTTCAAGCGCCCGATCCTCTAGCAACAGGGAAAGAGATCAAGGGGACCAAGGGCCCCCACGGGCAAAAAAGTAAACCCTGGTAACAAAGTGGCCATCAACTCCAAGTACCGACTCCCTGTGCCTTGCCTAGTAGGGGGCACAAGACTAGGCCTCAGCTCCCCCTCTTGGGCCTAGGCTTTCCGGAGGAGGGGGCCCAAAGCCCCGAATGTTTCGCATCACCAGGGAAAGCTGGTCGAGGAAGCAGTTGATCGAAACTCGGAAGAAGATGGCGTCTTCGGCGGTCCATCTCCTGAAAGTGAGCAAACACGAACATGAGGTTCCGGGCTGAGGGCCGCGGCGGGGGGCAGAGCGCCGGCCCCCTCCTCACACGCACCCTCCGCGCGCCCGGGCCCCCACGACGGCCCCCTCGGACGGACACGCGAGCCCGGCACCTGCCGCCCCCGCCCCTCCCCGCCTCCTGCTCCGCGACAACTGACACTGCCAGGGTGCTGCCGTTCACCGCGAGCTCCTTCTGAACCACCCCTCGGTGGCGCTGGGCATGCGGGGCCAGGGACCGGAGGGCCATCTCTGCCTCCAGGGGCGACCGGAAAGGCACCGTGAGCGTGCGGGGGGGACGCGGTTAAGGCACCATCCGCTCCGGAGTCTCCCGGGGCCCGAGGCCCCCTCAGCCCTCAGAGGCCCGCTTCCCCCCCGGGACGCCCGCGCTCCCCCGCGGCCCCTGCTGCCCCCTGCCCCGTCAGGCCCCTGGGGACCGCCCGCCCCCCGCGCCCCCCGCGCCCCCCGCCCAGGGACGCTCCGTGGGAAGGATACAACTCCAGCAGGCGGCTTGCCGCGGCCACAGCTACGGGCGCCGCGTCCCCACCAGGCCGCAGGGCCTGCGCCGCCCGCCCGGCCTGAGCAGGGGCATCGGCCGCCTCGCCCTCTTCTCCCTCGCCGCCGCCGGGGCCACCGTCGCCCTCAGGGCTGCCGGGCCGCTCCCGGCAACCAGCAGCTCCGGGGCTGGGCTGGCGGTCCTGGCCGCCGGCGCCGCCCGCTGCGCCCGCTCCGCCCGCCGCGCCGGCCTCGCCGGCCTCGCTGGCCTCGCTGTCCTCGCCCCCGCTGCCGTCGCGCTCGTCGCGCTCGTCGCGCTCGTCGCGCTCGTCTGGGGCCTGCATGGCTCCCCACAGCCCACCGCGAGGCCGCCCGCACTCCCCGCTCGCGGCTCAGGCGCTCAGAGCCTTCGCGAAGCTCCGCCCCTCCGCGCGCAAGGCAGCTGGGAGTGCCCACGGCGCCTGCGCAGACTGCCCCGCACAGGGCCGGTTCCCGCCAACGCGGGCTCGCTGTGGCGCCGGACATTTCCGGACCTAGCCGACCTTGAGGAGGTGGAGCCTAGTTCAGGAAGCTCCGCCTCTCGGTGCTTGACGTCACTTGGGCTCCCTAGCGGGCAGGCACCATCCCCCGCCCCCCCCCCGCCCCCCGCAGAGCCTTCTCGTGAGGCCGCTGGCACGTGACTCCCTCCCTTGACTAAGCTCGTCCCTGTTTTCCGCGGTAGCTGCACCGGCTCGCAGTCCCACCCAGGGCGCACGAAGTTGCCTTTCTGTCTACATCCTCGCCAACACTTGTTATGTCTTGTGTTTGTGCTTTTAGACGTTCTGACAGGTGTGAGGCGGTATCTCATCCTTTTGATTGGCATTTCCCTGACGCCCAGTGACGTTGAACATCTTTTCATTTGTCTGTTGGCCATCTGTGTATCTTCTTTGCAAATATGTCTATTCATGTCATCTGCCCGTTCGTAAAAACTGGATTATTTATTATTTTGGTGTTGAGTTGTATAACTTCTTTTTATATTTTGAATATTAACTCCTTATTGGACGCATCAGCGGCAAATATCTTCTCTCCATTTGTAGGTTGTCTTTTTGTTTTGTTGATGGTTTCCTTCGCTGTGCAAAAGCTTTTTATCTTGGTGTAGTCCCAGTAGCTTAATTTCGCTTTTGGTGGATTTATTCCCAGGGTGCAAGGATGATTCACTATTCATAAATCAATCAACGTGGTACCTCACATTAGCAAGAGAAAGGATAAAAACCATATGATCACTTTCATAGATGCAGGAAAAGCATTTGACAAACTACAACATTCAGTCACAATAAGAACTCTCAACAAGGGTTTAGAGGGAACATACCTCAACATCATAAAGCCTCCACCAAAAAACTAAAACTGATAAAGGAATTCAGTAAAGTCATAGTATATAAAATTAATATACAGAAATCCCTTGCATTTCTATACACTAGTAATGAAGTAGCAGAAAGAGAAATTAAGAAAACAATCCCATTTACAATTGCACCAGAAAGAATAGAATACCTAGGAATAAACTTAACCAAGGAGGTGAAAGACTCGTACTCTGAAAACTATAAAACACTGATGAAAGGAATTGAAGATGACACAAACAAATGGAAAGCTATTCCATCCATGCTCATGGCTTGGGAGAACCAGTATTGTTAAAATGTCCATACTACCCCAAACAACCTACAGATGTAATACAATCCCTATCAAAATAGCATTGCATTTCTCACATAACTGAACAAATAATCCCAAAATTTTATGGAACTATAAAAGACCCCGAGGAGCCAAAGCAATCTTGAAAAAGAAGAACAAACCTGGAGATATCACAGTCCCAGATTTTAAGATATACTACAAAGATGTAGTGATCAAAACAGTATGGTACTGATATAAAAATAGACACGTAGATCAATAGAACAGAATAGAGTGTTCAGAAATAAACCCATGAGATTATGGTCAATTAATCTATGACAAAGGAGGTAGGAATATCCAATGAGGAAAAGACGTTCCCTTCAACAAATGGTGCTTGGAAAACTGGACAGCTGCATGCAAATGAATGAAATTGGACCACTTTCTTATAGCACCGACAAAAAATAAACTCAAAATGGCTTAAAGATCTAAATGTGAGGGGTGCCTGGGTGGCTCAGTCGGTTAAGCGTCCGACTCGATTTCTGCTCAGGTCATGATCTCAGGGCTGTGAGATTGAGCCCCGTGTGGGGCTCCATGCTGGGTGTGGAGCCTGCTTAAGAGCCTCTCTCTCCCTCTCCTTCTGTCCCTCCTGCCTCCCCTCTAGCTCTCTAAAAAAAAAATATATATATATATATATATATATATATATATATATATATATATATAAATGTGAGACCTGAAATCATAAAATTCCCAGAGTGATTTTTTTTTTAAAGGAGGAAGGAATATGGGACAGGAGAACAGCCCTGGGGGAGGCACACTGAAGCTCCTACCCCGAGGTGTATGGTGTTGAGGAGAGGGCAGTGAGAAGACAGTGTCCTCCAGGATGGAGCCAAGCTTCCTTGAGGGCTGAGCGTAGATGAATGCCTTGAGTAGAGATTGAGCACAAGTATGAGTTCCAGAGAGACAGGGTGGGAGGGGAGACGTGTGGGTGAGGTGGCTTGCTCAGGGAAAGGACATCCAGACTCTGCTGTTTGAGATCAGGCTTCAATTCCAGTCCCACCAAGGGTTTTCAGGGTCAGGTGGGGACATTGGATTTAAAAGTGCTATTTTAGCATCCTTTAAATGTATAGAATAGTGTCTCTCCTTTCACCAGCTAATGTTATGAATTTCATTAGTAGATGTCACAACATCATTCTCATATTCCTATTCTCCCCAGCTGGAGAAAGGTCTGGCTTGGTCACAGCAACTTCACTTCTGAACAAAGATGCCTTGTCTTCTCCACCCCTTCAAGTGGGAGGAGATGGCAGGTGTCCAGTTCAGCCTCAGCCCAGAATTTCTGCTGTTATCACTTTCATTTTCTCATTCAACCAACACTCCCTGAGTGACTCCCGTGGGCCAGACATTTGTCAAGTTAAATCCAGGCTGCACTCCTTCACACTGAAGCTGGCACATGCCTGATGCTTTGGGGTGAATCCAATCACTTAAGAGTTTGAAATTTAGTGTAGACGGCGGAGTGGGGGAGCACCTGGCTGGCTCAGTCAGTAGAGCATGCGACTTTTATTTTTTCGTAATAGGTTCCATGCCCAATATGGGGCTTGAACTCATGACCCAAGATCAAGAGTCACATGCTCCAAAGACTGAGCCATCCAGGGGCCCCAAGCATGCAACTCGATCTTGGGTGTTCAAGCCCCATGTTGTGTGTAGTGCTTACTTTAAAAAAAAAGAAATTTAGTGTAGATGGTCCATTTGGTGTGCCAGATTTTTCCCCATTCCAGCAAAGATAAAATATTTTTGTTGCATTTTTGGTTATAAAATGTTGTGGTTTTTTGGATTTTAGTTTCAGTTTATGGAAGCAAAACATGGTCATTGGACATAGTTGCAGAATTACAGAAACTTGTAGAATGACCAAAAAATACCCTCCACTCTCTCACCACCTAGAGAGAACCACTGTGAACATTTTAATGGTTTCCCTCAGGTTTCTTTATGAATTACAAATGTATGTGCATGCATATTTAAAGCAGGGAAACAAACCTGGAATCATAATGTATTTACAATTCTGTATTTATTTATACTTTTAACCTTTCTTACAAGTGTAGTATATGCTTAATATAAAAGACATACAGCAGGGGCGCCTGGGTGGCTCAGTCGTTAAGCGTCTGCCTTTGGCTCTGGTCATGATCCTGGGGTCCTGGGATCGAGCCCCACATCGGGCTCCCTGCTCCGCGGGAAGCCTGCTTCTCCCTCTCCCACCCCCCCCCTGCTTGTGTTCCCTCTCTCGCTGTGTCTCTCTCTGTCAGATAAATAAACAAAACCTTAAAAAAAAAAAAAAAAAGACATACGGCCTTTACACAAATGTGTAAGTTAGAGGCAAGTATTTCTAGTGGTCTCAGTTCCTGCACTAGCCACCATGACCGAGTGTCAGTGTATTCTTCCAGATTTTTCCTTAGGATGTGTTAACTTGCTTTTATATATTTTTATTAATATAAAAGGATCATACCATGTACTAAATCACTGTTTAAAATTCTTATTCCATAAATGCCATTTTCCTGTCATTTGTACAATTTTCCACTGGGTTGTTGTCTTTTGTGTATTGGTTTCTAAGAGTTATTTGCATTGTAGTGATATTAGCCTTAGTTTAATATTTGGGTTACAAATCCTTTTGTAATTGGTTATTTGTATTTTCATCTTATTTTTGGTATTTTATTCCATAGTAGAATCCAACATTTTTTTTTTTTAAATATTTTATTCATTTATTTGACAGAGAGAGACACAGTGAGAGAGGGAACACAAGCAGGGGGAGTGGGAGAGGGAGAAGCAGGCTTCCCACTGAGCAGGGAGCCTGATGCGGGGCTCGATCCCAGGACCCCGGGATCATGACCTGAGCCGAAGGCAGACGCTTAACGACTGAGCCACCCAGGCACCCCAGAATCCAACATTTTTTACGTAATTAGAGATTGATTTTTGGGGAGGTGGGGATTCTGGATTTTTTATTGTGCTTTGTTAACTATTTGACTTACAAATAATTTTCCCAGTTGTTCTCATTGTGATGTTTTTAGTGATATTTTCTGCCATAAATAAATTTAACATTTCTTTATAATCAGATATTGAACAATTTTTATTCATTCATGGCTTATGGGTTTTGTATTGTATGTTAAAATCCTTCATCAGTGTTTTCTCCTTTTATTTTTATGGTTTCATATTTTCTATTTAATTGTATGCTTTCATCTCCCACCATTTAAACTTTGATTCTTTTGGAAATTTAGTTTTCTGTAATAAGCAAGGTCAAGACCAGCTTTCTTTTTCTTCTCACTTGAGTAACTCAGATAATTTCACCATTGTTCTTTTTTAAAATTTTATTTTTAAAGATTTTATTTATCTATTGGAGAGAGAGAGCACGAGCGAGGGGAGGGGCAGAGGCAGAGGGAGAAGCAGGCTCCCCACTGAGCAGGAAGCCCCATGTGGGGCTCAATCCCAGGATCCTGGAATCATGACCAGAGCCAAAGGCAGACACTTAACCGACTGAGCCACCCAGGTGCCCCTCACCATTGTTCTTTACGTACTCTTTCAAGCTTGGTTTCACTCTGGCTTCTGACTCTTAAATTTAAACTTTTTCTCCAGTCACATCTCTGGGTTGGGTTTGTCCCTTATGACACAATTGCTGGTGTCCTGGCTAATGAACCCTACCTTCCCGTGAGGACACGAAACTTGTGTTTGATTTTGGACATCAACTTTGCAGCCACATATCTTGGCATTTTTTGCCATATCCACTACTCTGCTACATGGTAGAGTAATTTTCCTCATTCCCTAACCATGTAATGTGCTGTAATTACAGTGACCTGGTTAAATGTGTCATAGGGGGACTTTGTGGTTCCAGCAAAATTATGAATAAAATAACCTGAAAACTCCTTCACCAGTAATACCAGAACTGCGTATTTGTACATATATGCATGTGTATAAAAATTTTTAAAACAAAAAATCCGTAGAGACATTACTTATAATAGTCAAAAATAGAAAAATTCCAGAAGCACTAGAATGGATGAAAAAAGCTGTGGTACAGGGGCGCCTGGGTGGCTCAGTCATTACGTGTCTGCCTTCGGCTCAGGTCATGATCCCGGGGTCCTGGGATCGAGCCCCACCTCGGGCTCCCTGCTCGGCGGGAAGCCTGCTTCTCCCCCTCCCACTCCCCCTGCTTGTGTTCCCTCTCTCTCTGTGTCTCTCTCTGTCAAATAAATAAATAAAATCTTAAAAAAAAAAAAAAAAAGCTGTGGTACAATCATATAATGGATTATTATGTAAAAACCAGTGCTACATGCAGCAACATACATGTATCTTAAAAACATAATATAAGCAGAAGAGACCAGACACAAAAGAATACATCCTATACAAGTCCATTTTCATAACATTCAAAAACAAGCAAAAATGTTCTATGGCGTTAAAAGTCAGGATGGCCACTTGTGGGGAGGACAGAGGGAGCAGGTATTGGGGAAGCGGCACAGGTGAGCTCTGGGGCACTGGTATTGATTTGAATGGTTTGGTTTCTTGATTTCTGTGGCGGTTACATGGCTATATAGAGCTCTACACATAGGATTTGTGCACTTTTCTATATAAATGTTATGCTACCAAAAAAACGTATTAGGAATAAAACTAGCACAAGTGTAAGAATTACAGTTATAAAGTAGAAGTTAATGTTATTTTGCCTAACAATGTGGAAATGATATAAGCAAAATAATTGAGAGAGGAAAGTGGAAAGAATGTGGAGAGTATTATAAATATCCTGATTTCCTCATATTTTGTAGCCAGGAGGAAAAACTTAGGTATAATTTAAAGCCATTTCATCAAATAATTGAGGTATAGGTATATTTAAATGTACAAAGATAAATATTCAGAGAATACTGTAATGTGATTAACTTGAATGGTTGTGGAAAGGGAAGGAGGGACAGTTGATGCTCATTGTAGAGAATGAAGACGCTGTCCAGAGCTGCACTGTCCTATATGGTGGCCACTAGTCACATGTGGCTATTTAACTGTAATTAATTGAAATTAAAAATTCACTTCCTTACCTACACATGTGGCTAGTGGCTTCTTTATTTTACAGTACACGTATGGAACATTTCCATCATCACAGGAAGTTCTATACAGGTTAGTATAAACAAGGACAGGATTAAATGTGTTATATAAAGCTGTAGTTATTAATGTAACCCCTAGAAAAAATTCAGACTGTCCAGATTACCAGAAGAGACACAAAATAAAATGATGAAAACAGCAATCTTTCAGCAAAAGATTTAAAAATTAAGTGAGCACTAAAAACTGAGGGAATGACATAAAATACAATGACAGAACTACCACCAAACCCATCTATTGGATCAACAAGTGTGAATTGGCCAAACTCATCTATTAAAAGATGGGCATAGAATTTCAGTTTTGCAAGATGAAAAAGTTCTAGAGGTCTGTTGCACAACAATGTGCATGTAGTTAACACTACTATACCGTACACTTCAAAGTGGTTAAGATGAAGAGGGAGGCAAACCATAAGAGACTCTTAATGATAGAGAACACACTGAGGGTTACTGGAGGGGGGCGTGGATTACATGTGTGATGGGCATTAAGGAGGGCTCTTGTGATGAGCACTGGTGTTGTACGGAAGTGATGAATCACTAAATTCTACCCCTGAAACCAATATTACACTATATGTGAACTAACTAGAATTTTTTTTTTTAAAAAAAGATTTTATTTATTTATTTGAGAGAGAGAGAATGAGAGACAGAGCAGGAGAGGGAGGAGGGTCAGAGGGAGAAGCAGACTCCCCGCTGAGCAGGGAGCCCGATGCGGGACTCGATCCCGGGACTCCAGGATCATGACCTGAGCCGAAGGCAGTCGCTTAACCAACTGAGCCACCCAGGCGCCCTAGAATTTAAACAAAAACTTAAAAAAATGAAAATTAAAAATGGTTACGATGATAAATTTTATGTTTTCTTATCGTATGAAAGAAACAAAAAGGATGTTTCAATCGGATCACAATGCATAACCCAATTTTATGCTCCATACAAGAGAGCTACCTAAAGTTATTTTCAACTTGTCTGAATCAAAGAATGGTCACAGACACATGCGGTGAATAAAAACAAAGATAATAAATTCAAGGAATCAAGAACTTGTGTACATGGCCGAATTCATTCAAAAAGTATTACATGTGGAGGGGTGAAAGAACACCTTGTAAGAATAAAGGGCTCAAACCTCAGTGAAAATCTAGCAGTTTTGAATATATATGGAAAATAAAAATCTTCAACATTCAAAAGCAAAAATGAAAAGGAACTGCAAGAAGAAAGACAAAAAACCATAGAAGCATTCTTTTTCTTGTAAAAGGCTTATTTTATTACGCTCCTCTTTCATTCAGTCATGTGATCTAATTGCAGATTTATGATCAGTCTTTTGTTTCTTGTCCTTGCAATGTCCACAGAAGCAAATTTGCAATTATCTGTCAGCCTGTGACTGACCAAATGGACAGACGAACCTACAGAGAGGCGGCACTTATCGAACACCTAGAGCCAGATGCACTCTTCTAAATGCCTTCAGTATTAACTATGCCCATGTCATCCTCTCAATAATCCTTTGAGGTAGGTCCTTTCATTGTCCCATTTTACCAATGAAGAAACAAGCCTAGAGAATGCAACGTGAGGAGAAGACAGAAGAACTAAATAACATCGTGGATGAGGCATATCAAATTGGTGTATTTAAATCTCTACCCTGAAAAAAAAAATCTCTACCCTGAAAACAACAAATGCACCTTCTTTTCTTTTTTAAGATTTTATTTATTTATTTGACACAGAGAGAGCAAGTGCACAAGCAGGGGGAGCAGCAGAGGGAGAGAGAGAAGCAGACTCCCTGCTGAGCAAGGAGCCCAATGCGGGGCTCGATCCCAGGACCCTGGAATCATGACCTGAGCTGAAGGCAGATGGTTAACTGACTGAGCCACCCAGGCGCCCCTACACCTACTTTTCAACTATCCATGGAGCATTCTTAAAAAGTGACCATATATCAGACCACAACCTTAATTTCCAAAAAGTACAAATACATACATACATAAATCCAATAATGCTAAAAATTAATTTAAAAAGTGAAAACCACCCTCTCATCTGGAAAGTTTTAAATACTGCCTTAAATCTCGATTCAAAGCCTATATCCAGAATAAACTTTAAGAGTGTCTAGAAAAGGACAATGAAAACACTATGGGTTCAAAGGCATGCAATAAGGTTAAAAAAGTGGTAGGAGGAAAATGTGTAGCCTTAAATACTTGTGCGAATGAGCCAGAAAATATGAAAATAAAGAAATTAAGTATCCACCGCAAATGATTAGAGAACAAACCACAAATAAACCTAAGAAAAACAGGGGCGCCTGGGTGGCTCAGTCGTTAAGCGTCTGCCTTTGGCTCAGTTCATGATCCCAGGGTCCTGGGATCGAGCCCTGCATCGGGCTCCCTACTCAGAGGGAAGCCTGCTTCTCCCTCTCCCACTGCCCCTGCTTGTGTTCCCTCTCTCGTTGTCTCTCTCTTTATCAAATAAATAAATAAAATCTTAAAAAAAAAACTAATACATGATTAAGTGGGATTTATTTGGGGAATGTAGGGATGGTTCCATATTAGAAAATCTATGGAAATAATACACCATATTAATTGGTCAAAAGTGAAAAATCATATGATCAGTTTTCCACAGATACTATAGAGGTATCTAACAAGATCAAATATCCTTTTTGCTTTACAAAAAACCTTGGTATAATCAGATGAGGGGATTCTTCCGTTACATTACATATTTCTATCAATAACTCAAAATCCAAAGAACAACAGAAGCATCCCCATTAAAGTCTGGACCAAAAGATATCATTTATCACCGCTATAATTTTACATTATTGCGTAAGTAGACAATAAAACCAGACAAGTAAAAAAGATGTAAGTATAAATATCTAAAAGAAGGAGGTAAACTTATCATTATTTGAAGCTGATATAGTTGTTTACCTGAAAAACACAAGGTGATCCAACTGAAAAACTATTACAAATAAGTGCATTCAGTAAAGTGGCCCTGTGCATAAATAAAGCAATAACTAGTAAGGGTCAACAAAGCACCATTTACAGTAACAGTAAAGACTATGACATACTCAGGAATAAGCTTAACAAGAAAATGTGTGGGAGAAAAACTTTGGGAACTTATTAAGGGAGACAAAAAGAAGACTTGAACAAAATAATTTCAATATGTTTTATTGAACCCAATCATATCTAAAATATTATTATTGTAACATGTAGTCAATCAAAAAGTATTAAGGAGATATTTTGCATTCTAGTCACACTGTTTTCAAAAATCCATGTGCATTTTACACGTGCATCTCACTAGCACCATGACTACCATGTGGGACAGTGCAGATGTGGGGGTGGGGTGAACGCTCACACAATGCGATGGTCTGGTAAATTTGTATACCTATATGATGTTGACATCATCTACCAATACTTAAATGTATGTATTATTAGAACACAAATTACACTCGTAAGAATTTATCCCAGAGAGGTTATGACAGGCCATTCAGTATTAAGTCTCTATGTTTTTGGCAATTGGGTGTAGAAAGGTTTATAGATCGCACCTCATCCCACAGTATAGGAAGACTCACTGTATCACATTGCTGTTTTGATCAATGAAAGTGGTAATTTGATTGTTTCAGTTCATGTTTGTTTATTAACGAGGCTGATTTTTTCATATTTTTATTAGTCATTTTGTTTCTCCCTCTGTGAATTGTCTTTTCATCTTTTTGGTTCATTTTCTTTTAATATCTTCATGGGTTGGATGTTTTAACCTTTTATAATAAACTTTTAAAATTAATGGGATATTAACATTTTGTTATACAGATGACAAATGTTTCTTCAATGGTCTTTTTATTCTTATGTCAATAAATCTATCAGTTTTCACGTGTGATCTTTTCCATTGCCTTTTTGATTCAGAAGGCTCGCTTCATCTTGAGCACATATTATCAATATAATATTTTAAAAATAGTTTCATGTTTTATATTTAACCCTTCTTATCCATCTAAGAATTATTTCGCTGTGAAGAGCTGACATTATTATTTTTTTTTTTTAAAGATTTTATTTACTTATTTGACAGAGAGAGACACAGTGAGAGAGGGAACACAAGCAGGGGGAGTGGGAGAGGGAGAAGCAGGCTTCACGCTGAGCAGGGAGCCCGATGCGGGGCTCGATCCCAGGACCCTGGGATCATGACCTGAGCCGAAGGCAGACGCTTTAACGACTGAGCCACCCAGGCGCCCCGAGCTGACATTATTTTTGCCTTTTTCCTCAGCACCATGTATTAGATAACATTTGCCTGCTGATTTGTTCTTATATATGAGGTATGTTTGTAAATTTCCTATTCTGTTTCATGAATTGTAATCTGTATGGTGATTTGTCTGTCAACACCCCTCTGTTTAAATTATCTTACTTTTTTTAAAAAAGGTTTTATTTATTTATTTGACAGAGAGAGAGACAGCGAGAGAGGGAACACAAGCAGGGGGAGTGGGAGAGGGAGAAGCAGGCTTCCCGCTGAGCAGGGAGCCCGATGTGGGGCTCGATCCCAGGACGCTGGCATCACGACCTGAGCCGAAGGCAAGACGCCTAACGACTGAGCCACCCAGGCGCCCCCCCTCGGCTTGTTTTAATCTCTTTCTATGTTAGTACCCGGGTATCTCCTTTGCTCTTTAACTGCTGCGTGATGTTCCACCAGGACAGTTGTACCTTGACTTACTGAACCTTTCTCAGTTGATGTGCATTTGCCTTCTTTCCAATTTTTCACCATGACAAATGATGCTAGAATTAATATCATGCAAGAGTTTCTCTATGATAGATTCCCAAAGTTGGGTCAAGGTATATTCACATCTTTAATTTTAACAAATAATGTCAAGTGAATTTCTGAATACGTTTTACAAACACTCCAGCTGAGAGTGTGTAAGAGACTGCTTGCAACTAACCCTGACCAAACACTGACATTGGAGACTGTCAGTGTTTTAAACTTCATCAACTGAATGTATATATATATATATATATATATATGTATATATATACACACACACTTGATTCTGTTATTGGTAATGTCGGGCATCAGTATTTTCTCTACCAATGAGTTGCTAATATCATTTGCCATGTTTTCTATGTTCTTTATTAATAATGAATAAAACCTCAAAACAATCAAAATATCCATCAGTGGGTGCATACTACTCAGCAACGACAATGGGACAAACATACACCTGAAAGGGGTGAACTCTGTCGTATATAAATTATGCCTCAATCGATCGGACTTAAACAAACAGGATCTAAACAAGAAGGGGTAAAACGGTAAGACACAGTGAAAGGAGAAAGACCTATGTTCCGGGATAGGAATCGCAACCCAGGAAAAGCTGAGGGGATGTCCAGGGTGACAGCTGTGCAGTCAGTCAGCCAGCCTCGAGAGAAACCAGTCTCGACAGAAAGGAGAGAGAAGACACTTAGGGAAATGGTTTGTAAATTTACCATTGTCATCAAGGTGATTTTTAACCTCAGGGGGAAAAATACCTAAAATGAGTGGAATGAGGGGGCGCCTGGGTGGCTCAGTCGGTGAAGCGTCTGCCTTCCGTTCAGGTCGTGATCCTGGGGTCCTGGGATCGAGCCCCGCATTGAGCTCTGCGCTCAGCCCGGAGTCTGCTTGTCCCTCTGCCCCTCCCCCCCCCCACGCCTGCTCTTGTGCACTCTCTCCCTCTCTCTCTCAAATAAATAAAATCTTTAAAAAAAACCAAAATGAGTAGAATGTAATAGAACCATTCTGAGAGCATAAGGTGAAGAAGTGTAGTAAGTAGTGGAGTAAAGGAGCTCAATTTTCATCTCTCCATCGATAAGTAGTGTCTAAAAATGATGAAAGAAAGGAAAGAAGGGAATGAAAGGAAAAAAAAAAAAGGAGGGAGAGAATGAGAGAAAGTCAGAGAGACAGAGACGGAAAGAGAGAGACAGATCCCCGCTGTAGCCGCTACAGCTGCTGCATCTAGTCAGGTGAGGTTCTCATCATTTTCATTAACTCCACTGTCATCACCATCATGACCGCCACCATCACGATGAGCATCAGTTCTCCCCTCTCAGCCCACATCAGGGCTCTTCAAGTTCTGCAAAGGCAGAGGCCTATGAAATAAAAAAACATGAAACACCCCCCAAGAAACATACACGAAATACAGGAAACAAAAGTTCGATCAGGTAATCAAGGGCGATGACCTGGGAGAAGGAAAAGAAACGAGATGAACCCTGAACTGCCGCAGCTTACTGTCTGGAGAGAGTGTCTGCAAACACAGCCCAGCAGGGGCGCCTGGGCGGCTCGGTCGTTAAGCGTCTGCCTTCGGCTCAGGTCATGACCCCAGGGTCCTGGGATCGAGCCCCGCATCGAGCCCCACATCGGGCTCCCTGCTCGGCGGGAAGCCTGCTTCTCCCCCTCCCACTCCCCCTGCTAGTGTTCCTGCTCTCGTTATCTCTCTCTCTCTGTCAAATAAATAAAATCTTTAAAAAAAAAAAGAATACAGCCCAGCAGAATCCCTGACTTGGGGAGACAGAACGGGGAGTGCAGGAGGCTGAGTTGGCAGGGCAGAGGACCGGAGACCAGAGAGCTGCAGAGGGACAGAACGCTGCACATCCGCAGAGGGTCCCGCTGGAGTAAGCAGCAGACCCCCGGTCAGCACAGGCGCGTGAGCAAAGTAGCTGAGGCCGAGGAAAGGACCACTCGCAAGGGTGAAAGGTAACTGTGCCCGGCGCTCACGCAAGACGGGGACTAGTAGCCAGAATGGGAAACCTCACGATTCAGGAGGCATCAGGTAGGGTACTCAGAAAGGTCTTGCCTCGGTGGTGTGGGAAAAAAAAAAAAAACGGATTCTACACCAATAGCTGCTCTGGTCCCGCTAATTCTTTTTTTTTTTTCCCCCTTAAGATTTATTTATTTACTTGAGGGGGGGGAGGGGCAGAGGGACAGAGAGAGAGAATCCTCAAGCAGACTCCCCACTGATCATGGAGCCCAATACGGGGCTCGATCCCAGGACCCTGAGGTCATGACCTGAGCCGAAACCGAGAGTCGGGCGCGTAACCGGCTGAGCCACCCAGGCGCCCCTGGTCCCACTAGTTCTTAAAAGCAAGACTCCAAAGAACCAATCTGTCATCGCTTCTCGGCCTTTTGGCTAAGACCAAGTGTAGTAAAAGAACCAATCTGTTTCCAAGTAACAGCATCCCAGAACAAAGCTTATGTTCAGGAAGAAAAAGGAAAAAAAGACACCGCACCAAAGGTCAAATACACAACGCCTGGCATCCAATCTAAAATCACGAGGCATGCAAAGAAGCACGGAAATACAACCCCATGAGGAGGAGTAATCACTCCATCACATATTTATTTATTTTCCGGTAAAAGGCGTGCCGACTGTAAAGGAAGATCTAAAACTGCTTTTGCTTACGGATATCATGGCCGTGTGGGTAGAAAGTCCAACGGAACCTACATGTTACTAGTAGTTTAAGGAGGTTCCAAGATGCAAGCATTTGGAGAGAGCTAGCCAACCAACACCGCCCCCCGACCCACCAGGCAAACGCCTAGCCGGTTGTTGCGGCGCTTCTTTGCTCTGAAACAAGGCCAGTAAGCCACAAAATTCCTGTTGTGGTGTTTCTGTGTTTATTTCCCTCGTTCAGAATAAGTTTTTATTCTGGCAGCAAGCCAACCTAGTGGTGATGTGGGGAGACCAGAATTCTGGAGGGAGGGCGTATTTTCTGGAGAGCAATCGTGTACTGTAGGTTGAGAAGCTGAAGAACACGAAAAGTAAAAACTCGGTAATTCTACCTCTTGGAATCGATCTTGAGGAAATAACCTTTCACGCAAAGACTGATGCCCCGGGGCGCCCGGGTGGCTCAGTCGGTGAAGCGTCTGCCTTCGGCTCAGGTCATGATCCCGGGGTCCTGGGATCGAGCCCCCGTCAGGCTCCCCGCTCCGCAGGAAGCCTGCTTCTCCCTCTCCCGCTCCCCCTGCTTGTGTTCCCTCTCTCGCTGTGTCTCTCTGTCAAATAACTAACTAAAATCTTTAAAAAAAAAAAAAAAAAGACTTATGCCCAAGAATTCCACTGAATCACTACCCATAACTGGGGAAAGACTGGGAATGATTTAACTGTTCAACATTACCTTATAATGCATTTTATGTATCTATTCAGTAACATTTTTTGAAGAGGTTTTAGAGATTGGAAAAGCTAGTAGGTTAAATGGAAAAGAAAAAAACCAGGAAAAAAGTTAATGGTAAACTTGAAAATTTACACATTATATGTTGTTATACGTTTAACGTGTAAATACAACCAAGAAGACACTCCAAAGTGTCGGCAGGATTTAGTGCTGAACATGGGGCCCGATTTTCCTCTCCCTAAGTTGTCTTCAAGAGCCTTGTGCTATTGGAATCTCTCCCCCACAACCTCCCTTCCAACGCGAGAAAGAGAAAAGGCAAGACGATCCGGAGGCACAGTAGCTGAAAAGAACCTCAAGACACAGAAATGGTAGCGCAGTTTTATTTTCTGCAGTAACAAACACTTCAAGCGCCCGATCCTCTAGCAACAGGGAAAGAGATCAAGGGGACCAAGGGCCCCCACGGGCAAAAAAGTAAACCCTGGTAACAAAGTGGCCATCAACTCCAAGTACCGACTCCCTGTGCCTTGCCTAGTAGGGGGCACAAGACTAGGCCTCAGCTCCCCCTCTTGGGCCTAGGCTTTCCGGAGGAGGGGGCCCAAAGCCCCGAATGTTTCGCATCACCAGGGAAAGCTGGTCGAGGAAGCAGTTGATCGAAACTCGGAAGAAGATGGCGTCTTCGGCGGTCCATCTCCTGAAAGTGAGCAAACACGAACATGAGGTTCCGGGCTGAGGGCCGCGGCGGGGGGCAGAGCGCCGGCCCCCTCCTCACACGCACCCTCCGCGCGCCCGGGCCCCCACGACGGCCCCCTCGGACGGACACGCGAGCCCGGCACCTGCCGCCCCCGCCCCTCCCCGCCTCCTGCTCCGCGACAACTGACACTGCCAGGGTGCTGCCGTTCACCGCGAGCTCCTTCTGAACCACCCCTCGGTGGCGCTGGGCATGCGGGGCCAGGGACCGGAGGGCCATCTCTGCCTCCAGGGGCGACCGGAAAGGCACCGTGAGCGTGCGGGGGGGACGCGGTTAAGGCACCATCCGCTCCGGAGTCTCCCGGGGCCCGAGGCCCCCTCAGCCCTCAGAGGCCCGCTTCCCCCCCGGGACGCCCGCGCTCCCCCGCGGCCCCTGCTGCCCCCTGCCCCGTCAGGCCCCTGGGGACCGCCCGCCCCCCGCGCCCCCCGCGCCCCCCGCCCAGGGACGCTCCGTGGGAAGGATACAACTCCAGCAGGCGGCTTGCCGCGGCCACAGCTACGGGCGCCGCGTCCCCACCAGGCCGCAGGGCCTGCGCCGCCTGCCCGGCCTGAGCAGGGGCATCGGCCGCCTCGCCCTCTTCTCCCTCGCCGCCGCCGGGGCCACCGTCGCCCTCAGGGCTGCCGGGCCGCTCCCGGCAACCAGCAGCTCCGGGGCTGGGCTGGCGGTCCTGGCCGCCGGCGCCGCCCGCTGCGCCCGCTCCGCCCGCCGCGCCGGCCTCGCCGGCCTCGCTGGCCTCGCTGTCCTCGCCCCCGCTGCCGTCGCGCTCGTCGCGGTCGTCGCGCTCGTCGCGCTCGTCTGGGGCCTGCATGGCTCCCCACAGCCCACCGCGAGGCCGCCCGCACTCCCCGCTCGCGGCTCAGGCGCTCAGAGCCTTCGCGAAGCTCCGCCCCTCCGCGCGCAAGGCAGCTGGGAGTGCCCACGGCGCCTGCGCAGACTGCCCCGCACAGGGCCGGTTCCCGCCAACGCGGGCTCGCTGTGGCGCCGGACATTTCCGGACCTAGCCGACCTTGAGGAGGTGGAGCCTAGTTCAGGAAGCTCCGCCTCTCGGTGCTTGACGTCACTTGGGCTCCCTAGCGGGCAGGCACCATCCCCCGCCCCCCCCCCGCCCCCCGCAGAGCCTTCTCGTGAGGCCGCTGGCACGTGACTCCCTCCCTTGACTAAGCTCGTCCCTGTTTTCCGCGGTAGCTGCACCGGCTCGCAGTCCCACCCAGGGCGCACGAAGTTGCCTTTCTGTCTACATCCTCGCCAACACTTGTTATGTCTTGTGTTTGTGCTTTTAGACGTTCTGACAGGTGTGAGGCGGTATCTCATCCTTTTGATTGGCATTTCCCTGACGCCCAGTGACGTTGAACATCTTTTCATTTGTCTGTTGGCCATCTGTGTATCTTCTTTGCAAATATGTCTATTCATGTCATCTGCCCGTTCGTAAAAACTGGATTATTTATTATTTTGGTGTTGAGTTGTATAACTTCTTTTTATATTTTGAATATTAACTCCTTATTGGACGCATCAGCGGCAAATATCTTCTCTCCATTTGTAGGTTGTCTTTTTGTTTTGTTGATGGTTTCCTTCGCTGTGCAAAAGCTTTTTATCTTGGTGTAGTCCCAGTAGCTTAATTTCGCTTTTGGTGGATTTATTCCCAGGGTGCAAGGATGATTCACTATTCATAAATCAATCAACGTGGTACCTCACATTAGCAAGAGAAAGGATAAAAACCATATGATCACTTTCATAGATGCAGGAAAAGCATTTGACAAACTACAACATTCAGTCACAATAAGAACTCTCAACAAGGGTTTAGAGGGAACATACCTCAACATCATAAAGCCTCCACCAAAAAACTAAAACTGATAAAGGAATTCAGTAAAGTCATAGTATATAAAATTAATATACAGAAATCCCTTGCATTTCTATACACTAGTAATGAAGTAGCAGAAAGAGAAATTAAGAAAACAATCCCATTTACAATTGCACCAGAAAGAATAGAATACCTAGGAATAAACTTAACCAAGGAGGTGAAAGACTCGTACTCTGAAAACTATAAAACACTGATGAAAGGAATTGAAGATGACACAAACAAATGGAAAGCTATTCCATCCATGCTCATGGCTTGGGAGAACCAGTATTGTTAAAATGTCCATACTACCCCAAACAACCTACAGATGTAATACAATCCCTATCAAAATAGCATTGCATTTCTCACATAACTGAACAAATAATCCCAAAATTTTATGGAACTATAAAAGACCCCGAGGAGCCAAAGCAATCTTGAAAAAGAAGAACAAACCTGGAGATATCACAGTCCCAGATTTTAAGATATACTACAAAGATGTAGTGATCAAAACAGTATGGTACTGATATAAAAATAGACACGTAGATCAATAGAACAGAATAGAGTGTTCAGAAATAAACCCATGAGATTATGGTCAATTAATCTATGACAAAGGAGGTAGGAATATCCAATGAGGAAAAGACGTTCCCTTCAACAAATGGTGCTTGGAAAACTGGACAGCTGCATGCAAATGAATGAAATTGGACCACTTTCTTATAGCACCGACAAAAAATAAACTCAAAATGGCTTAAAGATCTAAATGTGAGGGGTGCCTGGGTGGCTCAGTCGGTTAAGCGTCCGACTCGATTTCTGCTCAGGTCATGATCTCAGGGCTGTGAGATTGAGCCCCGTGTGGGGCTCCATGCTGGGTGTGGAGCCTGCTTAAGAGCCTCTCTCTCCCTCTCCTTCTGTCCCTCCTGCCTCCCCTCTAGCTCTCTAAAAAAAAAAAAAAAAAAAAAAAAATATATATATATATATATATATATATATATATATATATAAATGTGAGACCTGAAATCATAAAATTCCCAGAGTGATTTTTTTTTTAAAGGAGGAAGGAATATGGGACAGGAGAACAGCCCTGGGGGAGGCACACTGAAGCTCCTACCCCGAGGTGTATGGTGTTGAGAAGAAAGGAAAGCCTCCTGAGGAGAGGGCAGTGAGAAGACAGTGTCCTCCAGGATGGAGCCAAGCTTCCTTGAGGGCTGAGCGTAGATGAATGCCTTGAGTAGAGACTGAGCACAAGTATGAGTTCCAGAGAGACAGGGTGGGAGGGGAGACGTGTGGGTGAGGTGGCTTGCTCAGGGAAAGGACATCCAGACTCTGCTGTTTGAGATCAGGCTTCAATTCCAGTCCCACCAAGGGTTTTCAGGGTCAGGTGGGGACATTGGATTTAAAAGTGCTATTTTAGCATCCTTTAAATGTATAGAATAGTGTCTCTCCTTTCACCAGCTAATGTTATGAATTTCATTAGTAGATGTCACAACATCATTCTCATATTCCTATTCTCCCCAGCTGGAGAAAGGTCTGGCTTGGTCACAGCAACTTCACTTCTGAACAAAGATGCCTTGTCTTCTCCACCCCTTCAAGTGGGAGGAGATGGCAGGTGTCCAGTTCAGCCTCAGCCCAGAATTTCTGCTGTTATCACTTTCATTTTCTCATTCAACCAACACTCCCTGAGTGACTCCCGTGGGCCAGACATTTGTCAAGTTAAATCCAGGCTGCACTCCTTCACACTGAAGCTGGCACATGCCTGATGCTTTGGGGTGAATCCAATCACTTAAGAGTTTGAAATTTAGTGTAGACGGCGGAGTGGGGGAGCACCTGGCTGGCTCAGTCAGTAGAGCATGCGACTTTTATTTTTTCGTAATAGGTTCCATGCCCAATATGGGGCTTGAACTCATGACCCAAGATCAAGAGTCACATGCTCCAAAGACTGAGCCATCCAGGGGCCCCAAGCATGCAACTCGATCTTGGGTGTTCAAGCCCCATGTTGTGTGTAGTGCTTACTTTAAAAAAAAAGAAATTTAGTGTAGATGGTCCATTTGGTGTGCCAGATTTTTCCCCATTCCAGCAAAGATAAAATATTTTTGTTGCATTTTTGGTTATAAAATGTTGTGGTTTTTTGGATTTTAGTTTCAGTTTATGGAAGCAAAACATGGTCATTGGACATAGTTGCAGAATTACAGAAACTTGTAGAATGACCAAAAAATACCCTCCACTCTCTCACCACCTAGAGAGAACCACTGTGAACATTTTAATGGTTTCCCTCAGGTTTCTTTATGAATTACAAATGTATGTGCATGCATATTTAAAGCAGGGAAACAAACCTGGAATCATAATGTATTTACAATTCTGTATTTATTTATACTTTTAACCTTTCTTACAAGTGTAGTATATGCTTAATATAAAAGACATACAGCAGGGGCGCCTGGGTGGCTCAGTCGTTAAGCGTCTGCCTTTGGCTCTGGTCATGATCCTGGGGTCCTGGGATCGAGCCCCACATCGGGCTCCCTGCTCCGCGGGAAGCCTGCTTCTCCCTCTCCCACCCCCCCCCTGCTTGTGTTCCCTCTCTCGCTGTGTCTCTCTCTGTCAGATAAATAAACAAAACCTTAAAAAAAAAAAAAAAAGACATACGGCCTTTACACAAATGTGTAAGTTAGAGGCAAGTATTTCTAGTGGTCTCAGTTCCTGCACTAGCCACCATGACCGAGTGTCAGTGTATTCTTCCAGATTTTTCCTTAGGATGTGTTAACTTGCTTTTATATATTTTTATTAATATAAAAGGATCATACCATGTACTAAATCACTGTTTAAAATTCTTATTCCATAAATGCCATTTTCCTGTCATTTGTACAATTTTCCACTGGGTTGTTGTCTTTTGTGTATTGGTTTCTAAGAGTTATTTGCATTGTAGTGATATTAGCCTTAGTTTAATATTTGGGTTACAAATCCTTTTGTAATTGGTTATTTGTATTTTCATCTTATTTTTGGTATTTTATTCCATAGTAGAATCCAACATTTTTTTTTTTTAAATATTTTATTCATTTATTTGACAGAGAGAGACACAGTGAGAGAGGGAACACAAGCAGGGGGAGTGGGAGAGGGAGAAGCAGGCTTCCCACTGAGCAGGGAGCCTGATGCGGGGCTCGATCCCAGGACCCCGGGATCATGACCTGAGCCGAAGGCAGACGCTTAACGACTGAGCCACCCAGGCACCCCAGAATCCAACATTTTTTACGTAATTAGAGATTGATTTTTGGGGAGGTGGGGATTCTGGATTTTTTATTGTGCTTTGTTAACTATTTGACTTACAAATAATTTTCCCAGTTGTTCTCATTGTGATGTTTTTAGTGATATTTTCTGCCATAAATAAATTTAACATTTCTTTATAATCAGATATTGAACAATTTTTATTCATTCATGGCTTATGGGTTTTGTATTGTATGTTAAAATCCTTCATCAGTGTTTTCTCCTTTTATTTTTATGGTTTCATATTTTCTATTTAATTGTATGCTTTCATCTCCCACCATTTAAACTTTGATTCTTTTGGAAATTTAGTTTTCTGTAATAAGCAAGGTCAAGACCAGCTTTCTTTTTCTTCTCACTTGAGTAACTCAGATAATTTCACCATTGTTCTTTTTTAAAATTTTATTTTTAAAGATTTTATTTATCTATTGGAGAGAGAGAGCACGAGCGAGGGGAGGGGCAGAGGCAGAGGGAGAAGCAGGCTCCCCACTGAGCAGGAAGCCCCATGTGGGGCTCAATCCCAGGATCCTGGAATCATGACCAGAGCCAAAGGCAGACACTTAACCGACTGAGCCACCCAGGTGCCCCTCACCATTGTTCTTTACGTACTCTTTCAAGCTTGGTTTCACTCTGGCTTCTGACTCTTAAATTTAAACTTTTTCTCCAGTCACATCTCTGGGTTGGGTTTGTCCCTTATGACACAATTGCTGGTGTCCTGGCTAATGAACCCTACCTTCCCGTGAGGACACGAAACTTGTGTTTGATTTTGGACATCAACTTTGCAGCCACATATCTTGGCATTTTTTGCCATATCCACTACTCTGCTACATGGTAGAGTAATTTTCCTCATTCCCTAACCATGTAATGTGCTGTAATTACAGTGACCTGGTTAAATGTGTCATAGGGGGACTTTGTGGTTCCAGCAAAATTATGAATAAAATAACCTGAAAACTCCTTCACCAGTAATACCAGAACTGCGTATTTGTACATATATGCATGTGTATAAAAATTTTTAAAACAAAAAATCCGTAGAGACATTACTTATAATAGTCAAAAATAGAAAAATTCCAGAAGCACTAGAATGGATGAAAAAAGCTGTGGTACAGGGGCGCCTGGGTGGCTCAGTCATTACGTGTCTGCCTTCGGCTCAGGTCATGATCCCGGGGTCCTGGGATCGAGCCCCACCTCGGGCTCCCTGCTCGGCGGGAAGCCTGCTTCTCCCCCTCCCACTCCCCCTGCTTGTGTTCCCTCTCTCTCTGTGTCTCTCTCTGTCAAATAAATAAATAAAATCTTAAAAAAAAAAAAAAAAAGCTGTGGTACAATCATATAATGGATTATTATGTAAAAACCAGTGCTACATGCAGCAACATACATGTATCTTAAAAACATAATATAAGCAGAAGAGACCAGACACAAAAGAATACATCCTATACAAGTCCATTTTCATAACATTCAAAAACAAGCAAAAATGTTCTATGGCGTTAAAAGTCAGGATGGCCACTTGTGGGGAGGACAGAGGGAGCAGGTATTGGGGAAGCGGCACAGGTGAGCTCTGGGGCACTGGTATTGATTTGAATGGTTTGGTTTCTTGATTTCTGTGGCGGTTACATGGCTATATAGAGATCTACACATAGGATTTGTGCACTTTTCTATATAAATGTTATGCTACCAAAAAAACGTATTAGGAATAAAACTAGCACAAGTGTAAGAATTACAGTTATAAAGTAGAAGTTAATGTTATTTTGCCTAACAATGTGGAAATGATATAAGCAAAATAATTGAGAGAGGAAAGTGGAAAGAATGTGGAGAGTATTATAAATATCCTGATTTCCTCATATTTTGTAGCCAGGAGGAAAAACTTAGGTATAATTTAAAGCCATTTCATCAAATAATTGAGGTATAGGTATATTTAAATGTACAAAGATAAATATTCAGAGAATACTGTAATGTGATTAACTTGAATGGTTGTGGAAAGGGAAGGAGGGACAGTTGATGCTCATTGTAGAGAATGAAGACGCTGTCCAGAGCTGCACTGTCCTATATGGTGGCCACTAGTCACATGTGGCTATTTAACTGTAATTAATTGAAATTAAAAATTCACTTCCTTACCTACACATGTGGCTAGTGGCTTCTTTATTTTACAGTACACGTATGGAACATTTCCATCATCACAGGAAGTTCTATACAGGTTAGTATAAACAAGGACAGGATTAAATGTGTTATATAAAGCTGTAGTTATTAATGTAACCCCTAGAAAAAATTCAGACTGTCCAGATTACCAGAAGAGACACAAAATAAAATGATGAAAACAGCAATCTTTCAGCAAAAGATTTAAAAATTAAGTGAGCACTAAAAACTGAGGGAATGACATAAAATACAATGACAGAACTACCACCAAACCCATCTATTGGATCAACAAGTGTGAATTGGCCAAACTCATCTATTAAAAGATGGGCATAGAATTTCAGTTTTGCAAGATGAAAAAGTTCTAGAGGTCTGTTGCACAACAATGTGCATGTAGTTAACACTACTATACCGTACACTTCAAAGTGGTTAAGATGAAGAGGGAGGCAAACCATAAGAGACTCTTAATGATAGAGAACACACTGAGGGTTACTGGAGGGGGGCGTGGATTACATGTGTGATGGGCATTAAGGAGGGCTCTTGTGATGAGCACTGGTGTTGTACGGAAGTGATGAATCACTAAATTCTACCCCTGAAACCAATATTACACTATATGTGAACTAACTAGAATTTTTTTTTTTTAAAAAAAGATTTTATTTATTTATTTGAGAGAGAGAGAATGAGAGACAGAGCAGGAGAGGGAGGAGGGTCAGAGGGAGAAGCAGACTCCCCGCTGAGCAGGGAGCCCGATGCGGGACTCGATCCCGGGACTCCAGGATCATGACCTGAGCCGAAGGCAGTCGCTTAACCAACTGAGCCACCCAGGCGCCCTAGAATTTAAACAAAAACTTAAAAAAATGAAAATTAAAAATGGTTACGATGATAAATTTTATGTTTTCTTATCGTATGAAAGAAACAAAAAGGATGTTTCAATCGGATCACAATGCATAACCCAATTTTATGCTCCATACAAGAGAGCTACCTAAAGTTATTTTCAACTTGTCTGAATCAAAGAATGGTCACAGACACATGCGGTGAATAAAAACAAAGATAATAAATTCAAGGAATCAAGAACTTGTGTACATGGCCGAATTCATTCAAAAAGTATTACATGTGGAGGGGTGAAAGAACACCTTGTAAGAATAAAGGGCTCAAACCTCAGTGAAAATCTAGCAGTTTTGAATATATATGGAAAATAAAAATCTTCAACATTCAAAAGCAAAAATGAAAAGGAACTGCAAGAAGAAAGACAAAAAACCATAGAAGCATTCTTTTTCTTGTAAAAGGCTTATTTTATTACGCTCCTCTTTCATTCAGTCATGTGATCTAATTGCAGATTTATGATCAGTCTTTTGTTTCTTGTCCTTGCAATGTCCACAGAAGCAAATTTGCAATTATCTGTCAGCCTGTGACTGACCAAATGGACAGACGAACCTACAGAGAGGCGGCACTTATCGAACACCTAGAGCCAGATGCACTCTTCTAAATGCCTTCAGTATTAACTATGCCCATGTCATCCTCTCAATAATCCTTTGAGGTAGGTCCTTTCATTGTCCCATTTTACCAATGAAGAAACAAGCCTAGAGAATGCAACGTGAGGAGAAGACAGAAGAACTAAATAACATCGTGGATGAGGCATATCAAATTGGTGTATTTAAATCTCTACCCTGAAAAAAAAAATCTCTACCCTGAAAACAACAAATGCACCTTCTTTTCTTTTTTAAGATTTTATTTATTTATTTGACACAGAGAGAGCAAGTGCACAAGCAGGGGGAGCAGCAGAGGGAGAGAGAGAAGCAGACTCCCTGCTGAGCAAGGAGCCCAATGCGGGGCTCGATCCCAGGACCCTGGAATCATGACCTGAGCTGAAGGCAGATGGTTAACTGACTGAGCCACCCAGGCGCCCCTACACCTACTTTTCAACTATCCATGGAGCATTCTTAAAAAGTGACCATATATCAGACCACAACCTTAATTTCCAAAAAGTACAAATACATACATACATAAATCCAATAATGCTAAAAATTAATTTAAAAAGTGAAAACCACCCTCTCATCTGGAAAGTTTTAAATACTGCCTTAAATCTCGATTCAAAGCCTATATCCAGAATAAACTTTAAGAGTGTCTAGAAAAGGACAATGAAAACACTATGGGTTCAAAGGCATGCAATAAGGTTAAAAAAGTGGTAGGAGGAAAATGTGTAGCCTTAAATACTTGTGCGAATGAGCCAGAAAATATGAAAATAAAGAAATTAAGTATCCACCGCAAATGATTAGAGAACAAACCACAAATAAACCTAAGAAAAACAGGGGCGCCTGGGTGGCTCAGTCGTTAAGCGTCTGCCTTTGGCTCAGTTCATGATCCCAGGGTCCTGGGATCGAGCCCTGCATCGGGCTCCCTACTCAGAGGGAAGCCTGCTTCTCCCTCTCCCACTGCCCCTGCTTGTGTTCCCTCTCTCGTTGTCTCTCTCTTTATCAAATAAATAAATAAAATCTTAAAAAAAAAACTAATACATGATTAAGTGGGATTTATTTGGGGAATGTAGGGATGGTTCCATATTAGAAAATCTATGGAAATAATACACCATATTAATTGGTCAAAAGTGAAAAATCATATGATCAGTTTTCCACAGATACTATAGAGGTATCTAACAAGATCAAATATCCTTTTTGCTTTACAAAAAACCTTGGTATAATCAGATGAGGGGATTCTTCCGTTACATTACATATTTCTATCAATAACTCAAAATCCAAAGAACAACAGAAGCATCCCCATTAAAGTCTGGACCAAAAGATATCATTTATCACCGCTATAATTTTACATTATTGCGTAAGTAGACAATAAAACCAGACAAGTAAAAAAGATGTAAGTATAAATATCTAAAAGAAGGAGGTAAACTTATCATTATTTGAAGCTGATATAGTTGTTTACCTGAAAAACACAAGGTGATCCAACTGAAAAACTATTACAAATAAGTGCATTCAGTAAAGTGGCCCTGTGCATAAATAAAGCAATAACTAGTAAGGGTCAACAAAGCACCATTTACAGTAACAGTAAAGACTATGACATACTCAGGAATAAGCTTAACAAGAAAATGTGTGGGAGAAAAACTTTGGGAACTTATTAAGGGAGACAAAAAGAAGACTTGAACAAAATAATTTCAATATGTTTTATTGAACCCAATCATATCTAAAATATTATTATTGTAACATGTAGTCAATCAAAAAGTATTAAGGAGATATTTTGCATTCTAGTCACACTGTTTTCAAAAATCCATGTGCATTTTACACGTGCATCTCACTAGCACCATGACTACCATGTGGGACAGTGCAGATGTGGGGGTGGGGTGAACGCTCACACAATGCGATGGTCTGGTAAATTTGTATACCTATATGATGTTGACATCATCTACCAATACTTAAATGTATGTATTATTAGAACACAAATTACACTCGTAAGAATTTATCCCAGAGAGGTTATGACAGGCCATTCAGTATTAAGTCTCTATGTTTTTGGCAATTGGGTGTAGAAAGGTTTATAGATCGCACCTCATCCCACAGTATAGGAAGACTCACTGTATCACATTGCTGTTTTGATCAATGAAAGTGGTAATTTGATTGTTTCAGTTCATGTTTGTTTATTAACGAGGCTGATTTTTTCATATTTTTATTAGTCATTTTGTTTCTCCCTCTGTGAATTGTCTTTTCATCTTTTTGGTTCATTTTCTTTTAATATCTTCATGGGTTGGATGTTTTAACCTTTTATAATAAACTTTTAAAATTAATGGGATATTAACATTTTGTTATACAGATGACAAATGTTTCTTCAATGGTCTTTTTATTCTTATGTCAATAAATCTATCAGTTTTCACGTGTGATCTTTTCCATTGCCTTTTTGATTCAGAAGGCTCGCTTCATCTTGAGCACATATTATCAATATAATATTTTAAAAATAGTTTCATGTTTTATATTTAACCCTTCTTATCCATCTAAGAATTATTTCGCTGTGAAGAGCTGACATTATTATTTTTTTTTTTTAAAGATTTTATTTACTTATTTGACAGAGAGAGACACAGTGAGAGAGGGAACACAAGCAGGGGGAGTGGGAGAGGGAGAAGCAGGCTTCACGCTGAGCAGGGAGCCCGATGCGGGGCTCGATCCCAGGACCCTGGGATCATGACCTGAGCCGAAGGCAGACGCTTTAACGACTGAGCCACCCAGGCGCCCCGAGCTGACATTATTTTTGCCTTTTTCCTCAGCACCATGTATTAGATAACATTTGCCTGCTGATTTGTTCTTATATATGAGGTATGTTTGTAAATTTCCTATTCTGTTTCATGAATTGTAATCTGTATGGTGATTTGTCTGTCAACACCCCTCTGTTTAAATTATCTTACTTTTTTTAAAAAAGGTTTTATTTATTTATTTGACAGAGAGAGAGACAGCGAGAGAGGGAACACAAGCAGGGGGAGTGGGAGAGGGAGAAGCAGGCTTCCCGCTGAGCAGGGAGCCCGATGTGGGGCTCGATCCCAGGACGCTGGCATCACGACCTGAGCCGAAGGCAAGACGCCTAACGACTGAGCCACCCAGGCGCCCCCCCTCGGCTTGTTTTAATCTCTTTCTATGTTAGTACCCGGGTATCTCCTTTGCTCTTTAACTGCTGCGTGATGTTCCACCAGGACAGTTGTACCTTGACTTACTGAACCTTTCTCAGTTGATGTGCATTTGCCTTCTTTCCAATTTTTCACCATGACAAATGATGCTAGAATTAATATCATGCAAGAGTTTCTCTATGATAGATTCCCAAAGTTGGGTCAAGGTATATTCACATCTTTAATTTTAACAAATAATGTCAAGTGAATTTCTGAATACGTTTTACAAACACTCCAGCTGAGAGTGTGTAAGAGACTGCTTGCAACTAACCCTGACCAAACACTGACATTGGAGACTGTCAGTGTTTTAAACTTCATCAACTGAATGTATATATATATATATATATATATATGTATATATATACACACACACTTGATTCTGTTATTGGTAATGTCGGGCATCAGTATTTTCTCTACCAATGAGTTGCTAATATCATTTGCCATGTTTTCTATGTTCTTTATTAATAATGAATAAAACCTCAAAACAATCAAAATATCCATCAGTGGGTGCATACTACTCAGCAACGACAATGGGACAAACATACACCTGAAAGGGGTGAACTCTGTCGTATATAAATTATGCCTCAATCGATCGGACTTAAACAAACAGGATCTAAACAAGAAGGGGTAAAACGGTAAGACACAGTGAAAGGAGAAAGACCTATGTTCCGGGATAGGAATCGCAACCCAGGAAAAGCTGAGGGGATGTCCAGGGTGACAGCTGTGCAGTCAGTCAGCCAGCCTCGAGAGAAACCAGTCTCGACAGAAAGGAGAGAGAAGACACTTAGGGAAATGGTTTGTAAATTTACCATTGTCATCAAGGTGATTTTTAACCTCAGGGGGAAAAATACCTAAAATGAGTGGAATGAGGGGGCGCCTGGGTGGCTCAGTCGGTGAAGCGTCTGCCTTCCGTTCAGGTCGTGATCCTGGGGTCCTGGGATCGAGCCCCGCATTGAGCTCTGCGCTCAGCCCGGAGTCTGCTTGTCCCTCTGCCCCTCCCCCCCCCCACGCCTGCTCTTGTGCACTCTCTCCCTCTCTCTCTCAAATAAATAAAATCTTTAAAAAAAACCAAAATGAGTAGAATGTAATAGAACCATTCTGAGAGCATAAGGTGAAGAAGTGTAGTAAGTAGTGGAGTAAAGGAGCTCAATTTTCATCTCTCCATCGATAAGTAGTGTCTAAAAATGATGAAAGAAAGGAAAGAAGGGAATGAAAGGAAAAAAAAAAAAGGAGGGAGAGAATGAGAGAAAGTCAGAGAGACAGAGACGGAAAGAGAGAGACAGATCCCCGCTGTAGCCGCTACAGCTGCTGCATCTAGTCAGGTGAGGTTCTCATCATTTTCATTAACTCCACTGTCATCACCATCATGACCGCCACCATCACGATGAGCATCAGTTCTCCCCTCTCAGCCCACATCAGGGCTCTTCAAGTTCTGCAAAGGCAGAGGCCTATGAAATAAAAAAACATGAAACACCCCCCAAGAAACATACACGAAATACAGGAAACAAAAGTTCGATCAGGTAATCAAGGGCGATGACCTGGGAGAAGGAAAAGAAACGAGATGAACCCTGAACTGCCGCAGCTTACTGTCTGGAGAGAGTGTCTGCAAACACAGCCCAGCAGGGGCGCCTGGGCGGCTCGGTCGTTAAGCGTCTGCCTTCGGCTCAGGTCATGACCCCAGGGTCCTGGGATCGAGCCCCGCATCGAGCCCCACATCGGGCTCCCTGCTCGGCGGGAAGCCTGCTTCTCCCCCTCCCACTCCCCCTGCTAGTGTTCCTGCTCTCGTTATCTCTCTCTCTCTGTCAAATAAATAAAATCTTTAAAAAAAAAAAGAATACAGCCCAGCAGAATCCCTGACTTGGGGAGACAGAACGGGGAGTGCAGGAGGCTGAGTTGGCAGGGCAGAGGACCGGAGACCAGAGAGCTGCAGAGGGACAGAACGCTGCACATCCGCAGAGGGTCCCGCTGGAGTAAGCAGCAGACCCCCGGTCAGCACAGGCGCGTGAGCAAAGTAGCTGAGGCCGAGGAAAGGACCACTCGCAAGGGTGAAAGGTAACTGTGCCCGGCGCTCACGCAAGACGGGGACTAGTAGCCAGAATGGGAAACCTCACGATTCAGGAGGCATCAGGTAGGGTACTCAGAAAGGTCTTGCCTCGGTGGTGTGGGAAAAAAAAAAAAAACGGATTCTACACCAATAGCTGCTCTGGTCCCGCTAATTCTTTTTTTTTTTTCCCCCTTAAGATTTATTTATTTACTTGAGGGGGGGGAGGGGCAGAGGGACAGAGAGAGAGAATCCTCAAGCAGACTCCCCACTGATCATGGAGCCCAATACGGGGCTCGATCCCAGGACCCTGAGGTCATGACCTGAGCCGAAACCGAGAGTCGGGCGCGTAACCGGCTGAGCCACCCAGGCGCCCCTGGTCCCACTAGTTCTTAAAAGCAAGACTCCAAAGAACCAATCTGTCATCGCTTCTCGGCCTTTTGGCTAAGACCAAGTGTAGTAAAAGAACCAATCTGTTTCCAAGTAACAGCATCCCAGAACAAAGCTTATGTTCAGGAAGAAAAAGGAAAAAAAGACACCGCACCAAAGGTCAAATACACAACGCCTGGCATCCAATCTAAAATCACGAGGCATGCAAAGAAGCACGGAAATACAACCCCATGAGGAGGAGTAATCACTCCATCACATATTTATTTATTTTCCGGTAAAAGGCGTGCCGACTGTAAAGGAAGATCTAAAACTGCTTTTGCTTACGGATATCATGGCCGTGTGGGTAGAAAGTCCAACGGAACCTACATGTTACTAGTAGTTTAAGGAGGTTCCAAGATGCAAGCATTTGGAGAGAGCTAGCCAACCAACACCGCCCCCCGACCCACCAGGCAAACGCCTAGCCGGTTGTTGCGGCGCTTCTTTGCTCTGAAACAAGGCCAGTAAGCCACAAAATTCCTGTTGTGGTGTTTCTGTGTTTATTTCCCTCGTTCAGAATAAGTTTTTATTCTGGCAGCAAGCCAACCTAGTGGTGATGTGGGGAGACCAGAATTCTGGAGGGAGGGCGTATTTTCTGGAGAGCAATCGTGTACTGTAGGTTGAGAAGCTGAAGAACACGAAAAGTAAAAACTCGGTAATTCTACCTCTTGGAATCGATCTTGAGGAAATAACCTTTCACGCAAAGACTGATGCCCCGGGGCGCCCGGGTGGCTCAGTCGGTGAAGCGTCTGCCTTCGGCTCAGGTCATGATCCCGGGGTCCTGGGATCGAGCCCCCGTCAGGCTCCCCGCTCCGCAGGAAGCCTGCTTCTCCCTCTCCCGCTCCCCCTGCTTGTGTTCCCTCTCTCGCTGTGTCTCTCTGTCAAATAACTAACTAAAATCTTTAAAAAAAAAAAAAAAAAGACTTATGCCCAAGAATTCCACTGAATCACTACCCATAACTGGGGAAAGACTGGGAATGATTTAACTGTTCAACATTACCTTATAATGCATTTTATGTATCTATTCAGTAACATTTTTTGAAGAGGTTTTAGAGATTGGAAAAGCTAGTAGGTTAAATGGAAAAGAAAAAAACCAGGAAAAAAGTTAATGGTAAACTTGAAAATTTACACATTATATGTTGTTATACGTTTAACGTGTAAATACAACCAAGAAGACACTCCAAAGTGTCGGCAGGATTTAGTGCTGAACATGGGGCCCGATTTTCCTCTCCCTAAGTTGTCTTCAAGAGCCTTGTGCTATTGGAATCTCTCCCCCACAACCTCCCTTCCAACGCGAGAAAGAGAAAAGGCAAGACGATCCGGAGGCACAGTAGCTGAAAAGAACCTCAAGACACAGAAATGGTAGCGCAGTTTTATTTTCTGCAGTAACAAACACTTCAAGCGCCCGATCCTCTAGCAACAGGGAAAGAGATCAAGGGGACCAAGGGCCCCCACGGGCAAAAAAGTAAACCCTGGTAACAAAGTGGCCATCAACTCCAAGTACCGACTCCCTGTGCCTTGCCTAGTAGGGGGCACAAGACTAGGCCTCAGCTCCCCCTCTTGGGCCTAGGCTTTCCGGAGGAGGGGGCCCAAAGCCCCGAATGTTTCGCATCACCAGGGAAAGCTGGTCGAGGAAGCAGTTGATCGAAACTCGGAAGAAGATGGCGTCTTCGGCGGTCCATCTCCTGAAAGTGAGCAAACACGAACATGAGGTTCCGGGCTGAGGGCCGCGGCGGGGGGCAGAGCGCCGGCCCCCTCCTCACACGCACCCTCCGCGCGCCCGGGCCCCCACGACGGCCCCCTCGGACGGACACGCGAGCCCGGCACCTGCCGCCCCCGCCCCTCCCCGCCTCCTGCTCCGCGACAACTGACACTGCCAGGGTGCTGCCGTTCACCGCGAGCTCCTTCTGAACCACCCCTCGGTGGCGCTGGGCATGCGGGGCCAGGGACCGGAGGGCCATCTCTGCCTCCAGGGGCGACCGGAAAGGCACCGTGAGCGTGCGGGGGGGACGCGGTTAAGGCACCATCCGCTCCGGAGTCTCCCGGGGCCCGAGGCCCCCTCAGCCCTCAGAGGCCCGCTTCCCCCCCGGGACGCCCGCGCTCCCCCGCGGCCCCTGCTCTGCTGCCCCCTGCCCCGTCAGGCCCCTGGGGACCGCCCGCCCCCCGCGCCCCCCGCGCCCCCCGCCCAGGGACGCTCCGTGGGAAGGATACAACTCCAGCAGGCGGCTTGCCGCGGCCACAGCTACGGGCGCCGCGTCCCCACCAGGCCGCAGGGCCTGCGCCGCCTGCCCGGCCTGAGCAGGGGCATCGGCCGCCTCGCCCTCTTCTCCCTCGCCGCCGCCGGGGCCACCGTCGCCCTCAGGGCTGCCGGGCCGCTCCCGGCAACCAGCAGCTCCGGGGCTGGGCTGGCGGTCCTGGCCGCCGGCGCCGCCCGCTGCGCCCGCTCCGCCCGCCGCGCCGGCCTCGCCGGCCTCGCTGGCCTCGCTGTCCTCGCCCCGCGCCTCGCGCTCGTCGCTCGTCGCGCTCGTCGCGCTCGTCGCGCTCGTCTGGGGCCTGCATGGCTCCCCACAGCCCACCGCGAGGCCGCCCGCACTCCCCGCTCGCGGCTCAGGCGCTCAGAGCCTTCGCGAAGCTCCGCCCCTCCGCGCGCAAGGCAGCTGGGAGTGCCCACGGCGCCTGCGCAGACTGCCCCGCACAGGGCCGGTTCCCGCCAACGCGGGCTCGCTGTGGCGCCGGACATTTCCGGACCTAGCCGACCTTGAGGAGGTGGAGCCTAGTTCAGGAAGCTCCGCCTCTCGGTGCTTGACGTCACTTGGGCTCCCTAGCGGGCAGGCACCATCCCCCGCCCCCCCCCCGCCCCCCGCAGAGCCTTCTCGTGAGGCCGCTGGCACGTGACTCCCTCCCTTGACTAAGCTCGTCCCTGTTTTCCGCGGTAGCTGCACCGGCTCGCAGTCCCACCCAGGGCGCACGAAGTTGCCTTTCTGTCTACATCCTCGCCAACACTTGTTATGTCTTGTGTTTGTGCTTTTAGACGTTCTGACAGGTGTGAGGCGGTATCTCATCCTTTTGATTGGCATTTCCCTGACGCCCAGTGACGTTGAACATCTTTTCATTTGTCTGTTGGCCATCTGTGTATCTTCTTTGCAAATATGTCTATTCATGTCATCTGCCCGTTCGTAAAAACTGGATTATTTATTATTTTGGTGTTGAGTTGTATAACTTCTTTTTATATTTTGAATATTAACTCCTTATTGGACGCATCAGCGGCAAATATCTTCTCTCCATTTGTAGGTTGTCTTTTTGTTTTGTTGATGGTTTCCTTCGCTGTGCAAAAGCTTTTTATCTTGGTGTAGTCCCAGTAGCTTAATTTCGCTTTTGGTGGATTTATTCCCAGGGTGCAAGGATGATTCACTATTCATAAATCAATCAACGTGGTACCTCACATTAGCAAGAGAAAGGATAAAAACCATATGATCACTTTCATAGATGCAGGAAAAGCATTTGACAAACTACAACATTCAGTCACAATAAGAACTCTCAACAAGGGTTTAGAGGGAACATACCTCAACATCATAAAGCCTCCACCAAAAAACTAAAACTGATAAAGGAATTCAGTAAAGTCATAGTATATAAAATTAATATACAGAAATCCCTTGCATTTCTATACACTAGTAATGAAGTAGCAGAAAGAGAAATTAAGAAAACAATCCCATTTACAATTGCACCAGAAAGAATAGAATACCTAGGAATAAACTTAACCAAGGAGGTGAAAGACTCGTACTCTGAAAACTATAAAACACTGATGAAAGGAATTGAAGATGACACAAACAAATGGAAAGCTATTCCATCCATGCTCATGGCTTGGGAGAACCAGTATTGTTAAAATGTCCATACTACCCCAAACAACCTACAGATGTAATACAATCCCTATCAAAATAGCATTGCATTTCTCACATAACTGAACAAATAATCCCAAAATTTTATGGAACTATAAAAGACCCCGAGGAGCCAAAGCAATCTTGAAAAAGAAGAACAAACCTGGAGATATCACAGTCCCAGATTTTAAGATATACTACAAAGATGTAGTGATCAAAACAGTATGGTACTGATATAAAAATAGACACGTAGATCAATAGAACAGAATAGAGTGTTCAGAAATAAACCCATGAGATTATGGTCAATTAATCTATGACAAAGGAGGTAGGAATATCCAATGAGGAAAAGACGTTCCCTTCAACAAATGGTGCTTGGAAAACTGGACAGCTGCATGCAAATGAATGAAATTGGACCACTTTCTTATAGCACTGACAAAAAATAAACTCAAAATGGCTTAAAGATCTAAATGTGAGGGGTGCCTGGGTGGCTCAGTCGGTTAAGCGTCCGACTCGATTTCTGCTCAGGTCATGATCTCAGGGCTGTGAGATTGAGCCCCGTGTGGGGCTCCATGCTGGGTGTGGAGCCTGCTTAAGAGCCTCTCTCTCCCTCTCCTTCTGTCCCTCCTGCCTCCCCTCTAGCTCTCTAAAAAAAAAAAAAAAAAAAAATATATATATATATATATATATATATATATATAAATGTGAGACCTGAAATCATAAAATTCCCAGAGTGATTTTTTTTTTAAAGGAGGAAGGAATATGGGACAGGAGAACAGCCCTGGGGGAGGCACACTGAAGCTCCTACCCCGAGGTGTATGGTGTTGAGAAGAAAGGAAAGCCTCCTGAGGAGAGGGCAGTGAGAAGACAGTGTCCTGCAGGATGGAGCCAAGCTTCCTTGAGGGCTGAGCGTAGATGAATGCCTTGAGTAGAGATTGAGCACAAGTATGAGTTCCAGAGAGATAGGGTGGCCTGGGTGGCTCAGTCGTTAGGCATCTGCCTTCAGCTCAGGTCATGATCCCAGGGTCCTGGGATGGAGTCCCACATCGGGCTCCCTGCTCAGCGGGAAGCCTGCTTCTCCCTCTCCCACTCCCCCTGCTTGTGTTCCCTCTCTCGCTGTCTCTCTCTGTCAAATAAATAAATAAAAAAAAAAAATCTTAAAAAAAAAAAAAAGTAAGATAATTTAAACAGACGGGTGTTGATAGACAAATCACCATACAGATTACAATTCATGAAACAGAATAAGAAGTTTACAAACATACCTCATATATAAGAACAAATCAGCAGGCAAATGTTATCTAATACATGGTGCTGAGGAAAAAGGCAAAAATAATGTCAGCTCGGGGCGCCTGGGTGGCTCAGTCGTTAAAGCGTCTGCCTTCGGCTCAGGTCATGATCCCAGGGTCCTGGGATCGAGCCCCGCATCGGGCTCCCTGCTCAGCGTGAAGCCTGCTTCTCCCTCTCCCACTCCCCCTGCTTGTGTTCCCTCTCTCACTGTGTCTCTCTCTGTCAAATAAATAAATAAAATCTTTAAAAAAAAAAAATAATAATGTCAGCTCTTCACAGCGAAATAATTCTTAGATGGATAAGAAGGGTTAAATATAAAACATGAAACTATTTTTAAAATATTATATTGATAATATATGCTCAAGATGAAGCGAGCCTTCTGAATCAAAAAGGCAATGGAAAAGATCACACGTGAAAACTGATAGATTTATTGACATAAGAATAAAAAGACCATTGAAGAAACATTTGTCATCTGTATAACAAAATGTTAATATCCCATTAATTTTAAAAGTTTATTATAAAAGGTTAAAACATCCAACCCATGAAGATATTAAAAGAAAATGAACCAAAAAGATGAAAAGACAATTCACAGAGGGAGAAACAAAATGACTAATAAAAATATGAAAAAATCAGCCTCGTTAATAAACAAACATGAACTGAAACAATCAAATTACCACTTTCATTGATCAAAACAGCAATGTGATACAGTGAGTCTTCCTATACTGTGGGATGAGGTGCGATCTATAAACCTTTCTACACCCAATTGCCAAAAACATAGAGACTTAATACTGAATGGCCTGTCATAACCTCTCTGGGATAAATTCTTACGAGTGTAATTTGTGTTCTAATAATACATACATTTAAGTATTGGTAGATGATGTCAACATCATATAGGTATACAAATTTACCAGACCATCGCATTGTGTGAGCGTTCACCCCACCCCCACATCTGCACTGTCCCACATGGTAGTCATGGTGCTAGTGAGATGCACGTGTAAAATGCACATGGATTTTTGAAAACAGTGTGACTAGAATGCAAAATATCTCCTTAATACTTTTTGATTGACTACATGTTACAATAATAATATTTTAGATATGATTGGGTTCAATAAAACATATTGAAATTATTTTGTTCAAGTCTTCTTTTTGTCTCCCTTAATAAGTTCCCAAAGTTTTTCTCCCACACATTTTCTTGTTAAGCTTATTCCTGAGTATGTCATAGTCTTTACTGTTACTGTAAATGGTGCTTTGTTGACCCTTACTAGTTATTGCTTTATTTATGCACAGGGCCACTTTACTGAATGCACTTATTTGTAATAGTTTTTCAGTTGGATCACCTTGTGTTTTTCAGGTAAACAACTATATCAGCTTCAAATAATGATAAGTTTACCTCCTTCTTTTAGATATTTATACTTACATCTTTTTTACTTGTCTGGTTTTATTGTCTACTTACGCAATAATGTAAAATTATAGCGGTGATAAATGATATCTTTTGGTCCAGACTTTAATGGGGATGCTTCTGTTGTTCTTTGGATTTTGAGTTATTGATAGAAATATGTAATGTAACGGAAGAATCCCCTCATCTGATTATACCAAGGTTTTTTGTAAAGCAAAAAGGATATTTGATCTTGTTAGATACCTCTATAGTATCTGTGGAAAACTGATCATATGATTTTTCACTTTTGACCAATTAATATGGTGTATTATTTCCATAGATTTTCTAATATGGAACCATCCCTACATTCCCCAAATAAATCCCACTTAATCATGTATTAGTTTTTTTTTTAAGATTTTATTTATTTATTTGATAAAGAGAGAGACAACGAGAGAGGGAACACAAGCAGGGGCAGTGGGAGAGGGAGAAGCAGGCTTCCCTCTGAGTAGGGAGCCCGATGCAGGGCTCGATCCCAGGACCCTGGGATCATGAACTGAGCCAAAGGCAGACGCTTAACGACTGAGCCACCCAGGCGCCCCTGTTTTTCTTAGGTTTATTTGTGGTTTGTTCTCTAATCATTTGCGGTGGATACTTAATTTCTTTATTTTCATATTTTCTGGCTCATTCGCACAAGTATTTAAGGCTACACATTTTCCTCCTACCACTTTTTTAACCTTATTGCATGCCTTTGAACCCATAGTGTTTTCATTGTCCTTTTCTAGACACTCTTAAAGTTTATTCTGGATATAGGCTTTGAATCGAGATTTAAGGCAGTATTTAAAACTTTCCAGATGAGAGGGTGGTTTTCACTTTTTAAATTAATTTTTAGCATTATTGGATTTATGTATGTATGTATTTGTACTTTTTGGAAATTAAGGTTGTGGTCTGATATATGGTCACTTTTTAAGAATGCTCCATGGATAGTTGAAAAGTAGGTGTAGGGGCGCCTGGGTGGCTCAGTCAGTTAACCATCTGCCTTCAGCTCAGGTCATGATTCCAGGGTCCTGGGATCGAGCCCCGCATTGGGCTCCTTGCTCAGCAGGGAGTCTGCTTCTCTCTCTCCCTCTGCTGCTCCCCCTGCTTGTGCACTTGCTCTCTCTGTGTCAAATAAATAAATAAAATCTTAAAAAAGAAAAGAAGGTGCATTTGTTGTTTTCAGGGTAGAGATTTTTTTTTTCAGGGTAGAGATTTAAATACACCAATTTGATATGCCTCATCCACGATGTTATTTAGTTCTTCTGTCTTCTCCTCACGTTGCATTCTCTAGGCTTGTTTCTTCATTGGTAAAATGGGACAATGAAAGGACCTACCTCAAAGGATTATTGAGAGGATGACATGGGCATAGTTAATACTGAAGGCATTTAGAAGAGTGCATCTGGCTCTAGGTGTTCGATAAGTGCCGCCTCTCTGTAGGTTCGTCTGTCCATTTGGTCAGTCACAGGCTGACAGATAATTGCAAATTTGCTTCTGTGGACATTGCAAGGACAAGAAACAAAAGACTGATCATAAATCTGCAATTAGATCACATGACTGAATGAAAGAGGAGCGTAATAAAATAAGCCTTTTACAAGAAAAAGAATGCTTCTATGGTTTTTTGTCTTTCTTCTTGCAGTTCCTTTTCATTTTTGCTTTTGAATGTTGAAGATTTTTATTTTCCATATATATTCAAAACTGCTAGATTTTCACTGAGGTTTGAGCCCTTTATTCTTACAAGGTGTTCTTTCACCCCTCCACATGTAATACTTTTTGAATGAATTCGGCCATGTACACAAGTTCTTGATTCCTTGAATTTATTATCTTTGTTTTTATTCACCGCATGTGTCTGTGACCATTCTTTGATTCAGACAAGTTGAAAATAACTTTAGGTAGCTCTCTTGTATGGAGCATAAAATTGGGTTATGCATTGTGATCCGATTGAAACATCCTTTTTGTTTCTTTCATACGATAAGAAAACATAAAATTTATCATCGTAACCATTTTTAATTTTCATTTTTTTAAGTTTTTGTTTAAATTCTAGGGCGCCTGGGTGGCTCAGTTGGTTAAGCGACTGCCTTCGGCTCAGGTCATGATCCTGGAGTCCCGGGATCGAGTCCCGCATCGGGCTCCCTGCTCAGCGGGGAGTCTGCTTCTCCCTCTGACCCTCCTCCCTCTCCTGCTCTGTCTCTCATTCTCTCTCTCTCAAATAAATAAATAAAATCTTTTTTTAAAAAAAAAAATTCTAGTTAGTTCACATATAGTGTAATATTGGTTTCAGGGGTAGAATTTAGTGATTCATCACTTCCGTACAACACCAGTGCTCATCACAAGAGCCCTCCTTAATGCCCATCACACATGTAATCCACGCCCCCCTCCAGTAACCCTCAGTGTGTTCTCTATCATTAAGAGTCTCTTATGGTTTGCCTCCCTCTTCATCTTAACCACTTTGAAGTGTACAGTATAGTAGTGTTAACTACATGCACATTGTTGTGCAACAGACCTCTAGAACTTTTTCATCTTGCAAAACTGAAATTCTATGCCCATCTTTTAATAGATGAGTTTGGCCAATTCACACTTGTTGATCCAATAGATGGGTTTGGTGGTAGTTCTGTCATTGTATTTTATGTCATTCCCTCAGTTTTTAGTGCTCACTTAATTTTTAAATCTTTTGCTGAAAGATTGCTGTTTTCATCATTTTATTTTGTGTCTCTTCTGGTAATCTGGACAGTCTGAATTTTTTCTAGGGGTTACATTAATAACTACAGCTTTATATAACACATTTAATCCTGTCCTTGTTTATACTAACCTGTATAGAACTTCCTGTGATGATGGAAATGTTCCATACGTGTACTGTAAAATAAAGAAGCCACTAGCCACATGTGTAGGTAAGGAAGTGAATTTTTAATTTCAATTAATTACAGTTAAATAGCCACATGTGACTAGTGGCCACCATATAGGACAGTGCAGCTCTGGACAGCGTCTTCATTCTCTACAATGAGCATCAACTGTCCCTCCTTCCCTTTCCACAACCATTCAAGTTAATCACATTACAGTATTCTCTGAATATTTATCTTTGTACATTTAAATATACCTATACCTCAATTATTTGATGAAATGGCTTTAAATTATACCTAAGTTTTTCCTCCTGGCTACAAAATATGAGGAAATCAGGATATTTATAATACTCTCCACATTCTTTCCACTTTCCTCTCTCAATTATTTTGCTTATATCATTTCCACATTGTTAGGCAAAATAACATTAACTTCTACTTTATAACTGTAATTCTTACACTTGTGCTAGTTTTATTCCTAATACGTTTTTTTGGTAGCATAACATTTATATAGAAAAGTGCACAAATCCTATGTGTAGAGCTCTATATAGCCATGTAACCGCCACAGAAATCAAGAAACCAAACCATTCAAATCAATACCAGTGCCCCAGAGCTCACCTGTGCCGCTTCCCCAATACCTGCTCCCTCTGTCCTCCCCACAAGTGGCCATCCTGACTTTTAACGCCATAGAACATTTTTGCTTGTTTTTGAATGTTATGAAAATGGACTTGTATAGGATGTATTCTTTTGTGTCTGGTCTCTTCTGCTTATATTATGTTTTTAAGATACATGTATGTTGCTGCATGTAGCACTGGTTTTTACATAATAATCCATTATATGATTGTACCACAGCTTTTTTTTTTTTTTTTAAGATTTTATTTATTTATTTGACAGAGAGAGACACAGAGAGAGAGGGAACACAAGCAGGGGGAGTGGGAGGGGGAGAAGCAGGCTTCCCGCCGAGCAGGGAGCCCGAGGTGGGGCTCGATCCCAGGACCCCGGGATCATGACCTGAGCCGAAGGCAGACACGTAATGACTGAGCCACCCAGGCGCCCCTGTACCACAGCTTTTTTCATCCATTCTAGTGCTTCTGGAATTTTTCTATTTTTGACTATTATAAGTAATGTCTCTACGGATTTTTTGTTTTAAAAATTTTTATACACATGCATATATGTACAAATACGCAGTTCTGGTATTACTGGTGAAGGAGTTTTCAGGTTATTTTATTCATAATTTTGCTGGAACCACAAAGTCCCCCTATGACACATTTAACCAGGTCACTGTAATTACAGCACATTACATGGTTAGGGAATGAGGAAAATTACTCTACCATGTAGCAGAGTAGTGGATATGGCAAAAAATGCCAAGATATGTGGCTGCAAAGTTGATGTCCAAAATCAAACACAAGTTTCGTGTCCTCACGGGAAGGTAGGGTTCATTAGCCAGGACACCAGCAATTGTGTCATAAGGGACAAACCCAACCCAGAGATGTGACTGGAGAAAAAGTTTAAATTTAAGAGTCAGAAGCCAGAGTGAAACCAAGCTTGAAAGAGTACGTAAAGAACAATGGTGAGGGGCACCTGGGTGGCTCAGTCGGTTAAGTGTCTGCCTTTGGCTCTGGTCATGATTCCAGGATCCTGGGATTGAGCCCCACATGGGGCTTCCTGCTCAGTGGGGAGCCTGCTTCTCCCTCTGCCTCTGCCCCTCCCCTCGCTCGTGCTCTCTCTCTCCAATAGATAAATAAAATCTTTAAAAATAAAATTTTAAAAAAGAACAATGGTGAAATTATCTGAGTTACTCAAGTGAGAAGAAAAAGAAAGCTGGTCTTGACCTTGCTTATTACAGAAAACTAAATTTCCAAAAGAATCAAAGTTTAAATGGTGGGAGATGAAAGCATACAATTAAATAGAAAATATGAAACCATAAAAATAAAAGGAGAAAACACTGATGAAGGATTTTAACATACAATACAAAACCCATAAGCCATGAATGAATAAAAATTGTTCAATATCTGATTATAAAGAAATGTTAAATTTATTTATGGCAGAAAATATCACTAAAAACATCACAATGAGAACAACTGGGAAAATTATTTGTAAGTCAAATAGTTAACAAAGCACAATAAAAAATCCAGAATCCCCACCTCCCCAAAAATCAATCTCTAATTACGTAAAAAATGTTGGATTCTGGGGTGCCTGGGTGGCTCAGTCGTTAAGCGTCTGCCTTCGGCTCAGGTCATGATCCCGGGGTCCTGGGATCGAGCCCCGCATCAGGCTCCCTGCTCAGTGGGAAGCCTGCTTCTCCCTCTCCCACTCCCCCTGCTTGTGTTCCCTCTCTCACTGTGTCTCTCTCTGTCAAATAAATGAATAAAATATTTAAAAAAAAAAAATGTTGGATTCTACTATGGAATAAAATACCAAAAATAAGATGAAAATACAAATAACCAATTACAAAAGGATTTGTAACCCAAATATTAAACTAAGGCTAATATCACTACAATGCAAATAACTCTTAGAAACCAATACACAAAAGACAACAACCCAGTGGAAAATTGTACAAATGACAGGAAAATGGCATTTATGGAATAAGAATTTTAAACAGTGATTTAGTACATGGTATGATCCTTTTATATTAATAAAAATATATAAAAGCAAGTTAACACATCCTAAGGAAAAATCTGGAAGAATACACTGACACTCGGTCATGGTGGCTAGTGCAGGAACTGAGACCACTAGAAATACTTGCCTCTAACTTACACATTTGTGTAAAGGCCGTATGTCTTTTTTTTTTTTTTTTTAAGGTTTTGTTTATTTATCTGACAGAGAGAGACACAGCGAGAGAGGGAACACAAGCAGGGGGGGGGTGGGAGAGGGAGAAGCAGGCTTCCCGCGGAGCAGGGAGCCCGATGTGGGGCTCGATCCCAGGACCCCAGGATCATGACCAGAGCCAAAGGCAGACGCTTAACGACTGAGCCACCCAGGCGCCCCTGCTGTATGTCTTTTATATTAAGCATATACTACACTTGTAAGAAAGGTTAAAAGTATAAATAAATACAGAATTGTAAATACATTATGATTCCAGGTTTGTTTCCCTGCTTTAAATATGCATGCACATACATTTGTAATTCATAAAGAAACCTGAGGGAAACCATTAAAATGTTCACAGTGGTTCTCTCTAGGTGGTGAGAGAGTGGAGGGTATTTTTTGGTCATTCTACAAGTTTCTGTAATTCTGCAACTATGTCCAATGACCATGTTTTGCTTCCATAAACTGAAACTAAAATCCAAAAAACCACAACATTTTATAACCAAAAATGCAACAAAAATATTTTATCTTTGCTGGAATGGGGAAAAATCTGGCACACCAAATGGACCATCTACACTAAATTTCTTTTTTTTTAAAGTAAGCACTACACACAACATGGGGCTTGAACACCCAAGATCGAGTTGCATGCTTGGGGCCCCTGGATGGCTCAGTCTTTGGAGCATGTGACTCTTGATCTTGGGTCATGAGTTCAAGCCCCATATTGGGCATGGAACCTATTACGAAAAAATAAAAGTCGCATGCTCTACTGACTGAGCCAGCCAGGTGCTCCCCCACTCCGCCGTCTACACTAAATTTCAAACTCTTAAGTGATTGGATTCACCCCAAAGCATCAGGCATGTGCCAGCTTCAGTGTGAAGGAGTGCAGCCTGGATTTAACTTGACAAATGTCTGGCCCACGGGAGTCACTCAGGGAGTGTTGGTTGAATGAGAAAATGAAAGTGATAACAGCAGAAATTCTGGGCTGAGGCTGAACTGGACACCTGCCATCTCCTCCCACTTGAAGGGGTGGAGAAGACAAGGCATCTTTGTTCAGAAGTGAAGTTGCTGTGACCAAGCCAGACCTTTCTCCAGCTGGGGAGAATAGGAATATGAGAATGATGTTGTGACATCTACTAATGAAATTCATAACATTAGCTGGTGAAAGGAGAGACACTATTCTATACATTTAAAGGATGCTAAAATAGCACTTTTAAATCCAATGTCCCCACCTGACCCTGAAAACCCTTGGTGGGACTGGAATTGAAGCCTGATCTCAAACAGCAGAGTCTGGATGTCCTTTCCCTGAGCAAGCCACCTCACCCACACGTCTCCCCTCCCACCCTGTCTCTCTGGAACTCATACTTGTGCTCAATCTCTACTCAAGGCATTCATCTACGCTCAGCCCTCAAGGAAGCTTGGCTCCATCCTGGAGGACACTGTCTTCTCACTGCCCTCTCCTCAACACCATACACCTCGGGGTAGGAGCTTCAGTGTGCCTCCCCCAGGGCTGTTCTCCTGTCCCATATTCCTTCCTCCTTTAAAAAAAAAATCACTCTGGGAATTTTATGATTTCAGGTCTCACATTTATATATATATATATATATATATATATATATATATATATATTTTTTTTTTTAGAGAGCTAGAGGGGAGGCAGGAGGGACAGAAGGAGAGGGAGAGAGAGGCTCTTAAGCAGGCTCCACACCCAGCATGGAGCCCCACACGGGGCTCAATCTCACAGCCCTGAGATCATGACCTGAGCAGAAATCGAGTCGGACGCTTAACCGACTGAGCCACCCAGGCACCCCTCACATTTAGATCTTTAAGCCATTTTGAGTTTATTTTTTGTCGGTGCTATAAGAAAGTGGTCCAATTTCATTCATTTGCATGCAGCTGTCCAGTTTTCCAAGCACCATTTGTTGAAGGGAACGTCTTTTCCTCATTGGATATTCCTACCTCCTTTGTCATAGATTAATTGACCATAATCTCATGGGTTTATTTCTGAACACTCTATTCTGTTCTATTGATCTACGTGTCTATTTTTATATCAGTACCATACTGTTTTGATCACTACATCTTTGTAGTATATCTTAAAATCTGGGACTGTGATATCTCCAGGTTTGTTCTTCTTTTTCAAGATTGCTTTGGCTCCTCGGGGTCTTTTATAGTTCCATAAAATTTTGGGATTATTTGTTCAGTTATGTGAGAAATGCAATGCTATTTTGATAGGGATTGTATTACATCTGTAGGTTGTTTGGGGTAGTATGGACATTTTAACAATACTGGTTCTCCCAAGCCATGAGCATGGATGGAATAGCTTTCCATTTGTTTGTGTCATCTTCAATTCCTTTCATCAGTGTTTTATAGTTTTCAGAGTACGAGTCTTTCACCTCCTTGGTTAAGTTTATTCCTAGGTATTCTATTCTTTCTGGTGCAATTGTAAATGGGATTGTTTTCTTAATTTCTCTTTCTGCTACTTCATTACTAGTGTATAGAAATGCAAGGGATTTCTGTATATTAATTTTATATACTATGACTTTACTGAATTCCTTTATCAGTTTTAGTTTTTTGGTGGAGGCTTTATGATGTTGAGGTATGTTCCCTCTAAACCCTTGTTGAGAGTTCTTATTGTGACTGAATGTTGTAGTTTGTCAAATGCTTTTCCTGCATCTATGAAAGTGATCATATGGTTTTTATCCTTTCTCTTGCTAATGTGAGGTACCACGTTGATTGATTTATGAATAGTGAATCATCCTTGCACCCTGGGAATAAATCCACCAAAAGCGAAATTAAGCTACTGGGACTACACCAAGATAAAAAGCTTTTGCACAGCGAAGGAAACCATCAACAAAACAAAAAGACAACCTACAAATGGAGAGAAGATATTTGCCGCTGATGCGTCCAATAAGGAGTTAATATTCAAAATATAAAAAGAAGTTATACAACTCAACACCAAAATAATAAATAATCCAGTTTTTACGAACGGGCAGATGACATGAATAGACATATTTGCAAAGAAGATACACAGATGGCCAACAGACAAATGAAAAGATGTTCAACGTCACTGGGCGTCAGGGAAATGCCAATCAAAAGGATGAGATACCGCCTCACACCTGTCAGAACGTCTAAAAGCACAAACACAAGACATAACAAGTGTTGGCGAGGATGTAGACAGAAAGGCAACTTCGTGCGCCCTGGGTGGGACTGCGAGCCGGTGCAGCTACCGCGGAAAACAGGGACGAGCTTAGTCAAGGGAGGGAGTCACGTGCCAGCGGCCTCACGAGAAGGCTCTGCGGGGGGCGGGGGGGGGGGCGGGGGATGGTGCCTGCCCGCTAGGGAGCCCAAGTGACGTCAAGCACCGAGAGGCGGAGCTTCCTGAACTAGGCTCCACCTCCTCAAGGTCGGCTAGGTCCGGAAATGTCCGGCGCCACAGCGAGCCCGCGTTGGCGGGAACCGGCCCTGTGCGGGGCAGTCTGCGCAGGCGCCGTGGGCACTCCCAGCTGCCTTGCGCGCGGAGGGGCGGAGCTTCGCGAAGGCTCTGAGCGCCTGAGCCGCGAGCGGGGAGTGCGGGCGGCCTCGCGGTGGGCTGTGGGGAGCCATGCAGGCCCCAGACGAGCGCGACGAGCGCGACGAGCGCGACGAGCGCGACGGCAGCGGGGGCGAGGACAGCGAGGCCGGCGAGGCCGGCGAGGCCGGCGCGGCGGGCGGAGCGGGCGCAGCGGGCGGCGCCGGCGGCCAGGACCGCCAGCCCAGCCCCGGAGCTGCTGGTTGCCGGGAGCGGCCCGGCAGCCCTGAGGGCGACGGTGGCCCCGGCGGCGGCGAGGGAGAAGAGGGCGAGGCGGCCGATGCCCCTGCTCAGGCCGGGCAGGCGGCGCAGGCCCTGCGGCCTGGTGGGGACGCGGCGCCCGTAGCTGTGGCCGCGGCAAGCCGCCTGCTGGAGTTGTATCCTTCCCACGGAGCGTCCCTGGGCGGGGGGCGCGGGGGGCGCGGGGGGCGGGCGGTCCCCAGGGGCCTGACGGGGCAGGGGGCAGCAGGGGCCGCGGGGGAGCGCGGGCGTCCCGGGGGGGAAGCGGGCCTCTGAGGGCTGAGGGGGCCTCGGGCCCCGGGAGACTCCGGAGCGGATGGTGCCTTAACCGCGTCCCCCCCGCACGCTCACGGTGCCTTTCCGGTCGCCCCTGGAGGCAGAGATGGCCCTCCGGTCCCTGGCCCCGCATGCCCAGCGCCACCGAGGGGTGGTTCAGAAGGAGCTCGCGGTGAACGGCAGCACCCTGGCAGTGTCAGTTGTCGCGGAGCAGGAGGCGGGGAGGGGCGGGGGCGGCAGGTGCCGGGCTCGCGTGTCCGTCCGAGGGGGCCGTCGTGGGGGCCCGGGCGCGCGGAGGGTGCGTGTGAGGAGGGGGCCGGCGCTCTGCCCCCCGCCGCGGCCCTCAGCCCGGAACCTCATGTTCGTGTTTGCTCACTTTCAGGAGATGGACCGCCGAAGACGCCATCTTCTTCCGAGTTTCGATCAACTGCTTCCTCGACCAGCTTTCCCTGGTGATGCGAAACATTCGGGGCTTTGGGCCCCCTCCTCCGGAAAGCCTAGGCCCAAGAGGGGGAGCTGAGGCCTAGTCTTGTGCCCCCTACTAGGCAAGGCACAGGGAGTCGGTACTTGGAGTTGATGGCCACTTTGTTACCAGGGTTTACTTTTTTGCCCGTGGGGGCCCTTGGTCCCCTTGATCTCTTTCCCTGTTGCTAGAGGATCGGGCGCTTGAAGTGTTTGTTACTGCAGAAAATAAAACTGCGCTACCATTTCTGTGTCTTGAGGTTCTTTTCAGCTACTGTGCCTCCGGATCGTCTTGCCTTTTCTCTTTCTCGCGTTGGAAGGGAGGTTGTGGGGGAGAGATTCCAATAGCACAAGGCTCTTGAAGACAACTTAGGGAGAGGAAAATCGGGCCCCATGTTCAGCACTAAATCCTGCCGACACTTTGGAGTGTCTTCTTGGTTGTATTTACACGTTAAACGTATAACAACATATAATGTGTAAATTTTCAAGTTTACCATTAACTTTTTTCCTGGTTTTTTTCTTTTCCATTTAACCTACTAGCTTTTCCAATCTCTAAAACCTCTTCAAAAAATGTTACTGAATAGATACATAAAATGCATTATAAGGTAATGTTGAACAGTTAAATCATTCCCAGTCTTTCCCCAGTTATGGGTAGTGATTCAGTGGAATTCTTGGGCATAAGTCTTTTTTTTTTTTTTTTTAAAGATTTTAGTTAGTTATTTGACAGAGAGACACAGCGAGAGAGGGAACACAAGCAGGGGGAGCGGGAGAGGGAGAAGCAGGCTTCCTGCGGAGCGGGGAGCCTGACGGGGGCTCGATCCCAGGACCCCGGGATCATGACCTGAGCCGAAGGCAGACGCTTCACCGACTGAGCCACCCGGGCGCCCCGGGGCATCAGTCTTTGCGTGAAAGGTTATTTCCTCAAGATCGATTCCAAGAGGTAGAATTACCGAGTTTTTACTTTTCGTGTTCTTCAGCTTCTCAACCTACAGTACACGATTGCTCTCCAGAAAATACGCCCTCCCTCCAGAATTCTGGTCTCCCCACATCACCACTAGGTTGGCTTGCTGCCAGAATAAAAACTTATTCTGAACGAGGGAAATAAACACAGAAACACCACAACAGGAATTTTGTGGCTTACTGGCCTTGTTTCAGAGCAAAGAAGCGCCGCAACAACCGGCTAGGCGTTTGCCTGGTGGGTCGGGGGGCGGTGTTGGTTGGCTAGCTCTCTCCAAATGCTTGCATCTTGGAACCTCCTTAAACTACTAGTAACATGTAGGTTCCGTTGGACTTTCTACCCACACGGCCATGATATCCGTAAGCAAAAGCAGTTTTAGATCTTCCTTTACAGTCGGCACGCCTTTTACCGGAAAATAAATAAATATGTGATGGAGTGATTACTCCTCCTCATGGGGTTGTATTTCCGTGCTTCTTTGCATGCCTCGTGATTTTAGATTGGATGCCAGGCGTTGTGTATTTGACCTTTGGTGCGGTGTCTTTTTTTCCTTTTTCTTCCTGAACATAAGCTTTGTTCTGGGATGCTGTTACTTGGAAACAGATTGGTTCTTTTACTACACTTGGTCTTAGCCAAAAGGCCGAGAAGCGATGACAGATTGGTTCTTTGGAGTCTTGCTTTTAAGAACTAGTGGGACCAGGGGCGCCTGGGTGGCTCAGCCGGTTACGCGCCCGACTCTCGGTTTCGGCTCAGGTCATGACCTCAGGGTCCTGGGATCGAGCCCCGTATTGGGCTCCATGATCAGTGGGGAGTCTGCTTGAGGATTCTCTCTCTCTGTCCCTCTGCCCCTCCCCCCCCTCAAGTAAATAAATAAATCTTAAGGGGGAAAAAAAAAAAAGAATTAGCGGGACCAGAGCAGCTATTGGTGTAGAATCCGTTTTTTTTTTTTTTCCCACACCACCGAGGCAAGACCTTTCTGAGTACCCTACCTGATGCCTCCTGAATCGTGAGGTTTCCCATTCTGGCTACTAGTCCCCGTCTTGCGTGAGCGCCGGGCACAGTTACCTTTCACCCTTGCGAGTGGTCCTTTCCTCGGCCTCAGCTACTTTGCTCACGCGCCTGTGCTGACCGGGGGTCTGCTGCTTACTCCAGCGGGACCCTCTGCGGATGTGCAGCGTTCTGTCCCTCTGCAGCTCTCTGGTCTCCGGTCCTCTGCCCTGCCAACTCAGCCTCCTGCACTCCCCGTTCTGTCTCCCCAAGTCAGGGATTCTGCTGGGCTGTATTCTTTTTTTTTTTAAAGATTTTATTTATTTGACAGAGAGAGAGAGATAACGAGAGCAGGAACACTAGCAGGGGGAGTGGGAGGGGGAGAAGCAGGCTTCCCGCCGAGCAGGGAGCCCGATGTGGGGCTCGATGCGGGGCTCGATCCCAGGACCCTGGGGTCATGACCTGAGCCGAAGGCAGACGCTTAACGACCGAGCCGCCCAGGCGCCCCTGCTGGGCTGTGTTTGCAGACACTCTCTCCAGACAGTAAGCTGCGGCAGTTCAGGGTTCATCTCGTTTCTTTTCCTTCTCCCAGGTCATCGCCCTTGATTACCTGATCGAACTTTTGTTTCCTGTATTTCGTGTATGTTTCTTGGGGGGTGTTTCATGTTTTTTTATTTCATAGGCCTCTGCCTTTGCAGAACTTGAAGAGCCCTGATGTGGGCTGAGAGGGGAGAACTGATGCTCATCGTGATGGTGGCGGTCATGATGGTGATGACAGTGGAGTTAATGAAAATGATGAGAACCTCACCTGACTAGATGCAGCAGCTGTAGCGGCTACAGCGGGGATCTGTCTCTCTCTTTCCGTCTCTGTCTCTCTGACTTTCTCTCATTCTCTCCCTCCTTTTTTTTTTTTCCTTTCATTCCCTTCTTTCCTTTCTTTCATCATTTTTAGACACTACTTATCGATGGAGAGATGAAAATTGAGCTCCTTTACTCCACTACTTACTACACTTCTTCACCTTATGCTCTCAGAATGGTTCTATTACATTCTACTCATTTTGGTTTTTTTTAAAGATTTTATTTATTTGAGAGAGAGAGGGAGAGAGTGCACAAGAGCAGGCGTGGGGGGGGGGGAGGGGCAGAGGGACAAGCAGACTCCGGGCTGAGCGCAGAGCTCAATGCGGGGCTCGATCCCAGGACCCCAGGATCACGACCTGAACGGAAGGCAGACGCTTCACCGACTGAGCCACCCAGGCGCCCCCTCATTCCACTCATTTTAGGTATTTTTCCCCCTGAGGTTAAAAATCACCTTGATGACAATGGTAAATTTACAAACCATTTCCCTAAGTGTCTTCTCTCTCCTTTCTGTCGAGACTGGTTTCTCTCGAGGCTGGCTGACTGACTGCACAGCTGTCACCCTGGACATCCCCTCAGCTTTTCCTGGGTTGCGATTCCTATCCCGGAACATAGGTCTTTCTCCTTTCACTGTGTCTTACCGTTTTACCCCTTCTTGTTTAGATCCTGTTTGTTTAAGTCCGATCGATTGAGGCATAATTTATATACGACAGAGTTCACCCCTTTCAGGTGTATGTTTGTCCCATTGTCGTTGCTGAGTAGTATGCACCCACTGATGGATATTTTGATTGTTTTGAGGTTTTATTCATTATTAATAAAGAACATAGAAAACATGGCAAATGATATTAGCAACTCATTGGTAGAGAAAATACTGATGCCCGACATTACCAATAACAGAATCAAGTGTGTGTGTATATATATACATATATATATATATATATATATATATACATTCAGTTGATGAAGTTTAAAACACTGACAGTCTCCAATGTCAGTGTTTGGTCAGGGTTAGTTGCAAGCAGTCTCTTACACACTCTCAGCTGGAGTGTTTGTAAAACGTATTCAGAAATTCACTTGACATTATTTGTTAAAATTAAAGATGTGAATATACCTTGACCCAACTTTGGGAATCTATCATAGAGAAACTCTTGCATGATATTAATTCTAGCATCATTTGTCATGGTGAAAAATTGGAAAGAAGGCAAATGCACATCAACTGAGAAAGGTTCAGTAAGTCAAGGTACAACTGTCCTGGTGGAACATCACGCAGCAGTTAAAGAGCAAAGGAGATACCCGGGTACTAACATAGAAAGAGATTAAAACAAGCCGAGGGGGGGCGCCTGGGTGGCTCAGTCGTTAGGCGTCTTGCCTTCGGCTCAGGTCGTGATGCCAGCGTCCTGGGATCGAGCCCCACATCGGGCTCCCTGCTCAGCGGGAAGCCTGCTTCTCCCTCTCCCACTCCCCCTGCTTGTGTTCCCTCTCTCGCTGTCTCTCTCTCTGTCAAATAAATAAATAAAACCTTTTTTAAAAAAAGTAAGATAATTTAAACAGAGGGGTGTTGACAGACAAATCACCATACAGATTACAATTCATGAAACAGAATAGGAAATTTACAAACATACCTCATATATAAGAACAAATCAGCAGGCAAATGTTATCTAATACATGGTGCTGAGGAAAAAGGCAAAAATAATGTCAGCTCGGGGCGCCTGGGTGGCTCAGTCGTTAAAGCGTCTGCCTTCGGCTCAGGTCATGATCCCAGGGTCCTGGGATCGAGCCCCGCATCGGGCTCCCTGCTCAGCGTGAAGCCTGCTTCTCCCTCTCCCACTCCCCCTGCTTGTGTTCCCTCTCTCACTGTGTCTCTCTCTGTCAAATAAGTAAATAAAATCTTTAAAAAAAAAAAATAATAATGTCAGCTCTTCACAGCGAAATAATTCTTAGATGGATAAGAAGGGTTAAATATAAAACATGAAACTATTTTTAAAATATTATATTGATAATATGTGCTCAAGATGAAGCGAGCCTTCTGAATCAAAAAGGCAATGGAAAAGATCACACGTGAAAACTGATAGATTTATTGACATAAGAATAAAAAGACCATTGAAGAAACATTTGTCATCTGTATAACAAAATGTTAATATCCCATTAATTTTAAAAGTTTATTATAAAAGGTTAAAACATCCAACCCATGAAGATATTAAAAGAAAATGAACCAAAAAGATGAAAAGACAATTCACAGAGGGAGAAACAAAATGACTAATAAAAATATGAAAAAATCAGCCTCGTTAATAAACAAACATGAACTGAAACAATCAAATTACCACTTTCATTGATCAAAACAGCAATGTGATACAGTGAGTCTTCCTATACTGTGGGATGAGGTGCGATCTATAAACCTTTCTACACCCAATTGCCAAAAACATAGAGACTTAATACTGAATGGCCTGTCATAACCTCTCTGGGATAAATTCTTACGAGTGTAATTTGTGTTCTAATAATACATACATTTAAGTATTGGTAGATGATGTCAACATCATATAGGTATACAAATTTACCAGACCATCGCATTGTGTGAGCGTTCACCCCACCCCCACATCTGCACTGTCCCACATGGTAGTCATGGTGCTAGTGAGATGCACGTGTAAAATGCACATGGATTTTTGAAAACAGTGTGACTAGAATGCAAAATATCTCCTTAATACTTTTTGATTGACTACATGTTACAATAATAATATTTTAGATATGATTGGGTTCAATAAAACATATTGAAATTATTTTGTTCAAGTCTTCTTTTTGTCTCCCTTAATAAGTTCCCAAAGTTTTTCTCCCACACATTTTCTTGTTAAGCTTATTCCTGAGTATGTCATAGTCTTTACTGTTACTGTAAATGGTGCTTTGTTGACCCTTACTAGTTATTGCTTTATTTATGCACAGGGCCACTTTACTGAATGCACTTATTTGTAATAGTTTTTCAGTTGGATCACCTTGTGTTTTTCAGGTAAACAACTATATCAGCTTCAAATAATGATAAGTTTACCTCCTTCTTTTAGATATTTATACTTACATCTTTTTTACTTGTCTGGTTTTATTGTCTACTTACGCAATAATGTAAAATTATAGCGGTGATAAATGATATCTTTTGGTCCAGACTTTAATGGGGATGCTTCTGTTGTTCTTTGGATTTTGAGTTATTGATAGAAATATGTAATGTAACGGAAGAATCCCCTCATCTGATTATACCAAGGTTTTTTGTAAAGCAAAAAGGATATTTGATCTTGTTAGATACCTCTATAGTATCTGTGGAAAACTGATCATATGATTTTTCACTTTTGACCAATTAATATGGTGTATTATTTCCATAGATTTTCTAATATGGAACCATCCCTACATTCCCCAAATAAATCCCACTTAATCATGTATTAGTTTTTTTTTTAAGATTTTATTTATTTATTTGATAAAGAGAGAGACAACGAGAGAGGGAACACAAGCAGGGGCAGTGGGAGAGGGAGAAGCAGGCTTCCCTCTGAGTAGGGAGCCCGATGCAGGGCTCGATCCCAGGACCCTGGGATCATGAACTGAGCCAAAGGCAGACGCTTAACGACTGAGCCACCCAGGCGCCCCTGTTTTTCTTAGGTTTATTTGTGGTTTGTTCTCTAATCATTTGCGGTGGATACTTAATTTCTTTATTTTCATATTTTCTGGCTCATTCGCACAAGTATTTAAGGCTACACATTTTCCTCCTACCACTTTTTTAACCTTATTGCATGCCTTTGAACCCATAGTGTTTTCATTGTCCTTTTCTAGACACTCTTAAAGTTTATTCTGGATATAGGCTTTGAATCGAGATTTAAGGCAGTATTTAAAACTTTCCAGATGAGAGGGTGGTTTTCACTTTTTAAATTAATTTTTAGCATTATTGGATTTATGTATGTATGTATTTGTACTTTTTGGAAATTAAGGTTGTGGTCTGATATATGGTCACTTTTTAAGAATGCTCCATGGATAGTTGAAAAGTAGGTGTAGGGGCGCCTGGGTGGCTCAGTCAGTTAACCATCTGCCTTCAGCTCAGGTCATGATTCCAGGGTCCTGGGATCGAGCCCCGCATTGGGCTCCTTGCTCAGCAGGGAGTCTGCTTCTCTCTCTCCCTCTGCTGCTCCCCCTGCTTGTGCACTTGCTCTCTCTGTGTCAAATAAATAAATAAAATCTTAAAAAAGAAAAGAAGGTGCATTTGTTGTTTTCAGGGTAGAGATTTTTTTTTTCAGGGTAGAGATTTAAATACACCAATTTGATATGCCTCATCCACGATGTTATTTAGTTCTTCTGTCTTCTCCTCACGTTGCATTCTCTAGGCTTGTTTCTTCATTGGTAAAATGGGACAATGAAAGGACCTACCTCAAAGGATTATTGAGAGGATGACATGGGCATAGTTAATACTGAAGGCATTTAGAAGAGTGCATCTGGCTCTAGGTGTTCGATAAGTGCCGCCTCTCTGTAGGTTCGTCTGTCCATTTGGTCAGTCACAGGCTGACAGATAATTGCAAATTTGCTTCTGTGGACATTGCAAGGACAAGAAACAAAAGACTGATCATAAATCTGCAATTAGATCACATGACTGAATGAAAGAGGAGCGTAATAAAATAAGCCTTTTACAAGAAAAAGAATGCTTCTATGGTTTTTTGTCTTTCTTCTTGCAGTTCCTTTTCATTTTTGCTTTTGAATGTTGAAGATTTTTATTTTCCATATATATTCAAAACTGCTAGATTTTCACTGAGGTTTGAGCCCTTTATTCTTACAAGGTGTTCTTTCACCCCTCCACATGTAATACTTTTTGAATGAATTCGGCCATGTACACAAGTTCTTGATTCCTTGAATTTATTATCTTTGTTTTTATTCACCGCATGTGTCTGTGACCATTCTTTGATTCAGACAAGTTGAAAATAACTTTAGGTAGCTCTCTTGTATGGAGCATAAAATTGGGTTATGCATTGTGATCCAATTGAAACATCCTTTTTGTTTCTTTCATACGATAAGAAAACATAAAATTTATCATCGTAACCATTTTTAATTTTCATTTTTTTAAGTTTTTGTTTAAATTCTAGGGCGCCTGGGTGGCTCAGTTGGTTAAGCGACTGCCTTCGGCTCAGGTCATGATCCTGGAGTCCCGGGATCGAGTCCCGCATCGGGCTCCCTGCTCAGCGGGGAGTCTGCTTCTCCCTCTGACCCTCCTCCCTCTCCTGCTCTGTCTCTCATTCTCTCTCTCTCAAATAAATAAATAAAATCTTTTTTTAAAAAAAAAAATTCTAGTTAGTTCACATATAGTGTAATATTGGTTTCAGGGGTAGAATTTAGTGATTCATCACTTCCGTACAACACCAGTGCTCATCACAAGAGCCCTCCTTAATGCCCATCACACATGTAATCCACGCCCCCCTCCAGTAACCCTCAGTGTGTTCTCTATCATTAAGAGTCTCTTATGGTTTGCCTCCCTCTTCATCTTAACCACTTTGAAGTGTACGGTATAGTAGTGTTAACTACATGCACATTGTTGTGCAACAGACCTCTAGAACTTTTTCATCTTGCAAAACTGAAATTCTATGCCCATCTTTTAATAGATGAGTTTGGCCAATTCACACTTGTTGATCCAATAGATGGGTTTGGTGGTAGTTCTGTCATTGTATTTTATGTCATTCCCTCAGTTTTTAGTGCTCACTTAATTTTTAAATCTTTTGCTGAAAGATTGCTGTTTTCATCATTTTATTTTGTGTCTCTTCTGGTAATCTGGACAGTCTGAATTTTTTCTAGGGGTTACATTAATAACTACAGCTTTATATAACACATTTAATCCTGTCCTTGTTTATACTAACCTGTATAGAACTTCCTGTGATGATGGAAATGTTCCATACGTGTACTGTAAAATAAAGAAGCCACTAGCCACATGTGTAGGTAAGGAAGTGAATTTTTAATTTCAATTAATTACAGTTAAATAGCCACATGTGACTAGTGGCCACCATATAGGACAGTGCAGCTCTGGACAGCGTCTTCATTCTCTACAATGAGCATCAACTGTCCCTCCTTCCCTTTCCACAACCATTCAAGTTAATCACATTACAGTATTCTCTGAATATTTATCTTTGTACATTTAAATATACCTATACCTCAATTATTTGATGAAATGGCTTTAAATTATACCTAAGTTTTTCCTCCTGGCTACAAAATATGAGGAAATCAGGATATTTATAATACTCTCCACATTCTTTCCACTTTCCTCTCTCAATTATTTTGCTTATATCATTTCCACATTGTTAGGCAAAATAACATTAACTTCTACTTTATAACTGTAATTCTTACACTTGTGCTAGTTTTATTCCTAATACGTTTTTTTGGTAGCATAACATTTATATAGAAAAGTGCACAAATCCTATGTGTAGAGCTCTATATAGCCATGTAACCGCCACAGAAATCAAGAAACCAAACCATTCAAATCAATACCAGTGCCCCAGAGCTCACCTGTGCCGCTTCCCCAATACCTGCTCCCTCTGTCCTCCCCACAAGTGGCCATCCTGACTTTTAACGCCATAGAACATTTTTGCTTGTTTTTGAATGTTATGAAAATGGACTTGTATAGGATGTATTCTTTTGTGTCTGGTCTCTTCTGCTTATATTATGTTTTTAAGATACATGTATGTTGCTGCATGTAGCACTGGTTTTTACATAATAATCCATTATATGATTGTACCACAGCTTTTTTTTTTTTTTTTTAAGATTTTATTTATTTATTTGACAGAGAGAGACACAGAGAGAGAGGGAACACAAGCAGGGGGAGTGGGAGGGGGAGAAGCAGGCTTCCCGCCGAGCAGGGAGCCCGAGGTGGGGCTCGATCCCAGGACCCCGGGATCATGACCTGAGCCGAAGGCAGACACGTAATGACTGAGCCACCCAGGCGCCCCTGTACCACAGCTTTTTTCATCCATTCTAGTGCTTCTGGAATTTTTCTATTTTTGACTATTATAAGTAATGTCTCTACGGATTTTTTGTTTTAAAAATTTTTATACACATGCATATATGTACAAATACGCAGTTCTGGTATTACTGGTGAAGGAGTTTTCAGGTTATTTTATTCATAATTTTGCTGGAACCACAAAGTCCCCCTATGACACATTTAACCAGGTCACTGTAATTACAGCACATTACATGGTTAGGGAATGAGGAAAATTACTCTACCATGTAGCAGAGTAGTGGATATGGCAAAAAATGCCAAGATATGTGGCTGCAAAGTTGATGTCCAAAATCAAACACAAGTTTCGTGTCCTCACGGGAAGGTAGGGTTCATTAGCCAGGACACCAGCAATTGTGTCATAAGGGACAAACCCAACCCAGAGATGTGACTGGAGAAAAAGTTTAAATTTAAGAGTCAGAAGCCAGAGTGAAACCAAGCTTGAAAGAGTACGTAAAGAACAATGGTGAGGGGCACCTGGGTGGCTCAGTCGGTTAAGTGTCTGCCTTTGGCTCTGGTCATGATTCCAGGATCCTGGGATTGAGCCCCACATGGGGCTTCCTGCTCAGTGGGGAGCCTGCTTCTCCCTCTGCCTCTGCCCCTCCCCTCGCTCGTGCTCTCTCTCTCCAATAGATAAATAAAATCTTTAAAAATAAAATTTTAAAAAAGAACAATGGTGAAATTATCTGAGTTACTCAAGTGAGAAGAAAAAGAAAGCTGGTCTTGACCTTGCTTATTACAGAAAACTAAATTTCCAAAAGAATCAAAGTTTAAATGGTGGGAGATGAAAGCATACAATTAAATAGAAAATATGAAACCATAAAAATAAAAGGAGAAAACACTGATGAAGGATTTTAACATACAATACAAAACCCATAAGCCATGAATGAATAAAAATTGTTCAATATCTGATTATAAAGAAATGTTAAATTTATTTATGGCAGAAAATATCACTAAAAACATCACAATGAGAACAACTGGGAAAATTATTTGTAAGTCAAATAGTTAACAAAGCACAATAAAAAATCCAGAATCCCCACCTCCCCAAAAATCAATCTCTAATTACGTAAAAAATGTTGGATTCTGGGGTGCCTGGGTGGCTCAGTCGTTAAGCGTCTGCCTTCGGCTCAGGTCATGATCCCGGGGTCCTGGGATCGAGCCCCGCATCAGGCTCCCTGCTCAGTGGGAAGCCTGCTTCTCCCTCTCCCACTCCCCCTGCTTGTGTTCCCTCTCTCACTGTGTCTCTCTCTGTCAAATAAATGAATAAAATATTTAAAAAAAAAAAATGTTGGATTCTACTATGGAATAAAATACCAAAAATAAGATGAAAATACAAATAACCAATTACAAAAGGATTTGTAACCCAAATATTAAACTAAGGCTAATATCACTACAATGCAAATAACTCTTAGAAACCAATACACAAAAGACAACAACCCAGTGGAAAATTGTACAAATGACAGGAAAATGGCATTTATGGAATAAGAATTTTAAACAGTGATTTAGTACATGGTATGATCCTTTTATATTAATAAAAATATATAAAAGCAAGTTAACACATCCTAAGGAAAAATCTGGAAGAATACACTGACACTCGGTCATGGTGGCTAGTGCAGGAACTGAGACCACTAGAAATACTTGCCTCTAACTTACACATTTGTGTAAAGGCCGTATGTCTTTTTTTTTTTTTTTTTAAGGTTTTGTTTATTTATCTGACAGAGAGAGACACAGCGAGAGAGGGAACACAAGCAGGGGGGGGGTGGGAGAGGGAGAAGCAGGCTTCCCGCGGAGCAGGGAGCCCGATGTGGGGCTCGATCCCAGGACCCCAGGATCATGACCAGAGCCAAAGGCAGACGCTTAACGACTGAGCCACCCAGGCGCCCCTGCTGTATGTCTTTTATATTAAGCATATACTACACTTGTAAGAAAGGTTAAAAGTATAAATAAATACAGAATTGTAAATACATTATGATTCCAGGTTTGTTTCCCTGCTTTAAATATGCATGCACATACATTTGTAATTCATAAAGAAACCTGAGGGAAACCATTAAAATGTTCACAGTGGTTCTCTCTAGGTGGTGAGAGAGTGGAGGGTATTTTTTGGTCATTCTACAAGTTTCTGTAATTCTGCAACTATGTCCAATGACCATGTTTTGCTTCCATAAACTGAAACTAAAATCCAAAAAACCACAACATTTTATAACCAAAAATGCAACAAAAATATTTTATCTTTGCTGGAATGGGGAAAAATCTGGCACACCAAATGGACCATCTACACTAAATTTCTTTTTTTTTAAAGTAAGCACTACACACAACATGGGGCTTGAACACCCAAGATCGAGTTGCATGCTTGGGGCCCCTGGATGGCTCAGTCTTTGGAGCATGTGACTCTTGATCTTGGGTCATGAGTTCAAGCCCCATATTGGGCATGGAACCTATTACGAAAAAATAAAAGTCGCATGCTCTACTGACTGAGCCAGCCAGGTGCTCCCCCACTCCGCCGTCTACACTAAATTTCAAACTCTTAAGTGATTGGATTCACCCCAAAGCATCAGGCATGTGCCAGCTTCAGTGTGAAGGAGTGCAGCCTGGATTTAACTTGACAAATGTCTGGCCCACGGGAGTCACTCAGGGAGTGTTGGTTGAATGAGAAAATGAAAGTGATAACAGCAGAAATTCTGGGCTGAGGCTGAACTGGACACCTGCCATCTCCTCCCACTTGAAGGGGTGGAGAAGACAAGGCATCTTTGTTCAGAAGTGAAGTTGCTGTGACCAAGCCAGACCTTTCTCCAGCTGGGGAGAATAGGAATATGAGAATGATGTTGTGACATCTACTAATGAAATTCATAACATTAGCTGGTGAAAGGAGAGACACTATTCTATACATTTAAAGGATGCTAAAATAGCACTTTTAAATCCAATGTCCCCACCTGACCCTGAAAACCCTTGGTGGGACTGGAATTGAAGCCTGATCTCAAACAGCAGAGTCTGGATGTCCTTTCCCTGAGCAAGCCACCTCACCCACACGTCTCCCCTCCCACCCTGTCTCTCTGGAACTCATACTTGTGCTCAATCTCTACTCAAGGCATTCATCTACGCTCAGCCCTCAAGGAAGCTTGGCTCCATCCTGGAGGACACTGTCTTCTCACTGCCCTCTCCTCAACACCATACACCTCGGGGTAGGAGCTTCAGTGTGCCTCCCCCAGGGCTGTTCTCCTGTCCCATATTCCTTCCTCCTTTAAAAAAAAAATCACTCTGGGAATTTTATGATTTCAGGTCTCACATTTATATATATATATATATATATATATATATATATATATATATATATATTTTTTTTTTTTTTTAGAGAGCTAGAGGGGAGGCAGGAGGGACAGAAGGAGAGGGAGAGAGAGGCTCTTAAGCAGGCTCCACACCCAGCATGGAGCCCCACACGGGGCTCAATCTCACAGCCCTGAGATCATGACCTGAGCAGAAATCGAGTCGGACGCTTAACCGACTGAGCCACCCAGGCACCCCTCACATTTAGATCTTTAAGCCATTTTGAGTTTATTTTTTGTCGGTGCTATAAGAAAGTGGTCCAATTTCATTCATTTGCATGCAGCTGTCCAGTTTTCCAAGCACCATTTGTTGAAGGGAACGTCTTTTCCTCATTGGATATTCCTACCTCCTTTGTCATAGATTAATTGACCATAATCTCATGGGTTTATTTCTGAACACTCTATTCTGTTCTATTGATCTACGTGTCTATTTTTATATCAGTACCATACTGTTTTGATCACTACATCTTTGTAGTATATCTTAAAATCTGGGACTGTGATATCTCCAGGTTTGTTCTTCTTTTTCAAGATTGCTTTGGCTCCTCGGGGTCTTTTATAGTTCCATAAAATTTTGGGATTATTTGTTCAGTTATGTGAGAAATGCAATGCTATTTTGATAGGGATTGTATTACATCTGTAGGTTGTTTGGGGTAGTATGGACATTTTAACAATACTGGTTCTCCCAAGCCATGAGCATGGATGGAATAGCTTTCCATTTGTTTGTGTCATCTTCAATTCCTTTCATCAGTGTTTTATAGTTTTCAGAGTACGAGTCTTTCACCTCCTTGGTTAAGTTTATTCCTAGGTATTCTATTCTTTCTGGTGCAATTGTAAATGGGATTGTTTTCTTAATTTCTCTTTCTGCTACTTCATTACTAGTGTATAGAAATGCAAGGGATTTCTGTATATTAATTTTATATACTATGACTTTACTGAATTCCTTTATCAGTTTTAGTTTTTTGGTGGAGGCTTTATGATGTTGAGGTATGTTCCCTCTAAACCCTTGTTGAGAGTTCTTATTGTGACTGAATGTTGTAGTTTGTCAAATGCTTTTCCTGCATCTATGAAAGTGATCATATGGTTTTTATCCTTTCTCTTGCTAATGTGAGGTACCACGTTGATTGATTTATGAATAGTGAATCATCCTTGCACCCTGGGAATAAATCCACCAAAAGCGAAATTAAGCTACTGGGACTACACCAAGATAAAAAGCTTTTGCACAGCGAAGGAAACCATCAACAAAACAAAAAGACAACCTACAAATGGAGAGAAGATATTTGCCGCTGATGCGTCCAATAAGGAGTTAATATTCAAAATATAAAAAGAAGTTATACAACTCAACACCAAAATAATAAATAATCCAGTTTTTACGAACGGGCAGATGACATGAATAGACATATTTGCAAAGAAGATACACAGATGGCCAACAGACAAATGAAAAGATGTTCAACGTCACTGGGCGTCAGGGAAATGCCAATCAAAAGGATGAGATACCGCCTCACACCTGTCAGAACGTCTAAAAGCACAAACACAAGACATAACAAGTGTTGGCGAGGATGTAGACAGAAAGGCAACTTCGTGCGCCCTGGGTGGGACTGCGAGCCGGTGCAGCTACCGCGGAAAACAGGGACGAGCTTAGTCAAGGGAGGGAGTCACGTGCCAGCGGCCTCACGAGAAGGCTCTGCGGGGGGCGGGGGGGGGGCGGGGGATGGTGCCTGCCCGCTAGGGAGCCCAAGTGACGTCAAGCACCGAGAGGCGGAGCTTCCTGAACTAGGCTCCACCTCCTCAAGGTCGGCTAGGTCCGGAAATGTCCGGCGCCACAGCGAGCCCGCGTTGGCGGGAACCGGCCCTGTGCGGGGCAGTCTGCGCAGGCGCCGTGGGCACTCCCAGCTGCCTTGCGCGCGGAGGGGCGGAGCTTCGCGAAGGCTCTGAGCGCCTGAGCCGCGAGCGGGGAGTGCGGGCGGCCTCGCGGTGGGCTGTGGGGAGCCATGCAGGCCCCAGACGAGCGCGACGAGCGCGACGAGCGCGACGAGCGCGACGGCAGCGGGGGCGAGGACAGCGAGGCCAGCGAGGCCGGCGAGGCCGGCGCGGCGGGCGGAGCGGGCGCAGCGGGCGGCGCCGGCGGCCAGGACCGCCAGCCCAGCCCCGGAGCTGCTGGTTGCCGGGAGCGGCCCGGCAGCCCTGAGGGCGACGGTGGCCCCGGCGGCGGCGAGGGAGAAGAGGGCGAGGCGGCCGATGCCCCTGCTCAGGCCGGGCAGGCGGCGCAGGCCCTGCGGCCTGGTGGGGACGCGGCGCCCGTAGCTGTGGCCGCGGCAAGCCGCCTGCTGGAGTTGTATCCTTCCCACGGAGCGTCCCTGGGCGGGGGGCGCGGGGGGCGCGGGGGGCGGGCGGTCCCCAGGGGCCTGACGGGGCAGGGGGCAGCAGGGGCCGCGGGGGAGCGCGGGCGTCCCGGGGGGGAAGCGGGCCTCTGAGGGCTGAGGGGGCCTCGGGCCCCGGGAGACTCCGGAGCGGATGGTGCCTTAACCGCGTCCCCCCCGCACGCTCACGGTGCCTTTCCGGTCGCCCCTGGAGGCAGAGATGGCCCTCCGGTCCCTGGCCCCGCATGCCCAGCGCCACCGAGGGGTGGTTCAGAAGGAGCTCGCGGTGAACGGCAGCACCCTGGCAGTGTCAGTTGTCGCGGAGCAGGAGGCGGGGAGGGGCGGGGGCGGCAGGTGCCGGGCTCGCGTGTCCGTCCGAGGGGGCCGTCGTGGGGGCCCGGGCGCGCGGAGGGTGCGTGTGAGGAGGGGGCCGGCGCTCTGCCCCCCGCCGCGGCCCTCAGCCCGGAACCTCATGTTCGTGTTTGCTCACTTTCAGGAGATGGACCGCCGAAGACGCCATCTTCTTCCGAGTTTCGATCAACTGCTTCCTCGACCAGCTTTCCCTGGTGATGCGAAACATTCGGGGCTTTGGGCCCCCTCCTCCGGAAAGCCTAGGCCCAAGAGGGGGAGCTGAGGCCTAGTCTTGTGCCCCCTACTAGGCAAGGCACAGGGAGTCGGTACTTGGAGTTGATGGCCACTTTGTTACCAGGGTTTACTTTTTTGCCCGTGGGGGCCCTTGGTCCCCTTGATCTCTTTCCCTGTTGCTAGAGGATCGGGCGCTTGAAGTGTTTGTTACTGCAGAAAATAAAACTGCGCTACCATTTCTGTGTCTTGAGGTTCTTTTCAGCTACTGTGCCTCCGGATCGTCTTGCCTTTTCTCTTTCTCGCGTTGGAAGGGAGGTTGTGGGGGAGAGATTCCAATAGCACAAGGCTCTTGAAGACAACTTAGGGAGAGGAAAATCGGGCCCCATGTTCAGCACTAAATCCTGCCGACACTTTGGAGTGTCTTCTTGGTTGTATTTACACGTTAAACGTATAACAACATATAATGTGTAAATTTTCAAGTTTACCATTAACTTTTTTCCTGGTTTTTTTCTTTTCCATTTAACCTACTAGCTTTTCCAATCTCTAAAACCTCTTCAAAAAATGTTACTGAATAGATACATAAAATGCATTATAAGGTAATGTTGAACAGTTAAATCATTCCCAGTCTTTCCCCAGTTATGGGTAGTGATTCAGTGGAATTCTTGGGCATAAGTCTTTTTTTTTTTTTTTTTAAAGATTTTAGTTAGTTATTTGACAGAGAGACACAGCGAGAGAGGGAACACAAGCAGGGGGAGCGGGAGAGGGAGAAGCAGGCTTCCTGCGGAGCGGGGAGCCTGACGGGGGCTCGATCCCAGGACCCCGGGATCATGACCTGAGCCGAAGGCAGACGCTTCACCGACTGAGCCACCCGGGCGCCCCGGGGCATCAGTCTTTGCGTGAAAGGTTATTTCCTCAAGATCGATTCCAAGAGGTAGAATTACCGAGTTTTTACTTTTCGTGTTCTTCAGCTTCTCAACCTACAGTACACGATTGCTCTCCAGAAAATACGCCCTCCCTCCAGAATTCTGGTCTCCCCACATCACCACTAGGTTGGCTTGCTGCCAGAATAAAAACTTATTCTGAACGAGGGAAATAAACACAGAAACACCACAACAGGAATTTTGTGGCTTACTGGCCTTGTTTCAGAGCAAAGAAGCGCCGCAACAACCGGCTAGGCGTTTGCCTGGTGGGTCGGGGGGCGGTGTTGGTTGGCTAGCTCTCTCCAAATGCTTGCATCTTGGAACCTCCTTAAACTACTAGTAACATGTAGGTTCCGTTGGACTTTCTACCCACACGGCCATGATATCCGTAAGCAAAAGCAGTTTTAGATCTTCCTTTACAGTCGGCACGCCTTTTACCGGAAAATAAATAAATATGTGATGGAGTGATTACTCCTCCTCATGGGGTTGTATTTCCGTGCTTCTTTGCATGCCTCGTGATTTTAGATTGGATGCCAGGCGTTGTGTATTTGACCTTTGGTGCGGTGTCTTTTTTTCCTTTTTCTTCCTGAACATAAGCTTTGTTCTGGGATGCTGTTACTTGGAAACAGATTGGTTCTTTTACTACACTTGGTCTTAGCCAAAAGGCCGAGAAGCGATGACAGATTGGTTCTTTGGAGTCTTGCTTTTAAGAACTAGTGGGACCAGGGGCGCCTGGGTGGCTCAGCCGGTTACGCGCCCGACTCTCGGTTTCGGCTCAGGTCATGACCTCAGGGTCCTGGGATCGAGCCCCGTATTGGGCTCCATGATCAGTGGGGAGTCTGCTTGAGGATTCTCTCTCTCTGTCCCTCTGCCCCTCCCCCCCCTCAAGTAAATAAATAAATCTTAAGGGGGAAAAAAAAAAAAGAATTAGCGGGACCAGAGCAGCTATTGGTGTAGAATCCGTTTTTTTTTTTTTTCCCACACCACCGAGGCAAGACCTTTCTGAGTACCCTACCTGATGCCTCCTGAATCGTGAGGTTTCCCATTCTGGCTACTAGTCCCCGTCTTGCGTGAGCGCCGGGCACAGTTACCTTTCACCCTTGCGAGTGGTCCTTTCCTCGGCCTCAGCTACTTTGCTCACGCGCCTGTGCTGACCGGGGGTCTGCTGCTTACTCCAGCGGGACCCTCTGCGGATGTGCAGCGTTCTGTCCCTCTGCAGCTCTCTGGTCTCCGGTCCTCTGCCCTGCCAACTCAGCCTCCTGCACTCCCCGTTCTGTCTCCCCAAGTCAGGGATTCTGCTGGGCTGTATTCTTTTTTTTTTTAAAGATTTTATTTATTTGACAGAGAGAGAGAGATAACGAGAGCAGGAACACTAGCAGGGGGAGTGGGAGGGGGAGAAGCAGGCTTCCCGCCGAGCAGGGAGCCCGATGTGGGGCTCGATGCGGGGCTCGATCCCAGGACCCTGGGGTCATGACCTGAGCCGAAGGCAGACGCTTAACGACCGAGCCGCCCAGGCGCCCCTGCTGGGCTGTGTTTGCAGACACTCTCTCCAGACAGTAAGCTGCGGCAGTTCAGGGTTCATCTCGTTTCTTTTCCTTCTCCCAGGTCATCGCCCTTGATTACCTGATCGAACTTTTGTTTCCTGTATTTCGTGTATGTTTCTTGGGGGGTGTTTCATGTTTTTTTATTTCATAGGCCTCTGCCTTTGCAGAACTTGAAGAGCCCTGATGTGGGCTGAGAGGGGAGAACTGATGCTCATCGTGATGGTGGCGGTCATGATGGTGATGACAGTGGAGTTAATGAAAATGATGAGAACCTCACCTGACTAGATGCAGCAGCTGTAGCGGCTACAGCGGGGATCTGTCTCTCTCTTTCCGTCTCTGTCTCTCTGACTTTCTCTCATTCTCTCCCTCCTTTTTTTTTTTTCCTTTCATTCCCTTCTTTCCTTTCTTTCATCATTTTTAGACACTACTTATCGATGGAGAGATGAAAATTGAGCTCCTTTACTCCACTACTTACTACACTTCTTCACCTTATGCTCTCAGAATGGTTCTATTACATTCTACTCATTTTGGTTTTTTTTAAAGATTTTATTTATTTGAGAGAGAGAGGGAGAGAGTGCACAAGAGCAGGCGTGGGGGGGGGGAGGGGCAGAGGGACAAGCAGACTCCGGGCTGAGCGCAGAGCTCAATGCGGGGCTCGATCCCAGGACCCCAGGATCACGACCTGAACGGAAGGCAGACGCTTCACCGACTGAGCCACCCAGGCGCCCCCTCATTCCACTCATTTTAGGTATTTTTCCCCCTGAGGTTAAAAATCACCTTGATGACAATGGTAAATTTACAAACCATTTCCCTAAGTGTCTTCTCTCTCCTTTCTGTCGAGACTGGTTTCTCTCGAGGCTGGCTGACTGACTGCACAGCTGTCACCCTGGACATCCCCTCAGCTTTTCCTGGGTTGCGATTCCTATCCCGGAACATAGGTCTTTCTCCTTTCACTGTGTCTTACCGTTTTACCCCTTCTTGTTTAGATCCTGTTTGTTTAAGTCCGATCGATTGAGGCATAATTTATATACGACAGAGTTCACCCCTTTCAGGTGTATGTTTGTCCCATTGTCGTTGCTGAGTAGTATGCACCCACTGATGGATATTTTGATTGTTTTGAGGTTTTATTCATTATTAATAAAGAACATAGAAAACATGGCAAATGATATTAGCAACTCATTGGTAGAGAAAATACTGATGCCCGACATTACCAATAACAGAATCAAGTGTGTGTGTATATATATACATATATATATATATATATATATATACATTCAGTTGATGAAGTTTAAAACACTGACAGTCTCCAATGTCAGTGTTTGGTCAGGGTTAGTTGCAAGCAGTCTCTTACACACTCTCAGCTGGAGTGTTTGTAAAACGTATTCAGAAATTCACTTGACATTATTTGTTAAAATTAAAGATGTGAATATACCTTGACCCAACTTTGGGAATCTATCATAGAGAAACTCTTGCATGATATTAATTCTAGCATCATTTGTCATGGTGAAAAATTGGAAAGAAGGCAAATGCACATCAACTGAGAAAGGTTCAGTAAGTCAAGGTACAACTGTCCTGGTGGAACATCACGCAGCAGTTAAAGAGCAAAGGAGATACCCGGGTACTAACATAGAAAGAGATTAAAACAAGCCGAGGGGGGGCGCCTGGGTGGCTCAGTCGTTAGGCGTCTTGCCTTCGGCTCAGGTCGTGATGCCAGCGTCCTGGGATCGAGCCCCACATCGGGCTCCCTGCTCAGCGGGAAGCCTGCTTCTCCCTCTCCCACTCCCCCTGCTTGTGTTCCCTCTCTCGCTGTCTCTCTCTCTGTCAAATAAATAAATAAAACCTTTTTTAAAAAAAGTAAGATAATTTAAACAGAGGGGTGTTGACAGACAAATCACCATACAGATTACAATTCATGAAACAGAATAGGAAATTTACAAACATACCTCATATATAAGAACAAATCAGCAGGCAAATGTTATCTAATACATGGTGCTGAGGAAAAAGGCAAAAATAATGTCAGCTCGGGGCGCCTGGGTGGCTCAGTCGTTAAAGCGTCTGCCTTCGGCTCAGGTCATGATCCCAGGGTCCTGGGATCGAGCCCCGCATCGGGCTCCCTGCTCAGCGTGAAGCCTGCTTCTCCCTCTCCCACTCCCCCTGCTTGTGTTCCCTCTCTCACTGTGTCTCTCTCTGTCAAATAAGTAAATAAAATCTTTAAAAAAAAAAAATAATAATGTCAGCTCTTCACAGCGAAATAATTCTTAGATGGATAAGAAGGGTTAAATATAAAACATGAAACTATTTTTAAAATATTATATTGATAATATGTGCTCAAGATGAAGCGAGCCTTCTGAATCAAAAAGGCAATGGAAAAGATCACACGTGAAAACTGATAGATTTATTGACATAAGAATAAAAAGACCATTGAAGAAACATTTGTCATCTGTATAACAAAATGTTAATATCCCATTAATTTTAAAAGTTTATTATAAAAGGTTAAAACATCCAACCCATGAAGATATTAAAAGAAAATGAACCAAAAAGATGAAAAGACAATTCACAGAGGGAGAAACAAAATGACTAATAAAAATATGAAAAAATCAGCCTCGTTAATAAACAAACATGAACTGAAACAATCAAATTACCACTTTCATTGATCAAAACAGCAATGTGATACAGTGAGTCTTCCTATACTGTGGGATGAGGTGCGATCTATAAACCTTTCTACACCCAATTGCCAAAAACATAGAGACTTAATACTGAATGGCCTGTCATAACCTCTCTGGGATAAATTCTTACGAGTGTAATTTGTGTTCTAATAATACATACATTTAAGTATTGGTAGATGATGTCAACATCATATAGGTATACAAATTTACCAGACCATCGCATTGTGTGAGCGTTCACCCCACCCCCACATCTGCACTGTCCCACATGGTAGTCATGGTGCTAGTGAGATGCACGTGTAAAATGCACATGGATTTTTGAAAACAGTGTGACTAGAATGCAAAATATCTCCTTAATACTTTTTGATTGACTACATGTTACAATAATAATATTTTAGATATGATTGGGTTCAATAAAACATATTGAAATTATTTTGTTCAAGTCTTCTTTTTGTCTCCCTTAATAAGTTCCCAAAGTTTTTCTCCCACACATTTTCTTGTTAAGCTTATTCCTGAGTATGTCATAGTCTTTACTGTTACTGTAAATGGTGCTTTGTTGACCCTTACTAGTTATTGCTTTATTTATGCACAGGGCCACTTTACTGAATGCACTTATTTGTAATAGTTTTTCAGTTGGATCACCTTGTGTTTTTCAGGTAAACAACTATATCAGCTTCAAATAATGATAAGTTTACCTCCTTCTTTTAGATATTTATACTTACATCTTTTTTACTTGTCTGGTTTTATTGTCTACTTACGCAATAATGTAAAATTATAGCGGTGATAAATGATATCTTTTGGTCCAGACTTTAATGGGGATGCTTCTGTTGTTCTTTGGATTTTGAGTTATTGATAGAAATATGTAATGTAACGGAAGAATCCCCTCATCTGATTATACCAAGGTTTTTTGTAAAGCAAAAAGGATATTTGATCTTGTTAGATACCTCTATAGTATCTGTGGAAAACTGATCATATGATTTTTCACTTTTGACCAATTAATATGGTGTATTATTTCCATAGATTTTCTAATATGGAACCATCCCTACATTCCCCAAATAAATCCCACTTAATCATGTATTAGTTTTTTTTTTAAGATTTTATTTATTTATTTGATAAAGAGAGAGACAACGAGAGAGGGAACACAAGCAGGGGCAGTGGGAGAGGGAGAAGCAGGCTTCCCTCTGAGTAGGGAGCCCGATGCAGGGCTCGATCCCAGGACCCTGGGATCATGAACTGAGCCAAAGGCAGACGCTTAACGACTGAGCCACCCAGGCGCCCCTGTTTTTCTTAGGTTTATTTGTGGTTTGTTCTCTAATCATTTGCGGTGGATACTTAATTTCTTTATTTTCATATTTTCTGGCTCATTCGCACAAGTATTTAAGGCTACACATTTTCCTCCTACCACTTTTTTAACCTTATTGCATGCCTTTGAACCCATAGTGTTTTCATTGTCCTTTTCTAGACACTCTTAAAGTTTATTCTGGATATAGGCTTTGAATCGAGATTTAAGGCAGTATTTAAAACTTTCCAGATGAGAGGGTGGTTTTCACTTTTTAAATTAATTTTTAGCATTATTGGATTTATGTATGTATGTATTTGTACTTTTTGGAAATTAAGGTTGTGGTCTGATATATGGTCACTTTTTAAGAATGCTCCATGGATAGTTGAAAAGTAGGTGTAGGGGCGCCTGGGTGGCTCAGTCAGTTAACCATCTGCCTTCAGCTCAGGTCATGATTCCAGGGTCCTGGGATCGAGCCCCGCATTGGGCTCCTTGCTCAGCAGGGAGTCTGCTTCTCTCTCTCCCTCTGCTGCTCCCCCTGCTTGTGCACTTGCTCTCTCTGTGTCAAATAAATAAATAAAATCTTAAAAAAGAAAAGAAGGTGCATTTGTTGTTTTCAGGGTAGAGATTTTTTTTTTCAGGGTAGAGATTTAAATACACCAATTTGATATGCCTCATCCACGATGTTATTTAGTTCTTCTGTCTTCTCCTCACGTTGCATTCTCTAGGCTTGTTTCTTCATTGGTAAAATGGGACAATGAAAGGACCTACCTCAAAGGATTATTGAGAGGATGACATGGGCATAGTTAATACTGAAGGCATTTAGAAGAGTGCATCTGGCTCTAGGTGTTCGATAAGTGCCGCCTCTCTGTAGGTTCGTCTGTCCATTTGGTCAGTCACAGGCTGACAGATAATTGCAAATTTGCTTCTGTGGACATTGCAAGGACAAGAAACAAAAGACTGATCATAAATCTGCAATTAGATCACATGACTGAATGAAAGAGGAGCGTAATAAAATAAGCCTTTTACAAGAAAAAGAATGCTTCTATGGTTTTTTGTCTTTCTTCTTGCAGTTCCTTTTCATTTTTGCTTTTGAATGTTGAAGATTTTTATTTTCCATATATATTCAAAACTGCTAGATTTTCACTGAGGTTTGAGCCCTTTATTCTTACAAGGTGTTCTTTCACCCCTCCACATGTAATACTTTTTGAATGAATTCGGCCATGTACACAAGTTCTTGATTCCTTGAATTTATTATCTTTGTTTTTATTCACCGCATGTGTCTGTGACCATTCTTTGATTCAGACAAGTTGAAAATAACTTTAGGTAGCTCTCTTGTATGGAGCATAAAATTGGGTTATGCATTGTGATCCAATTGAAACATCCTTTTTGTTTCTTTCATACGATAAGAAAACATAAAATTTATCATCGTAACCATTTTTAATTTTCATTTTTTTAAGTTTTTGTTTAAATTCTAGGGCGCCTGGGTGGCTCAGTTGGTTAAGCGACTGCCTTCGGCTCAGGTCATGATCCTGGAGTCCCGGGATCGAGTCCCGCATCGGGCTCCCTGCTCAGCGGGGAGTCTGCTTCTCCCTCTGACCCTCCTCCCTCTCCTGCTCTGTCTCTCATTCTCTCTCTCTCAAATAAATAAATAAAATCTTTTTTTAAAAAAAAAAATTCTAGTTAGTTCACATATAGTGTAATATTGGTTTCAGGGGTAGAATTTAGTGATTCATCACTTCCGTACAACACCAGTGCTCATCACAAGAGCCCTCCTTAATGCCCATCACACATGTAATCCACGCCCCCCTCCAGTAACCCTCAGTGTGTTCTCTATCATTAAGAGTCTCTTATGGTTTGCCTCCCTCTTCATCTTAACCACTTTGAAGTGTACGGTATAGTAGTGTTAACTACATGCACATTGTTGTGCAACAGACCTCTAGAACTTTTTCATCTTGCAAAACTGAAATTCTATGCCCATCTTTTAATAGATGAGTTTGGCCAATTCACACTTGTTGATCCAATAGATGGGTTTGGTGGTAGTTCTGTCATTGTATTTTATGTCATTCCCTCAGTTTTTAGTGCTCACTTAATTTTTAAATCTTTTGCTGAAAGATTGCTGTTTTCATCATTTTATTTTGTGTCTCTTCTGGTAATCTGGACAGTCTGAATTTTTTCTAGGGGTTACATTAATAACTACAGCTTTATATAACACATTTAATCCTGTCCTTGTTTATACTAACCTGTATAGAACTTCCTGTGATGATGGAAATGTTCCATACGTGTACTGTAAAATAAAGAAGCCACTAGCCACATGTGTAGGTAAGGAAGTGAATTTTTAATTTCAATTAATTACAGTTAAATAGCCACATGTGACTAGTGGCCACCATATAGGACAGTGCAGCTCTGGACAGCGTCTTCATTCTCTACAATGAGCATCAACTGTCCCTCCTTCCCTTTCCACAACCATTCAAGTTAATCACATTACAGTATTCTCTGAATATTTATCTTTGTACATTTAAATATACCTATACCTCAATTATTTGATGAAATGGCTTTAAATTATACCTAAGTTTTTCCTCCTGGCTACAAAATATGAGGAAATCAGGATATTTATAATACTCTCCACATTCTTTCCACTTTCCTCTCTCAATTATTTTGCTTATATCATTTCCACATTGTTAGGCAAAATAACATTAACTTCTACTTTATAACTGTAATTCTTACACTTGTGCTAGTTTTATTCCTAATACGTTTTTTTGGTAGCATAACATTTATATAGAAAAGTGCACAAATCCTATGTGTAGAGCTCTATATAGCCATGTAACCGCCACAGAAATCAAGAAACCAAACCATTCAAATCAATACCAGTGCCCCAGAGCTCACCTGTGCCGCTTCCCCAATACCTGCTCCCTCTGTCCTCCCCACAAGTGGCCATCCTGACTTTTAACGCCATAGAACATTTTTGCTTGTTTTTGAATGTTATGAAAATGGACTTGTATAGGATGTATTCTTTTGTGTCTGGTCTCTTCTGCTTATATTATGTTTTTAAGATACATGTATGTTGCTGCATGTAGCACTGGTTTTTACATAATAATCCATTATATGATTGTACCACAGCTTTTTTTTTTTTTTTTTAAGATTTTATTTATTTATTTGACAGAGAGAGACACAGAGAGAGAGGGAACACAAGCAGGGGGAGTGGGAGGGGGAGAAGCAGGCTTCCCGCCGAGCAGGGAGCCCGAGGTGGGGCTCGATCCCAGGACCCCGGGATCATGACCTGAGCCGAAGGCAGACACGTAATGACTGAGCCACCCAGGCGCCCCTGTACCACAGCTTTTTTCATCCATTCTAGTGCTTCTGGAATTTTTCTATTTTTGACTATTATAAGTAATGTCTCTACGGATTTTTTGTTTTAAAAATTTTTATACACATGCATATATGTACAAATACGCAGTTCTGGTATTACTGGTGAAGGAGTTTTCAGGTTATTTTATTCATAATTTTGCTGGAACCACAAAGTCCCCCTATGACACATTTAACCAGGTCACTGTAATTACAGCACATTACATGGTTAGGGAATGAGGAAAATTACTCTACCATGTAGCAGAGTAGTGGATATGGCAAAAAATGCCAAGATATGTGGCTGCAAAGTTGATGTCCAAAATCAAACACAAGTTTCGTGTCCTCACGGGAAGGTAGGGTTCATTAGCCAGGACACCAGCAATTGTGTCATAAGGGACAAACCCAACCCAGAGATGTGACTGGAGAAAAAGTTTAAATTTAAGAGTCAGAAGCCAGAGTGAAACCAAGCTTGAAAGAGTACGTAAAGAACAATGGTGAGGGGCACCTGGGTGGCTCAGTCGGTTAAGTGTCTGCCTTTGGCTCTGGTCATGATTCCAGGATCCTGGGATTGAGCCCCACATGGGGCTTCCTGCTCAGTGGGGAGCCTGCTTCTCCCTCTGCCTCTGCCCCTCCCCTCGCTCGTGCTCTCTCTCTCCAATAGATAAATAAAATCTTTAAAAATAAAATTTTAAAAAAGAACAATGGTGAAATTATCTGAGTTACTCAAGTGAGAAGAAAAAGAAAGCTGGTCTTGACCTTGCTTATTACAGAAAACTAAATTTCCAAAAGAATCAAAGTTTAAATGGTGGGAGATGAAAGCATACAATTAAATAGAAAATATGAAACCATAAAAATAAAAGGAGAAAACACTGATGAAGGATTTTAACATACAATACAAAACCCATAAGCCATGAATGAATAAAAATTGTTCAATATCTGATTATAAAGAAATGTTAAATTTATTTATGGCAGAAAATATCACTAAAAACATCACAATGAGAACAACTGGGAAAATTATTTGTAAGTCAAATAGTTAACAAAGCACAATAAAAAATCCAGAATCCCCACCTCCCCAAAAATCAATCTCTAATTACGTAAAAAATGTTGGATTCTGGGGTGCCTGGGTGGCTCAGTCGTTAAGCGTCTGCCTTCGGCTCAGGTCATGATCCCGGGGTCCTGGGATCGAGCCCCGCATCAGGCTCCCTGCTCAGTGGGAAGCCTGCTTCTCCCTCTCCCACTCCCCCTGCTTGTGTTCCCTCTCTCACTGTGTCTCTCTCTGTCAAATAAATGAATAAAATATTTAAAAAAAAAAAATGTTGGATTCTACTATGGAATAAAATACCAAAAATAAGATGAAAATACAAATAACCAATTACAAAAGGATTTGTAACCCAAATATTAAACTAAGGCTAATATCACTACAATGCAAATAACTCTTAGAAACCAATACACAAAAGACAACAACCCAGTGGAAAATTGTACAAATGACAGGAAAATGGCATTTATGGAATAAGAATTTTAAACAGTGATTTAGTACATGGTATGATCCTTTTATATTAATAAAAATATATAAAAGCAAGTTAACACATCCTAAGGAAAAATCTGGAAGAATACACTGACACTCGGTCATGGTGGCTAGTGCAGGAACTGAGACCACTAGAAATACTTGCCTCTAACTTACACATTTGTGTAAAGGCCGTATGTCTTTTTTTTTTTTTTTTTAAGGTTTTGTTTATTTATCTGACAGAGAGAGACACAGCGAGAGAGGGAACACAAGCAGGGGGGGGGTGGGAGAGGGAGAAGCAGGCTTCCCGCGGAGCAGGGAGCCCGATGTGGGGCTCGATCCCAGGACCCCAGGATCATGACCAGAGCCAAAGGCAGACGCTTAACGACTGAGCCACCCAGGCGCCCCTGCTGTATGTCTTTTATATTAAGCATATACTACACTTGTAAGAAAGGTTAAAAGTATAAATAAATACAGAATTGTAAATACATTATGATTCCAGGTTTGTTTCCCTGCTTTAAATATGCATGCACATACATTTGTAATTCATAAAGAAACCTGAGGGAAACCATTAAAATGTTCACAGTGGTTCTCTCTAGGTGGTGAGAGAGTGGAGGGTATTTTTTGGTCATTCTACAAGTTTCTGTAATTCTGCAACTATGTCCAATGACCATGTTTTGCTTCCATAAACTGAAACTAAAATCCAAAAAACCACAACATTTTATAACCAAAAATGCAACAAAAATATTTTATCTTTGCTGGAATGGGGAAAAATCTGGCACACCAAATGGACCATCTACACTAAATTTCTTTTTTTTTAAAGTAAGCACTACACACAACATGGGGCTTGAACACCCAAGATCGAGTTGCATGCTTGGGGCCCCTGGATGGCTCAGTCTTTGGAGCATGTGACTCTTGATCTTGGGTCATGAGTTCAAGCCCCATATTGGGCATGGAACCTATTACGAAAAAATAAAAGTCGCATGCTCTACTGACTGAGCCAGCCAGGTGCTCCCCCACTCCGCCGTCTACACTAAATTTCAAACTCTTAAGTGATTGGATTCACCCCAAAGCATCAGGCATGTGCCAGCTTCAGTGTGAAGGAGTGCAGCCTGGATTTAACTTGACAAATGTCTGGCCCACGGGAGTCACTCAGGGAGTGTTGGTTGAATGAGAAAATGAAAGTGATAACAGCAGAAATTCTGGGCTGAGGCTGAACTGGACACCTGCCATCTCCTCCCACTTGAAGGGGTGGAGAAGACAAGGCATCTTTGTTCAGAAGTGAAGTTGCTGTGACCAAGCCAGACCTTTCTCCAGCTGGGGAGAATAGGAATATGAGAATGATGTTGTGACATCTACTAATGAAATTCATAACATTAGCTGGTGAAAGGAGAGACACTATTCTATACATTTAAAGGATGCTAAAATAGCACTTTTAAATCCAATGTCCCCACCTGACCCTGAAAACCCTTGGTGGGACTGGAATTGAAGCCTGATCTCAAACAGCAGAGTCTGGATGTCCTTTCCCTGAGCAAGCCACCTCACCCACACGTCTCCCCTCCCACCCTGTCTCTCTGGAACTCATACTTGTGCTCAATCTCTACTCAAGGCATTCATCTACGCTCAGCCCTCAAGGAAGCTTGGCTCCATCCTGGAGGACACTGTCTTCTCACTGCCCTCTCCTCAACACCATACACCTCGGGGTAGGAGCTTCAGTGTGCCTCCCCCAGGGCTGTTCTCCTGTCCCATATTCCTTCCTCCTTTAAAAAAAAAATCACTCTGGGAATTTTATGATTTCAGGTCTCACATTTATATATATATATATATATATATATATATATATATATATATATATATATTTTTTTTTTTTTTTTTAGAGAGCTAGAGGGGAGGCAGGAGGGACAGAAGGAGAGGGAGAGAGAGGCTCTTAAGCAGGCTCCACACCCAGCATGGAGCCCCACACGGGGCTCAATCTCACAGCCCTGAGATCATGACCTGAGCAGAAATCGAGTCGGACGCTTAACCGACTGAGCCACCCAGGCACCCCTCACATTTAGATCTTTAAGCCATTTTGAGTTTATTTTTTGTCGGTGCTATAAGAAAGTGGTCCAATTTCATTCATTTGCATGCAGCTGTCCAGTTTTCCAAGCACCATTTGTTGAAGGGAACGTCTTTTCCTCATTGGATATTCCTACCTCCTTTGTCATAGATTAATTGACCATAATCTCATGGGTTTATTCCTGAACACTCTATTCTGTTCTATTGATCTACGTGTCTATTTTTATATCAGTACCATACTGTTTTGATCACTACATCTTTGTAGTATATCTTAAAATCTGGGACTGTGATATCTCCAGGTTTGTTCTTCTTTTTCAAGATTGCTTTGGCTCCTCGGGGTCTTTTATAGTTCCATAAAATTTTGGGATTATTTGTTCAGTTATGTGAGAAATGCAATGCTATTTTGATAGGGATTGTATTACATCTGTAGGTTGTTTGGGGTAGTATGGACATTTTAACAATACTGGTTCTCCCAAGCCATGAGCATGGATGGAATAGCTTTCCATTTGTTTGTGTCATCTTCAATTCCTTTCATCAGTGTTTTATAGTTTTCAGAGTACGAGTCTTTCACCTCCTTGGTTAAGTTTATTCCTAGGTATTCTATTCTTTCTGGTGCAATTGTAAATGGGATTGTTTTCTTAATTTCTCTTTCTGCTACTTCATTACTAGTGTATAGAAATGCAAGGGATTTCTGTATATTAATTTTATATACTATGACTTTACTGAATTCCTTTATCAGTTTTAGTTTTTTGGTGGAGGCTTTATGATGTTGAGGTATGTTCCCTCTAAACCCTTGTTGAGAGTTCTTATTGTGACTGAATGTTGTAGTTTGTCAAATGCTTTTCCTGCATCTATGAAAGTGATCATATGGTTTTTATCCTTTCTCTTGCTAATGTGAGGTACCACGTTGATTGATTTATGAATAGTGAATCATCCTTGCACCCTGGGAATAAATCCACCAAAAGCGAAATTAAGCTACTGGGACTACACCAAGATAAAAAGCTTTTGCACAGCGAAGGAAACCATCAACAAAACAAAAAGACAACCTACAAATGGAGAGAAGATATTTGCCGCTGATGCGTCCAATAAGGAGTTAATATTCAAAATATAAAAAGAAGTTATACAACTCAACACCAAAATAATAAATAATCCAGTTTTTACGAACGGGCAGATGACATGAATAGACATATTTGCAAAGAAGATACACAGATGGCCAACAGACAAATGAAAAGATGTTCAACGTCACTGGGCGTCAGGGAAATGCCAATCAAAAGGATGAGATACCGCCTCACACCTGTCAGAACGTCTAAAAGCACAAACACAAGACATAACAAGTGTTGGCGAGGATGTAGACAGAAAGGCAACTTCGTGCGCCCTGGGTGGGACTGCGAGCCGGTGCAGCTACCGCGGAAAACAGGGACGAGCTTAGTCAAGGGAGGGAGTCACGTGCCAGCGGCCTCACGAGAAGGCTCTGCGGGGGGCGGGGGGGGGGCGGGGGATGGTGCCTGCCCGCTAGGGAGCCCAAGTGACGTCAAGCACCGAGAGGCGGAGCTTCCTGAACTAGGCTCCACCTCCTCAAGGTCGGCTAGGTCCGGAAATGTCCGGCGCCACAGCGAGCCCGCGTTGGCGGGAACCGGCCCTGTGCGGGGCAGTCTGCGCAGGCGCCGTGGGCACTCCCAGCTGCCTTGCGCGCGGAGGGGCGGAGCTTCGCGAAGGCTCTGAGCGCCTGAGCCGCGAGCGGGGAGTGCGGGCGGCCTCGCGGTGGGCTGTGGGGAGCCATGCAGGCCCCAGACGAGCGCGACGACCGCGACGAGCGCGACGGCAGCGGGGGCGAGGACAGCGAGGCCAGCGAGGCCGGCGAGGCCGGCGCGGCGGGCGGAGCGGGCGCAGCGGGCGGCGCCGGCGGCCAGGACCGCCAGCCCAGCCCCGGAGCTGCTGGTTGCCGGGAGCGGCCCGGCAGCCCTGAGGGCGACGGTGGCCCCGGCGGCGGCGAGGGAGAAGAGGGCGAGGCGGCCGATGCCCCTGCTCAGGCCGGGCAGGCGGCGCAGGCCCTGCGGCCTGGTGGGGACGCGGCGCCCGTAGCTGTGGCCGCGGCAAGCCGCCTGCTGGAGTTGTATCCTTCCCACGGAGCGTCCCTGGGCGGGGGGCGCGGGGGGCGCGGGGGGCGGGCGGTCCCCAGGGGCCTGACGGGGCAGGGGGCAGCAGGGGCCGCGGGGGAGCGCGGGCGTCCCGGGGGGGAAGCGGGCCTCTGAGGGCTGAGGGGGCCTCGGGCCCCGGGAGACTCCGGAGCGGATGGTGCCTTAACCGCGTCCCCCCCGCACGCTCACGGTGCCTTTCCGGTCGCCCCTGGAGGCAGAGATGGCCCTCCGGTCCCTGGCCCCGCATGCCCAGCGCCACCGAGGGGTGGTTCAGAAGGAGCTCGCGGTGAACGGCAGCACCCTGGCAGTGTCAGTTGTCGCGGAGCAGGAGGCGGGGAGGGGCGGGGGCGGCAGGTGCCGGGCTCGCGTGTCCGTCCGAGGGGGCCGTCGTGGGGGCCCGGGCGCGCGGAGGGTGCGTGTGAGGAGGGGGCCGGCGCTCTGCCCCCCGCCGCGGCCCTCAGCCCGGAACCTCATGTTCGTGTTTGCTCACTTTCAGGAGATGGACCGCCGAAGACGCCATCTTCTTCCGAGTTTCGATCAACTGCTTCCTCGACCAGCTTTCCCTGGTGATGCGAAACATTCGGGGCTTTGGGCCCCCTCCTCCGGAAAGCCTAGGCCCAAGAGGGGGAGCTGAGGCCTAGTCTTGTGCCCCCTACTAGGCAAGGCACAGGGAGTCGGTACTTGGAGTTGATGGCCACTTTGTTACCAGGGTTTACTTTTTTGCCCGTGGGGGCCCTTGGTCCCCTTGATCTCTTTCCCTGTTGCTAGAGGATCGGGCGCTTGAAGTGTTTGTTACTGCAGAAAATAAAACTGCGCTACCATTTCTGTGTCTTGAGGTTCTTTTCAGCTACTGTGCCTCCGGATCGTCTTGCCTTTTCTCTTTCTCGCGTTGGAAGGGAGGTTGTGGGGGAGAGATTCCAATAGCACAAGGCTCTTGAAGACAACTTAGGGAGAGGAAAATCGGGCCCCATGTTCAGCACTAAATCCTGCCGACACTTTGGAGTGTCTTCTTGGTTGTATTTACACGTTAAACGTATAACAACATATAATGTGTAAATTTTCAAGTTTACCATTAACTTTTTTCCTGGTTTTTTTCTTTTCCATTTAACCTACTAGCTTTTCCAATCTCTAAAACCTCTTCAAAAAATGTTACTGAATAGATACATAAAATGCATTATAAGGTAATGTTGAACAGTTAAATCATTCCCAGTCTTTCCCCAGTTATGGGTAGTGATTCAGTGGAATTCTTGGGCATAAGTCTTTTTTTTTTTTTTTTTAAAGATTTTAGTTAGTTATTTGACAGAGAGACACAGCGAGAGAGGGAACACAAGCAGGGGGAGCGGGAGAGGGAGAAGCAGGCTTCCTGCGGAGCGGGGAGCCTGACGGGGGCTCGATCCCAGGACCCCGGGATCATGACCTGAGCCGAAGGCAGACGCTTCACCGACTGAGCCACCCGGGCGCCCCGGGGCATCAGTCTTTGCGTGAAAGGTTATTTCCTCAAGATCGATTCCAAGAGGTAGAATTACCGAGTTTTTACTTTTCGTGTTCTTCAGCTTCTCAACCTACAGTACACGATTGCTCTCCAGAAAATACGCCCTCCCTCCAGAATTCTGGTCTCCCCACATCACCACTAGGTTGGCTTGCTGCCAGAATAAAAACTTATTCTGAACGAGGGAAATAAACACAGAAACACCACAACAGGAATTTTGTGGCTTACTGGCCTTGTTTCAGAGCAAAGAAGCGCCGCAACAACCGGCTAGGCGTTTGCCTGGTGGGTCGGGGGGCGGTGTTGGTTGGCTAGCTCTCTCCAAATGCTTGCATCTTGGAACCTCCTTAAACTACTAGTAACATGTAGGTTCCGTTGGACTTTCTACCCACACGGCCATGATATCCGTAAGCAAAAGCAGTTTTAGATCTTCCTTTACAGTCGGCACGCCTTTTACCGGAAAATAAATAAATATGTGATGGAGTGATTACTCCTCCTCATGGGGTTGTATTTCCGTGCTTCTTTGCATGCCTCGTGATTTTAGATTGGATGCCAGGCGTTGTGTATTTGACCTTTGGTGCGGTGTCTTTTTTTCCTTTTTCTTCCTGAACATAAGCTTTGTTCTGGGATGCTGTTACTTGGAAACAGATTGGTTCTTTTACTACACTTGGTCTTAGCCAAAAGGCCGAGAAGCGATGACAGATTGGTTCTTTGGAGTCTTGCTTTTAAGAACTAGTGGGACCAGGGGCGCCTGGGTGGCTCAGCCGGTTACGCGCCCGACTCTCGGTTTCGGCTCAGGTCATGACCTCAGGGTCCTGGGATCGAGCCCCGTATTGGGCTCCATGATCAGTGGGGAGTCTGCTTGAGGATTCTCTCTCTCTGTCCCTCTGCCCCTCCCCCCCCTCAAGTAAATAAATAAATCTTAAGGGGGAAAAAAAAAAAAGAATTAGCGGGACCAGAGCAGCTATTGGTGTAGAATCCGTTTTTTTTTTTTTTCCCACACCACCGAGGCAAGACCTTTCTGAGTACCCTACCTGATGCCTCCTGAATCGTGAGGTTTCCCATTCTGGCTACTAGTCCCCGTCTTGCGTGAGCGCCGGGCACAGTTACCTTTCACCCTTGCGAGTGGTCCTTTCCTCGGCCTCAGCTACTTTGCTCACGCGCCTGTGCTGACCGGGGGTCTGCTGCTTACTCCAGCGGGACCCTCTGCGGATGTGCAGCGTTCTGTCCCTCTGCAGCTCTCTGGTCTCCGGTCCTCTGCCCTGCCAACTCAGCCTCCTGCACTCCCCGTTCTGTCTCCCCAAGTCAGGGATTCTGCTGGGCTGTATTCTTTTTTTTTTTAAAGATTTTATTTATTTGACAGAGAGAGAGAGATAACGAGAGCAGGAACACTAGCAGGGGGAGTGGGAGGGGGAGAAGCAGGCTTCCCGCCGAGCAGGGAGCCCGATGTGGGGCTCGATGCGGGGCTCGATCCCAGGACCCTGGGGTCATGACCTGAGCCGAAGGCAGACGCTTAACGACCGAGCCGCCCAGGCGCCCCTGCTGGGCTGTGTTTGCAGACACTCTCTCCAGACAGTAAGCTGCGGCAGTTCAGGGTTCATCTCGTTTCTTTTCCTTCTCCCAGGTCATCGCCCTTGATTACCTGATCGAACTTTTGTTTCCTGTATTTCGTGTATGTTTCTTGGGGGGTGTTTCATGTTTTTTTATTTCATAGGCCTCTGCCTTTGCAGAACTTGAAGAGCCCTGATGTGGGCTGAGAGGGGAGAACTGATGCTCATCGTGATGGTGGCGGTCATGATGGTGATGACAGTGGAGTTAATGAAAATGATGAGAACCTCACCTGACTAGATGCAGCAGCTGTAGCGGCTACAGCGGGGATCTGTCTCTCTCTTTCCGTCTCTGTCTCTCTGACTTTCTCTCATTCTCTCCCTCCTTTTTTTTTTTTCCTTTCATTCCCTTCTTTCCTTTCTTTCATCATTTTTAGACACTACTTATCGATGGAGAGATGAAAATTGAGCTCCTTTACTCCACTACTTACTACACTTCTTCACCTTATGCTCTCAGAATGGTTCTATTACATTCTACTCATTTTGGTTTTTTTTAAAGATTTTATTTATTTGAGAGAGAGAGGGAGAGAGTGCACAAGAGCAGGCGTGGGGGGGGGGGAGGGGCAGAGGGACAAGCAGACTCCGGGCTGAGCGCAGAGCTCAATGCGGGGCTCGATCCCAGGACCCCAGGATCACGACCTGAACGGAAGGCAGACGCTTCACCGACTGAGCCACCCAGGCGCCCCCTCATTCCACTCATTTTAGGTATTTTTCCCCCTGAGGTTAAAAATCACCTTGATGACAATGGTAAATTTACAAACCATTTCCCTAAGTGTCTTCTCTCTCCTTTCTGTCGAGACTGGTTTCTCTCGAGGCTGGCTGACTGACTGCACAGCTGTCACCCTGGACATCCCCTCAGCTTTTCCTGGGTTGCGATTCCTATCCCGGAACATAGGTCTTTCTCCTTTCACTGTGTCTTACCGTTTTACCCCTTCTTGTTTAGATCCTGTTTGTTTAAGTCCGATCGATTGAGGCATAATTTATATACGACAGAGTTCATCCCTTTCAGGTGTATGTTTGTCCCATTGTCGTTGCTGAGTAGTATGCACCCACTGATGGATATTTTGATTGTTTTGAGGTTTTATTCATTATTAATAAAGAACATAGAAAACATGGCAAATGATATTAGCAACTCATTGGTAGAGAAAATACTGATGCCCGACATTACCAATAACAGAATCAAGTGTGTGTGTATATATATACATATATATATATATATATATATACATTCAGTTGATGAAGTTTAAAACACTGACAGTCTCCAATGTCAGTGTTTGGTCAGGGTTAGTTGCAAGCAGTCTCTTACACACTCTCAGCTGGAGTGTTTGTAAAACGTATTCAGAAATTCACTTGACATTATTTGTTAAAATTAAAGATGTGAATATACCTTGACCCAACTTTGGGAATCTATCATAGAGAAACTCTTGCATGATATTAATTCTAGCATCATTTGTCATGGTGAAAAATTGGAAAGAAGGCAAATGCACATCAACTGAGAAAGGTTCAGTAAGTCAAGGTACAACTGTCCTGGTGGAACATCACGCAGCAGTTAAAGAGCAAAGGAGATACCCGGGTACTAACATAGAAAGAGATTAAAACAAGCCGAGGGGGGGCGCCTGGGTGGCTCAGTCGTTAGGCGTCTTGCCTTCGGCTCAGGTCGTGATGCCAGCGTCCTGGGATCGAGCCCCACATCGGGCTCCCTGCTCAGCGGGAAGCCTGCTTCTCCCTCTCCCACTCCCCCTGCTTGTGTTCCCTCTCTCGCTGTCTCTCTCTCTGTCAAATAAATAAATAAAACCTTTTTTAAAAAAAGTAAGATAATTTAAACAGAGGGGTGTTGACAGACAAATCACCATACAGATTACAATTCATGAAACAGAATAGGAAATTTACAAACATACCTCATATATAAGAACAAATCAGCAGGCAAATGTTATCTAATACATGGTGCTGAGGAAAAAGGCAAAAATAATGTCAGCTCGGGGCGCCTGGGTGGCTCAGTCGTTAAAGCGTCTGCCTTCGGCTCAGGTCATGATCCCAGGGTCCTGGGATCGAGCCCCGCATCGGGCTCCCTGCTCAGCGTGAAGCCTGCTTCTCCCTCTCCCACTCCCCCTGCTTGTGTTCCCTCTCTCACTGTGTCTCTCTCTGTCAAATAAGTAAATAAAATCTTTAAAAAAAAAAAAAAATAATGTCAGCTCTTCACAGCGAAATAATTCTTAGATGGATAAGAAGGGTTAAATATAAAACATGAAACTATTTTTAAAATATTATATTGATAATATGTGCTCAAGATGAAGCGAGCCTTCTGAATCAAAAAGGCAATGGAAAAGATCACACGTGAAAACTGATAGATTTATTGACATAAGAATAAAAAGACCATTGAAGAAACATTTGTCATCTGTATAACAAAATGTTAATATCCCATTAATTTTAAAAGTTTATTATAAAAGGTTAAAACATCCAACCCATGAAGATATTAAAAGAAAATGAACCAAAAAGATGAAAAGACAATTCACAGAGGGAGAAACAAAATGACTAATAAAAATATGAAAAAATCAGCCTCGTTAATAAACAAACATGAACTGAAACAATCAAATTACCACTTTCATTGATCAAAACAGCAATGTGATACAGTGAGTCTTCCTATACTGTGGGATGAGGTGCGATCTATAAACCTTTCTACACCCAATTGCCAAAAACATAGAGACTTAATACTGAATGGCCTGTCATAACCTCTCTGGGATAAATTCTTACGAGTGTAATTTGTGTTCTAATAATACATACATTTAAGTATTGGTAGATGATGTCAACATCATATAGGTATACAAATTTACCAGACCATCGCATTGTGTGAGCGTTCACCCCACCCCCACATCTGCACTGTCCCACATGGTAGTCATGGTGCTAGTGAGATGCACGTGTAAAATGCACATGGATTTTTGAAAACAGTGTGACTAGAATGCAAAATATCTCCTTAATACTTTTTGATTGACTACATGTTACAATAATAATATTTTAGATATGATTGGGTTCAATAAAACATATTGAAATTATTTTGTTCAAGTCTTCTTTTTGTCTCCCTTAATAAGTTCCCAAAGTTTTTCTCCCACACATTTTCTTGTTAAGCTTATTCCTGAGTATGTCATAGTCTTTACTGTTACTGTAAATGGTGCTTTGTTGACCCTTACTAGTTATTGCTTTATTTATGCACAGGGCCACTTTACTGAATGCACTTATTTGTAATAGTTTTTCAGTTGGATCACCTTGTGTTTTTCAGGTAAACAACTATATCAGCTTCAAATAATGATAAGTTTACCTCCTTCTTTTAGATATTTATACTTACATCTTTTTTACTTGTCTGGTTTTATTGTCTACTTACGCAATAATGTAAAATTATAGCGGTGATAAATGATATCTTTTGGTCCAGACTTTAATGGGGATGCTTCTGTTGTTCTTTGGATTTTGAGTTATTGATAGAAATATGTAATGTAACGGAAGAATCCCCTCATCTGATTATACCAAGGTTTTTTGTAAAGCAAAAAGGATATTTGATCTTGTTAGATACCTCTATAGTATCTGTGGAAAACTGATCATATGATTTTTCACTTTTGACCAATTAATATGGTGTATTATTTCCATAGATTTTCTAATATGGAACCATCCCTACATTCCCCAAATAAATCCCACTTAATCATGTATTAGTTTTTTTTTTAAGATTTTATTTATTTATTTGATAAAGAGAGAGACAACGAGAGAGGGAACACAAGCAGGGGCAGTGGGAGAGGGAGAAGCAGGCTTCCCTCTGAGTAGGGAGCCCGATGCAGGGCTCGATCCCAGGACCCTGGGATCATGAACTGAGCCAAAGGCAGACGCTTAACGACTGAGCCACCCAGGCGCCCCTGTTTTTCTTAGGTTTATTTGTGGTTTGTTCTCTAATCATTTGCGGTGGATACTTAATTTCTTTATTTTCATATTTTCTGGCTCATTCGCACAAGTATTTAAGGCTACACATTTTCCTCCTACCACTTTTTTAACCTTATTGCATGCCTTTGAACCCATAGTGTTTTCATTGTCCTTTTCTAGACACTCTTAAAGTTTATTCTGGATATAGGCTTTGAATCGAGATTTAAGGCAGTATTTAAAACTTTCCAGATGAGAGGGTGGTTTTCACTTTTTAAATTAATTTTTAGCATTATTGGATTTATGTATGTATGTATTTGTACTTTTTGGAAATTAAGGTTGTGGTCTGATATATGGTCACTTTTTAAGAATGCTCCATGGATAGTTGAAAAGTAGGTGTAGGGGCGCCTGGGTGGCTCAGTCAGTTAACCATCTGCCTTCAGCTCAGGTCATGATTCCAGGGTCCTGGGATCGAGCCCCGCATTGGGCTCCTTGCTCAGCAGGGAGTCTGCTTCTCTCTCTCCCTCTGCTGCTCCCCCTGCTTGTGCACTTGCTCTCTCTGTGTCAAATAAATAAATAAAATCTTAAAAAAGAAAAGAAGGTGCATTTGTTGTTTTCAGGGTAGAGATTTTTTTTTTCAGGGTAGAGATTTAAATACACCAATTTGATATGCCTCATCCACGATGTTATTTAGTTCTTCTGTCTTCTCCTCACGTTGCATTCTCTAGGCTTGTTTCTTCATTGGTAAAATGGGACAATGAAAGGACCTACCTCAAAGGATTATTGAGAGGATGACATGGGCATAGTTAATACTGAAGGCATTTAGAAGAGTGCATCTGGCTCTAGGTGTTCGATAAGTGCCGCCTCTCTGTAGGTTCGTCTGTCCATTTGGTCAGTCACAGGCTGACAGATAATTGCAAATTTGCTTCTGTGGACATTGCAAGGACAAGAAACAAAAGACTGATCATAAATCTGCAATTAGATCACATGACTGAATGAAAGAGGAGCGTAATAAAATAAGCCTTTTACAAGAAAAAGAATGCTTCTATGGTTTTTTGTCTTTCTTCTTGCAGTTCCTTTTCATTTTTGCTTTTGAATGTTGAAGATTTTTATTTTCCATATATATTCAAAACTGCTAGATTTTCACTGAGGTTTGAGCCCTTTATTCTTACAAGGTGTTCTTTCACCCCTCCACATGTAATACTTTTTGAATGAATTCGGCCATGTACACAAGTTCTTGATTCCTTGAATTTATTATCTTTGTTTTTATTCACCGCATGTGTCTGTGACCATTCTTTGATTCAGACAAGTTGAAAATAACTTTAGGTAGCTCTCTTGTATGGAGCATAAAATTGGGTTATGCATTGTGATCCGATTGAAACATCCTTTTTGTTTCTTTCATACGATAAGAAAACATAAAATTTATCATCGTAACCATTTTTAATTTTCATTTTTTTAAGTTTTTGTTTAAATTCTAGGGCGCCTGGGTGGCTCAGTTGGTTAAGCGACTGCCTTCGGCTCAGGTCATGATCCTGGAGTCCCGGGATCGAGTCCCGCATCGGGCTCCCTGCTCAGCGGGGAGTCTGCTTCTCCCTCTGACCCTCCTCCCTCTCCTGCTCTGTCTCTCATTCTCTCTCTCTCAAATAAATAAATAAAATCTTTTTTTAAAAAAAAAAATTCTAGTTAGTTCACATATAGTGTAATATTGGTTTCAGGGGTAGAATTTAGTGATTCATCACTTCCGTACAACACCAGTGCTCATCACAAGAGCCCTCCTTAATGCCCATCACACATGTAATCCACGCCCCCCTCCAGTAACCCTCAGTGTGTTCTCTATCATTAAGAGTCTCTTATGGTTTGCCTCCCTCTTCATCTTAACCACTTTGAAGTGTACGGTATAGTAGTGTTAACTACATGCACATTGTTGTGCAACAGACCTCTAGAACTTTTTCATCTTGCAAAACTGAAATTCTATGCCCATCTTTTAATAGATGAGTTTGGCCAATTCACACTTGTTGATCCAATAGATGGGTTTGGTGGTAGTTCTGTCATTGTATTTTATGTCATTCCCTCAGTTTTTAGTGCTCACTTAATTTTTAAATCTTTTGCTGAAAGATTGCTGTTTTCATCATTTTATTTTGTGTCTCTTCTGGTAATCTGGACAGTCTGAATTTTTTCTAGGGGTTACATTAATAACTACAGCTTTATATAACACATTTAATCCTGTCCTTGTTTATACTAACCTGTATAGAACTTCCTGTGATGATGGAAATGTTCCATACGTGTACTGTAAAATAAAGAAGCCACTAGCCACATGTGTAGGTAAGGAAGTGAATTTTTAATTTCAATTAATTACAGTTAAATAGCCACATGTGACTAGTGGCCACCATATAGGACAGTGCAGCTCTGGACAGCGTCTTCATTCTCTACAATGAGCATCAACTGTCCCTCCTTCCCTTTCCACAACCATTCAAGTTAATCACATTACAGTATTCTCTGAATATTTATCTTTGTACATTTAAATATACCTATACCTCAATTATTTGATGAAATGGCTTTAAATTATACCTAAGTTTTTCCTCCTGGCTACAAAATATGAGGAAATCAGGATATTTATAATACTCTCCACATTCTTTCCACTTTCCTCTCTCAATTATTTTGCTTATATCATTTCCACATTGTTAGGCAAAATAACATTAACTTCTACTTTATAACTGTAATTCTTACACTTGTGCTAGTTTTATTCCTAATACGTTTTTTTGGTAGCATAACATTTATATAGAAAAGTGCACAAATCCTATGTGTAGAGCTCTATATAGCCATGTAACCGCCACAGAAATCAAGAAACCAAACCATTCAAATCAATACCAGTGCCCCAGAGCTCACCTGTGCCGCTTCCCCAATACCTGCTCCCTCTGTCCTCCCCACAAGTGGCCATCCTGACTTTTAACGCCATAGAACATTTTTGCTTGTTTTTGAATGTTATGAAAATGGACTTGTATAGGATGTATTCTTTTGTGTCTGGTCTCTTCTGCTTATATTATGTTTTTAAGATACATGTATGTTGCTGCATGTAGCACTGGTTTTTACATAATAATCCATTATATGATTGTACCACAGCTTTTTTTTTTTTTTTTTAAGATTTTATTTATTTATTTGACAGAGAGAGACACAGAGAGAGAGGGAACACAAGCAGGGGGAGTGGGAGGGGGAGAAGCAGGCTTCCCGCCGAGCAGGGAGCCCGAGGTGGGGCTCGATCCCAGGACCCCGGGATCATGACCTGAGCCGAAGGCAGACACGTAATGACTGAGCCACCCAGGCGCCCCTGTACCACAGCTTTTTTCATCCATTCTAGTGCTTCTGGAATTTTTCTATTTTTGACTATTATAAGTAATGTCTCTACGGATTTTTTGTTTTAAAAATTTTTATACACATGCATATATGTACAAATACGCAGTTCTGGTATTACTGGTGAAGGAGTTTTCAGGTTATTTTATTCATAATTTTGCTGGAACCACAAAGTCCCCCTATGACACATTTAACCAGGTCACTGTAATTACAGCACATTACATGGTTAGGGAATGAGGAAAATTACTCTACCATGTAGCAGAGTAGTGGATATGGCAAAAAATGCCAAGATATGTGGCTGCAAAGTTGATGTCCAAAATCAAACACAAGTTTCGTGTCCTCACGGGAAGGTAGGGTTCATTAGCCAGGACACCAGCAATTGTGTCATAAGGGACAAACCCAACCCAGAGATGTGACTGGAGAAAAAGTTTAAATTTAAGAGTCAGAAGCCAGAGTGAAACCAAGCTTGAAAGAGTACGTAAAGAACAATGGTGAGGGGCACCTGGGTGGCTCAGTCGGTTAAGTGTCTGCCTTTGGCTCTGGTCATGATTCCAGGATCCTGGGATTGAGCCCCACATGGGGCTTCCTGCTCAGTGGGGAGCCTGCTTCTCCCTCTGCCTCTGCCCCTCCCCTCGCTCGTGCTCTCTCTCTCCAATAGATAAATAAAATCTTTAAAAATAAAATTTTAAAAAAGAACAATGGTGAAATTATCTGAGTTACTCAAGTGAGAAGAAAAAGAAAGCTGGTCTTGACCTTGCTTATTACAGAAAACTAAATTTCCAAAAGAATCAAAGTTTAAATGGTGGGAGATGAAAGCATACAATTAAATAGAAAATATGAAACCATAAAAATAAAAGGAGAAAACACTGATGAAGGATTTTAACATACAATACAAAACCCATAAGCCATGAATGAATAAAAATTGTTCAATATCTGATTATAAAGAAATGTTAAATTTATTTATGGCAGAAAATATCACTAAAAACATCACAATGAGAACAACTGGGAAAATTATTTGTAAGTCAAATAGTTAACAAAGCACAATAAAAAATCCAGAATCCCCACCTCCCCAAAAATCAATCTCTAATTACGTAAAAAATGTTGGATTCTGGGGTGCCTGGGTGGCTCAGTCGTTAAGCGTCTGCCTTCGGCTCAGGTCATGATCCCGGGGTCCTGGGATCGAGCCCCGCATCAGGCTCCCTGCTCAGTGGGAAGCCTGCTTCTCCCTCTCCCACTCCCCCTGCTTGTGTTCCCTCTCTCACTGTGTCTCTCTCTGTCAAATAAATGAATAAAATATTTAAAAAAAAAAAATGTTGGATTCTACTATGGAATAAAATACCAAAAATAAGATGAAAATACAAATAACCAATTACAAAAGGATTTGTAACCCAAATATTAAACTAAGGCTAATATCACTACAATGCAAATAACTCTTAGAAACCAATACACAAAAGACAACAACCCAGTGGAAAATTGTACAAATGACAGGAAAATGGCATTTATGGAATAAGAATTTTAAACAGTGATTTAGTACATGGTATGATCCTTTTATATTAATAAAAATATATAAAAGCAAGTTAACACATCCTAAGGAAAAATCTGGAAGAATACACTGACACTCGGTCATGGTGGCTAGTGCAGGAACTGAGACCACTAGAAATACTTGCCTCTAACTTACACATTTGTGTAAAGGCCGTATGTCTTTTTTTTTTTTTTTTTAAGGTTTTGTTTATTTATCTGACAGAGAGAGACACAGCGAGAGAGGGAACACAAGCAGGGGGGGGGTGGGAGAGGGAGAAGCAGGCTTCCCGCGGAGCAGGGAGCCCGATGTGGGGCTCGATCCCAGGACCCCAGGATCATGACCAGAGCCAAAGGCAGACGCTTAACGACTGAGCCACCCAGGCGCCCCTGCTGTATGTCTTTTATATTAAGCATATACTACACTTGTAAGAAAGGTTAAAAGTATAAATAAATACAGAATTGTAAATACATTATGATTCCAGGTTTGTTTCCCTGCTTTAAATATGCATGCACATACATTTGTAATTCATAAAGAAACCTGAGGGAAACCATTAAAATGTTCACAGTGGTTCTCTCTAGGTGGTGAGAGAGTGGAGGGTATTTTTTGGTCATTCTACAAGTTTCTGTAATTCTGCAACTATGTCCAATGACCATGTTTTGCTTCCATAAACTGAAACTAAAATCCAAAAAACCACAACATTTTATAACCAAAAATGCAACAAAAATATTTTATCTTTGCTGGAATGGGGAAAAATCTGGCACACCAAATGGACCATCTACACTAAATTTCTTTTTTTTTAAAGTAAGCACTACACACAACATGGGGCTTGAACACCCAAGATCGAGTTGCATGCTTGGGGCCCCTGGATGGCTCAGTCTTTGGAGCATGTGACTCTTGATCTTGGGTCATGAGTTCAAGCCCCATATTGGGCATGGAACCTATTACGAAAAAATAAAAGTCGCATGCTCTACTGACTGAGCCAGCCAGGTGCTCCCCCACTCCGCCGTCTACACTAAATTTCAAACTCTTAAGTGATTGGATTCACCCCAAAGCATCAGGCATGTGCCAGCTTCAGTGTGAAGGAGTGCAGCCTGGATTTAACTTGACAAATGTCTGGCCCACGGGAGTCACTCAGGGAGTGTTGGTTGAATGAGAAAATGAAAGTGATAACAGCAGAAATTCTGGGCTGAGGCTGAACTGGACACCTGCCATCTCCTCCCACTTGAAGGGGTGGAGAAGACAAGGCATCTTTGTTCAGAAGTGAAGTTGCTGTGACCAAGCCAGACCTTTCTCCAGCTGGGGAGAATAGGAATATGAGAATGATGTTGTGACATCTACTAATGAAATTCATAACATTAGCTGGTGAAAGGAGAGACACTATTCTATACATTTAAAGGATGCTAAAATAGCACTTTTAAATCCAATGTCCCCACCTGACCCTGAAAACCCTTGGTGGGACTGGAATTGAAGCCTGATCTCAAACAGCAGAGTCTGGATGTCCTTTCCCTGAGCAAGCCACCTCACCCACACGTCTCCCCTCCCACCCTGTCTCTCTGGAACTCATACTTGTGCTCAATCTCTACTCAAGGCATTCATCTACGCTCAGCCCTCAAGGAAGCTTGGCTCCATCCTGGAGGACACTGTCTTCTCACTGCCCTCTCCTCAACACCATACACCTCGGGGTAGGAGCTTCAGTGTGCCTCCCCCAGGGCTGTTCTCCTGTCCCATATTCCTTCCTCCTTTAAAAAAAAAATCACTCTGGGAATTTTATGATTTCAGGTCTCACATTTATATATATATATATATATATATATATATATATATATATATATATATTTTTTTTTTTTTAGAGAGCTAGAGGGGAGGCAGGAGGGACAGAAGGAGAGGGAGAGAGAGGCTCTTAAGCAGGCTCCACACCCAGCATGGAGCCCCACACGGGGCTCAATCTCACAGCCCTGAGATCATGACCTGAGCAGAAATCGAGTCGGACGCTTAACCGACTGAGCCACCCAGGCACCCCTCACATTTAGATCTTTAAGCCATTTTGAGTTTATTTTTTGTCGGTGCTATAAGAAAGTGGTCCAATTTCATTCATTTGCATGCAGCTGTCCAGTTTTCCAAGCACCATTTGTTGAAGGGAACGTCTTTTCCTCATTGGATATTCCTACCTCCTTTGTCATAGATTAATTGACCATAATCTCATGGGTTTATTTCTGAACACTCTATTCTGTTCTATTGATCTACGTGTCTATTTTTATATCAGTACCATACTGTTTTGATCACTACATCTTTGTAGTATATCTTAAAATCTGGGACTGTGATATCTCCAGGTTTGTTCTTCTTTTTCAAGATTGCTTTGGCTCCTCGGGGTCTTTTATAGTTCCATAAAATTTTGGGATTATTTGTTCAGTTATGTGAGAAATGCAATGCTATTTTGATAGGGATTGTATTACATCTGTAGGTTGTTTGGGGTAGTATGGACATTTTAACAATACTGGTTCTCCCAAGCCATGAGCATGGATGGAATAGCTTTCCATTTGTTTGTGTCATCTTCAATTCCTTTCATCAGTGTTTTATAGTTTTCAGAGTACGAGTCTTTCACCTCCTTGGTTAAGTTTATTCCTAGGTATTCTATTCTTTCTGGTGCAATTGTAAATGGGATTGTTTTCTTAATTTCTCTTTCTGCTACTTCATTACTAGTGTATAGAAATGCAAGGGATTTCTGTATATTAATTTTATATACTATGACTTTACTGAATTCCTTTATCAGTTTTAGTTTTTTGGTGGAGGCTTTATGATGTTGAGGTATGTTCCCTCTAAACCCTTGTTGAGAGTTCTTATTGTGACTGAATGTTGTAGTTTGTCAAATGCTTTTCCTGCATCTATGAAAGTGATCATATGGTTTTTATCCTTTCTCTTGCTAATGTGAGGTACCACGTTGATTGATTTATGAATAGTGAATCATCCTTGCACCCTGGGAATAAATCCACCAAAAGCGAAATTAAGCTACTGGGACTACACCAAGATAAAAAGCTTTTGCACAGCGAAGGAAACCATCAACAAAACAAAAAGACAACCTACAAATGGAGAGAAGATATTTGCCGCTGATGCGTCCAATAAGGAGTTAATATTCAAAATATAAAAAGAAGTTATACAACTCAACACCAAAATAATAAATAATCCAGTTTTTACGAACGGGCAGATGACATGAATAGACATATTTGCAAAGAAGATACACAGATGGCCAACAGACAAATGAAAAGATGTTCAACGTCACTGGGCGTCAGGGAAATGCCAATCAAAAGGATGAGATACCGCCTCACACCTGTCAGAACGTCTAAAAGCACAAACACAAGACATAACAAGTGTTGGCGAGGATGTAGACAGAAAGGCAACTTCGTGCGCCCTGGGTGGGACTGCGAGCCGGTGCAGCTACCGCGGAAAACAGGGACGAGCTTAGTCAAGGGAGGGAGTCACGTGCCAGCGGCCTCACGAGAAGGCTCTGCGGGGGGCGGGGGGGGGGCGGGGGATGGTGCCTGCCCGCTAGGGAGCCCAAGTGACGTCAAGCACCGAGAGGCGGAGCTTCCTGAACTAGGCTCCACCTCCTCAAGGTCGGCTAGGTCCGGAAATGTCCGGCGCCACAGCGAGCCCGCGTTGGCGGGAACCGGCCCTGTGCGGGGCAGTCTGCGCAGGCGCCGTGGGCACTCCCAGCTGCCTTGCGCGCGGAGGGGCGGAGCTTCGCGAAGGCTCTGAGCGCCTGAGCCGCGAGCGGGGAGTGCGGGCGGCCTCGCGGTGGGCTGTGGGGAGCCATGCAGGCCCCAGACGAGCGCGACGAGCGCGACGAGCGCGACGAGCGCGACGGCAGCGGGGGCGAGGACAGCGAGGCCAGCGAGGCCGGCGAGGCCGGCGCGGCGGGCGGAGCGGGCGCAGCGGGCGGCGCCGGCGGCCAGGACCGCCAGCCCAGCCCCGGAGCTGCTGGTTGCCGGGAGCGGCCCGGCAGCCCTGAGGGCGACGGTGGCCCCGGCGGCGGCGAGGGAGAAGAGGGCGAGGCGGCCGATGCCCCTGCTCAGGCCGGGCAGGCGGCGCAGGCCCTGCGGCCTGGTGGGGACGCGGCGCCCGTAGCTGTGGCCGCGGCAAGCCGCCTGCTGGAGTTGTATCCTTCCCACGGAGCGTCCCTGGGCGGGGGGCGCGGGGGGCGCGGGGGGCGGGCGGTCCCCAGGGGCCTGACGGGGCAGGGGGCAGCAGGGGCCGCGGGGGAGCGCGGGCGTCCCGGGGGGGAAGCGGGCCTCTGAGGGCTGAGGGGGCCTCGGGCCCCGGGAGACTCCGGAGCGGATGGTGCCTTAACCGCGTCCCCCCCGCACGCTCACGGTGCCTTTCCGGTCGCCCCTGGAGGCAGAGATGGCCCTCCGGTCCCTGGCCCCGCATGCCCAGCGCCACCGAGGGGTGGTTCAGAAGGAGCTCGCGGTGAACGGCAGCACCCTGGCAGTGTCAGTTGTCGCGGAGCAGGAGGCGGGGAGGGGCGGGGGCGGCAGGTGCCGGGCTCGCGTGTCCGTCCGAGGGGGCCGTCGTGGGGGCCCGGGCGCGCGGAGGGTGCGTGTGAGGAGGGGGCCGGCGCTCTGCCCCCCGCCGCGGCCCTCAGCCCGGAACCTCATGTTCGTGTTTGCTCACTTTCAGGAGATGGACCGCCGAAGACGCCATCTTCTTCCGAGTTTCGATCAACTGCTTCCTCGACCAGCTTTCCCTGGTGATGCGAAACATTCGGGGCTTTGGGCCCCCTCCTCCGGAAAGCCTAGGCCCAAGAGGGGGAGCTGAGGCCTAGTCTTGTGCCCCCTACTAGGCAAGGCACAGGGAGTCGGTACTTGGAGTTGATGGCCACTTTGTTACCAGGGTTTACTTTTTTGCCCGTGGGGGCCCTTGGTCCCCTTGATCTCTTTCCCTGTTGCTAGAGGATCGGGCGCTTGAAGTGTTTGTTACTGCAGAAAATAAAACTGCGCTACCATTTCTGTGTCTTGAGGTTCTTTTCAGCTACTGTGCCTCCGGATCGTCTTGCCTTTTCTCTTTCTCGCGTTGGAAGGGAGGTTGTGGGGGAGAGATTCCAATAGCACAAGGCTCTTGAAGACAACTTAGGGAGAGGAAAATCGGGCCCCATGTTCAGCACTAAATCCTGCCGACACTTTGGAGTGTCTTCTTGGTTGTATTTACACGTTAAACGTATAACAACATATAATGTGTAAATTTTCAAGTTTACCATTAACTTTTTTCCTGGTTTTTTTCTTTTCCATTTAACCTACTAGCTTTTCCAATCTCTAAAACCTCTTCAAAAAATGTTACTGAATAGATACATAAAATGCATTATAAGGTAATGTTGAACAGTTAAATCATTCCCAGTCTTTCCCCAGTTATGGGTAGTGATTCAGTGGAATTCTTGGGCATAAGTCTTTTTTTTTTTTTTTTTAAAGATTTTAGTTAGTTATTTGACAGAGAGACACAGCGAGAGAGGGAACACAAGCAGGGGGAGCGGGAGAGGGAGAAGCAGGCTTCCTGCGGAGCGGGGAGCCTGACGGGGGCTCGATCCCAGGACCCCGGGATCATGACCTGAGCCGAAGGCAGACGCTTCACCGACTGAGCCACCCGGGCGCCCCGGGGCATCAGTCTTTGCGTGAAAGGTTATTTCCTCAAGATCGATTCCAAGAGGTAGAATTACCGAGTTTTTACTTTTCGTGTTCTTCAGCTTCTCAACCTACAGTACACGATTGCTCTCCAGAAAATACGCCCTCCCTCCAGAATTCTGGTCTCCCCACATCACCACTAGGTTGGCTTGCTGCCAGAATAAAAACTTATTCTGAACGAGGGAAATAAACACAGAAACACCACAACAGGAATTTTGTGGCTTACTGGCCTTGTTTCAGAGCAAAGAAGCGCCGCAACAACCGGCTAGGCGTTTGCCTGGTGGGTCGGGGGGCGGTGTTGGTTGGCTAGCTCTCTCCAAATGCTTGCATCTTGGAACCTCCTTAAACTACTAGTAACATGTAGGTTCCGTTGGACTTTCTACCCACACGGCCATGATATCCGTAAGCAAAAGCAGTTTTAGATCTTCCTTTACAGTCGGCACGCCTTTTACCGGAAAATAAATAAATATGTGATGGAGTGATTACTCCTCCTCATGGGGTTGTATTTCCGTGCTTCTTTGCATGCCTCGTGATTTTAGATTGGATGCCAGGCGTTGTGTATTTGACCTTTGGTGCGGTGTCTTTTTTTCCTTTTTCTTCCTGAACATAAGCTTTGTTCTGGGATGCTGTTACTTGGAAACAGATTGGTTCTTTTACTACACTTGGTCTTAGCCAAAAGGCCGAGAAGCGATGACAGATTGGTTCTTTGGAGTCTTGCTTTTAAGAACTAGTGGGACCAGGGGCGCCTGGGTGGCTCAGCCGGTTACGCGCCCGACTCTCGGTTTCGGCTCAGGTCATGACCTCAGGGTCCTGGGATCGAGCCCCGTATTGGGCTCCATGATCAGTGGGGAGTCTGCTTGAGGATTCTCTCTCTCTGTCCCTCTGCCCCTCCCCCCCCTCAAGTAAATAAATAAATCTTAAGGGGGAAAAAAAAAAAAGAATTAGCGGGACCAGAGCAGCTATTGGTGTAGAATCCGTTTTTTTTTTTTTTCCCACACCACCGAGGCAAGACCTTTCTGAGTACCCTACCTGATGCCTCCTGAATCGTGAGGTTTCCCATTCTGGCTACTAGTCCCCGTCTTGCGTGAGCGCCGGGCACAGTTACCTTTCACCCTTGCGAGTGGTCCTTTCCTCGGCCTCAGCTACTTTGCTCACGCGCCTGTGCTGACCGGGGGTCTGCTGCTTACTCCAGCGGGACCCTCTGCGGATGTGCAGCGTTCTGTCCCTCTGCAGCTCTCTGGTCTCCGGTCCTCTGCCCTGCCAACTCAGCCTCCTGCACTCCCCGTTCTGTCTCCCCAAGTCAGGGATTCTGCTGGGCTGTATTCTTTTTTTTTTTAAAGATTTTATTTATTTGACAGAGAGAGAGAGATAACGAGAGCAGGAACACTAGCAGGGGGAGTGGGAGGGGGAGAAGCAGGCTTCCCGCCGAGCAGGGAGCCCGATGTGGGGCTCGATGCGGGGCTCGATCCCAGGACCCTGGGGTCATGACCTGAGCCGAAGGCAGACGCTTAACGACCGAGCCGCCCAGGCGCCCCTGCTGGGCTGTGTTTGCAGACACTCTCTCCAGACAGTAAGCTGCGGCAGTTCAGGGTTCATCTCGTTTCTTTTCCTTCTCCCAGGTCATCGCCCTTGATTACCTGATCGAACTTTTGTTTCCTGTATTTCGTGTATGTTTCTTGGGGGGTGTTTCATGTTTTTTTATTTCATAGGCCTCTGCCTTTGCAGAACTTGAAGAGCCCTGATGTGGGCTGAGAGGGGAGAACTGATGCTCATCGTGATGGTGGCGGTCATGATGGTGATGACAGTGGAGTTAATGAAAATGATGAGAACCTCACCTGACTAGATGCAGCAGCTGTAGCGGCTACAGCGGGGATCTGTCTCTCTCTTTCCGTCTCTGTCTCTCTGACTTTCTCTCATTCTCTCCCTCCTTTTTTTTTTTTCCTTTCATTCCCTTCTTTCCTTTCTTTCATCATTTTTAGACACTACTTATCGATGGAGAGATGAAAATTGAGCTCCTTTACTCCACTACTTACTACACTTCTTCACCTTATGCTCTCAGAATGGTTCTATTACATTCTACTCATTTTGGTTTTTTTTAAAGATTTTATTTATTTGAGAGAGAGAGGGAGAGAGTGCACAAGAGCAGGCGTGGGGGGGGGGAGGGGCAGAGGGACAAGCAGACTCCGGGCTGAGCGCAGAGCTCAATGCGGGGCTCGATCCCAGGACCCCAGGATCACGACCTGAACGGAAGGCAGACGCTTCACCGACTGAGCCACCCAGGCGCCCCCTCATTCCACTCATTTTAGGTATTTTTCCCCCTGAGGTTAAAAATCACCTTGATGACAATGGTAAATTTACAAACCATTTCCCTAAGTGTCTTCTCTCTCCTTTCTGTCGAGACTGGTTTCTCTCGAGGCTGGCTGACTGACTGCACAGCTGTCACCCTGGACATCCCCTCAGCTTTTCCTGGGTTGCGATTCCTATCCCGGAACATAGGTCTTTCTCCTTTCACTGTGTCTTACCGTTTTACCCCTTCTTGTTTAGATCCTGTTTGTTTAAGTCCGATCGATTGAGGCATAATTTATATACGACAGAGTTCACCCCTTTCAGGTGTATGTTTGTCCCATTGTCGTTGCTGAGTAGTATGCACCCACTGATGGATATTTTGATTGTTTTGAGGTTTTATTCATTATTAATAAAGAACATAGAAAACATGGCAAATGATATTAGCAACTCATTGGTAGAGAAAATACTGATGCCCGACATTACCAATAACAGAATCAAGTGTGTGTGTATATATATACATATATATATATATATATATATATATACATTCAGTTGATGAAGTTTAAAACACTGACAGTCTCCAATGTCAGTGTTTGGTCAGGGTTAGTTGCAAGCAGTCTCTTACACACTCTCAGCTGGAGTGTTTGTAAAACGTATTCAGAAATTCACTTGACATTATTTGTTAAAATTAAAGATGTGAATATACCTTGACCCAACTTTGGGAATCTATCATAGAGAAACTCTTGCATGATATTAATTCTAGCATCATTTGTCATGGTGAAAAATTGGAAAGAAGGCAAATGCACATCAACTGAGAAAGGTTCAGTAAGTCAAGGTACAACTGTCCTGGTGGAACATCACGCAGCAGTTAAAGAGCAAAGGAGATACCCGGGTACTAACATAGAAAGAGATTAAAACAAGCCGAGGGGGGGCGCCTGGGTGGCTCAGTCGTTAGGCGTCTTGCCTTCGGCTCAGGTCGTGATGCCAGCGTCCTGGGATCGAGCCCCACATCGGGCTCCCTGCTCAGCGGGAAGCCTGCTTCTCCCTCTCCCACTCCCCCTGCTTGTGTTCCCTCTCTCGCTGTCTCTCTCTCTGTCAAATAAATAAATAAAACCTTTTTTAAAAAAAGTAAGATAATTTAAACAGAGGGGTGTTGACAGACAAATCACCATACAGATTACAATTCATGAAACAGAATAGGAAATTTACAAACATACCTCATATATAAGAACAAATCAGCAGGCAAATGTTATCTAATACATGGTGCTGAGGAAAAAGGCAAAAATAATGTCAGCTCGGGGCGCCTGGGTGGCTCAGTCGTTAAAGCGTCTGCCTTCGGCTCAGGTCATGATCCCAGGGTCCTGGGATCGAGCCCCGCATCGGGCTCCCTGCTCAGCGTGAAGCCTGCTTCTCCCTCTCCCACTCCCCCTGCTTGTGTTCCCTCTCTCACTGTGTCTCTCTCTGTCAAATAAGTAAATAAAATCTTTAAAAAAAAAAAATAATAATGTCAGCTCTTCACAGCGAAATAATTCTTAGATGGATAAGAAGGGTTAAATATAAAACATGAAACTATTTTTAAAATATTATATTGATAATATGTGCTCAAGATGAAGCGAGCCTTCTGAATCAAAAAGGCAATGGAAAAGATCACACGTGAAAACTGATAGATTTATTGACATAAGAATAAAAAGACCATTGAAGAAACATTTGTCATCTGTATAACAAAATGTTAATATCCCATTAATTTTAAAAGTTTATTATAAAAGGTTAAAACATCCAACCCATGAAGATATTAAAAGAAAATGAACCAAAAAGATGAAAAGACAATTCACAGAGGGAGAAACAAAATGACTAATAAAAATATGAAAAAATCAGCCTCGTTAATAAACAAACATGAACTGAAACAATCAAATTACCACTTTCATTGATCAAAACAGCAATGTGATACAGTGAGTCTTCCTATACTGTGGGATGAGGTGCGATCTATAAACCTTTCTACACCCAATTGCCAAAAACATAGAGACTTAATACTGAATGGCCTGTCATAACCTCTCTGGGATAAATTCTTACGAGTGTAATTTGTGTTCTAATAATACATACATTTAAGTATTGGTAGATGATGTCAACATCATATAGGTATACAAATTTACCAGACCATCGCATTGTGTGAGCGTTCACCCCACCCCCACATCTGCACTGTCCCACATGGTAGTCATGGTGCTAGTGAGATGCACGTGTAAAATGCACATGGATTTTTGAAAACAGTGTGACTAGAATGCAAAATATCTCCTTAATACTTTTTGATTGACTACATGTTACAATAATAATATTTTAGATATGATTGGGTTCAATAAAACATATTGAAATTATTTTGTTCAAGTCTTCTTTTTGTCTCCCTTAATAAGTTCCCAAAGTTTTTCTCCCACACATTTTCTTGTTAAGCTTATTCCTGAGTATGTCATAGTCTTTACTGTTACTGTAAATGGTGCTTTGTTGACCCTTACTAGTTATTGCTTTATTTATGCACAGGGCCACTTTACTGAATGCACTTATTTGTAATAGTTTTTCAGTTGGATCACCTTGTGTTTTTCAGGTAAACAACTATATCAGCTTCAAATAATGATAAGTTTACCTCCTTCTTTTAGATATTTATACTTACATCTTTTTTACTTGTCTGGTTTTATTGTCTACTTACGCAATAATGTAAAATTATAGCGGTGATAAATGATATCTTTTGGTCCAGACTTTAATGGGGATGCTTCTGTTGTTCTTTGGATTTTGAGTTATTGATAGAAATATGTAATGTAACGGAAGAATCCCCTCATCTGATTATACCAAGGTTTTTTGTAAAGCAAAAAGGATATTTGATCTTGTTAGATACCTCTATAGTATCTGTGGAAAACTGATCATATGATTTTTCACTTTTGACCAATTAATATGGTGTATTATTTCCATAGATTTTCTAATATGGAACCATCCCTACATTCCCCAAATAAATCCCACTTAATCATGTATTAGTTTTTTTTTTAAGATTTTATTTATTTATTTGATAAAGAGAGAGACAACGAGAGAGGGAACACAAGCAGGGGCAGTGGGAGAGGGAGAAGCAGGCTTCCCTCTGAGTAGGGAGCCCGATGCAGGGCTCGATCCCAGGACCCTGGGATCATGAACTGAGCCAAAGGCAGACGCTTAACGACTGAGCCACCCAGGCGCCCCTGTTTTTCTTAGGTTTATTTGTGGTTTGTTCTCTAATCATTTGCGGTGGATACTTAATTTCTTTATTTTCATATTTTCTGGCTCATTCGCACAAGTATTTAAGGCTACACATTTTCCTCCTACCACTTTTTTAACCTTATTGCATGCCTTTGAACCCATAGTGTTTTCATTGTCCTTTTCTAGACACTCTTAAAGTTTATTCTGGATATAGGCTTTGAATCGAGATTTAAGGCAGTATTTAAAACTTTCCAGATGAGAGGGTGGTTTTCACTTTTTAAATTAATTTTTAGCATTATTGGATTTATGTATGTATGTATTTGTACTTTTTGGAAATTAAGGTTGTGGTCTGATATATGGTCACTTTTTAAGAATGCTCCATGGATAGTTGAAAAGTAGGTGTAGGGGCGCCTGGGTGGCTCAGTCAGTTAACCATCTGCCTTCAGCTCAGGTCATGATTCCAGGGTCCTGGGATCGAGCCCCGCATTGGGCTCCTTGCTCAGCAGGGAGTCTGCTTCTCTCTCTCCCTCTGCTGCTCCCCCTGCTTGTGCACTTGCTCTCTCTGTGTCAAATAAATAAATAAAATCTTAAAAAAGAAAAGAAGGTGCATTTGTTGTTTTCAGGGTAGAGATTTTTTTTTTCAGGGTAGAGATTTAAATACACCAATTTGATATGCCTCATCCACGATGTTATTTAGTTCTTCTGTCTTCTCCTCACGTTGCATTCTCTAGGCTTGTTTCTTCATTGGTAAAATGGGACAATGAAAGGACCTACCTCAAAGGATTATTGAGAGGATGACATGGGCATAGTTAATACTGAAGGCATTTAGAAGAGTGCATCTGGCTCTAGGTGTTCGATAAGTGCCGCCTCTCTGTAGGTTCGTCTGTCCATTTGGTCAGTCACAGGCTGACAGATAATTGCAAATTTGCTTCTGTGGACATTGCAAGGACAAGAAACAAAAGACTGATCATAAATCTGCAATTAGATCACATGACTGAATGAAAGAGGAGCGTAATAAAATAAGCCTTTTACAAGAAAAAGAATGCTTCTATGGTTTTTTGTCTTTC